>NC_055958.1:10542176-11277176 GCF_018492685.1 Alosa sapidissima
CATTCAAAACAGTTGTTTTACAGAGAGTATTTAAGTGTCAACTCTAAAGCGTTGAGGAGGGCGCACCATGCGCCCACATCTGGTTCTCTGTTCCTGAGGGGCAATGACCGGTGTGTTTGCCACCAGGTCAAGGGCACTGTCCACTGTTGAGGAAGACGTAGGTGTGTTTGCCACCGGGTCAGGGGCACTGTCCACTGTTGAGGAAGACGTAGGTGTGTTTGCCACTGGGTCAGGGGCACTGTCCACTGTTGAGGAAGACGTAGGCTCACTTGCCACAGTCTCACAGCTCTGATAGACATAGGGCCGTGAAGCTGAGAGTGCCGTGAGCTGCCGGTTGTGCACAGGAGTAGTGGCCAAGTTACAAGTCCATGGTGAACGGTAGGGCTTCAGGCGATTATAGTGAACCACCTTTGGCTTTGCCCTTGGGTCCAGTTGGTCTTGTAGGTTGTAATCCACCCCAATTTCCCCTGGGGATGGGTCAAGGCGTTGCAGTACTTTGAAAGGTCCCGTCCATCTGGGAGACAACTTGTGTCTGGCAAGTGCTGGAAGATTAACCCACACAAGGTCACCTGCTTCATAAGCATTGTGCCTCATGTGGCGGTCATAGTAATACTTCTGTTTAGCACCTGCGGCCGCTATGTTGTCTGCTACCATATTAAATGCAGAATAAAGTCTGTGTCTCACAGCCGTGGCGTATTCACCAGGCGTTCCAGGTGTAGCATTTGTCGCTGTTGGCAAGTCCCCAAGAATGATATCTGCCGGCAAACAAGCTTCTCTACCATGAGTCAGAAAGAAAGGAGTGTGGTTAGTTGATGAATGCACACTTGTATTATATGCAAACTCAACATGGCGTAGATGATCATCCCATTCACCCCCTTTGGTGTAGAGGAACTTGGCTAACTGGTCTTTAATAGAACGGTTAGCTCTCTCTACCATACCATCTGACATGGGATGATAGGCGGTTGTCCGTGTCTTGTGGATTCCTAGGTGTGTGCATAACTCTTTGACCAAATCTGAGTCGAACTGGCGTCCCTGATCTGTGTGCAGACTCAGTGGTACCCCATGTCTACTAATGTAGTCCTCAAACAAGCATTTCGCAACGGTCGTTGCTTTTTGGTCCGGTAGAGCAAATAAATCCATGTACTTTGTGAAGTAGTCCATTATAACTAGTATATAACGATTGCCCTTGTGACTGAGTGGCAGTTCCGTCAAGTCAGCGGCAATCTTTTCAAAAGGCTTAGTTGTCATTATGTTTTGCATTGGGGCCTGCTGGTGTGGAATCTGCGGCCTGCGTGCCTCACATGCAGTACATTGGAGGCACCACTGAGTAATGTCCCTGCTCATGTGTGGCCAATAACAACGGGTTACTGCATTTTGTAATGTTCTTTTGCAGCCAAAATGTCCAGCTAGGGAATGGCCATGTAACATCTTAAAGACTTCATTCTGCAACCTAGTCGGGACCACCACTTGACAGACAGGGTCACCTGGTGGGGGTCTGACCCTACGACATAATATAGAATCCACAATGACCAGTCTGGGAAACTCTTTCCAGTAGTGACGTAACTCAGGCAGCTCACACTTCAGCTGTGAAAAGGGTGGTCTACTGTCACTCAAGACCCATACGGTGACTGTTTTCAAGACAGGGTCTTCCTTTTGAGCATCCTGAAGAGTTTGTCTGTTCAGGTCAAACCAGAATGATTCACTGGGTACAGGATTCGCCACAGCAGGCTGTACTGACAAAGTCAACGCGGTAGGTTCTGGTGATGACTGACAATCTGCAGGACTGACAATCTGTGTTTGTGCTGAAACTGAGTTCACATGTATGGTTTCTCTTATAGGCATACTGTCTTCACCCCGACATGGACGCCGCGATAAAGAGTCCGCATTGCAGTGTTTGAGACCTTGCTTGTGTTCAATTGTCCAGTCATATGGGTCTATCTCCAGTGCCCATCTTGCCCTGCGTCCAGTTGGATCACAATCCAAGGCCATTTTTCTCAGTCCTAGGAGAGGTTTGTGGTCTGTAATGATTCGGAATGGATGGCCTGAGAGATACTGGCGGAAATGTCTTATGGACCACACAATGGCCCACAGCTCCCGATCAAATGTTGACCATCGTCTCTCGGTGGATGTGAGGGTATGACTACCATAGGCAATGACGTGTTCCTTGCTGTTCGCCTTTAGCTGTGACAGCACACATCCAATAGATATATTAGAGGCGTCAGTGAAAAGCAAGAATTCTTTAGAGAAATCTGGATATGCCAGAATGGGGGTATGTGTGAGGGCATGGCGGAGAGTGTCAAATGCTTTTTGTTCCATATCAGTCCATGAAAAAGGCTTTCCTTTCTGAGTAAGGACATGCAGAGGCTGTGACATCTTGGCAAACTGATGTATAAAACGTCTGTAATAAGAACAGAGTCCTAAGAATGCCCTAACCTCAGTAGGATTCTCTGGTGTTGGCCAATCCCTCACTTTGTCAATATTCTTTGGGTCTGGTTGCACACCTGATGCAGAAACAACATGCCCTAAGAATGTCACATGAGATTGTGCAAAGTCACACTTTGACGGTTTCAATTTAAGGTTTGCGGCTCTGAGACGTTCAAACACCTCCCTCAAATGCAGCAAATGAGCAGAGAAGGATTTACTGTATACAATTATATCATCAAGGTACACTAAACATGTTTTCCAAGACAATCCCTGTAGTACCAGCTGCATAAGATGTTGAAATGTTGGGGGTGAATTGACTAATCCCATTGGCATGACTTTAAAATGATAGAGAGAGCGGCCAGTAGTGAATGCCGTTTTTTCTTGGTCTTGTTCGTCGAGCTGAACCTGCCAATAGCCTGATGACAAGTCCATGGTACTGAACACAGCAGAGCCGCCCAGTGCATCTAGGGTGTCATCTGTTCTGGGCAAAGGGTGTGCGTCTTTGATTGTGACTGAATTTAGTGCCCTATAGTCTATACAGAACCGCCAATTTCCATCTTTTTTTCGCACCATCACCACTGGCGCAGCCCATGGACTATGGCTCTCCTCTATTAAGTCTTGTGCCAACATGTCTTCCACTTGTGACTGAATCACAGATTGCATGTGTGGAGAGGTGCGGTAGGCGCGTTTTCTGATGGGGGAAGCTGAATTTGTATTGATTTTGTGCTTAACTAATCCAGTTCTTCCAAAGTCATTTGGAGTCTTGCTGAACACATCCGTGTATGACAGTAAGAGACATTTAAGTTCAGAAAACTGAGAATCTGAAAGACTGCCACACTTCACATCAAATGGCAAAGACTGTGGGGACATTGATGGGGTGGCTGATATCTGACAAACTGCAGGACTACCTGTACTGATTTCATTGTCTGTTACTGGAGTGAACTGTCCTAGCTGCATACCTGGTTGGAGTACAATGGGAGTATTGGTAGGGTTCATGACGCGTACAACAGTAAAACCGTTGTCAGCTCTTGCAAGTGTACGTGCTACTGCAACCCCGTCCAAATCTGTGTGGTAAGGCTCCAAGAGACCATTGTATCCTGTCGGTGAACAAAGATGAGCAACCGTAGGCATCAGTCTTGCTGCACAGTGCATTTCACAGTGAGGGGGTATGGTGGTGCATTCAACAATCTGGGCAGTGCAGCTGTCTGGTGTCATTTCTGAGGTGCGTAGCAGGGGCAGATCTTGATTGTGAAGATGACATAAACCTCTACCTAAATCTAGCACAGCATAATGTTGTTGCAAAAAGTCCCAGCCAAGTATAATAGTCTGACCAACATTCCTAATAACTTGTACTTCATGTTGCAAATTCAGTGAGCCTAGACGCACAACAATGTTCACAGTGCCAAGTGTGTCCAAATGTTGCCCTGTTACAGACTTAGACAAGATAAAGTCCTTTTTGAGAGGCCTTTTGTTCAATGATGGAAGTGACATTCTTATATTCTCATTAATAAAGGAAATGTTTGAACCAGTGTCCAGCATAATATGCATATCAGACCCTTCTACTATTCCCCTTATGTAGGCAACGAAAGTGTTGCAATTGTCATTGTCTGTTATAGAAGAATTTTTGTGCAGGGTATTTTGTCGGCCACAAGGTGGCACCATTGCACAATGAGAAGAAGTTTGGTTCAGCGAATTACTATTTGGGGCTGGTTTGAGGCTAGCTGACGAATGCCCCACTGCATCAGCTAGTTGAAGTTTCCCTGCCGATAGCCATCCTGATACCCATGGTCACTGTCATGATGTTGATGATCACTCCTGTCGTCTCGGAAAGAGACCCGCTTGCGCACTGGACTTGGGCTGTACCGACGGTTTCTGAAGTTCCCTCTTGGTTCACTGTAGTGAGGCCGTGACATCTCCTCATCAGAGTAGTCTGGGTGACGATTAGGTGACGATTTGGAGTAGTGGTCTCTGGGAATCTCCCCCCTGTGTGGAGAGTGTGGTCTATCAAGGCTGCGTGCATAGTAGTCCTGTCTGCGATTGTCCACACTCTGGCGTGCAGACCAATTGTGGTGCCACTCAGGAGACAGATTACGACGACTCATGTGACTGGTAGGTGAAAAACTGCGACCATATCTCTGTGCTGCCGAGGAGTACCCTTGGTCTCCGCCCCGTGGAGAAGAGGATCTCTGAGGGCGGGTTGGTGAATATGCATTGTGACGTGACTTCAAGGTTTGGGCATTAAGTGTCAGTTTTAGGTCAGTTAAGTCTTTGCTTAAGTGTCTGACGGTGTCTGTGAGATCTTGTACCACTTTATGAAGAGGTGCCGTATCATCTGTGATTGTGTTGACTGATGGACTTGTGGCACCGCAGCTGTTTGGAGCAGGTGCTGTTGGTGGGAGTAGTTTAGCAGCCTGTCAGGCACGCTCTGCTTGGGTAGCAATATCAAAAGCCTCTTGGAATGTTTTTACTCCTCGCTCATGACACTTAATCTGAAGTTCCTGATCCAGCCCAGCCAAAAAACGTGTGAGCTTCATATATTCTGTAGCGTTTGGCTCAAAGTCTGGAAAAGCCTCTTTTACCAATCTACATACATCAGCAGCATACACCTCAATGGCCTCATTTGGCCTCCTGCTACGTGAATTAGGAAAGGCCTGGAAGGAGGCTATTACGTCTGTTTTGCCAAAAGCCTCTTGTAAATGTGTCTTTGTTGAAGCAAACGAACGTCGTGTTGCAGAGGGCAAATTATCCCAAACAATGAAAAGTTCAGGCGGTAATCTAGTGGGCAACTCTGACGCCATTACTGCATCCATATTCACACCAGTGTCTCTGTAGCGCGCCTCCTGAATTACCTCGTAACGTCTGGCCCACAATTGGAAGGTCTCGCTGCCATCGTTCCGAAATGGCGGAGGCAGGGGAACATCCCGCGCCTTCCGAGGGACCTGGGCGGCTACATCCGCAGGGGCTCGACGCTCCTCTTGAGACATGATGAGAATGGAAACGATACTCACTTAGCGCCAGCTAGCAAAGCAAAGTCGCGCCCTAGCAGTTAATCCAATTCACAGTTCACTGCAAACAGTAGGCAACTTTGTAGTGCTGGAGAAAACTTCAGACGAAACTCGAACGTGAAGAAACACCGCTGCCACCAGTGTAAACCTTGATATGTTCAGGAGGAGGTTCTCTGGATAAGGATTCACGTACAAACGAGTTCGAACTGAAAAGCGTGTTTATTCACCAGCCACAACGCCAAATCTCTCTTTCCCTCTTCAACCTTGCCACCTCCTCTCTACCCCGCTAAGCATTCTGGGCCTTGTAGTTCTGGCCAGGTATTACAGTTCTTACACTATTTTTAAAATACTAAGAAGGCTCGACACAACATGAAACTTTGATCGAAATGTCATCAGTGTCTCTACACATGACCATGAGCATTGAGAGTTGTTCAAAACCTTTCTTTTAGTAAACTCTGTGTACACAAACAATGTTCTCAATGCTATGATGACAATCAAATGCTTACTGTAACATGTACAACTGTAGAAATGCTATGACATTCACAAATAAAGCTTTCTACAATACAAAATTCAAATCAAACCAAAAGCTGGAACACTCTCAGCAACTCACCATCAGATCAGGGAAACCTACAATAGCCCCGGCATAGGAGCTGTTATCACAAAAGAGGCGATTAGGTGAGATAATCTTTTGATCTAAAGCAGCACTCAGGTTCTCAGAGGTCAACTGGTCACTGGATATTTCCTGGGGAATTGGTGTCTCAAATCCTGATCAAAAGAGAAGTAAGGAGAAAACAATGCAAGAGAGACAAAAACAAAAACAAAAAATTGATCAAAGGCGTTTCAGAGCAAGTTATTCATGTAAATATATTTCAACTAAAAATCCAACATCTCTTAATGCTAAATATGTAGACCGTTTCGTTATCAAAGTTGCTGGGATTTTTTTACTATTGGTACTGACATGTTGACAACAATACTAAAGATTTCTGATCAAGACATTTGAACTCTGAGCTAGATAGATGCCAGCTGCTGGCTAGCTGTTGGCTATATATTTATAATTGTAGCATTCCTGCCATAATTGTAGCATTCAGTAGTTTTATTCTATTGGGTGGTGGTAGCATGGTGGTTAACGAGCTGGGTTAGCATGCAGTAGTTTGAAAAGTTGTGGGTTCAATTCTCAGCTTCCACTATTGTCATATTGAGCAAGGCATTTCACCCCAAGTTGCTCAGGGACAATGTAATCCCTTGTAATATAAGTGACATATGTAAGTCACTTTGGATAAAAAGTGTCTGCTAAATGAATACATGTAAAAATGTAAATGTAGTGCTATATGGGGAAGATCACGTGCATGTTAACATCTAGGGTAAAAATAAAACTTTATACATCTCTACAAAACACATCTGGAATGATTACCAATCAGTTAAAGTTTACAAAACACGTACAAGTTTGTGTCTATGTGCCCTAGATCAAACGTTACAGCATTTTGAAGATAATGACAAGTGGAGTGTCAGGCATTAGGATTTTGAACTCATCTGAAAGTAATTGTGAAAGATATTACTACCTTTTTTCTTATTCTATTACTACAAATTATTTCTGATTACTAGGGATGTCTCGATACCATTTTTTTTTCAAACCGATACGAGTGCCACTTTTTATTTTCCTTTTTTTAAGTTGAAGTTATACTGTAATTATGTCTGCACTGGTTCAATTAGCAACTTGTCTGGAGTAAATAAAGAGAACCTCCTCTTTACCAACATCCACTGCATCATCCTTTGGTCAAGAAAAGACCACTGGTCATGGGTACCTTTTCACGTGTTCAAGTGTTGACCCAGTGGCCCATTGGCAGAAATTGGCTTTTGACTGCATTCAAGCTTTATCTGCATTTATATTTCCTTCCTTTTCTTTAACCATAGCATGTCAGGGTTTCCCGCAGAAAATTTGTAAGTCAAGGTGGTAGGTGAGGTTTGCTGTCGGGAGGAGGGAGGGTGTTGATTTGTTTGTGCCATATTACAATTAGGGATCGACCGATATATCGGCCGGCCGATATTTGCGTTTTTACGTGTATCGGCATCGGTCGATAAGCCGCTGCATTCGCCCGATAGTTTTTTTCCCCGCATTATTTACATACAGGCGTCCACAGGCAGCTCTGTGTTGCTGGAGACGCTGCAATTCACGTGCAGACTGCCCCTCCCCCACAAGCAGAGTGCTGAAAGCCTGCTCTTCAAGACAACAGTAAACTTTAAACTTTCAAAGCATCTTTTAACTGTTTGACTTAGCTGAAATATTGCCATACACTTTGAAGGTGGAAGCAAGTTTGTGGGTCCAAATGGAAAACAAGAATGATAGATAGGTAGGCTACTTTTTTTAACGCTTAACCCGTTTACTGCCAACGGTGCATATATGCGCCCACAATGAGTGTGTTCTAGAATGCCAAGGGTGCATATGTGCGCCCAAGGAGCATCATCATTGCCGCGATAACATGTAGCCAATTAAAACATCGTTACTGTGCTGTTGCTATGTTGATATGATAGTAAACATGTTCTAGACAGATCACGATTGGTTAATATTTCACAAATATGCTAATTACGTCATTCACAAACTTCAAGAAAGAGAGTTTGCGATTGCGGTACCGTGAATTTATGACCATGGAGGAGAGTTTTAATTTCAACTGGGACAGTGACGGCGATGAGTTTTTCGGATTTGGAGAGGAGGACTTGGAGGGGGTCCTGTGTGGTCCAGGGGAGGACGAGGAGGGAGTCGAAGAAGGAGGAGCGGCCGGCGACTTCACCGAGGCCAGCGACTTCACTGGCTGTGGTGAGGGAGACGTCCCGCGGGAGTGGCTAGATGTGACAGGCAAGACGGTGGCCACTGAGGGGGAGAGGAAGCGATCTGATGGGAGGATCCCTCTTGTACACACCAACCCACGACCTGGTCCGCAGAGAGTTTGGGATTGTAGTGATCCATACCTTTTTTTTAAAGCCTTTTTCAGCGATTGTGCTGTTGATCTCATGGTGGCTGAGACAAACCGCTATGCTGAGGCGTTAGCTTCCACCGAGCTAGCGAGTCACTCACGTTTACGTGATTATAAGCCCACTGATCGTTCTGAGATGGAGGCGTTTTTGGCCATTCAGATCAGCATGGGTCTGACTAGAAAGCCTCAAATCTCAGATTACTGGAGCACCCAAAATTCACTGGGCTTGACACCAAATTTCGCTCGTATAATGACACGCAACCGCTTTCAGCTCTTGTCCTCCTGCATCCACTTCAATGACAACTCTCTGAGGTTGGAGAGAGGTCAGCCGGGTTTTTTCCCATGGTTTATTTTGATTTTTTTACAGTTACAAAATCCATGCAAAGATAGAATCAGTAAATATACGTATGCATGTAAGATACATATGCAATTTAGATTGATGATCCACTTTTTAAAATCCGCCCACTTATGGATCTAGTCCTGAAGAGTTTTCAGAGCGAGTACTACCCCCACGAACACCTGTCCATTGACGAGTCCATGGTTTCATTTCGTGGAAGGGTGTTTTTTCGTCAGTACGTGCCAAATAAGACACCGGTTTGGTCTGAAGAATTTTGTCCTGTCAGACGCGACAAGTAATTACACATACCTGTGGCACGTTTATACTGGAGGGGCCTTCAACTACGATCGCTGTCTGGGTATTGGCCATAGTTCAGTTGTTGGCTTGCTAAGGGAAGCCAAGCTTTTGGGGAAGGGACACACTCTGTATACTGACAGCTACTACACCTCACCCGCTCTTTTCCAAGAGCTTCACCGGCAAAACACCGGCGCGTGTGGAACTGTTCGTGTGAACAGGAAAGGTATGCCCCCTCAACTCCATGGTCTGAAACGGCGGCCTTCAGATCGCCCTGTGTTTTTTGAAAAACGTCCACTTTTAACTGCGTCTTTTCGTGATGCTGGTACAGTCACCGTCCTCTCCACAGTGCACGATAATCTCGTTATCACCAAACGAGTGCGTAGCAAAGGGCCTGATGGCTACAGAACTTTGCGCAAGCCAAAGAGCGTGGAGGACTACAACCGCTTCATGGGAGGGGTAGATCGCGGAGACCAGCTATGCTCCTATTACAGCTACCAACACCGTGCAATGAAGTGGTACCATCGGTTGTTCCATCATATCGCACTTGAGAGGTCGCACTTGTGAATACCTACATCTTGCACAAAGAAAGTGGCAATACAATGCAGTCGGCTGGATTCCGCGAGCTTGTGGTGAAGGGGCTACTGAGACGGAGGCAAACTGAGCTCACTCCTCCTCCCAGGCCAATCAGCACACCGTTAGTGCCCGTGCGTCTCACTGGTCGACACTTTCTCGGACAACATGAGAAATCGCGTCCGGACTGCAAAGTTTGTTCCACGCGGAAGCGAAGACCAGATGACGCACGAAGAGGGAGGAAGCAGACACCTTTCTTCTGCAAGACCTGTCCAGACCACCCTGCACTGTGCCCCACTGACTGCTTTGAGATGTACCATACAAAGCTTGTACAAACACTGGTGAGATGTTGTTTGCTTATTATAGTAGGCTATCTAGTATGCGTATCTGGTAAATTACATTAATTTTAATATGCACATGTTGAAATGCATTTTCCTTGTTTCATACAACGTAATAATTACTACTATTGATTATATAAAAGTTATTTATGCACATTAAATTACACTGCTAATAACTATAAATGTAGACATTTGCCAAAATGTTCCATTTTGTTTGAATTTTCTTCTCTAAATATAGTTTTTTTTTTTCTTTTACAGAATCCTCCATCTCAGGCATCCACCACTACCAGCCTAGGTCGTCTAGGAGCACTTTCAATCAGTTAAATCAGCCTTCTTTCAATCAGTTCAAAGGATCAGTTCTTTCAATCAGTTCAAATGATTAGTTCTTCCAATCAGTTACTGTTCATTTTTAGAAATCTATACAAAACTTGAACTGATATTTACTGTTTGTTTGTTCAAATCTCTACCAGTGTGGAGGTTTTACTGTTCATTTTTAGAAATCTATACAAAACTTGAACTGATATTTACTGTTTGTTTGTTCAAATCTCTACCAGTGTGGAGGTTTTACTGTTCGTTTTTAGAAATCTATACAAAACTTGAACTGATATTGTTTGTTCAAATCTCTACCAGTGCAGAGGTTTTACTGTTCATTTTTAGAAATCTATACAAAACTTGAACTGATATTGTTTATTTGTTCAAATCTCTACCAGTGTAGAGGTTTTATTGTTCATTTTTAGAAATCTATACAAAACTTGAACTGATATTTATTGTTTGTTCAAATCTCTACCAGTGTAGAGGTTTTACTGTTCATTTTTAGAAATCTATACAAAACTTGAACTGGCTAGTAGCTGGCTAGCAAGTAGTACACCAGTTTCCAAAAGATGTTCAGAGTTCTTTTTTGTTCACTTCAACAGTTATTACATGTAGCTGTATACTCAAATGAAACATGGATCTAATCCAATGTGTTTTCAAAGGCAAAATAGGAAATTAATCACAGAGAACATAAGTATTGTGGCCACATATAGGTTGCTCCCCGGGCACAACACTGGTCTCTGCTGTTAGTGTGCTCACAAGAACTTAGCCTATGTCAGTCCTTTACTGTTTGCAGATGTTAAAAAAACACCCCAGCAGGTGGACATTTTTTCTTTTATGATCTGCAAATTGACATGTGCAAAGTATCTTGGTTTGTCACCAATACCACCAATAGTATATACTCTTTTGATCCCGTGAGGGAAATTTGGTCTCTGCATTTATCCCAATCCGTGAATTAGTGAAACACACTCAGCACACAGTGAACACACAGTGAGGTGAAGCACACACCTTGCTCAAGGGCACTTCAGCCGTTCCTACTGGTCAGGGTTCGAACCGGCAACCCTCCGGTTAGTTTGAAGCGCTAGCCAGTAGGCCACGGCTGCCCCTCAATTAGCAAAAATAACTTATCATTCATATTTATTGTTCAATATTACTACAGGGGTGTTTATGTTTAGTCATTCTAAACCTTTCTGGACCTGAATTTAATTGCAAAGGAACAGCATAAATAATGACATGCATGGTACTACATGATTAACATGTCACTGTTTGTTAGACTACCTGATTTATCTGAATTGAAACCGCCTACCGTTTGTCACGCTGTATGTTATAAGTTTGCTACTCAATCATTTTGTAATGATGTAATGAGATGTGTGCATATTTAGAGTATGTAATAATATATTATTAATTGATTAAATTACATATCTTCCTATGAATAGTATTGTGTGTGTTTTTGAGGTGATAATTCATTAGTACATATTACAAATTGTATTGTGCAACTGCTGTTTGTAATGGCCACAATGACATACACAATGTTTTTTGGAGCCCTAAATAGAGGCAGTGGTGTAACATCCTTTGTTATTTGACTGTAGCTATCAAAAAGTAGTGTAAAACCAGAAAACAGGTACTTTATACACAGTTTGACAATATCCAGCAGATTTTTGGGGGATTTAGAATGTTGTTCTGGCAGTGAGGGGGTGCAGTATTCTAGAATTCCGTGGCAGTTAATGATCGTTTATAAAACTGCTTGCCATTGTATTTAGGGAGCTGCAAATAGCTAAGTTGTAGGCTATCCATATTCATGCGGTAGCTGTTACAAACACTGGTCATATGAAAGTAGCCTAATGCCAACGTTGTTCCGTGGTATTTGTGGGAGTTTTATTCAGCGACCACCTGGCTGAGTGTTGGACGCGTGTGGTGTGTGTGTGTGTGTGTGTGTGTATGTCTCCCTCCCTGAATGCCTGTTCTATAAAACATGCTTGCCATTGTATTTAGGGAGCTGCAAATAGCTAAGTTGTAGGCTATCCGTATGCATGCGTTAGCGGTAGCTGTTACGAACACTAGTCAATCATATGATTAAGTAATGCCGACGTTGTTCCGAGATATTTGTGGGAGTTTTATTCAGCGACCACCTGGCTGAGTTTTGGACGCGTGTGGTGTGTGCGTCTCCCTCCCCCTCTCCCTTCGAGCGGGGCGGAGTTGCCATCGCAGTGATATCAGAGATTTAATAATGAGAGACGTGTTGAATATTAATTCGTGTTAACGTTTATCATGTACCAGACATACCGTGTATGCCTTACTTGTTTAGAGCCGTTTGCTAACGTTATCATTATCAATCCAATTCGATGGTGGTTTGTCAGCTACCAAACAGAAGTTTGTGTGTGCGTCTGGTCTGTCTCACTCAGTGGGACACAAGCATTACAGCGATATGAGAGTGCTGCGCTACCTGAAGGAGAGATTTTAAAACTTTGAGAGATACGTTTTTATACCTTTTTACGTTGATGCCGTTTAGAACAGAAACATCTGACACCACGTTATTTCCACGTTATTTTCCTCTGCTGATTTATGTTCTGTGGTTGACAAATCTGGCAGCTTTTTTTAGAAAAATATAGACATAGAAAAATTGAAACCATGCAGTCTAAAATGACAAATCAAGCACTTTATTTCAATAGCTACTTTTCAGGCTTATTGTTTTCTTAAATTATTTAAATGTGTTGACAAAGGACATTTTGTGATGACTTGAATTATGTCTTATAATATGTCAGCAAGCAACGCATCATCAAGGCTGTGTTGTAAGATGTTGATGAAAGCATTTTGCACAGTTAACCATATCCAGTGCACTCATCCATAAGTTCAATAAATGTTCCTTTTTTAAATTGAGACTTATAACATTTGTTATCATCATTTGTGTAATTATGTGTCATTTGTATGATGTAAATTGAGGGAGCAAAATAAAAGCAGTATCGGCTCCAAATATCGGCTCCAGAAAATCGGCAGCCTGTATCGGTCATCGGCTAAGGCTGATGGAAAAAAATCGGTATCGGTATCGGCACTAAAAAATCCATATCGGTCGATCCCTAATTACAATTATTTATAAAATTATGTATAACAATTATTTATCAAAATAACAGTTGCAATGTGCAATTTTAATTTATAATAGGCCTATACAACACTATACAAATATGTGTTAAAAAGTGCTAAACAACATAACAACTGAAACAAGAACAGTGAATTAATGTGTGCAAGTTTAACAAACACTAGGCTATACAAACTATACAACACTGAAGTGCAAAAGAAAGTGCAAAACAACAAGGGCCCTAATTGCACTCTTTTGCAAGTGCGGACCATTTATGCTTATTTTCATGCAGGCTGTCAAACTGTTGCCCTGCAGCCTGTTCCGCAAGTCTGTCTAGATCTATACACGGAGAGTGAATGAAGTTGAAAGTATTTTATACTTTGGTGAAAGATTTACAATTTTGATGAGAATGTTTGGAAAAGGTGATAGATGGCGCGATGACATTCAACCAGCACATGCTGCTGTTCGGACGCATCACACGATTCGGAGGCATATCCTACCCGTAAATCCTCAAACTATGGCCGGGATGATAATTGCCAGTAACCTGGCTATCAGTCCACGAGCACTAAAAGACATTGTTTCGATTTAACTCAATGAAATTAAAGAGCTCTTCTTAATATTTTATATTGTCCTAATGGGTCTCAACACATCGCTGTCAAGCTACCAGTCGCTTGCCATCCCCTTCTGAGCTTGACAGAGGCTGAAGCCACTACATTTAAACACAATTGTTGCCGCGAGGTACCCTGGAAATCCAGAGTTCTCGCAAGAGCACAATGGAATTGTCTCTGGGCAAGGAGCAATGATGCACGTTACTTTCACCCCAACATTCCGGGAAACTAGCTAAACTGATGAAGACAGCGCTGCAACGTTGGAGGACAGTACACATTGGTCGTAGTGTTATCCGATTGCGTCAAAGTCTGAAATCATTCAGAGTAAACATGGTCTAGTGTTATCCAATTACGTGCAGTGAGATTTTTAAATGCATGCTTGTTGCCGCCCCTCGAGTTGGGCCATTACATTGTTCTTGGCCAGACCCTTAATCTTTCTAGATTATCAGGGTCTGGATTTTCCAGGCTAGCCGCGAGGCATTCCAGCCTATGAATTTGATAAAATAAAAAAGTAGGCTAAATCATGCATAATTAAAAAAAAGAACTCAATTTAGACAGTAAATTAAATCCTGAACCAAACCAAAAATCGTATGCTTTTGATAGCCTACCGCTGGTATGCCGCTCCAAACGAAATGCATGCCTAACAATAAAATGTAGAAACAAAGACCTGCCTCAATTAAGCCTGCCCCAAATAAAGCCCTGAGCTTTGTGCAGCCCAAGTAAATAAGTAGGCTAAGTAAGTAATAGAACGTCATTATTTGATTTACGGCATTTCAAAATTGTAAAAACTTCCAATTCATGGCACGTTTTTATTATTATTTTGAATGCGTTCTGAAGAGGGAGACTGGCGTTGGTCACGGTTTGAAATGGAAGGGAGAAAACAGTAGCCTAGCCTATAGCTAGAGTAACACGGCGAAAATCGCTCATTTAGGCCTACCTATATACAGTGGGCAGTGCTTCGATTTGGCCAGCTTCCCTCGCGGTCCGCGCGCGGGATCACGCGGTATCACGCAACTTTAATTTGTATTTTTCCAGTGACGCTGCAACGACGCTGCAACAACCCAAACAACCGGCAGATGTCTCAAGTGAGCAGGGTGTCTCGTAAAAAGAAATGGAGCCTGGAAAACCCTACACAGACTTCACTACAGACTTTAGCAGACTGGTTTAGAAATAATTTAATAGCCAGAAATATGCCTGCCCTGCCCTAATAAAGAAATATTTGGTTAACTGCGAGTAAATCCCGTTTGCAGCCGTAGAAGAAATGCAGGACAAATGAAACATTCCGGTTTTCTCTGAGTGCAACGATGATAGACAGACATCATTTGGACAAAATATAGAGCACATTAACCTCCGTTGCTCAGCCAAATGCCTTCCTGTTACGTCCTGTTATCACGGAGTTACAGGCGATAAACGATTTTTGATGGTCACAAGTTTACTTCATTAGCGGTTTACTTTTTTGATTATTAAAGAGTGTTTTTCATTTAAAGGTTTGACTTCGTGCTTATTCAGTAGAGCATTTAGTGCTCTCCCCAATCCCAGACGTTCACACTGCATGTTTGTTTGTAATGGATGCAACCGCGACGCGCTTGACGGCAATGAGTTGTTAACAGACATGAACCAAGACATATAGCCCAGCAGCAATCTAGGGACTGTTCGTTATTTATTGAAGGGGCCACCGGAGGGATTTTAAGTGCTTCATTAAAAAGTTGCATGACCTTCTCTTGCCTGCTAGAAATTGTTCAATGACCCTCCGACAGAATTGTCAAAAAAAAAAAAAATGACCCTCCCCTGCCAATTGTCGCTGTCTTCCACCTGCGCTGCTTTGCACCACGAAGACACACTGTGATAACGTTCTTAAATCAATCTTTTCGGGAGCTTGCATGCTACCAGACCTTCTTTTTCAAATGTGTTGCACCTGTTGTGTCATAATGTGACAAATAATCCCTGTGCACAGGGACCGAAACAACGAAACAGATGTCTTCAAATCAAATTGCCTTGCTTGAAGGCAAACTTAGAGTGATGTTAACCTATTTAAGTTTAACGGCGTGATTGTCGTGAGAGCACAATTCATTGGCGCTTGCATGTTCGGCAGTATGTCTATGTGCGCACCTGCCTACCATCAGGCTACTCAGCTAATAGAGTTTCCCCTGTTTGTATGTTCACTCCAAGTTGGAGTGAACATACAAACAGGGGAACAAACAACAAAACAGGGGAACAAACAACAAAAACAGAAAGGATGGAGACAGCAAAGCTAGAGATTGGGCAGGAACAAGGTCAATTGGTAGATATGCTTGTCAAAACGTTAGGAGCTGGATGTGGATGAATGAAGCACAATTATGCTTTACTAATGTTAAGCATGCACACTGTTTAACGTTACACGGTATACTAAAAGTAAGCCAAAGGTAAATGTAGCCTTTTTAACGTTACACGGTATACTAAAAGTAAGCCAAAGGTAAATGTAGCCTTTTTAGGGCTGTGTAAAGTTGACCAAATTACTGTAATATAGGCTGTTAGGCGTGAATAAAGTAGGCTACTTTGTTGCTACAACCCTTCCGATGTTAATGGGGACGATGTTGACATTTTCCCGTATTTTGGGTGAGAAACCCGGAGCATCGCCCTTATTTTCAATGTTGACAGCTATGGAACGAAAGAGAACGTAATATGGCGCCAGAAATCACATTCCCTCTAGAACCTTTGCTAGTGCCTATGCCCCTCAGTCTCCATTGAGTTTCTACTAAAGCCGCAGTGCGAGGCCTTTATCTTGCTACTCTGCAAGAAAGAAGGAAATGAGGGGTAAACGTGGTGTGCAGAGAGGGGTGCCCGAAGTGTGAAGACTGAGACTGAGAGCTACATGGAAAAATGTGCACCTAGGCCACTTTGAAATGTTGCTGTTTTCCTGATTACAAAATTTGGGTGACCCCCCCTCCTACACTAAAAAAAGTTGGGTGATCCTCCCCTCAACAAAGAATAAAATGACCCTCCCCTATTTTCCTCTGGTGGTCCATTTCATAAATACCGAACGGTCCCCTATCTAAAATAACACATACTTGAAGTACCATTCATGATATGTTGTCAAATATTGAAGTCGTGGGAAGTTTACATAATACGATGTCTTTGTCATGGGGAAGTGTTTTTCCCCATGCATTTATTCTAGGCTACTGTCAGTGACTGCCGCAAGAGAAGCCGGTTCTGTGTTGCGTTCATTTCAGTGACTGACGCGAGAGAAGCGGGGTCTGTGTTGTGTTTTTTTTCATTGGGCATGCCCTGCCGTGCCGTCCACAGCTCTTCAGTTCCGACAAAGCTGAAATTACTTTTGAGTAACAATGAGTGCAGGCGCGCGTTCACGATATATAGTCCTATTAACTGGCCGCCCAATTCACGTTGGCTGGGGGGCAAGGGGGCTATCAGACATTTGTGCCCAGTTAATCCGGCCCTGCCCCCAACAAATCACACCTTCCTACCTCTGTGACAGCTTAAAAGAAGTCCAGAGGACTCCTAACTCACAGACCTATTCACAAACCGGTTTTTGTGCATGCGGCTACAGGAGCTTCCAATCGTGAGGAAGCAATTTTGCATTGTAGGCATAACTAACATGCAATAACGCCACCAACAACAACCAAAACTAGGCTACTCATTGTCAACATGTAAATTAAATGTAACATTATTGTAAATTAAACCAAAATGTTCTCTTTTGCAAACGTAGGCATAGGCATAGTAACAGATTAATTTAATAATGTTACAAAGATACTACATCAATCCGTATGTTTCATGTTCTGTCTTTTTGGCACTGGAGTAGCCCATTGACTCAGATGTGACGAGATCAGGTAAGAGGTTTGGAACAAAAACGGCAATGCTGCTTTGCAATTGTTGGACTTTTATTTTGACACATTTTTGTCGTTCTGTCTTCCACATTCATGAAAGGTTTGGTATGAATGTTGAGTCATGTCTCATGAAACAGTCATGAATGCTTTATGTGCAGTTTATGACAGCTGCTATGAATGTGTTATGAACTCACCTGTCAAGTAAAGTGTTACCAAATATTTTATTGCTATTTAGGAGTAGCCTACTCCTAGTGGTAAGATAAAAGGCTTTGTAAATATGGCCCTTGGTGTCTAACCCATGCATAGCCCATTAACACAAAATAATGGTTGAATATTACTGATGATCATTGTTATTTAAGAACATGCAGTGCGCGTAGGGCACCAAAAACATCTTGCTCGTAAAAAATCATCATACCGCACATTGTGGCGGGTCTGTTATTTAACCTAGGCTACTTACTGTCTGAAATTATTGTGATTACGAGCCAGTGGTTTTCAAACATTATGCGTGACTCGGACATCTAACGAAATGCAACAGGCTCATATCGTCCTCGCATTCGCAAAATGAGGACATAGGCTACAGACTGCTCAGATAACAGGTGTAGCTACCTCCAGTTTTGCACGGTTTTAGTCAAGTTATAGGTCATAGTTGTCTAAGCCTCTATTGCGTTGCCTGTTAAAAACGTCGCTAGATAGTATTAAATCGCCAACAACATTGTTTTCTACAGAAGCCTACCCAAGGCTACAGATTAATTCTGAACAGTTATTTCTCTACTGGCTCATTATCACACAAGACACTGTTTTGATTTGCGTAGTTCCGTTACCCCCAACACTGACAAAAACGTAGATGTACAGTGGCAGAGCGACGCACAGTGGCTGAAAGTGGTACTAAAGTTTCTAATCTAATAATCTTTTATTTATTTATTTTTTTTGACGACATAGGCTACTTAAGGCGGCATGCGTGCGTTGTTAAGGCGGCTGCCTTAACTGCAAAGTGCTGCGGGAAACCCTGCATGTGATTTGCTACACAAATCATCAGCAGTATGTTTGTGTTCTGTTTTCAAGAAATTGTTGTTAGAAAGTTGTTATAAAAAGAAAGTGTTTCAAAACATTCCTTTCCATAGAATCAATTACCGATAAGGATTCATAGAAATGTTTTGAAATAATAATTAAAAAAACCTTACCTAAACTATACTGTTTTGCATGTGCTTTCTGGTAGCACTGAGAGCATGCTTTGATTTTTTTCTCATTGCTTTTAGTTTTTTTTTACCTGAACTCATCCCAAAGCCCATGTCATGTGATTCCTCAGTGATAGTGTGGAGCTGACAAACTCCAGAGTCCTCTGCACCCATGTGCATGGGCTTGGTCAACAAGAATTTCCTAAAGACAGAGTAAAAACAGTCCATCAGTTTGTAAAGGGGTGATAACAGAGTCAAAAGATGCCTATACATTAACCACTGAAATATACAAATTATGGTTTTATGGACTAAAAATCAAATCCCTCTCTCTTATCATAGCCTTACAATAAGATGCATGTTTAGTTCTTAACAGTGAGAACCCTAGTGGTTAGAAGCCCTTTGTAAGGTCTTGCAAGTTTAAGGTCTCATTTGCAATGTAGCTTGAATGTTATTCCTCATTTTGTAAGTCACTTTGGATAAAAGTGTCTGCTAAATAAATAAATGTAAATGTAATGCCAGTGTAGAAGAACCGAAACAAACTTGTTTGTTTTGTTCTCAATCAGAAGCCAGCGATCCTCAGCCACAAGGAAGACAGCTTTTAGGTTGATGGGAAGTGAGATGATGTGAACTTGTCCCTCCAAAACATCTAGGACCTCCAGCTGATTCCTACCAAAACAATATGATGGATGTTTGTATATAGAGTACCATTCAAAACATTGTGTGTAGAGAGGTGTATGAATAGTCTGACTAAGTTAGTCAAACCAACTGTTTTTCTTTTTTCAAAGGGCCTACACTGTAGGCACAGGAGCTGGCCAAAAATTAGGGAGACGGGAATAATAAGAAAACTTAAGAAGAACAATAAGTGTGCTGCTTTCAGCAAGCACACTTAATAATTGCTTATATGAATAGGAAGTAAAATCAGAAGAGGTACCAGATGCTGGCAGGAAGACCTCCAAATAGTAACGTAATAATGACTTACCCATCATGTTTGTAGAAAAGCAGCCAATTCTTTTGGGAAAACTCACAGCACATTTTGAAGTTAGGCTATAGGGAGAGTGATTGCAAGGGCAAACAGGCAGATATTCATTACATTATCTTCATACATGTGGTAAAGAGCTGATGACGCCGGTGGCTGTACTTTAGCTTTTACCTCACTGTCCTTGCTGCTCCACCACTTAGGGGACTGGTTCCTCTTGTGGGTTTGCTCTTCTTTATTTTGAGTGAAAAGCAGCTTGCGTGCAGCGCCAGTCACCAGGTCCAAGTGAACCACTGTGTTACTCTAAAGAACCCAGAGGAGGGGTTAAAAATGCACAAAGAAAGCAATTTTATTTTTTATCAAATTTGAGGTTAGAGGACTATGACACACAGATGGAATAGCATGGTGTTGTAATATATTGTACTATAAATGTTTGTTTGATATCCCCTTGATAGTATAATAGTATAATGAAAACATGGCGGCTACATATGGGAGATTGTCAGCGTCTATAAATAACAGCCCAGGTAGCTCGGTCTCCACTCTCTCTTGTTTCCCTCTACCGGTGTCTCGTCTGCTGTGTGTTTGGTTCGCCGGTGTTTCCCCGTGATTGCTGAACGTGACAACAGGTAGTGTGTTTTGTCTTGTGAGAGCGACCTGGTTTGGTCCTCGTCTCGGACACTTGGACACAGGACTTTTACGGGCTTTTCCCAAATCACGGAAGAAACGTCGACACAGCGGTATAGTAGCAGATAATCAGGCAAGTGATATTTAAATAAACTCCTTAAAACTCCTGGTGCACTTACAAACTTTCTAATGCCTTGTTATTGGACTAAAGGTCATAGTTGTACTACTGTAGAAGTTTCGTACCATTCAGGGCATTATCAGTGGGGTAATTTACGAGATAAAAGTTGGTTCCATTACGACTGCAGAACGTCATTAGTTTCTGACAGCGCTACTCGACCAGGGTTCGACCAAGGGAAAAAAGGTTCTGGGAGGGTGTTTGGCTCGGGGTAATGGTGCAAAGGACCCTAGGGTGAAATTACGCCGAACCATCGCTTTAAGGCCCACTTCTCTGTGTTTCTCCGTGCTTCTTAAAAGGTGCTAATGTTAATCAGTCGTGAGCGGTGCGACTTTAAGTTTAATATATACTTATGCTACCGGGGAGGTTTCCTTAGGGGTTTTCCTGGGGATTTTTATTTTCTCTTTTGGGGATATTTTTATTTTCTACATTTTCCTTTCCTCCGGCGCCTGGGCTGCCTTTAAATGTAATCTGAACTGAGCAAATCACGTTTGTTGCGCTCTTGTTTTGGAGAGCTTCTTTTGTTAGTGACTTTGCTATTTATTATTATTTTGTACTCGTGTTTATCAGCACTGGAAGCTTAAAAGCAGTAGGCTACGTTGTAGTAGTCTGGATTGTCTGTTTTGTATCCAATGGGCTCCATCTTGCACTCTAGCGCAATTTACTTTGTATACTCGCGCTTTTGTCTTTCCTATTTTGCAGTCAGCGCATATTGGAATTTTCCCTCCACAGGTACATGTGCGCCCACAGGGGTGTTTCAGCAGAAAGAGGGGGCGTGTTCCGGCGCAAACGGTCCCTGTTGATATTTTGCAGTTTTTGAAAACAATTCCACCACAGACCAGGAACCTCCTGGTCTAAAGTCAGTGGCGCAAATTCAGATGCTATTTTAAGGGCGCATGCATGGCCACAGGCCTGCAGGAATGAATGCTATGCACACCGATCTACAGAAACCCTGTGCACAGATGGAAATATTCAAAGCCTTGATAATATTTGTCCGTTTCCCGGTTTTGTTCGTGCATTGGTCAACTAAAAATTTAGTAGCCTATATAGTACATCTACATGCAATATCATTACAACAACAATGCCTAATTACGACATATTAATTTGGACAATTTTATACAGTCCTATAAAGGCTAAAGTTACCTTTAGTTTTGTTCCAATTTACCGCCTATAAGCATTATTCCTGCTGCGCTAAGGTTTTGACAAGCACCACAATTTTGCCTACCTTGTTGTAGCCCATCTGAAATAACTCCAAGCTTTGCTATGTTCCCTCCATCCTTTTGTTGTTTTCAAAAAACGTTTTATATCCATGATGGCCTTGAAGTCTTGAGTTTGTGAATTAGCTTAAATCAGCTTATTATGTGCTGTTAACCAGCAACCATAGATAGTAAAAGAAAGCAGCAAGTAGCCTTGGCTACAATTTCTGTAGTTGCTGCGTCCATTCATTGTTATTCTCTCTCCTGCTCAAACAAAAGTTGTGCGTGCATTAAGTTGATGATAACGTGTTTACAAACTCTACTTTACATAAAATATTGTAAATAGCCTACTGTCATGCAGTTAATGGGATACTGTGCTAAGTTGGAAAGTTAGGTCAACTTGGAAACTGTTTCTCGTTGTTGAGTTGCCTGATGGTAAGGTACAGCCGTAGCTTACACCTGCAGGAGCGCTTGCTTGGGCGCCTGTGTTGCGCAATGCACTTTGCTCCTCTCATCTATACGATGCAGTTCCCATTTCTCCAAACCATACATAATTACAAGGACAAATATTGCTACACAAGGGAAATCAGTGTGAAAATGTGAAAAAATAGGTATAAATCTAGCGTACACATTTCCACGAATCATGGATGTGTTGGTGACATAAATTAGGAAATATTAGAGGACTTAATGAGACGTGATGTTGAACTGCATGCCGATGCCATTTAACCCAAATGCCCCAGCAGCAGCACGGGAGAGGAGAGCTTTTCTGACAGAAGATCTGCATTGTCTATAGTGAGGTAATGTTAGATTACATTGCAAAAATATCACCATGCATTCATAACCTCGTGATTCAGTGAGAATGATCCCAAAACATCAGAAAGAGACATTTCTGTATTACATTTTGTCAAGAGGAAAAATCAAAAGCAAACTGTTCCCAACTGACTATAGCGCTGTAAACCATTCCTGGCTGCACCTGGCAAATCCGCCATCATAATAGCAATCCGCTATGGAACAAGCGTGCCTGTTGTTAAAGGGAATGTGAGATGACGCTCTGATAGGTTTATTGCACATTACGCCCAAACCACATCACACCCATGAGTAATGTAGCTACTACAGACCACCCCATTTTAGATTTGCGTGGGGCGCAACAGTCATTATCCCGCCGGTAAAATAGCAACAGCGCCCAAGATCCGCCCACAAAGTGACTTGCGCAAAGTCAATTGCGCTGGAGTGGAAGATAGAGCCCAATATCTAAAATGCCTTGTTTGCGTTGCATTTCAGCAGTTTATTATATTTGTATCTATCCTGCTGCTGCATATATGAAGGAGGCAGACGAGAAAGCACTGCTTGGTCCTGTGAATGAAACATTTAGCTAAGTTTAAAAAAAAAAAAAACACGCCCAGACCACTCCTGTTGACAGGAGCATCATTCTCTACTATTTCTGCAATACGCTTAAGGCATTTTCGTTGCCTACGATAGGAGTTTGTCAAGTCTGAAGTATAACCTCAATGCAAAGCAATCCGGGGGTATGAGTTAGCACACCTCTTGATGATAATAATGCTAGACGCCAGCCTTGTCAAAGTTAACTTTGCAAATGTATTGACTGACTAGCTAACCAACGAACTTCCTTACTAAGATGACTACATTTGTTGCACACTTGAAATAAAATGTCTTCATAAGTATGTTGAAGGTGGTTACATTTATTTCTATTCCAATAACTTCACACATTACATTTCCGTTCGCACATGTACGCTGCTTTTCTTTTCTTGATTTTTTCTACTGTTTAGTTTAATCTCTTTCTACTCAACTACTTGAACTGCTCTATGTGTTATCCTGGACTGCCAGCCACTGGATAGAAAAGGCAAAAACATAGTAATTATGTGAATACAAATCTACAACATGTTTAAATGGCCAAAAAAGAGCAAATCATAGGGGTATACCACACATTACCTTGGTGTTAGGGTACTGCACATGTGACTGACAGTGAGTGGAAACTTCAGTCATTTACATTTATCAATCATACTAAAAATCTGACAGGCACTATGGTGATAACTACACCAGAGGGAAAATTATAATATGGGGCCCTTCATTAGCGTGATAAGGGGATTTATTGGAACTTATTAAATTAAATGAACATTTCTTATAATAATACATTTTATTTATAGAGTGCTTTTGAAGTACTCAAAGCAGCTTTATGTGCATGTTAAAACAGTCATAATATCAAAAACCTTAGATTCTGAACTGAACTGAACAAACGGGTTCATGAAAGGAGGACCACAAACCGCAAACCGTTGTGCAAAGCTTGTGGAAGATTACCCAAAGTGTTAGATTAAAGTTAAATTAATAAAGTGTATGTACACTTTTGACCCTATGATTGATTGATTGAATGATTGTGATGATTCATGTCTACTATTATTCTGGAATACTGCCTCATTGAAATAAAGTAGTTTGACTAATATGGATATATTGCAATGAAATATTCAGAATTGTGAAAAACTGGATGTATTTTTTCCAGGGTGTATGTAAACTTTTCAACTGAACAAAATCCAACTGTATAGGACATGATGATAAAAAAAGTTTTTGTTTTGTTGGCATCCTTCCAGCCTTCTCCACACATTAAATGAGCAATACATTATGAAATAATATAGGCCCATATGATTTTTATCAATGTGTATGTGCCTTGTTCTAGTGGAGTATTCATTAGGATGACCTCACCTCTTCTTCATGGAGAATCACCTGGCCTTCAAGAGGTCCACCAAGTGGTGCTATGGTGACCAGAGGCTGCCAAGCACCACTGAGGGTTCTTGGGAAGATTTCATAGAGGTCCACACAATGTAACACATTTGCCCTTTCTTTCATGGCATAAATGGACACTGGATTACACGTGGCTACGAAGATGACATCTGAAATAATAAACACTTGTTCATATTATTGATATTTTTTGTCTGCAATATTGATATGAACAGAATGATTTATGACAGGAAAATGTCTAATGAAGGGTAGCTTGTTGCTATATCATTGATATTGCTTTCACATTTGCAAATGCATAAGTGACAAAGATTTTGTCACATTATTATCCTGCCATGAGGTTGGCATGTGTTGTGCATATACAATTGTGAGAATAAGTTTACACACCCATGCTAAAGTTGACTAAAAAGAGGAATAAAAATTAATCTTTTGGAAACTGATTAATGAAAGTTTTGAAAAATCATCTTTTAAAGTGAGTAAACTTGAGTCTATTGTGATATTTCTCAGGAATGCTTTCACAGCTGACGTCTGACTACCCATAACCTTAGCACCTGATTTTAACAATGAAATGTATGCCTTTATCAGTGCAAAAGACACTTTTTGTGAAGGGTGACAAGACTTTTGACCGTGTCAGTTTGACAGTATTACACTTCCCGCAGCATTTTGGTAATATTTTGCGTTGAATCTGGGGACAACAATTGTTGTTTTGGTTGTGTTGAGCTCTTGAAATTGTCCTGGTTTGTTTGTTTTCTCAAAAAAACTACAAAAGTGTGTGTATTTTTAAAGGGGTGACAAGACTTTTGTTTATGTGTAATAAATTGGAATGACACAGGAAAAAAGCATTGAACGCGCCTACTGAAATTTCTTAAATACTTTGTGGAAAAGCATTTATTTGTAATGGCAGCTTCAAGACATTTTCTGTATGACGATACTAATCAGACACAGTATGCAAATGTCATTCTTGCCCATTCTTCTAAACAGATAAGTCAGTCTAGATAATGTTGAAGATTCCAGGGGTTCCTCTTGTGAATCTTGATCTTTAGTTAACCTTCAGAACTGTTCAGTTGGATTTAGGGCCTTGATTTCCTTTGTCTGAAACCAATTGAGAGTTTCCTTTGCTGTATGCTTTGTTTCATTGTCCTGCAGAAAGTCATTAGTTTCTGACAGCGCTTCTCGACTAGGGTTCGACCAAGGGAAAACAGGTTCTAGGAGGGTTGGCTCGGGGTCATGGTGCAAAGCTCCCTAGAGTGAAATTACTTCGAACCATCGCTTGAAATTAAGGCTCATTTTTTTAATCCAATGACAGATGAATTGACTTGTTTTTTATGTTTTAATTTTAAGAAGATTTTGACTTATACAATACTAACTAGACATTTTATCTTATCTTAAAGATATCACTTTTTGCAGTGTAGGGCATTTACATGTGTTGGATGTGTGTGTGTGTGCGTGTGCAAGGTCCTTCTGCTGGACACATACCCTTTGCAGTGGTGACATCACATACAATGTTGACCTCATTCATAGGAATCTGCCAGTGGGCATGTTCTTCAGTGAAGCTCACAGCTCTAGACTCGTTTCTCTCAATGTCATAAGGCTGAACACGCAGGAAGACTGGGCCCTGTGGTACAAAGCAAATTGATAACTGTTATAAAAGGTTTCAAAAACCAGTACACAAAATAATATAAGCTATTACAGTTTGGAAAACTGTAGCATTTGTTAAAAAGCTCATACCTTGATGTCTATTTTATAAGATTCAGTGGGGCACAAGAGTTTGCGCCGTACATTTCCACTTTGATTTATGGTCCAGTATCCAGACATCTTGCATACAGGAAGAGGCAACCTTAGGGAAAGGGTGCACCTATATTTACTATCTAGGCCATGACTGAATGAACTGGTACACTTTTCAAAATGATGATTAGAAACAACATTTCTCTTGATTTACATCTCTTATACAGCTAATGTGTCAAAGTAATAACAGGCTTTTGGTGAGATTCTGGGAATGAAGTTGTCTCCTTAAACTGCACTCCCGTCGTCTAGATCGTATAATGTAAGGTGGCAATCCTAGCGGTTTTAAGCCAGTCCAAGTGAGTCTTTTTCTAGTCTTGACATTACGACAAAATCAAGCGTGTTTGATATTATTGCAAGTCTTTTAGTCTCGGCTCATGATAACACTAGTGTGGACAATATAAAAACCAATACTGAGCTCTCTCCAGCACCGGACAGATAGGGGCAAAGTGATTAAAGCCAGATGTGAATATTTGTTATCTAATTTCTTATAAATTATTAGTATTCTACCTGACAGAACAAATCTAAACACTTCACCTTCCCCTGCAGGAACACTAGTTTTAGGCTGATGTTAAAAAACTGACGTTTAAGCCACTGTACTAGATTAATTCAGTTATATGTATAACCATAAGCAGCACATGTTGCAGCACTCCGTATTGTATCTCTCATAAAGGTTTGCGACTTTACACAGTAAATAAAAATCCGAAAAATACTTGGCCTCTTCACAAATTTGCAAAGTTTGTCCCCACCTTCTTTTTTACGGTAGCACCCTGTGGAAACTTGTGAATGTGAATTGTTTTTAAATGTGAGAGGGTGTGAGACGGTAGTTTTCAGTCTTTTCCAAATCTGTTCAAAGTCTTCTGATGTATGGGTAGCATTTGTTGTCCAGGAGTCCTCTTTACCAGTCAATAGACCTTTACCTCTTTTATTTGACTTGAATAACAAGTGTACCATTATTTCATGGCAATAGTTTGTTCATCAATATAATCACAATTATATGATTAACAATAACATTGTAATAACAACTAGTAACCAATTTAACAGCTAAATAAACCCCTGACTCCCATAATAAGGAACTGACATAGTATCTGAATATTAGCCTGCTGGTGAACTGGACTGAAGCGTTCTGTTGGTTAAACTTTTGACAAGAAATAGGGCCAACCACCAAGGTATAGCAACACACATGGGACCTGTTGTTCAGTTGCACATGCATATTCTTGTTTTACTCAAAACTCTACCAATTGGACTTTCGCCTTTGCCATGTACTGTAAGAGGGTTGCAACTGGATCACGGACAAATTGAGCCAGGATAACCAAGATATCTCGGCTTAATCCCTTATCCTAGTTTTGTGCAACAGGCCCCTGGAAAGAGTGCACCGTACACAAGCTCCAAAGCCTGCCTTGGGACAACGTCCGCGAGCCATCATTGTTAGATTCCATCGCTATCAAGATAAGGAGCGTGTGCTCCGATGGCCAAGGTCACAGAAGGAAGACAAAGTTCGACGGCAACAGAAATCTATTCCCCGATATGAGTTCAAGCCTGGCCAAGCAACGAGCGACATTCAAGGACATCAAGAATAAACTCTAATCACGTTCCTACGCCACCCTGCTCGCCTCATCTCTTCGACACCCCTGAAGCAGCAGAAGCATTCTACAATCAGATGAAAGGGAACTTTCCAACACCGATAAAGAACAAAGCTAAATGATGCCTGCCACGTCTGAAAGGTTTGAGATTGAGTTAGCTTGAACACTAAATAGCCTGGGTGATAGGCTATTAGATGCTGATTTTGGATAATTAATAAAACACCTGAATTGCGCTTTAGACTATGACACTGAAAGGCGAGTTTTGTGTTGGGTGGGGTGAATTGGGTAAATGTAGAAAGAAGCTTAACTTTTGAACAAAAAAAAAGTGTTTTATTGTGTGCACTTGCAGTGTATGCGTTCAGTAATGGGAGCAAAACCCTTCTTGTGTTGAACTGAGTTCGATCTCACCTCTACAGAGAATGCAGAAAAAAGCAGACTGAGATCTAAAGGGATGCTGTATGAATATGGCGACAAAGCAAGCCATCTGCTGGCCCTCCAGCTCAAACACCAAGCAACATCACGACACATTGATCAAATTAATGATCAGTTAGCGGGTCTTACAACGTGTCCCCCTGAGGATCAATGCAGCTTTCAAAGCATACTATTCCAAACGTTATACTTCTGAACCCCCTCCTGCAGACTTAAACATGAACACATATTTGAAACATGAACACATATTTGGACAGCATAGACATACCAACAATTGATATTTTAACACAGATATCACTAAATCAACAAATAACCCTAGGGGAAGTATATGACAGTATTAGGGAAATGAACAATGGCAAAACACCAGGGCCTGATGGGCTGCCGCCTGAGTTTTACAAAAGATTCTCCATTAAATTATCCCCTTTATTTCTAGATATGTTTAACCACTTCTTGTCTATAGGAACACTGCCAAAGACTTTGACGGAGGCGTCTATTTCAGTTATCCTTAAAAAGGATAAGAATCCTGCTGAATGCAGTTCCTATCAACCCATATCACTTCTAAATGTTGATGTAAAAATACTAGCAAAAACACTGGCAAGAAGATTGGAAACATGTCTCCCCTCGGTAATTTCTGAGGACCAAACTGGCTTCATCAGAGGCCGTCAGTTATCATCAAATATAAGACGTCTATTAAATATTATCTCTGCCCCATCCAATGCGATAAAGCCTGAAATAGTGCTTTCACTGGATGCGGAAAAAGACAGTATAGAATGGGGGTACTTGTTTAAGGTGCTGGAAAAATGTGGGTTTGGGAAACAATTCATAACATGGATACGCCTACTCTATTCATCGCCCCTTGCCCGTGTTAACACAAATAGGTAGTACTCAATATACTTTCCTCTGTCCCGCGGAACTCGCCAGGGGTCTCCGCTGTCACTGCTACTTTTCGCCCTCGCTATTGAACCGTTCATCAACCCATCTGCAGGGTATCAGACAGATCCCATCACCTGTGCTAATAAAATACAGATACTAGAGAAATGTGGTACATTTTCAGGCTACAAAATCAATCTCCAAAAAACAGTGTTTCCCAATAAGCTCTAAAGCCAAAACACTTACAGTACACAGGGACAAATACGTTTCAATCTTTCACCAGGTAAGGGGTTACATAAATATAACATTGGCAAAGTAATGATTAAAGTAAAAGCCAACCTACAGAAATGGTCCAGATTGCCATTGTCATTAGCGGGCAGAGTACAAACAATAAAAATGAATGTCTTGCCTAGATTTTTGTTCCTTTTTCAATGTCTACCTCTCTTCCTGGCAAAATCATTTTTCAAGAAGCTTGACCAAATTATCCTCCCATTCTTGTGGGCAGGCAAGGTTGCCAGAATTAACAAAAATGCTTTGCAGGCAGCAAAACCAGAGGGTGGCCTGGGCCTGCCTAATTTCATGTTCTACTACTGGGCTGCAAATATACAAAAAATACTCAGCTGGAGAGTGAGTTAGACTGGTGCAAAATGGAGTCCCTCTCCTGCCTCACCTCCTCACTTGTAGCTCTGACATGCTCCCCTTTACCATTCTCAGCCACAAATTACACCTCAAACCCCGTAATTCTGTCAACCTTGAAAATATGGGCACAGTTCCGCAAACACTTTAAATTAAACAATTTCACCCTCCTTGGTCCATTATGCTATAATCATAATTTCTTACCTTCCAAACTTGACTCTGCATTAAAGGTATCACATCATTCAGGGGGCTGTTTTTAAATGGAACATTTGCTGACTTTAAAAGTTTGTCCCATGAGCATGACTTACCCCAAAGCAACTTCTTCCGCTATCTTCAGGTACGCAGTTTTATTAAAGACCATTGCAGCATGTTCCCATCTCTGCCTGCAGACTTACCAAGAATTCTTGACAGACCTGAAAGCCTGACAAAGATCTTGTCCAAGTTATACACATATATCCTTCAATCCAACCCCTCTCCGCTGGTCAAAGTTAAACAGGAGTGGGAAAACGAGCTTGGAGTCCAATTTCAAGACTCCTAGTGGGGGCCAAATAACAAGCGAATTGCTCCTCATCCTGTGCCCGTCTTAACTTAATACAATACAAAGTGCTACACAGAATGCATTTCAGCAAAGCCAAATTAGCGAAATTTTTCCCTGGCACCAGCGAGGCCTGTAATAGATGTGTTTTTGTACCATCTGACCTAACCCATACCTTCTGGCTATGCTCAAAGCTAACAGGATTCTGGAAGAACTTTTTCAAGATTATATCTGAGGTTCTAGATACAGATATCACTGTATCTAGAACCTCAGATATAATCTTGAATCCTGTCCATTTATTGCCATGGTGTTCCCCTGAACTACTCTGAATTTAGTAAACAGAAATGAAATGTTTTAGCATTTGCCTCTCTGATTGCCCGCAGATGTATCCTTCTACACTGAAAGTCTCCCAAACCCCCAGCAGATAAGTCTTGGGACACTGATTTAATGTCATTCCTTAAGCTAGAAAAGATCAAATTCTCACTTAAAGGGTCAACTGAGGAATTCTACACTACATAGCAGCCTCTCCTCTCATATTTTGATAATGTACCTATGACTCCTACCACTTAGATATAAACAAAACTTTTCTATTTCTCTAACCAGTTGTACTGTTGCCACAATGCCAATGTACAGATACAAGTTGTTTGATGTGATACATTGATGGAGAAAGGTGGACCAACTTGGGGTGGGGAATTAGGTGGGTTTTAAGTTTTGTATTTGTGTTTTATGTGTATTTGTGTATATTGTGTTTTTATTATTATTATAATTATTATTATTATAATTATTATTATTATTATAATTATTATTATTATTATTATTATTATTATTATATATAGATTTTTTTCTTTTGTTCTTTCTTTCTTTCCTTTTTTTCTTCACGTATGTTTAGAAAATAATAATGATGGTCACATACATACAAGATCTATGTAATTTGATGTGATGTGTTCTAATAAACAATGTTATAAAAAAAGAAAAAAAAAAAAACTTTTTTGACATTTTTTGGTCCCAAACAAAAATGTACACATATTATCTTCCAAAAATAGACCCTAGGTAGGACTACTTTAAGCACTTGTCCCCAACAATGTCCTCCATAACACGCTGTTCTTTTGAGGTGCTGCACCAGTGCATCCATGGTTGGGGGGATTTGATCCATTACTTTACTTTTTTTTGTGGCTTAATTGATGTTCAGTTGGCTGCCGGTGTGATCATAGTGAAGAATTGTAAATCATTCCACCATGTAAATTACCTTATCTAACATGGTTTTTGGAGCTTTTTAAGTGAAGGTCTCTCTCATAGGCCATCTCATAGGCATTGCAGGTATCCCATGCAGTCTTCTTGCTCCTGGTTGTAAATGCGACACTATGAGCCTTGGATATTTCAGGACCCAGAGACTTTGCAATCTCATGGGCAGTTATGCATCTGAAGTGCTTTTCAGTCCCAAATGCCACAAACAGTTTTTCAATGTCCAGCTCTAGCTCTATGTGCAATAGCTAGGGCGACGACATCTGTATCTACAGTGTGCAGGGTGATCTTTTTAGAGTCTCTTCTTGCAGAATCTGCCTGTTGGAGTAGCATCTTCATATCTGCCTCTTAATGTGCACCAGGGGCAATCTCTCTCTTTCACGTGGGTAAGAGTGGAAACAATTTGTGGAAAAGTTTGGTGGTCAACATTTCACAAGGTTCCTGGTCAGGAAGTCAAACCTCTGATTTGCTTTCATCCACTCTCAGGAAGCCTTTCCAGTTGGTTGGCATATTATTTCTCCATCCACCATCTCATCCACTCCATCTTGGCCCCTTTCCCCACTTCAGTCTTGTCTGGGACTGTTAAAACCTCATAGCAGTCATATTCAATATGAACTCTGTTGTCCCTTTTTAGTGTGTGTGTGTGTGTGTGGGGGGGGGGGGGGGGGGCACTAAACAGGTTTCAGCATGTTGATGCACTAAACTCACATATTGGTTTCACAGTTGGATTATAACATCCCAATAAGTCTGGGTGATATGTGAAAAAACACATCAGGGTGGGCATTTTACTTCCTGTCATAACCAAATTATGTTATTATGTTTTGATGGTTAAGAGTTACAATGTTGTCATATACGACAATGTTAATTAAATGAATTTATCGACGCTGTGAGAAGAATTACAGTACCTAAGAAGATCCAGAATGACATTTCGATCCCATATTTGGGACCGTACGATGTGATATTACGTGCATCTTTCTTATATCAGCCTTTATATCAATGAAAACATTTTGTCTTAGGAAGCATATAGCACAGAATAGAAGTCACCATGTCACTGACTGTTAATTGGGCTACCAATCTTGCAGTCGCAATAAACAATGGATCCGAGACATTTTCCTGTTCCTATATTCTGTTTATGTAGGCTAATGTATTTTTTGAATGTAGCCTGCACTGTGCAAAGAAATAAAAGATAAAGTATGGTGCATATCCACACTCATAGAAATGAACATTGTGTGACACTTACGTATCTCCTTTTATGATCTCATTCAAGAAAGATTTTCTTTGACTTGTTAATTTTTTGAACATTTATTTTATCTAATGACATAGCAAACATGATGAATTGAATCCACATATCATTGCACTATGCTAAACTATTTTCCACTAGCCTAAAACCTTGAGTCTGAAAGGTAATTGCGTTCACGTTCTCCTTAAAGTGACTGGCACACAATTAGACTTGCACACCACAAATGTGATGATATTGAAGACGACTGAAGTGTAGACTAATAATTTAAATATCAATATGATGTATTCAAATTACCAAATGTTTAGCTATTAGTAATTATGCAGATCATAAAATTCTATAAATAATTAACAATATACAGTATATAAAGTTTATATTAATTCCAAAATATGAAAAAGAAACCTAGGACAACCATCACTTTCTGTGTGCGTGTGAGTGTGTGTGTGTGTGTGGAGGGTCAATCAATTTCAATGACTGCCACTGATGTGAATGATCACACAATATTCAAAATTACTAATGGCGTCAAGGTGGTTGAGATTCTTCACTTGGTACTGGTATTGAAACAAAAATGTTGGTATCGTGACAGCAGGAGTTGGGGATGTGTCCTGAGACCAAACCTACGCCCTTGAGACAATAGAAGAGTTTGGTTCCCAAACGCTATATCCACCATTTTAATGAATTTTCATACATTTTTTTTTTTACATTTTGTTTTCCAAGTAATTTCAGTAGAATAAACCCTTTAAAGAAAAAATGGAACATGTTGGATAACTAAAAGGAAACATGTTTACATTGTATGAACTATTTTACTTCTATGCCTGTATAAGTCAGGCCTTAAGATATTCTCTGCTGAAAATGTTTGACAAAAACTACTAATTTCAGAGCTCTTTTTGAAAGCAATGTTTTTTATGGTGACCATATGGGCTAGCTGCGATTGTTTGGAGTTCTGATAAAATATACAGATACTACTAGTTTATTTCATGTTTCATAACATAGACATTAACAAAGGGCATATTTTGAAATGAAAATAGGCCTGTTATATAAAGCCTTGGGTTATCTTACTCCTTAGCAAGGTGCACACTGCTGGGCTTTGCTCCAATTGGGATTCCATGCTTGTGCAGTGCTGTAATCAGCACCTCACGTGCATCTTTGTTGTAGGAGTCAAAGTCAAAAACATTTCGTACCACATTGGCAAGTCCTTCATTTGGGAATTTCTGTAATACAAAAAAGTACAAAGAGAGTTACAAAACACACTTTCAGTATTTTTTTCTGGAATCTAAAATGGAATTTCAATCTTACAAATATGATAACATTATCCACATTAAGTTCTAAGAACATACAAAGTATTGATTTCTATGGCAGTTGCTAGGTAGTAATCATGGAAGTGATTCCTGGCATTTTGCTAGGGTTGAATGGAAAGGGACAGTGAAAAAAGGCGCCTTTCAAGCACTCTGCACATTGGTGCCGACATAAGTGAATCACACTCCACTTCCGACTTTCGATTCAATTTCAAATTTTGGCGCTGATGTTTATGGCAAGTGTCAGAGCACTATCGTCGGTGCCTATTTGCGCGCTTCAGGCACAGCCGTCAGTAGAACACAGCTGCAAGGCGGCTTGATTGTGCTATTATGATGTAATAATGGCCCAATTAAAGTAAGTTTTAGTTAAGTGCTTACTTTTTGGGACAGCCGTGGCCTACTGGTTAGGGCTTCGGGCTTGTAACCGAAGGGTTGCCGGTTCGATCCCTGACCAGTAGAAAAAAATGTGGGCGGGGGAAGTGGTTGAGCACTCCTTTCCCAGGCCCACATCCACGGCTGAAGTGCCCCTGAGTAAGGCACCTAACCCCTCACTGCTCCCCGAGCGCCGCTGTAGCAGGCAGCTCACTGCTCCGGGTTAGTGTCTGCTTCACCTCACAGTGTGTTTACTGTGTGATGAGACTAAATTTTCCTCACAGGATCAAAAGAGTATATACTTACTTACATATACTTAAAGGCGCCAACATGAGTGCGCTGACATTTACTAATCACACCAGTGACAATATTTTTAACGGAGTTTATTGAGCGCCACCAACAAAAATTGTCATCAACATGGCGGTGGTGCCAAAGATCGACGATGGTGTGTGGGGTTGTATTAAAAACACTGGAATCTACAGTAATTAGCCTGACATAGTTAGACTCAATTCTATTCAGAATTTGAGTCTGCTACTGCACCATTGAAATGTAATTACGGGGCGTTTCAACCGATACAATGAGGATATATCCAGCCTTGATGGGGTTTTGGCATGGCACATGTTTTTGTTAAAAATATTTATTTCTTTATGATTTTCCTTTTTCTCAGAATAAAGTTGCTTCCCTTCAAGGTTGGATTTTCTCTCATTGTTTTCATTGACAGATTACAATAAATCTCTAAAAGATTTTTTTTTATAACTGTCAGCAAATAATTCCGGAGGGTACTGTATACATGCATATATCCCTTGGATAAAAGTGTCTGCCAAATACCATAACCAAAATCATGTCGAATTGAGAGCCTGATCATATCATTGTGCGTACCTGAAGGTGTTTCACAATATTGACCACTTCCCTTGTTGAGTAAGGGTATGTAATAGTACCCTTGTCTGCCATGGTTCGCAATTCTCCAAAAGCAGCCACTAGCTTTTGCAGAATTACTTCTGGGACATCTGGCCCATATCGTCTTAGCATTGCAAGCTCTGCTTCCGGCTTGGGATTGTCAACAGCATGACAACTGAAGATATCACCTGGAAAAGGAAAATGTCTGAAGTATAACAAAGCATCCCACAAAAGTATTAAACAAATAATATATGTTACTACTGACAATAAAGTCTTACCAAGTGCACCAAAGAAGTCATTCCCCAAAAATGGAAATCCAGGCCGGTTGGCCAAAACAATCATTCTGAAGTCTGGGTGCATGACAATGACATTGGGCATTTCAACGGCTTCTAAAATTTAAAAAGAACAAGAAAACAAAGGAAATAAAGAAACATTAAAAAATGAATATTGTTTGAATGCATGTGTATTTCATTCATTAGTTGAAGGAATACATATCACAAATATATAAATTAAAAATTGAGAACACAGCCACAATTGTGAGCTCAGTGTGTGTGTGTGTGTGTGTGTGTGTGTGTGTGTGTGTGGTGAGTCTGTTGTGTGTGTGGGTATGTATGTGTACATGCATGCGTGTATATGTGAAGGCTACGGTCTGTCACAATGAGGCACAACATACTTCAGAACACAACAGCAAGGAGATTCCCAGTATTGTGCAGCAACTTTAGGGAGTTTTTCCTCTGTCTCTCTACATTCAACTGGATATTTCACTTCTTTCTTTCCCACTTTCTCTCACATCTTCTCTTTCTTCGCTTTCTCTTACTTTTGTATCTCTGTAACCTCCCAATTTCAATTACTTTTTAAACTATTGTTATTTGTATAAGTCCTTTCCTAATAATAATTAATCATTTACAGTTTACAGTTACTGTTCTAGCCAGAGCATGTATGTTGGAGAGAATTTAAAGTCGAAGGCGAAGTAATGTTAAAATTCCACAATTTAAACTTTAAAATGCAGGGCGGTATATGGCTCTAGCTGTTTATCTGCTGGTCAATGACGGACATTAGGTTAACTGCAGGGTAGCTGGCTAGCACTCCAGCTTGTCAATATTATCAGAGAAAAAATAGGCTATTGTCCATTAATACTTGTTTCCTAATTAAAAAACACGTTGGTAATGTTAATGTCACACAGTCTGTCCACAAAGGAAACCTATCACATGAACGAGCGGATCTAAGCTTTAAAATGACATTAGCGGCAAGTTGCTCTGGTGAGAAAATTAAAATTGAACTTGCATGAAATTTAATCTGAATTCTGCACACCCATTTCACTTGGTGAAGTATCTCACAAACTCTTCACTCAACGCATGGCAAACCATATATCACAATAAACAGCAGGCCTTACCGATTATGAGGATATAAAGCAATAAAGCATGCCTCTGTACAATAATTGGTTCCTGAGTAATCTGGTTTTGAAATTGCAGTAAATTTCTACATGGTCTCCAACTTTTGGGCCGAAATGTAAACTATTTATGTCAGTAGCCTGCATACATGTTTGTAAATTGTTTAGCCAGAGTATCCCACCACCATGGTTCATATATTGCCAGATTACAGACAATCCCACCTAAACAGATATGAATATATATTTTTACTGGCATGCTTCCTACTGACATTGATGCAAAAAATTATGAAGGGAAAACAAATCATACTTTTCTGGATGGGTAGCCCAGAATGAAAAGGTAAGTTATAGCATGTAACCTATACATGGCCATTACAATGACCAAGATAACTAGCTTATTTTAGATTTACTAGCTGAACAACACAGGTGACCACCTGCATAATTTCATGGAGTGCTGAAATATACTATTTTGACCATTTCCATTTCAACTGTGAAACCCACAACTTTGTAGTTGTGAATTTATTGCTGTAGGCCTAGGCCAGGGGTCGGCAACCTTTTTTGCCTGGAGAGCCACTTTTACCAAATTCATTTTTTTTTTATCTCAGAAGAGCCACATAAAGACATAAAACATAAAACAGAGGATTTTTTTAATACATTTTCTACTAGTTTTAAAAGTAATGTGCAAGTAACTTGAAATGTAAAGTGGAATGACAGAAGTATAGGCCTTAGGCTTCCCATGTAGGCTAAACACCACCCCCTATTTTCCCAGTGTCCTTTGGTATGCAAAGTAACATCATACAGTGGGCAGTGCTTCGACTTGGCCAGCTTCACTTGCCGTCCGCGCGTGGGATCACGTGGTATCACGCGACTTTAATTTGTATTTTTCCAGTGAGACGCTGCAACAACCCAAACAACCGGTAGATGGCTCAAGTGAGCAGGGTGTCTTGTAAAAAGAAATGGAGCCTGGAAAACCCTACACAGACTTCACTACAGACTTTAGCAGACTGGTTTAGAAATAATTTAATAGCCAGAAATATGCCTGCCCTGCCCTAAGAAAGAAATATTTGGTTAACTGCGAGTGAATCCCGTTTGCAGCCATAGAAGAAACGCAGGACAAATTAAACATTCTGGTTTTCTCCGAGTGCAACGATGATAGACAGACATCATTTGGACAAAATATAGAGCATATTAACCTCCGTTGCTCAGCCAAATGCCTTACTGTTACGTCCTGTTATCACGGAGTTACAGGCGATAAACTATTTTTGATGGTCACAAGTTTACTTCATTAGCGGTTTATTTTTTTTATTATTAAAGAGTGTTTTTCATTTAAAGGTTTGACTTTGTGCTTATTCAGTAGAGCATTTAGTGCTCTTCCCAATCCCAGACGTTCACATTGCATGTTTGTTTGTAATGGATGCAACCGCGAGACACGCTTGTCATAGGCGCCGATACCGTGGGTGCTCCGTCTCTCGGGCACCCACTGAAAACATCGAGCACCCACGTGTGCCAGCTTACAGTCCAGCCAGCTTACAGCTAAATTTATATTAATTTAAAATCAAACATCGCAGTTTATGTTAAATTCAGCATCTCTCATAATGTGTATTAGGATATGTTGCTGTCAATTCCCTACTCCATATACTAACCACCAACGAGAGCGTCTCTCGCATGAAAATTCCTGACACTTCCCATCTGAAGAATTAACACAAGGTCTTCAGCCCCAAATGTTTAAAATGTATATAGCCCTGAATATCATTTTAAAAGTAGTCTGACAAAGCTTATTGTTTTGTGACACAGCTAAACACTGGTACCTCATAGAACGTCTATAACATAGCCTAGATGGTCGCAACTCACAAAAGTAAAGCAGATAGAAAGAACTCACGCAAATCTAGCCTACAACACGCAGACAGCTTCAAGATTCAAGATTTCTTTTATTACATCTCATTATAGGTTTATAATAAAGTAACATTTGTTGTGTTTTTTCTCCTCAAAAAATAAATCAATGAAAGGGTGTGTGTGTGTGTGTGTGTGTGTGTGTTTGTAGAAAAAAAAGGGGGGGGGGGAAGAAAAAAAAAGTGCCTTGTTGTCTTCAGCATGAGTTCAGCAATCTAACTGCTTGGTGAAAGAAACTACTTCGGAGTCTGGTGGTACGAGCTTTCAAGCTTCTATATCGTTTGCCAGATGGTAATAGCTCAAATAGTTCATGGTTGGGATGACTAGGATCATTCAAGATTTTTTTTGCCTTCCTAATGCATCTTCCCTCAAATAACTCCAGTATGGAGGGTAGGTGACAGCCGCATATGGTCTGTGCTGTACGCACAACTCTCTGAAGTGCTTTTCTATTGTATTGAGAGCAGTTCCCATACCATGCGATTATGGTCCCAGTCAAGATGCTCTCAATGGTGCCTCTGTAAAAAGACCTGCGCAGGGGAGAGAGCGCACACGCGAGCACAGGTGCTTTATGATTGTTGGCTTCTGATGGTATCTTGCTAATTCGCTGAACTGCATTAGGTGACACAAATGGTATTGCCTTTATCTTATAACTCCTTGTCTGAGCGACTACCAGGCCTATGGTTTTTAAAAGTCAGATGTTCGCTGACAAAGACATTAGAAAATTAAGAATGTTTATTGACTTGAAAAATACACTAATTTTTGCTTCATTCAACCCTTGAAGACATCGCGGCCTGGTGCGCTATCAGTGTTGCGCAGGTCGCCCGATATTTTAATCAACCCAACCGCAACTCGGACCGCGAATATTAATTAGGACAAAATTATACCCGACCCACGATCCGACCCGCTTATTTACAAAATGTGTGCTTTTGGTTATAGCCTGCATGCAGTGTGACAGTAGGCCATTTCTGTAAAACAAACTGATTTATTTGCAAAACTTTATGCAGTAGAACTACATGCAGTAGGCATGCAGGACATAATGTTTGCGCAGGAGAGAGAATGAGAATAAGAGCGCAAGCACGCACGCAACCACCAAGGATTAGAACACTAGGATAAGATTTGAAGGCCATGGACGTACATCTTTCTTTCGGAAACAGAAATGGTGAGGCAAGGTATAGGCAAGAGAGATACATTGCTGATCAAAACGTTAGCGTAAGAACTGGTTTATAATGCGGAATGAAGCACAAAGCACATTTACTAAAGCACATCCACTGTTTAAAGTCACAAACACAACGAACTAAGGTAACTTTTATGCATGCGCGAACCTACAGTGGGTCCCAGTTAAGTTTGGACGGGTTCCTTCATGAATCACGCACCCCATTTTCTCAGCAGAAATGGCACAAACTGCAGTTGACACAAACAACCACAAAGTGTCACTCTGGAGTTCTGCCACTACTATTTGTGATGCGACTTGACTTAACTGCTTCCATGACGCAGTGAGCCATTACCAAACATATGATAATACAATAGCGTGCCTTTATATATATTATACCCTATTTGTAGTGTAACGATAAGCGCATGAGACTTTCAGCGGGGGCACGGGAACTTAAACAGACTCATATTGCTCCTCATAACCATCTATAAAAAAAGTGTTTTTTCTTTTCTTTTTGAGCACGTCCGAATCCCAGGACATAACGCACTGGACCTTATAATAGGCTCGAGATATAATTCCAAAGGGGGCAGATATAGGGGCCTACTGCACTTAAAACTTAAAAAGATTGAACGAAGCTTCCCGAAATTTGAAATTGCGATAAGTGACTGGCATCGGGTGAAGCTTTTCGAAGTTGAACAAGCTATTAAAAACTATTTGCGCACCTCAATGTCACAGGAGAGACTGGGCTCTCCCTTCTATGAATTGAAAAAGACGTTATGCTACCTGCAAACTTTCACTGCTAAGTTTGCGGCAAAGCAAGACAATGTTTTTTCAGAGTCAGGATATGGCGAGTCAGTGTCATTTATTTGTCCAATGCCTACAGACCAGTTTCCACAGTGCACATCTTATCAACAGTTTGAATGTCGTGTGTGTTTCTGCTCATTGACAAATACCGTTCAGCACAATGATTCATGCCCAATTAATTTCCCCTGTTAGGAGGAATAGTGTTCGCCTTTGTTACACTATTTGGTTTCGTGATGTAGCCTATGATAAACACCATATGGCCAAATATGTGACTCAGCTAATGTTATAGGCTATACAATTTCCCCTCTTAAAGACAAGCTGGTGTAGCTTATTAGACTAGGCTACTAAATTGCACCGACGGTAGCCTTGGCTATGTGTAAAGTAAGCTATCGCATGATTTCATGCACGCAAGTTCATGCATCTGTCAAGTTCGCACAGGGCCTCGCACCATCTGTCAAGTTCGCACAGGGCCTTGCACCCCCTTGCGACGGCCCTGCAGCTCCTCCTAAGACAGCGAGGAAAAAGTTAAAATATGCGATAAACCCGGGAAAAGTTGACAAGTTTGTTTCGGTCCCAGTGATTATTTGTGAAATTGTGCAAACGACAGCCTTTTCAAGGCATTTCAAGGAAGGTGTCATAGCATGCAAGCTCCCAAATTGACCCAGTAGCCTACAGAAGGCATCAATAAATTGTTGGGACTGGGGAGGGTCATGCGTTTTTTCTCAATCACTTTGGAGGGTCATAGAAAAATTTCTTGCTGGCGAGGGAGGGTCACGTCTTTTTTGACTAACGCTCCCAAAATTCCTCCGGTAGCCCCTTAAATAAATAACGAACAGTCCCTAATTGATTATAGCTGTAGGCCTACACCAGCAATTGTTGAACATTTACCTGTACAGGACATTGACAGTAGCCCAGCCTAACAAGCAGATGTTGCAAAAGACATCAAAAGAGGCAATTAATCAGAAATAAATAATGTAATCTGCATCGCTTTATTTAACAAACTGCAAGCAACAAGGGGGTTGAGTTCGCTGTGAGGCCAAACCCAAGAGCAGAGCCTATCTGTTAAGGCACTCGATAGGCTATATAGTAACGAGCTGTGTGCGCCTGGAAAGACAATAGAAGATGCTTTCTGAATAGCACAGCGAAGACGGCTCTGGTCATCCCATACCCTCCCCCCACTTCCTGTAGCCTATCATTATGACTTGTTGCCGTTTTGGGACATTAAGCTTTTTCACGATAAGCCCCCCTCCCCCACCCCCTTCTGTCACAAGCAGTGGGGGAGCGCGGGGCACAAAGTAACACTTTTTGGTAGACGAAGGAGGGTTCTCCGCGCTTCTGTCGTTTGGCGACAATCCGGTGCAACCAGGCCAGGACAGATATTTTAGAGAGGAGTTGAGACGCCGGTGCAGCTCAGATGTCTTCTTAATTTTCTTTATTCTTTAGTAAAATGTGCAGAACATTATTAAACTTTGACTAACGTTTCGATGTGTCGATGTTTTTGACTAACGAACATCGAAACGTTAGTCAAAGTTTAATAATGTTCTGCACCTTTTACTAAAAAATAAAGAAAATTAAGAAGACATCTGAGCTGCACCGGTGTCTCTAACACTTTTTGGCTTTGGCTAAATATTTCTAAAATCATTTGAGTTTCACTAGTCACATGTTTTAACAAGGAACACTTGTTATTGAACTAATAACAGACGTGTGTCGAAAATTTACTTTATTTTCCATACGGAGAAATAACATATGCAGAGTCTAACCAAGGTCAATCTTGCCAAAAAAGCCCTCAAACCTGGAAACACATGAGACAAAAGTGCAAAACGTCACAAAACTAACTAAACTAACACGCGCATATTTTTGTATTGCAATCATTGTAGCCCACAGTTGTAACAGAGCGTAACAGTCGTTTTACTCCCCGTATGCACTCATTATAAAGAATGTTTAACGTGTCCCAAAAACAGCTATCAACTAATCACCAAACATCTTATAAACAAGTATTGCCAGGAGCAACACCTTGCAAAAAATGATAACAATAGGCCTAGGCCTTTATATGGCTCTGCTCCTGCCTAGATTCGAACTCAGAACTGCCTGAAAGTTGCAGACCTGTTCTGGAAATACGCGCATTAACCCACTCGACAGTCAGACAATGCTATCTGCTTCGAGTAGGCCTATTGGGTAGGACTGTAGCCTACACTGGTTGCTGTGGCACACCTCGTTAGTGTAGTAAAACAAATCAGAACTATTCACGAGGTTTCTGGGCAGCATATTTATGTTCTGTTAGCAAGCAAACTTCTCATGACTGCCGACAAAGTAGCCTACTGCCAGCTGACGAAGCTCTCATTTTAAAACATTACTGAGAGACAGGCACTGTACAATCAAGACATCTTGCCACTGAATCCATTATGTACAAAGCTTATAGGCTACAGTGGACTAGCATGTTGCAGGGGCTGCTAAAAACACAGAGAAACGCACTGAAAACTCGGCCAATCACAGCCCTTGCTGTCGAATGCTCCGCCCGGTTCGACCGTGGAACGCCACAGCGGACTATGCTGCCCCCAAGCGGCTGTAGTTGTACTTAAAATTCACCCAGCTGTGTGAATCACCTTGATGGTGAATGAAGTGTCAATTCTTAACTGGGACCCACTGTATACATACCGGTAGATATGGCTGTGTAGTCTGTGCCATAACATTTATTCCTGCAGGCTGCCCGTTTTGGCTGTCATACTTTTAAATGGCTTCGCAAGAAGTAGGCCTACATAGACCATAACTTGTACTACTGTCATCTTCTTTAAGAACTTTTCCCAATATTTCCCATAGCCTATATAGCTTTTCCTGAAGGGGTGTCTTTATTATTTTAACTCGCATCTTCAGCTTCTTTACTGTTGACTTTACTGTATTGATGCTTTACTGTATTGATGCTAGCCTTCTTGTGATATTTTAAGTAGGCCTATTTGTAGAAAATATATATTTAATTCATTTTAACTGACCCGCCTGGAAATTACCCGAATATCATTAAAATATTTTGTTTATGACTCATAACCGCGGGTGACCGCTTAATTTCGGGCATACCGCGCAACACTGTGCGCTATGTAGATCGTTTCTCGTACCATTTAATTTCTCAGAATTTAGGTCTACTAGGCCTACAATAACGTCATCAGCAAATACATCTTTTATTTTTAGTTGATCAACCACAAAGAGTAGCATAGGCCTACTGTGCACAGTGCACTGACGACTAGCAGCTCAAGGTAACCAGTTGTTGTAGATGAGAGGCAACCCCTTGTTTCAGATAGCCTGGACAACATGTTACCTGGGTGTTGCCTACGTTATTAATTAATGGTAGCCTACAATAGTTAATTGATTCGCGTAACATATTAGTTGGCTCAAAGAGTAGGGAATCAGGATGGAGAGAGTCACGCGTGTGTTGCTTTTGCGGGATCAAATCCAGTTTAATGCTAGTTTTCAAAACATATATTTTTTTACATGTCTTTTGTCCGAGTGGCTGTAATGTAGCCGAGCGCTCATGGCGTATGAAAAGCGACTTCAAACCGCCTAAAACAACTTGTTTGTGAATGTCTGACAACTGCTGCAGCGCATGCACGCGCAAGGAAACCAGTAGGTGGAGAAACCAGAAGGCACACAACACCAGAACGATTTTAAGGCTATTTCGCATAGGCTACTCAATGGTGCCATTTCACACGCATTATAGCGACCCCCACTCACAGATAGGCCTATTAACTGACCGCCCGATTCACGTTGGCTGGGGGGCAGGGGGGGCCATCAGACATTTGTTCCCAAGGGTCTATGAATTGTTAATCCGGCCCTGTCCCCAACGAACGCAACTTTCCACCTCTGAGACAGCTTAAAAGAAGTCTAGAGGACTCCTAACTCACTGATCTACTTACTGAAGGCTGCGCAAACCACAGGCCTTTTTTTTGGGCAAGCCTGCATTCGAGGCAGGCTTTCTGTTGAAGAATTTTATATAAATCCTGCGCTAACAGTAATCCTCCTCCTCCCCGCTACCACAGCTGTGGATAGTGTGGCATGCTCACGCTTTATGTCTCCTTCTTGCAAACTAGGCCTATAGCCCAACCATTTACGTCTTCAAAAAATAACAACTTGCCAGATATGCCTTCATATCTTTGGGCTTCAGTCAGCATTTTGTTCTTCCACTGGAAATGACTCTTCTATATTTGCTGCCTGCTGCATCCTTTCTGTTTGTATTGTTTAGAAAAGGTTTGACGTCTTGAGTTAATGGATTAAACATTGTTTGCTGGTAACCAGCCACAAACAGCCTACAGATTCTTGCGTGCGTACATTCTCTATTCTCTCCAAAATGTGCCCGTTCTATAGGCTGGCCAAGTGCGTAATTCTGCGGCATAAAGCAGATGTATTTGTTTATTGTACAGAAAAATAAAAATAACCTGTCAAGCAGTCAATTGACTACATTGCAGTCAATAAGTAGGGCAAATTACGAAACCAAAACGTGGGTCATAGTTGTCTAAGCCTCTGCTGTGAGGCCAAACCCATGAACACAGACGCATTGATATCTGCAATAGAGTTTTTTTTGGCGAAACAAGCTCACAGCCGAACGAGTCATAGCACTGAAGGGAGAGGCAACTGGCATGTGATCTCCCCACGGACCAATGTACAAGTTTTCTCCTGTGCCTACAATATTTAATCCAGTGTTTTGTCAAGTTGCAAAATGCTATTCGTTTTAACAAATTTTTATGATAGTATGAAGTACTTTTTGTATAGGGTACTATCTTAATTGCTTTATACTCAATACTTGACCAATGGCTATTGCATCTGTCTATTGAAAGTGAGAATGTGACATGTGATCTACTGTGCAGGCTTCATAAAATAAAATAAACAGATTGCTAATGGCCTACATTCGGTGCATTTCCCGTACAACTACAGAGGTTAGCTTTTTACTAACAGGATGCATCGTTCAACTAACCAACATGTAAGTTACGACCATGATAGTTTCCAAACTTCAGTAGTCTGGACTAAGGTGGTTAATGACATTTAGTAGCACGTGAACGGGCACCTGCACATACTTCTGTGACGCATTGCGTTAAGGCCGGCAGATGACAGCCGCTGTTGCACAGCAGTTACCAGTCCCCTGTCCAAGAGTTCGAATCTGGATTAAGATTTTGACAACAATATTGACATAGTTGTTTACCTAAGTTTATCTTTTGTGCAGATCATATTATCAAAATCAGAATCCGCCTTCTTGGCTTGGTTTGCGTAAACTAACAAGGACCCCCCCCCCCCCCCCATGAAAATCAAAGGCTACATATTCTCAGCTGACTCGTCAAAAAGTGTGCACCTTATTATTATCTGCAGGTGTGTGACTTTTACTTACGTGCACATGGCTGCAAATTGACTTTTAATTTATGTATTTTCTGCCTTGGGCATTTTAAAATATGGATGTATGGTGGTTAGAAGTGTACATATCAATTAGAAACCTAAATATATTTATAATTATTAATTTGCAAACAAATAACTGGCGTCAGTGACGTCTTTGACATGAAGATCCCTGGAACTACAGTGGGCATCGCTTTCAAATGACCACTTCATTCGCGCATTACGCGGCGTGAAGCTGCGAGAAGCTTTAGTACCACTTTCAGCCACTGTGCGTCGCTCTGCCACTGTACATCGCTCTGCCTGCCGTCCCTTACATAATTGTTGCCGAGAGTAATCCCAGCCTACGAATTCAATAACAAAATAAATCATGCATAATTAAACATTACCTCGATTTAGGCTACTTGGGTATGGCTTAAGGCTTGACTACACGAAAATCGAAATTGAAATTTGCTGTCTACATTATTGTCAGTGTTGGGGTTAACGCAACTACGCAAATCAAAACAGTGGTGTGATAATTGAGCCAGTAGAGAAATAACTGTTCAGAATTCATCTGTAGCCTTGGGTAGGCTTCTGCAGAAAACAATGTTGTTGCCGATTTAATACTATCTGGCGACGTTTTTAACAGGCTACGCAATAGAGGCTTAGACAACTATGACCCACGTTTTGGTTTCGTAAATTAATTTGCCCTACTTCTTGACTGCAATGTAGTCAATTGACTGCTTGACATGTCATTTTTATTTTTCTATACGATAAACAATTACATCTGCTTTATGCCGCAGAATTACATTCATATTTGGCTGACTGCAGACGCGCCACTTCCCTCCCCATATTCCAATATTAAGATAGTATAAAGTGCTTTTTGTATAGGCTACTATCATAAAAAAAATAGTTAAAACGAATAGCTATTTGCAATTTGACAAAACACTGGTCCTCATTTTGCGAATGCGAGGACGATATGAGCCTGTTGCATTTAGTTAGATGTCCGAGTCACACATAATGTTTGAAAACCACTGGCTCGTAATCACAATAATTTAACACACGACAGTTGGATAACCTACTTCATCATGTCCCCATGCCTACATTTTTGTGAGTAGCATAGAGGTCGTTAAAAACAATAAAGTATGGCTCTCCGTTTGGGACATCGAAAACTTTTTTTAATTTTTAATAGACTACCGTCGAAGATGCTGACTTGCAAAAGCCTCGGGATAACACGTTATCTCCACTATCATCAGTCATGCCCCTTGATCAAAGTGGGGAATGAAATAAAAGTTTGATAACCACTGGCTTAACAAGTTACCTGCAGTCCAGAACACAGAATCTATTGCAATATTCTGATGATTGGCGATGATATCGGCAAATGTTTGTTTTCCAAAGTAAGAATTTCACTTCACCATGCACCTTCGACAATACCTGGCCTACCTGGTATCATTACAAACATTATTCTGTGTCCTAAAACTGGCATATTTTATGGCATTGTGTCATGTAAGTTCGTTGCAAAATCTAGAGAAATGTGTGAGGTGGTCAGCGGGGGACAATTGAGACACACATTGGATTGTGTTATTACTTGAACATTCCACACTATCCACAGCTGTGGTAGGCCTATCAGGGGCAGGAGGATTACTGTCAGCGCAGGCTTTATATAAAATTCTTCAACAGAAGGCCTCGAATGTTGTCTTGTTTGTGGAGCGCTTTGCTTCGCTTCTGTAATTTCGGCTTCATTGAAAATGAGGGCTTCCCTCAATGACCCTCCGAGAATAAATAAAGGTTGAATGAATGCAGGCTTGCCCAAAATAAAGGCATGTGGTTTGCGCAGCCTACAGTAAATAACAGACCCGCCAGAATGTGCGTTATGATGCTTTTTTACGAGCAAGATGTTTTTGGTACCCTACGCACACTGCATGTTCTTAAATAACAATGATCATCAGTAATATTCGACCATTAATTTGGGTAAATGGGCAAGCGTGACCACCTTGATTGGCTGATTGTAACGCGGGCATGATTCCAAACACCTCCCTTACGATGATGAGTGACAGGTCTCAGAATGCGTGCGCTACACAAGGACGGAAGATGATGAATAACTGGGGCCGTAGGCTATTCACAAAGGCTTTTATCTTACTACTAGGAGTAGGCTACTCCTAAATCGCACTTAAAGATTTTAGATTGGAGTTTTCTCTTAAAAGTTATTCACAAAGCCTTTCAGACAACTCCTAAACTAGGAGTGAGTCTTCGTGGCTATGGATGACGTCATTACTCATGCACGAGCTTGACTGAAGTGACCACCTTGATTGGCTGACGATTGTAACGCGGGAATTCCAAACACCTCTCTTCCGATGATGACTGACAGGTGACAGGTCGGAGAATGCGTGCGCTACACAAGTAGTGTGAAGGACGGAAGATGATTAATAACTGAATAAAAAGGCCTAGCCTAAATGAATAAAGACTAAGGCAAAACAAATAGCTTAGTAGCCTAATGAAACATAGGCCTATGGATTGATGCAGTAGCCTACCTTTGCAACATTATTAAATGAATCTGTCACCATATCCCTAGGCTACGTTTGCAAAGAGGAGAACATTTTAATTTGATTCACAATGAAACGTTACATTTCATTTCCATGTTAACAATGAGTAGTTTGTGTTGTTGTTGGTGGCGTTATTGCATCCCTTTTATGAATGCAAAATTGTTCCCTCGCAATTGGAAGCTCCTGTTGCGCATAGGCTATTTCAAAACATCGCAACGTAAAATGCCACAAAAAATCTGTTTATGAATAGGTCTTAGTGAGTTAGGAGTCCTCTCGACTTAAAGGAGAATTCCGGTGTGATATTGACCTAAAGTGTATTGAAACATGATACCGAGTGTGAACGTATGTCTCATAGCCCATCTCGACTTGTCCCCTGCACTCCAAAATCTGGCGCTAGTTAGCCAATGCTACCAACAGCTTTTTCAGTAGTGGTGCTTCGGCATCGGGCTAGCCATGCAAATAAATCACTGTTTTACACCCATTTACGAGGCTCAATGTATCTCCACACTTCATTGGTAGACTTCCGAGGGCCCTGACATTTAAAACGAGACATTGAGAACTTTGAAAAAGCACTGGTAGTTTACTTACAAGACGATTTATACAGACAGTATCTTCACGAAGTTTAATGTTTGCAGCCATCTTGAATTTAGTCACGATAAGTCGAGCAACGAGTAAGAATGAACAGGTATGATAAGGGATCAGATTCCAAAAATAATTCAGTGGAAATGCATGGATTCCAGTTTCTTCCAGTAGCAGCAACTGGAATCCATGCATTTCCACTGAATTATTTTTGGAATCTGATCCCTTATCATACCTGTTCATTCTTACTCGTTGCTCGACTTATCGTGACTAAATTCAAGACGGCTGCAAACGCTAAACTTCGTGAAGATACTGTCTGTATAAATCGTCTTGTAAGTAAACTACCAGTGCTTTTTCAAAGTTCTCAATGTCTCGTTTTAAATGTCAGGGCCCTCGGAAGTCTACCAATGAAGTGTGGAGATACATTGAGCCTCATAAATGGGTGTAAAACAGTGATTTATTTGCATGGCTAGCCCGATGTCGAAGCACCACTATTGAAAAAGCTGTTGGTAGCATCGGCTAACTAGCGCCAGATTTTGGAGTGCAGGGGACAAGCCAAGATGTGCTATGAGACATACGTTCACACTCGGTATCATGTTTCAATACACTTTAGGTCAATATCACACCGGAATTCTCCTTTAAGCTGTCCCAGACTTAGGTGCTACTTTTAGGTCTAAAATGCTTCGTGAATTACTTTTTGTGAAAAAATTAGGAGTCCTAAAGTTAGGAGTGACACGCCCATTATTTTTAGGAGTTGCTCCTAAATTCGCCAGTTAGGAGCTACTTTTAGCCTTAAAATTCTTTGTGAATATGGCCCCTGAATAAAAAGACCTAGCCTAAATGAATCAAGGCAAAACACATAGCCTAGTAGCCCAATGAAACATACGGATTGATGTAGTATCTTGTAACATTATTAAATTATTCTGTTACTATGCCTACGTTTGCAAAAGAGAACATTTTAATTTGATTCACAATAATGTTACATTTAATTTACATGTTGACAATGATTAGCCTAGTTTTGGTTGTTGTTGGCGGCGTTATTGCATGTTAGTTATGCCTACAATGCAAAATTGCTTCCTCGCGATTGGAAGCTCCTGTAGCTGCATAGGATTTCAAAACCGCAGGTTTGTGAATAGGTCTGTGAGTAAGGAGTCCTCTTGACTTCTTTTAAGCTGTCAGAGGTGGGAAGGTGTGATTTTTTGGGGGAAGGGCCGGATTAACTGGGCACAATTGTCTGATGGCCCCCCTTCCCCCCAGCCAACGTGAATCGGGTGGTTAGTTAATAGGCCTATCGTGAAGATTTTTCCTGCCATCTAAGGCACGAGCGCATCTGTGAGGCCAAACCTCACCAAGTAGCTCGTTTGTTTACAACTAACATTCCATTTAATTAAACTGCTTTATAGGCTATGCCGAAATAGTTTTCAACATTTTGAATATTAGTGTCGGGTGAATTGAAATGTTCTCAAAGTAGCCTTATGGCTGAAAGCTGCTTGGGACACCCCCCCCCCCCCCTTTCTGCACTCATTGTTTCAAAAGGAGTAATTTTGGCTTTGTCAGAACTGAAGAGCTGTGGACGGCACGGCACGGTATGCCCAATGAAAATAAATTAACAATTAAAAAAATTAACAACACAGACCCCGCTTCTCTCGCGTCAGTCACTGACATGAACGAAACACAGAACCCGCTTCTCTCACGGCAGTCACTGACAGTAACCTAGAATAAATGCATGGGGAAAAACACTTCCCCATGACAAAGACATCGTAAAACACTGAAAGTTAATATTTTGTCACTAGCAACATTCATCTGTCCTTTGTCAAATGTATTATGTTCCAAGTACCCTATGCGTAATTCTGCTTCATAAGGTTGAACAAATACATTTGCTTATTTCACAGAAAAATATAAATAGCCAGTCTACAGTGCAGAGTTGGTAAGTTATGGTAGGCCAACTTGCAGTGAACATACAAAGAGGGGAAATTATTTCTCTTGCAGCTGAGTAGCCTCAGGTGCGCACGTAGACATAAGGCCGAACATGCAAGCGCCAATGAATCGTGCTCTCACGGCAATCGCGCCGTTAAACTTAAATAGGTTAACATCACTCTAAGTTCGCCTTCAAGCAAGGAAAACGATGATTTGAAGACATCTGTTTCGTTGGAAGGGCAAGGGGTAGCAACAGGGCAACACAGAGACAGGCCCGATGGCAGGGCTGTTATGAGAGTATTAAAATATAGGATATTCTACGGGAAAACATTAAAACGGCAAGACAGCGGGGAAAGTTAAAATACGTGATAAACACGGGAAAAGTTGGCATGCATTGTTTCGGTCCCCGTGCACAGGGATTATTTGTCATACTATTAATCACATATGATTATTTGTGAAATTGTGCAAACAGGCGCAACACATTTGAAAAGGAAGGACTGGTATGCAAGCTCACGGGAAAGATTGATTTAAGAACGTTATCACAAAGTGTGTGGCTGTGGCGCGGGCGGAAGACAATTGGCAGGGGAGGGTCATGTCTTTTTTAACAATTCTGTCGGAGGGTCATTGAACAATTTCTAGCAGGCAAGAGAGGGTCATGCAACTTCCAACTGAAGCACTCAAAATTCCTCCGGTGGCCCCTTCAATAAATAACGATCAGTCACTAGATTGCTGCTGGGCTATATGTCTTGGTTCTGTTAACAACTTATTGTCAAACGCATAGCCTATCTCGCGGTTGCATCCATTACAAACAAACATGCAATGTGAACGTCTGGGATTGGGGAGAGCACTAAATGCTCTACTGAATAAGCACGAAGTCAAACCTTTAAATGAAAAACACTCTTTAATAATCCAAAAAAATAAACCGCTAATGAAGTATCGCTCGTAACTCCGTGATACCAGGACGTAACAGGAAGGCATTTGGCTGAGCAACGGAGGTTAATATGCTCCATGTTTTGTCCAAATGATGACTGTCTATCATCGTTGCACTCGGAGAAAACCGGAATGTTTCATTCGTCCCCGTTTCAATCGTCCCGGTTGTACCTACTCAAAACGCAGATAGAACCTTATTATTCTAAGGTAGCGAAATAGCGTTCAGCATGATTCATGCCCAATTAATTCCCCCTGTTAAAGTGTTCGCCTTTGTAGTTTGGTTTCGTGATAGCCTATGATAAACGGCTTATGGCCAAATATGTGAAAACGTTAAAATACAGTAGGCGATAAACCCAGAAAAAGTTGACAGTGATTTTTTCATAATCACTTTGGAGGGTCATAGAAAAATGTATTGCTGGCGAGGGAGGGTCACGTCTTTTTGGACTAATGCTCCCCAAACTCCTCCGGTAGCCCCTTAAATAAATAACGAACAGTCCCTAATGAAGTAAACTTGTGACCATCAAAAATCGTTTATCGCCTGTAGGCCTAACTCAGTGATAACAGGACGTAACAGGAAGGCATTTGGCTGAGCAATGGAGGTTAATACTCTATATTTTGTCCAAATGATGTCTGTCTATCATCGTTGCACTCGGAGAAAACCAGAATGTTTAATTTGTCCTGCGTCTCTACGGCTGCAAACAGGATTCACTCGTAGTTAACCAAATATTTCTTTATTAGGGCAGGCATATTTCTGGCTATTACATTATTTCTAAACCAGTCTGCTAAAGTCTGTAGTGAAGTCTGTGTAGGGTTTTCCAGGCTCCATTTCTTTTTACGAGACACCCTGCTCACTTGAGCCATCTACCGGTTGTTTGGGTTGTTGCAGCGTCTCACTGGAAAAATACAAATTAAAGTCGCGTGATACCGCGTGATCCCACGCGCGGACCGCGAGTGAAGCTGGCCAATTCGAAGCACTGCCCACTGTATGCTTCTACTAGTATTCTACCAAAGGTCGAGAGGTGTAGTTGTAACTACACAACTTTACGATAGTGGTTGCGAACGTTCATTGCTACTATGGTTTTGGGAAACACTAACGTAGTGTAACGATGCATTGGACTAGGCCTATGTAAGTTGCAAATATGAATGTAATTCTGCGGCATAAAGCAGATGTATTTATTTATTGTACAGAAAAATAAAAATGACATGTCAAGCAGTCAATTGACTACATTGCAGTCAAAAAGTAGGGCAAATTAATTTACGAAACCAAAACGTGGGTCATAGTTGTCTAAACCTCTATAGCGTAGCCTGTTAAAAACGTCGCAGAAGCCTACCCAAGGCTACAGATTAATTCTGAACAGTTATTTCTCTACTGGCTCAATTATCACACCACTGTTTTGATTTGCGTAGTTGCGTTACCCCAACACTGACAATAATGTAGACAGCAAATTTCGATTTTGATTTTCGTTACCAGTAGTCAAGCCTTAAGCCATACCCAAGTAGCCTAAATCGAGGTAAATCAAGCTTTTTCAGAAGGGGCGGCAGGCAGAGCAATGTACAGTGCCAGAGCGACGCACAGTGGCTGAAAGCGGTACTAAAGCTTCACGCAGCTTCACGCCTCGTAATGCGCGACTGAAGTGACCATTTGAAAGAGATGCCCACTGTACCAACTCTGCACTGTAGACCCTAACTGGCTATTTATATTTTTCTGTGAAATAAGCAAATGTATTTGTTCATTAGTTTATGAAGCAGAATTACACACTAGGCTACTTGGAACATAACACATTTGACAAAGGACAGATGTTATAGTGACAAAATATTAACTTTCAGTGTTTTACGATGTCTATGTCATGGGGAAGTTTTTTTCCCATGCATTTATTCTAGGCTACTGTCAGTGACTCTGGGTGTCTGGGTGTCAGTGTCAGGGTTCTGTGTTTCGTTCATGTCAGTGACTGACGCGAGAGAAGCGGGGTCTGTGTTGTGTTAATTTATTTTCAATTGGTCATGCCGTGCCGTGTCGTCCACAGCTCAGTTCTGACAAAGCCGAAATTACTCATTTTGAAACAATGAGTGCGCGCGTTTGTATGGTTATATTGCTTGACAGGGGGGGATCCCAAGCAGCTTTCAGCCATAAGGCTACTTTGAGAACATTTCCTAATTCACCCGACACTAATATTCAAAATGTTGAAAACTATTTCAGCATAGCCTATATAAGGGCAACATACCAACTACCTGGAGAGTGTCAGAGGGCTGCTTTGTGCCAAAGGAGAAGGACTCTTCTGTGATCGGCCAGTTCCGCACCATCTCTCTGCTGAGTGTAGAAGCCAAGATCTTCTTCTCAGTCTTGGCGAGAAGAATAACTAACTACATGACAGCAAATGGATATGTCAACATCTCGATCCAGAAGGGGGGGATTCCAGGGTTCTCTGGATGCCTGGAACACACTACCATCCTCAGCTATCTGATCCAGGAGGCCAGGGGGAGCAAGGGCAACCTAACAGTTGTCTGGCTGGACCTCGCAAATGCATATGGGTCCATGCCCCATTCCCATCAACAAGGCTATGGAGCAGTACCACATCCCCGACAAGATCAGGCAGATGATCAACAGCTACCTGGGGTCATTCAAGCTGCGGTTCCAGACTGCCAAGTTCACCACCACATGGCAGCCACTGGAGAAGGGCATTGTAACAGGATGCACAGCATCCCCCATTCTGTTCATCATGGGGATGAACCTCCTGATTACAGCAGCAGCAGCAGTGGCCAAGGGACCAGTTACGGCAGCAGGGAGCAGACAACCCCCACTGAGAGGATTAATGGCCTCACCATAACAACCACAACGCATGTGCAGGCAAGGTGGATCCTGAAGACTCTTGGGGCTTTAGCATCATGGGCGAGAATGGCTTTTAAGCCCAGGAAGTCACGGAGCATGGTGATAAGACGGGGGAAACTAACAGAGGCTTTCGAACTGCATGTCCAAGGCAAGCAGATCCCTACAATCAGGGAGAACCCCATTAAAGGCCTGGGGAAGTGGTACGACGACACCCTCAGGGAAAGAAACAACATCTCTGACACTGCAAATCAGGCGGACGAGTGGCTAAGGAGGATTGACAAGTCAGGCCTACCCGGCAAGTTCTGGATATACCAGCAAGGCTTATGTGGCTGCTGACAGTCTATCAGATCCCAGTGACTGTAGTGGAGGGAGTGGAGAGGAAAGTGAACAAACATCTGAGGCGGTGGCTTGGTATCCCTCCCAGCTTCACTGCAGTGGGGCTCTACATCCGATCAGGACAGCTCCAACTTCCATTTTCCTCTGTGGTGGAGTTCAAGGTGGCTAAGTGCAGGGTGGCAATGATGCTCAGAGACTCAAAGGACAAGCAAGTAAGCAACGCAGGGGTCACAACACGAACAGGCCGTAAGTGGGCAGCAGACACTGCAGTCAGACAATCTGAGAGCTCCCTGGAGTTGAGAGACATCATTGGCAATGTCTGCATGGGTCGGCAAGGACTGGGAACATCTCACTTCACACAGTGGAGGAAGTCAAGCGTCCAGCAGAGGCGGGAGATGGTACAAGCGGAAGTTCGTCACCAGGAGGAAGAGACACGGAAGGCTAAGGCTGTGGAACTGGCAACCCAGGGAGCATGGACCAGATGGGACCTCCCAAACAGGAGGGTCACATGGACTCAGCTCTGGAGGCTGGAACCTTTCCGTGTTAGCTTCCTCCTGAGGTCTGTGTATGACACACTCCCATCACCAGCTCTGCAAGATGTGTGGGAAGAGGGGGACACTGGCCCACATTTTAGCAGGGTGCCAAATCACTCTGGCTCAGGGGAGATATAGGTGGCGGCATGACCAAGTGCTCCGAGTGATGGCTGACATTTTCGAGCAAGCCAGGAGAAGACCACAGCCGACCAAGCCACAAGTACCATCAATGCAATTAGTCAGGGCAGGAGAAAAGTCATCCTCTGTTAAAAGAGCCAGGACCAACATCCTCCAGGGGGCACAGGGGTGGGAGATGTCAGTCGACCTGGGGAAGAAGCTCACTTTCCCACCCATCGTACAGACCACCTTGAGGCCTGACGTTGTCATCTGGTCAGCAAGCTAAGAAAATCATCCTGGTGGAACTGACTGTGCCTTGGGAGGAAGGCTGTGAGGAGGCCCATGAGAGGAAGAGCCTAAAATACCAGGACCTCATCATGGACTGCAAAGACAAAGGCTGGCAAGCATGGCTGTTTCCAGTGGAGGTCGGGTGCAGAGGGTTCCCAGCACAGTCAATGTGGTCTGTGCTCACTGCACTTGGCATATCTGGCAAGGAGAGGAAGACAGCTGTGCGCAGGGTTGGGGAGGCAGCAGAGAGAGCCTCATGCTGGTTGTGGTTTAAGAGGGAGGAGGGGGGCTGGAGGCCTGGAGATGATGGGCAGTGACCTGGCCACCACTGCTGACCCGCCAGCTGGAGGGTGTAGCGGTTAAGGGTCGAAACACTCCGAGAAGGTTCGGCACCGTCTGATGGCATCAGCTCCAGGCCAAAAGCCACCCACAGTCACTTTAGGGAGTGGCTGTATGTATAGCATCACGTGATGTATTCAACAAGTAAGCAGTTTAATTAAATGTAATGTTAGTTGTAAACAAACGGGCTACTTTGTGAGGCTTGGCCTCACAGATGCGCTCGTGCCTTAGATGACCTATTAACTGACCACCCGATTCACGTTGACTGGGGGGCAGGGGGGGCCATCAGACATTTGTGCCCAGTTAATCCGGCCCTGCCCCCAACAAATCACACCTTCCCACCAGCTGTGACAGCTTAAAAGAAGTCGAGAGGAATCCTAACTCACAGACCTATTCACAAACCGGTTTTGTGGCATTTCGCCTGTTTTGAAATCCTATCCTGAGGAAGCAATTTTGCATTGTAGGCATAACTAACATGCAATAACGCCACCAACAACAACCAAAACTAGGCTACTCATTGTCAACATGTAAATTAAATGTAACATTATTGTGAATCAAACGTAGGCATAGGCATAGTAACAGATTAATTTAATAATGTTACAAAGATACTATATTAATCCGTATGTTTCATTAGGCTACTAGGCTATTTGTTTTGCCTTACTCTTGATTCATTTAGGCTAGGCCTTTTTATTCAGTTATTCATCATCTTCCGTCCTTGCGTAGCGCACGCATTCTCAGACCTGTCACCTGCCACTCATCGTAAGGGAGGTGTTTGGAATCATTCCCGCGTTCAGCCAATCAAGGTGGTCACTTCAGTCAAGCTCATGCATGAGTAATAACGTCATCCATAGCAACGAAGACTCACTCACTCTTAGACTGTTAGTCAAAGATTCTAGAACGCTCAGCTCCAGAATCTGTTTAGGAGTTGTCATTTTCCCTTACTAAGAGTAGGTCTGAAAGGCTTTGTGAATAACTTAATAAGAGAAACTCCTATAGCTAAAATCTTTTATTGCTATTTAGGAGTAGCCTACTCCTAGTGGTAAGATAAAAGGCTTTGTGAATAAGGCCCCTGGTGTCTAACCCAATGCATAGCCCATTTACACAAAATAATGGTCAAATATTAGGCTACTGCATACCAAACGGGAGATTTTTTTTCGGGGGGGGGGGGGGGTGTCAGTGTTTATACCGGATCTGTGTTTGCATATTTAATACGTTTCATACACGTGTTTCCACACTGCATTTCGGTCATTGCTTTTACCTTACCATTACCTTACGCATTTTGGGTTGCCAGGATTTAGCCTATGACAAAACGGTTGAAATTGAAATTAAGTGATCGTGTATGTGTAGATGTATTTCAAACACAATCTGACAACCAGAATGGATCAATGATTTTAATTTTGATGGCCATGCAAATTACGGGAGTTTTCCGGGAGAAATAACAAAACGGGAGGGTGCTGGGAGATGACCTTGAAATACGGGAGAAACCCGGGAAAAACGGGAGTGATGACAGGTATGGGCTACTGATGATCATTGTTATTTAAGAACATGCAGGGCACCAAAAACATCTTGCTCGTAAAAAATCATCGTACCGCACATTGTGGCGGGTCTGTTATTTAACCTACCTACTGTAGGCTGCGCAAACCACAGGCCTTTATTTTGGGCAAGCCTGCATTCGAGGCAGGCCTTCTGTTGAAGAATTTTATGTAAAACCTGCGCTAACAGTAATCCTCCTGCCCCCGATACCACAGCTGTGGATAGTGTGGAATGTTCAAGTAATCTTACCCCTAGCCCTTGTCCCTCGAAACGGAGTGGCAAGACATAGGGGTGAAGATATTCTCCTTGAAAATGAGACACCACTAGCCAACCATATGGGAGAGCTGGGATGATTGAAACACTTGAATTAAACGTAATCTACAAATCTTCATTATTAAACTGTCATTTAATAATGCAGGCAAGCCTAAAGTAGACGTACAGTGGGCATCGCTTTCAAATGACCACTTCATTCACGCATTTCAGCCACTGTGCGTCGCTCTACCACTGTACATCGCTCTGCCTGCGGTCCCTTCTGAAAAAGCAGGATCTACCATTAAACATAATTGTTGCCGAGAGTAATCCCAGCCTACGAATTCAATAACAAAATAAATCATGCATAATTAAACATTACCTCGATTTAGGCAACTTGGGTATGGCTTAAGGCTTGACTACACGGTGGTAACGAAAATCGAAATAGAAAATTGCTGTCTACATTATTGTCAGTGTTGGGGTTAACGCAACTACGCAAATCAAAACAGTGGTGTGATAATTGAGCCAGTAGAGAAATAACTGTTCAGAATTAATCTGTAGCCTTGGGTAGGCTTCTGCAGAAAACAATGTTGTTGCCGATTTAATACTATCTGGCGACATTTTTAACAGGCTACGCAATAGAGGCTTAGACAACTATGACCCACGTTTTGGTTTCGTAAATTAATTTGCCCTACTTTTTGACTGCAATGTAGTCAATTGACTGCTTGACATGTCATTTTTATTTTTCTGTACAATAAACAAATACTGCTTTATGCCGCAGAATTACATTCATATTTGCAACTTACATAGTCCAATGCATCGTTCCACTACGTTAGTGTTTCCCAAAACCATAGTAGCAACGAACGTTTGCAACCACTATCGTAAAGTTGTGTAGTTACAACTACACCTCTCGACCTGTGGTAGAATGCTAGAAGCATAGTTCCAGGGATCTTCATGTCAAAGACGTCACTGACGCCAGTTATTTGTTTGCAAATTAATAATTATGAATATATTTAGGTTTCTAATTGATATTTACACTTCTAACCACCATAAATCCATATTTTAAAATGCCCAAGGCAGAAAATACATAAATTAAAAGTCAATTTGCAGCCATGTGCACGTAAGTAAAAGTCACACACTTGCAGATAATAATAAGGTGGTGCGCACTTTTTGACGAGTCAGCTGAGAATATGTAGCCTTTGATTTTCATGGGGGGGGGTCCTTGTTAGTTTACGCAAACCAAGCCAAGAAGGCTGATTCTGATTTTGATAATATGATCTGCACAAAAGATAAACTTAGGTAAACAACGATGTCAATATTGTTGTCAAAATCTTAATCCAGATTCGAACTCTTGGACAGGGGACTGGTAACTGCTGTGCAACGGCGGCTGTCATCTGCCGGCCTTAACGCAATGCGCCACAGAAGTATGTGCAGGTGCCCGTTCACGTGCTACTAAACATCATTAACCACCTTAGTCCAGACTACTGAAGTTTGGAAACTATCATGGTCCAAACTTACAGTACTATGTAAGTACGACAGTTTTGGGACACATTCGTAACTTACATGTTGGTTAGTTGAACGATGCATCCTGTTACTAAAAAGCTAACCTCCGTAGTTGTACGGGAAACGCCCCCCAGATCAGCTTGTAGGCCATTAGCAATCTGTTTATTTTATAGCCTACACAGTATATCACATGCCACATTCTCACTTTCAATAGACAGATGCAGCCATTGGTCAAGTATTGAGTATAAAGCAATTAAGATAGTACCCTATACAAAAAGTACTTCATACTATCATAAAAATTTGTTAAAACGAATAGCATTTTGCAACTTGACAAAACACTGGATTAAATATCATAGGCACAGGAGAAAACTTGTACATCCATTGGCCCGTGGGGAGATCACATGCCAGTTGCCTCTCCCTTCAGTATGACTTGTTCGGCTGTGAGCTTGTTTCACCAAAAAAAAAAACTATTGCAGATATCAATGCGTCTTTGTTCATGGGTTTGGCCTCACAGCAGAGGCTTAGACAACTATGACCCACGTTTTGGTTTCATAATTTGCACTACTTATTGACTGCAATGTAGTCAATTGACTGCTTGACAGGTTATTTTTATTTTTCTGTACAATACACAAATACATCTGCTTTATGCCGCAGAATTATGCACTTGGATAGCCTACAGAACGGGCACATTTTGGAGAGAACGCACGCAAGAATCTGTAGGCTATTTGTGGCTGGTTACCAGCAAACAATGTTTAATGCATTAACTCAAGACGTCAAACATTTTCTAAACAATACAAACAGAAAGGATGCAGCAGGCAGTGGAAGAACAAAATGCTGAATGAAGCCCAAATTTATGAAGACATATCTGGCAAGTTGTTATTTTTTGAAGACGTAAATGGTTGGGCTATAGGCCTAGTTTGCAAGAAGGAGACATAAAGCGTGAGCATGCCACACTATCCACAGCTGTGGTAGCGGGGGTAGGAGGATTACTGTTAGCGCAGGATTTATATAAAATTCTTCAACAGAAGGCCTGCCTCGAATGCAGGCTTGTGGTTTGCGCAGCCTACAGTAAGTAGGTCTAGTGAGTTAGGAGTCCTCTAGACTTCTTTTCAGCTATCTCAGAGGTGGAAAGTTGCGTTGGGGGCAGGGCCGGGTTAACAATTCATAGACCCTTGGGAACAAATGTCTGATGTCCCCCCCTGCCCCACAGCCAACGTGAATCGGGCGGTCAGTTAATAGGCCTATCGTGAAGATTTGTATTGCCATTTAAGGCACGAGCGCATCTGTGAGGCCAAGCCTCACCAAGTAGCCCGTTTGTTTACGACTAACATTACATGTAATTAAACTGCTTATAGGCTATGCCGAAATAGTTTCAACATTTTGAATATCAGTGTCAGGTGAATTAGGAAATGCCTTATGGCTGAAAGCTGCTTGGGATCCCCCCTGTCAAGCAATAACCATACAAAAAGTTAAAAACAGATGACATGATGCGCATCACTGACATAATGCGCAAATAATATAGCCTAGATATTCCAATATATTCGAATACATGTGTTTATTTTAGAGGGGATATTCGAACGTCATTTTTGAGCAATTTTGACAGCCCTAGTCCACTGTAGGCTACGCAAATCGTCTATTAACACCTTCCACTAACCCCGGTGAGTGGGGGTCGCTATAATGCGTGTGAAATAGCACCATTGAGTAGCCTATGCGAAATAGCCTTAAAATCGTTCTGGTGTTGTGTGCCTTCTGGTTTCTCCACCTACTGGTTTCCTTGCGCGTGCATGCGCTGCAGCAGTTGTCAGACATTCACAAACAAGTTGTTTTAGGCGGTTTGAAGTCGCTTTTCATACGCCATGAGCGCTCGGCTACATTACAGCCACTCGGACAAAAGACATGTAAAAAATATATGTTTTGAAAACTAGCATTAAACTGGATTCGATCCCGCAAAAGCAACACACGCGTGACTCTCTCCATCCTGATTCCCTACTCTTTGAGCCAACTAATATGTTACGCGAATCAATTAACTATTGTAGGCTACCATTAATTAATAATGTAGGCAACACCCAGGTAACATGTTGTCCAGGCTATCTGAAACAAGGGGTTGCCTCTCATCTACAACAACTGGTTACGTTGGGCTGCTACAGTAGTCAGTGCATTGTGCACAGTAGGCCTATGCTACTCTTTGTGGTTGATCAACTAAAAATAAAAGATGTATTTGGTGATGACGTTATTGTAGGCCTAGTAGACCTAAATTCTGAGAAATTAAATGGTACGAGAAACGATCTACATAGCGCACCAGACCGCGATGTCTTCAAGGGTTGAATGAAGGGAGTTTGCAAAAATTAGTGTATTTTTCAAGTCAATAAACATTCTTAATTTTCGAATGTCTTTGTCAGGGAACATCTGACTTTTAAAAACCATAGGCCTGGTAGTCGCTCAGACAAGGAGTTATAAGATAAAGGCAATACCATTTGTGTCACCTAATGCAGTTCAGTGAATTAGCAAGATACCATCAGAAGGCAACAATAATAAAGCACAGTGCGCGTGCGCACACTCTCTCCCCTGCGCATAAAGCTGTCTGCGTGTTGTAGGCTAGATTTGCGTGAGTTCTTTCTATCTGCTTACTTTTGTGAGTTGCGACCACCTAGAATATGTTATAGACGTTCTATGAGGTACCAGTGTTTAGCTGTGTCACAAAACAATAAGCTTTGTCAGACTACTTTTAAAATGATATTCAGGGCTATATACATTTTAAACATTCGGGGCTGAAGACCGGACAAAGCCTTGCGTTAATTCTTCAGGTGGGAAGTGTCAGGAATTTTCATACGAGAGACGCTCTCATTGGTGGTTAGTATGAAGTAGGGAATTGACAGCAACATATCCAATCACATTATGAGAGATGCTGAATTTAACATAAACTGCGATGTTTGATTTTAAATGAATGTAAATTTATTTAGCCGGGACTGTAAGCTGTCACACGTGGGTGCTCGATGTTTTCAGTGGGTGCCCGAGAGACGGAGCATCCACGGTATCGGCGCCTATGGCGTATCTCGCGGTTGCATCCATTACAAACAATCATGCAATGTGAACGTCTGGGATTGGGAAGAGCACTAAATGCTCTACTGAATAAGCACAAAGTCAAACCTTTAAATGAAAAACACTCTTTAATAATCAAAAAAATAAACCGCTAATGAAGTAAACTTGTGACCATCAAAAATCATTTATCGCCTGTAACTCCTATATAACTATATTTTGTCCAAATGATGTCTGTCTATCATCGTTGCACTCGGAGAAAACCAGAATGTTTAATTTGTCCTGCGTTTCTTCTACAGCTGCAAACGGGATTCATTCGCAGTTAACCAAATATTTCTTTATTAGGGCAGGGCAGGCATATTTCTGGCTATTAAATTATTTCTAAACCAGTCTGCTAAAGTTTGTAGTGAAGTCTGTGTAGGGTTTTCCAGGCTCCATTTCTTTTTACGAGACACCCTGCTCACTTGAGCCATCTACCGGTTGTTTGGGTTGTTGCAGCGTCACACTGGGAAAATACAAATTAAAGTCGCGTGATACCGCGTGATCCCACGCGCGGACCGCGAGTGAAGCTGGCCAAGTCGAAGCACTGCCCACTGTAGGCTATATCATTTAATTGGATTTATCCTGACTGTAGATTAAGCAGGATGGATATGAGTTCATAACAGTGTTTAGCCTATTGTGATATAGATAGATAGATAGATAGATAGATAGATAGATAGATTCAAGAATTCAGAGTTTGATATTGATTCAATATAGTTATGCTACTGTAACGTTAATGTTGTAGCTCTTTTGTGAAAGTTGCATTGGTTTGATTCTGCCCAACTGTTAAATTGTTCATTTCTCTTGTCCTTTGTTTTATTATTTTATTTTTTGTATTTTTGAAGAGTTTGGTTCCAAAATGCTATATCCTTCATTGTCATAATTTTTTTTTTATTTTTTTTTAAATGTTGTTTACCAGGTAATTTCAGTGGAACTGTAATTGTGTTATTGCTATTTGATTTATCTTTACTCAATCAAAACAACACAACTGCAAAATTATTGATATTGCCTGAGATACACAATTAAATGACATTAATGTTTTTAAAAATTGAAATATAGCGTTTTGGAACCAGACTTTTCATTCATCCCTTCATTCATTGCACCTACTGTAATGTACCATTTCTGTATTATCTGTTTTTACCTGAGTGTAATCTTCCACTGTGCGTACCCCAGGAAGATTAGCAACCACTTTATGGAAGCTAATGGGGATCCAGATAAATAATAAAGAATGAAGAGTACACTGCAAAACTGCTTATCTAATAAAATCTAACCAAGTGTTATTAATCTTATATCAAGATCAAAAAGTATTTCGTACTGTTTTTAGTATGAAGAGACGTACCTAGCACTTTCTCGTAAAATCATTTGACTTAATTTAAATAGAGCTTGACTTCTTTTAAGACGTCTCATCCTGAAAACAAGCACATTTGTCTGCCAGTGTGTTCAGCAAATTTGTCCTAAAAACAAGCAAATTTGTCTGCCAGAGCGTTGAGTAAATTTGTCTTCATAAGACTCCTTAAAATAAGTTAAAGTCTTCTTAAATCAAATCAAAATGATCTTTTGAGAGAGTACTTGGTAAGTCTCTTCATACTAAAAACAATACCAAATAGATTTTTTGATCTTAATATAAGATTAATAACACTTGGTTAGATTATATTTTTTTGCAGTGTAATGATAATATTCATAATAAACCGAAACAATAGAAACAGAAACAATAGGCTTTAAGGCCCATTCACACCAAAAACGATAACGATAACGATAACGATAACCAGGCTTGGAATTTCACCATTCTGGGGGCAAGGCCACTTGGCCTTCAGTTGGGCATATTTGGTGGGGGGCACAAAGGCCACATGTCAGGGCACCAAGGCCAAAGTTAACTATTAGTAGTAGGCTTTAAAAATTATCAAAGTTGTATTTAGCCTATTCACTGCAGTAGACCTGCATCACTGTATGAAACATTACAAAAACATGAAATGAAAACATGACATATTACATAGAACTGTAAATCATCTGACTATCTAATATTTACAGATATCTAGGCTATATATAACATTTATTTTATATTTGGCCTGTTATGAAATCATGTATTGAACAATTTAAGCACAGCTCAGCTTTAAGAAACTCAAATAGCCTAGATGCATGCTTAGCATTTTGTGATCATTAAGGCTACTTTTACAAACTCTTAGTCAGCTGTCCTCTGATTTACCAATATATAGGCGATATTTGTAACATTTATTTTGTATTTGGCCCGTTATGAAATTATGTGGAACAATTTAAACACATTGTAAAACTTAAAGCCCAAATTTGGAGACATCCATGTATGTCGAACTTTACTGCAAATTCAAAACTGGATTACTCTGGAACGGCTAACTGTACAGGGGACTGCTTTACACCTTTGTGTTCGGTAAGGTCTCCTGTTTATTCTGATATATGGGTTGTCATGTGTTAAAAGAAGGGTTCGTAAAGTATTACACCGAGATGAATGGGTATGGAGATCATGGGACGCAACACCTTCAGTAGAATGTATGATTAAATTGAATTATATTATTTACTTTTCTCGCGAACCGTTCAACACAGCAATTATCGGCTAACATCGTTTAAAAGCTGAGAAAAAGCTCTTTCATGTGATATGTGGTGTCTGTGTGATGAATAGGCTACTTCGCGAGTAGTTCAACATGAGAATGGGTGAATTTGGACGCACTTTCTTTCTTGCGCTGCCACTTTCTCCACTGCGTAAATGACTAAATTAATTTGCGCTGTGAATGCTAAGATTATTTTGACAGGCCACAGGCTAAATAAAAATCGCTATTAGTAGGACGCAAAGCAGAATATTGAAAGAAGGGGGCACCAAGGCCACCGTGGCCTGTAAACCTCTGATTTTCAAAGGGGCCTCACGGCCAACGCAAGGGGCTACGACGGCCATGGCCGTCGTGGCCGCCGTGAAATTCCTACCCTGACGATAACTATAAATAAATATCGTTCTCGTTAATATGAATGACGACGTTCACACATAAACTATAACGATAACGACATAAAGAACGATATCGTTGGGGATCACTTTCAGAGCGATTTTCACAACAATAAAATGCTAATAGCCAATCAGAACCCATCGAATTTTAGCCCTCACACAATGAGAGACTTTGTTTATCGTTTGTTCAGTGTGAACACTTTTATCGTTATGGTTATGGTTATAGTTATAGTTATCGTTATCGTTCTTGGTGTGAATGGGCCTTTACACCTTCGGTGCAGGCCGCAGCCCTCCAGTGCTCGGGCCCAAATCATTCCTATTTAAACTATGTCTATGAGAGCTGTACCTGACACAATCCTCCTTCCATCTGCCAGAATCATCTCTCCATCCTCTACAAGGGTCTTCAGTATACATGTGACATTGGTAGGGGCTTTGTCGGCTTCATCAATGACCAAGATATGTCCCATTTTTACTGCTTTTACCTTCATACACAAATACACAGGTGAAGAGGGGAGAAATTAGGATTGTATTGTATTATTCATGTAAAACCTTCATGGTTCATCAGGGTCCATCTATTCCAGTGTCAAAATACACTCCATGGTCAAGTTTGTCACAGGCTTTATTGTGCTTTATTGGCACTTTGAAAGCCTTAAAGGAATGTTCCGGAGCAAAAACAACCTAAGGTTTATTTCCAGAAACTAACAGGTTCAAACAGTTGTTTGAGAGCATAATGACATTTATTGGTGCAGTTTTTGAGCAAGACAGTTGTTCGCATTAACACCAAATTGTCTTACAATGCAACTGCAAAGGGCAAAGGCACACATCAAAAAAACAAACTCTGTTTTCACCACTGACAATGTACAAAATAGAATGACATTTCTGTGGTAGTGTGGTGAGGTTCTCTACAGACAAATAGAAGTATTGTAAACATTGTAACTGTGTTGAAAGGCCATAAAAAATATTTTCCAAAGGGAGTGTTTTTTAACCTGCTGCTCCCAGATGGGTGTAGTTACTTAAGCAATAAGCCCCGAGAGGCCGTAGGTTACACTGATTCTACAACAGCTAAGGGGCGTTGTTAGGCACGACGTGCTAGCGGAGATCACAATCACAATCAAGGATCGGAACTATCCATTTTAGAAAAGCAAAGATTCATTAATGACTTTTCCCATTTCTTTCTCTGCCTAGCACCAAAATGTAATTTGCACCTACAGTGGCTTCCACAATATTTGGCACCTCTGACAAAGATGAGTAAAAAGGATTATTAAAAAATCACTGAAATCACTCCAAATAATTTCAAATAAATGACTGATTTAATTGAATTAATTTATCCTGACAAATCCCTCAGAATAATCCACAACTTTCTGTTTCACAGAGATATAAATATTAAGACACATAAGCCAAATGCCCTTTCTCATTCTCACTCACACTTGACTTGTTATTAAAAATCAGCTACTCCTTTGAAAATATCAGGGAAGTAGCGAGGGTACATGGGACGTTCAACCCACCCAACACCACCTTTTACAGTTATGCAAGTATCAAGTATGTTTCAAGTATGTCAGTAGGTGACTAGCCCAGGCTTTATTATCCTACAAGATATTTATTTTTTCTTTCATTTCAAGTGCAGGAAAAGTATCAGCTATGTACAATTATTTTTTATTTTCATCTACAGCGTTTTCCACTTTATTTCTGGCTATTTGATGTGAATATGTCTCTGCAGAATCACAGATCGGGAGAATCTCATGGATGATTCTTTACTGCTTGTGCTATACATAGCAAAATACAGGATAGGCCTACTTAATTTTGCTGCTGTAGGCCTAATTCTAAAAATATGTAGTGCTCCACTTCTGAAATAAAAGTTTGAGTATGGTCCCATTAGAGTGTCTGATAGGGTGCAAATAATTGTGGAGGCCACTGAATGTTCTATGACAATGCCTGTGAACATAAGCTATTGCAGGATAGTTGTCCTATTTCTGGTCTATGCCAAATACTTAAAGGTAAAAGGTAAATTGTAAATACTTGCAGAATGTTTTGTGTGTGTGCATGTGATTTGACAGAGCAGAGCAATATATCACTCATGATACTGACCAAAGGTGAGTCTTCATATACAATGATCCCATCTCGTACTGAGGGCTGCAGGGTTAAGGTCTGCACTGTTGTGTCTCTATATATACATAAATATAAAAAAAGACAATTAAGAACAGTGCCCCAAAGCATGTCTAAAAAACCTTCTTTACATTTCTCAGAGGGGTTTTCACTTAGGTCTCAATAGACACTAAATTAGTATGGTGACCCAATTATTTTTTATTTTCATCTACAGTGTTTTCCACTTCCTTTCCATTTGATGTGAATATGTCTGCAGAATCACTGATGGAAAGAATCTCATGGGTGATTCTTAACTATTTGTGCTATATAGTAGCCAGGCCATGGGAACATGTGACTTTCAAACAACTTTCACTGCTCTGGGCTACTTTTGAAGTGCTGCAGGGGACCTAATATACTTCATTAGTCTTAAACACTGCTTTCGCCTCTGGATAACACACAACACTACCACTACGGTGAGGAAGTTGGTGTTGTAAGAATACCCTCATATTTACCAAACTTAACAATTACCCCCGAATATTTATCTGTACAGCTACATATAATTGTAGTCAGAAGCAATAGCCTATTAAGCTACAGTACAATTGGTTCTGACAATTTTTCAGATGACATTCTTGATTGCTAGCCATCAGTTATGTATGTATTGCATCTTAAAGAAACCCCTGGCAGTGGCTTGTCTTTTCAATATCTATAGACACACACATTTCATGATTGCTTACAAATCATTAAATCTGGGGTCTCAAACTACCGGCCCGCGGGCCAATTCAGGCCCAATTCCGACCCGCGACCTAATGTCAAAATAATAATGTAATTCGGCCCTTGAGGGCATTTTTAATTGCGACAAACAACAACACTGATTAAAATAGACGATAGATCCAAGTACAGTGACAAATCCCATTTTGACTCTCCTCCACTAGTTGCTAGACATCCAGAGCTTCGATTCACGCGAGAAACACAAGACGTGCATTTGTTTGTAATGACGCGGAAGTGATGCAGGCCATAGTTTTGCATACATTGAAGCAGAAATAGGCCTACACCAAATGTTGAAAAAACGTTCACGTGTGGTGTTATAAAGTCTTGGGTTGGCTATGTTATTCACCTATTCTGATTCTGAAGGAGAATATCTGCATTTTGGAGATTATAACAGTGACAGTCACGGTGCATCTGTGATGGAGGTGCGTCTTTGCGTGTATACAATAGTGTCCAGGCATACCATGCTTATTTCGACCCTCTGCCCAATATACCTGGAGGTGGCAGTGGCAATTGTGATGATAGTGTCTGTAATGGACGTGGTACAGACAGGGTAGTAAAAATAGGGCTCTGAAGAACTACAAAGTCACCCACGATAGGAACTGATTTGACCAGGCTACTTTATTGCAGGCCTATAATAACGGTTTGTGGTTATAGGCTAGTAATAGTTTACTATTGTTGGTTTACATCTTAGGTCTACTGTTTTCCTGTTAATTAGTTATGTGGGTACCTAATATGACAAAAAGAAAGTAAACCTACTCAAATATGTGCAACATCCAGTATACTGAAAGGTACATCATTTGAGGTGCTTGACATCCAGTGGCAAATTAGATGGGTAAATTTACCCCCTTCATAAACTTTTCTTTATACTCAAAGATTTTTACATTTACAGACTTTATCTCTGACCACTTTCAAGTGTTTTGACATTTTGATGTCAAAATCCAATGGTGTTTTTTTCTTAACCCTGCCACCTAAAGTTTGTTTAAATAAGTTATGAGAGGAAAATATTTTTATCTGGTGTGAAACACACATACCGGTTTTTATGCTTATGTTTGTTTTTATAATTTGTATTAATATTTATTTTATCATTATTTTTTCTATAAGCTAAGGTTGCTAGCACAGGTGTCTAAAAAGAGATAAAAAGACTTGCACTTTCTGTTTGCAGTTTTGTGTAGTATTAGAAATACCCATTCTTTTTTGTATTATTCTTTAACACTGACGTGGCACTCCAATCAGATGACGTTGGCAGAAGTGGCCCCCAGCTCATTTGAGTTTGAGACCCCTGCGTTAATGAATGACCCTTCTACAATACATCATCCTGAACACTCTGAAAATAACAGCCTACCAATGCTTTTCACAGTCTGAAAAACTAAAAGTCAAATTATTTTTTTACAAAATAAAACTTTCAGAAATTCCTCCCAATGCATCATTGATGATGAAAACATAATCAAAAGTACAGGTCATCAAAATGTGGCTGGTGTGCTAGGGTTCTTTTTTTACCTATGAAGTTGCAGGTATTCTCTTGGCCGGTTCATCAGATGTAAAAAACGGTCAACAATCTTATTCTTCCCCACACCCTAAAAAAAAGAGAAGAGATACATGAACGCTTTTGACAAATCGTTGTTAAGATGAAGTATCACCACTTTCCGTAATATGATTATGTTGAAGGCGCTGTTGTGAACGCGGTGTCTGCATATTCTGTGCAAAAGGCTACACTTGACTTTTGGACCGGACAACATGTCTGTTAATATTTCAGAATACCGGACATACAGAGATACATTTATACGTCAATTAATCACAAACTACATTTCAACAACCCAGTCTATTAAGCGCAATCAATCCTAAGTTAGGATTGCACAGACCCTGTCCTAAATTCAGAATAATAGGCAAAATTGACTGCAACAGTCTTGTTAGGTTGTTGCATAGCCTAAGACAAGATGAGAAACATGACTGTTAGGGACACCATAAAGCATAATAATCAGTAAATCACTAAATATGTTAATTAAGTGAACTAAACAAGAAACTTGGACATGATACAGCGGAGAAAATAAGTATTGAACACTTTTTATTGAACATTTTTTTTCAGTAAGTATACTTCCACTGAGGCTATTCGCATGAAATTGTCACCGGACATTAGTATTAACTTAGGTAATCCACACATATATAAAAATCCAAACATTAATGTCTAAAAGTAGTGTTATGAGTAAAAAAGTGGAATGGCACAGGGAAAAAGTATTGAACACACTAAGAAAAAGCAGTACACAAAGGCGAGGAATGACAAGGAACAAACTGGAATCTATAAGTAGTTAGAGAAATTGTCCCTCTTGTCTGTGCAAATTGATATAAGATGGGTTAGTACATACTGGTGGGCTATAAAAAGGGTTTTTATTACCAAGGTGTCACACAAGAAACATTTCATGATGGGTAAAGGCAAAGAGCTCTCCCAAGACCTTTGCAACCTTATTGTTGCAAAACATATCAATGGAACTGGTTACAGATGCACTTCAAAACTTCAGAATCATCCAGCAAGCCGATAATGGCTGACAATAAACAATAAACTCCACATGATATGACTCTTTACATTTATTATGACCGCCGCGCAGCGAAGCGGCGGTCATATAGGTTTAGTCAGATTTTTTTTTTTTTTTTTTCGCATGTCCAAATTTCCGTCAAGGATTCCCGGGACACTGAAAGACCGGGGTACACGAAACTTTGTGGGCATGTAACCCCACATGGATAGCATGGAACCATCGTTTTTCGTTTTGATCTGTAGCCCCCCCGAAAGGAGGGTAGGGCATACACAGTTTTCTGTGAATATCTTGAGAACCGTAGGGCCTAGGATGACCAATTTTTTCCATATGTTTGCCTCCAGGGGTCATGTTAACCCATTCCATGTGCACACATGTGCATAAACAGATACACATGCACACACATACATTCACAGTAATCATATGTATGACACATACTCACACAGTAGACATATGTACGGTAACGATTCTGTAGCTGGTTGAAAGTTATGTTTTATTTTCCAAGTAGTTAATTATTATTTTTTTAAAGGGGTGCCAGGCAGCATAAGCTACCAACTTTCAAACACAAAATGTTATAGGAGCACACAGTGAAAGTGTCACAGTTATAACATTAACCCATGAGCCCCTTCAGTCAACAGTGAAATCAGAATCAAATTAAATAAAATTGTCTGGCCCTCACCAGAAGCACCACAAAATCCACATACTCATAAACAGGGTGCGATTTGTAGGGGGGTATGGTGAGGATTTCCCCCCCTCTGGTTTTCCTATCCCTACCTCTGCTAAATTATTTTTATCGTCAGGGGGGACTACATTTATCCCCCTCTGCCCCTCATATTGATTAATGCTACTTCATATAAGTAAAGCGCTGCAACGTGAGAACAGTCTAGTAGGCTAGCCTACATAATAATCTGACATCAGAAACGCACCGTCACCGTCAGCACTCATGCTGCTGACACAGTGGCTGCGTGATAACTTAATTTGGCCTTGATCGTGCAGGACATTTCAAAATGTCGAGTGTGTAATCCATCATAAATGGCTAGGTTCAATGGAAAAGTTAGCTGGACAAATGAAAGAAAACGAGAAGGATTCAGTGAAGCATAATAATGTTTTAGAACCTTCAAAATTAGAAAACTGATGCGACTGAGATGGAGGACAACTGCATGTAGAGTAGAACGTAGGCCTATTGTCCGAAGGAACTTACATTAAATGAGGAGATATTTGCTGAATGTCACAAAAAGTGTTACAGAAATTGCTTGGCATCGCTTATTCAATGGCTCTCTATCGAAACACCTGTAGTTTGCGGAGGAAAAACGAGAAAGCACTCGTTTGATAAATCAGCCAGTAGTATACAAATAACTTTTAGAAATAATCTGTACTGCAAAAACGAATGTTGGTGGGTATTTAAACTATCTAGCGGGTGTTTTAACAGCTGCAAGAAATAGAAGCTTCATGGTCTTTATGTTCTGGTTCGTAAATTATTTTCATAAAACTTCAAGTTGCCCTATAACTTTACTCTCCAAACTCTTCACTGCACTGTAGGCAATTAACTGACAGTATGATAGGCTATTTATTTTCAGTAGGCTACAATAAACACATTTATTTTTTCAACTTTTGCAATATTACGCACTTGGCTACTGAACGCAAATCAGCAGGAGAGAGAATGCACGTAGCCTACGCAGCGTGTAGCGCAATGTGTAGGCTATTTGGTTACCAACTAACACTGTTAGCCAATTCACTAAGACTTCAGTGCCATCATATACAACGTTTTTTTACACAACAAATACAGAAAGGATGGAGCCAGCAAAAGTAGAGAAGTCATTTCAGATGGGGCAAGAACAAGGTGAATTTGTATGCTTGCCAAAACGTAGTCCTACCCTGCATTAGAGGAGCTGATCATCGTACCAAGCACAATCGCTGTTTAAAGTCATACACCACGGTAAACTAAAACTAAAATGTTACAAAGGTGGCAAAAATAATCTAGGGTATTATTAGCCATGACATTACTAAGCTATGAATTGTTCGTTCGTTTTTTTTTTTTGGGGGGGGGTTGCAAACTTATTCAAAATCATCCCCCCCTCTGGTTTTTACACAAATCGCACCCTGCTCATAAACATCAAAAATCACCATGAATCCATACACTCTACAGTTGAAACGGCACATCAATGACAGATAACAGGAAAACCCCAATGTTTAAATGTCCTTTTGAGTTTTGGCCCATTTAGTACTCCGCAGTTCTACAAAACAATACCATAGTTTGTGAGTTCATCGGCAGTAAATATAACAAAACACTTAGTCAGACGTCACTTTTTTTGAGTTCAGTTTTGGAAACGGGGATGATTGTTCTTTCAAAAAGGATGGTCAAAAAATATATATGAGTATTTCGGAGTAACGGGGAAACGTGGGCAAAACGCGAAAACAGTTCCTCTGGCAACGATCAGTGTAGGTGCGATGTGTGCGTTGGTGTGTGCGTAGCGGGGCTTTGGAAACACTGCTCCAGCGGTAATGACACCGCCGGAGTTACCATCGGATATGCAGGCTTCTCGGTATGTGGCTGGTTGTGGACTACAGCCCCAGGAAAAGGTGCGCAGGCCGCTCCGTAGGCAACCGGACTCAGGCAGGAAGACAGCGGTCCTCAGAGGAGTGAACGTCGCAGCTCCGCGGTTTAAATTTAAAGTTTAAATTTCAGATCTTCCGTCAGCGAGGGAATCTCCACTTAAAGCCGGCACGGACTTGACAGCGTAGGCTCACGAAGAGACGTGTTTTTAGCAGTTACTATGCTTTAGTTTGCTTTTCTTTGTCGTAGTTGTGTGTGTTGATTGCACTTTTCTAAGACTCAAAAGAAACGGATTATAGTGTTTGCTGTAGGCTACGTTCTCACTCTCTCTCTCTCATTGCCTGCGTCCAACTATCTTTTAACTCTGCCGTGGCACTGACTTAATTACAATAACCGCCCCCACCTGAACTGACGATTGCAATTGTTAATTGGTAACTCGCAGCTGAGCACAGGAGAGACGGGGCCGTCACACCCCTCCCCCCTTGGGAAAAGCTGACCATTACGATGGAAGCTTAACATCCTGCAGATCTTCATCACCAAAGCCTAGGTCCTAAGTCCTCATCATCACTTTCTCCAGCAAAGAGTTCCAAGACCCCCTGACGCTGCAGCTCATGATACTCCTTAGCAGTGGGGAAACAGGGCTTCAGTTGAGAGACATAGACAAAGCGCATGTCCTCACCGGTGGCCTCGTTGACAACCTGATAATTCAAGGGTCCCGTTTGCTTCACCACACGATATGGCCCTTGCCATTTAGGAGCCAGCTTGGCACTGAAAGACTTCTCTGCTTTGGAGTATGGATGAGTACGCCGCCAGATCCAATCAACCACCTCAAAGTCCAGATCTCTTCGCCGTTTATCATAATTCCGCTTCTGGCGAAGTTTGGCCTTGTACAAGTTCTTGGAGACCAGCTCCTGAAGCTCATTGATCTTTGCACATTTCTCATAGCTTGGATGAGATGGATGAATGTCCCTAGGTTGCAACGCGCTGTGTAAGGGGCCCTGTAACACACGGTTGAGATTCAGCTCAGCCGGAGTGACACCAGTAGACTCCTGGACAGCAGAGTTAATTGCAAACCGGAATTCAGGTAGATAGACATCCCATCTTTTATGATTTAGACCAACATAGGAGGCAATCATAGTTTTTAACGTAAGATTCACCCTCTCTGTCAAATTGGTTTGCAGGTGATACGCAGACGTAAACCTTTGATGGACACTCCAGCCTTTACAGGTCTCCTTCATGACAGTGGCTACAAAGGGCGAGCTCTGATCTGATAAGAGGTACTCAGGTACCCCCCATCGGGTCAGTATTTCATTCACCAGGGTCTTGCTGATTGTTTCACTGGTGGCTTGGCACAAGGAGAAGAGCTCAACCCATCTGGAGAAATAGTCCACAAAAACGAGGAGATATTCATTCAGTCTGGAACTTCTGGGAAGTGGTCCCATGATGTCGACCCCGAGCATCTCCCACGGTCTGGAGGTGACAGTTTGTTGGAGCTTTCCACCAGCCTTCCGACCCTCTGGCTTGTACATCTGACAGGTCTGACAATTCTGTAGGTAAGTCTTAACATCCCGACTCATGTTTGGCCAGTACACCACAGAATGTAGACGGTGGTAGGTCTTGAATCTGCCTAGATGACCAGATAAGGGATCATCATGGTAAGCCTGCAGTAACTGTGGCCGGAGCGATGCTGGCACATAGGCCTGATACAAAGTGCGATGAGGCAGCTCAAAGACTCTGTAGACCTTATCTTCCAGGATGGTCTTTTTGGTGACGGCATCGATAGATTTCTCACCACCCTCCAAGAGAGATTTATAAAGGGCAAGAACCTCTGGATCGTCCTGTTGGGCTTTCCACAGCACCTCGTCTGACACAGGAAACTCCATTTTCTCTAACTGGGGCGTCTGGGCTCTAGTCTGGACAGTGGCACAGGTAGCCTGTAGTCCATCACCCTCTAAAGGAACAGAGTTATATTTTCCCTTTCGATACTCCACTGAGAAAGAGAACTCTTGCAATCGTAGAGCCCAGCGGATGAGTCTTGAGCTTGGTTTACTAGTCTGAAAGACCCAGACCAAGGAGGCATGGTCGGTGACCACAGTAAAGTGACGACCCTCCAGGTAGTATCGCCCAAACCACGGCAAGACATTCCAGCTCAGTTGCAGAGTAGTTCCTTTCAGCAGAGTTAAGGGAACGGCTTGCAAAAGCCAGCACTTCTTCCTTCCCATGTCCTGTTCTCTGGGTAAGCACTGCGCCCAAGCCCACCTCACTTGCATCAGTATAGACTATAAACGGGTAATTGAAGTTAAATGTGTTAAACTGTGCTTGATCAATCACTTCCTCCCATGTGTCCTCTTGCTGCCACTGAGCCGACACGGCAGATGGCGGCACTGCTGAAAAGAAGGTGAAGGTAACGGAGGCTAAACTTTTGATGGGCTGCGACAAATTAAACTTCTCTTGGGGTCTTGAAGGGAACCAGTACTGCTGTTCCAGGACATTGATTTGTATGCCACTACGAGATAAGAAGTCAAGGCCTAATACCATGGGGAAAGCAAGAGACTGAGCAGGTAAGACAACACAAGGCAGAACACATGAATGGCCGGAGACACCGAGGGTAAGTTCAATCCAGCCTAATGGTTGCTTTGCAGATCCATCTGCCAAGAACAATGGCCCATTCAGCCATGGATTTAGCATTGTAGAGGTTCTGAGTTCTTTCCACAGGCGCTCGTTCATCAGTGAGAAAGAAGCTCCAGTATCCAAAGTGGCTGTTCCACTCCAGGTTCCTATGGTCAGAGGCCCTGTAAGCTGTCGGGGAACCTTCAATGAACCGTGAGTGAAGAGCATTGATTCAGAGGAGGAGCAGCAGAGATCACTGTTGTCCAAGTCAGCATGCGTGACCAGAGAGAACTGCGGGTCTGATGACGATCCGGGTTGATGGAGGTGTACTGGAGGCTTCCCTGGTTTGTAGCTTTTTTGGGTAGGGTGCTTTGAGCAGTTGCCTGGTGGATGGCCAACCTCTTTGCATTTCCAGCAGAACACCGTAGGCTCCTTTGAAGGTGGTGCTTCTTGTCTCACATTTTCTGATTTAGAGGTTGACAATGTTCAAACTTCTCTTTATCCTTCTCCAGCTGCTGTCCAAGTCGTACAAGGGCACCTACTGTGCTGACTCTTCCTCTCAACTGGCTAGCCATGTGGGGGTGGATGTTCTTTAGAATCAGCTTAATGACTTCTTCTTCCCCAATGCCAGCCTTCCACTTGCGGCAGAGAGCATGATAACCGTACACAAAGTCCCGGATTGACTCACGCTCACCTTGGAGTCGGGTTCGCACTCGATCTTCCAACTCCTCCTGATAGTCCTCTGCCAAGAAAGCAGTAACAAACTGGGCTTCAAACTCTGACCACTTACTGACTGTATGCCTTGCAACGTCCCACCAGTCTCGTGCCGTGCCATGCAGAACATTACCCATGGTGGCCAGAAGCTCCTCATCACTGAGTGGGCGTAGGGTAAGAAAATCCTTGCACCTCTCGAGATACAGGATACGAGGATCAGAACTGTCGCCCTTCTTGCCAAACGAGGGGAACTCCATTTTAATGGGCATTTTAGCAGTGCGTCTATTTGGCTCACCGGCCTGAACAGAGAGGGTGGAACTATGCGGATAAGGACGGCTGGGTTGAGATGGAGTTGTTACCTCCTTCTCCAAAGACGCCACCTGCATAGATGAGGGTAGTCTGGAGTGAGGCAGGGTAGAGGTCCCACTGTCTAAACAGCTGGATTCAGGGGCGTGGCCTAAGGTGGACATCAGGGAGATGGAGTGATTGCTGTTTTACAGAGACCACCTCTGTAACAAGGGAGTCCAGTCGCTGAGTGGTGTGCATGACTTCTCTTTGCAGGTTGTCCAAAGTTAGATCAAATGGTGTAAAAGCTGAATTGACATCACTGAGGACTTCAGAGTGGTGTTTTTGCAGGCGCCACTGTAAAGCATTCATCACCTGGGTTTGCACATAATTCAGATTAGACTGCAGGACACTGAGGATGTTCTTACGCACTTCATCACATTGGGCTACAATCTGATTGTCCACTGTATACAGCCGTTGTGTTAAGGCATCCATTTTAATTTTTTGTTCTTCATGAGAGACCTGAATTCTATGAAGGAGGAGCATGGAGGAATCCGGCTGTGCTTGTTGGAGTGCAGTCACTCGTTCCAGTAAAGATAGCTCATTAGGGGCACCCCTGGAGCTCACAGAGGTACACTCATGCTGAACTGGTTGCTCAGGTTCCAGCATAGCATCTTCAAAGTCTCCAGCATCGCTGTCAGATTCAACAGTGGTAAGCCTAGCCTGGGCTTGTGCATCATTGGTTGGTTGTCCGCTATAAGGTTGCTGGTGGCCATGCTCACTCTGGTCCTCATCTATGCTATGGTCTGCAAACAGGGGCATAGTGCCTTCCATGCGTGTCTATTTGTAGTATATGATTTGACGTTATGAGTTTAAAAAGGGTAGCAAGGGATTGCTTTTGTTGAGTTCTTTTGTTTTTATTCTCTTAATTTAATTGTGAGCTTTTGGTCTTAGTAGGATAGTCTAATTCACTGTTAATTTTAACTTTGTAACATCTGGGGTGCCATTTTCTGTAACGATTCTGTAGCTGGTTGAAAGTTATGTTTTATTTTCCAAGTAGTTAATAATTATTTTTCTTAAAGGGGTGCCAGGCAGCATAAGCTACCAACTTTCAAACACAAAATGTTACAGGAGCACACAGTGAAAGTGTCACAGTTATAACATTAACCCATGAGCCCCTTCAGTCAACAGTGAAATCAGAATCAAATTAAATAAAATTGTCTGGCCCTCACCAGAAGCACCACAAGATCCAACATACTCATAAACATCAAAAATCACCATGAATTCATACACTCTACAGTTGAAACGGCACATCAATGACATAACAGGAAAACCCCAATGTTTAAATGTCCTTTTGAGTTTTGGCCCATTTAGTACTCCGCAGTTCAACAAAACAATACCATAGTTTGTGAGTTCATCGGCAGTAAATATAACAAAACACTTAGTCAGACGTCACTTTTTTTGAGTTCAGTTTTGGAAACGGGGATGATTGTTCTTTCAAAAAGGATGGTCAAAAAAAATATATGAGTATTTCGGAGTAACGGGGAAACGTGGGCAAAACGCGAAAACAGTTCCTCTGGCAACGATCAGTGTAGGTGCGATGTGTGCGTTGGTGTGTGCGTAGCGGGGCTTTGGAAACACTGCTCCAGCGGTAATGACACCGCCGGAGTTACCATCGGATATGCAGGCCTCTCGGTATGTGGCTGGTTGTGGACTACAGCCCCAGGAAAAGGTGCGCAGGCCGCTCCGTAGGCAACCGGACTCAGGCAGGAAGACAGCGGTCCTCAGAGGAGTGAACGTCGCAGCTCCGCGGTTTAAATTTAAAGTTTAAATTTCAGATCTTCCGTCAGCGAGGGAATCTCCACTTAAAGCCGGCACGGACTTGACAGCGTAGGCTCACGAAGAGACGTGTTTTTAGCAGTTACTATGCTTTAGTTTGCTTTTCTTTGTCGTATGTTTGTGTTGATTGCACTTTTCTAAGACTCAAAAGAAACGGATTATAGTGTTTGCTATAGGCTACGTTCTCACTCTCTCTCATTGCCTGCGTCCAACTATCTTTTAACTCTGCCGTGGCACTGACTTAATTACAATTAAAGGTGTTTAAGTCGTGATTCACTCGGATCTTTCACCCGTGTCTTTAAATTAACCCATGAGTCGCGAGTCTCTAGTATCATTAACTCGGATCAGTTGAGTCCTACTACAATTCAATCTAAAACGATAAACAGCGCCACACACAAACCTCTTGCAACATTAGCTAGCCTCCTAGCCCTAGCCATCGTAGCTGCCAAAAATGTAACAATTTCGTAGGCAACCACAACTCCACAAATTAACTCAAGCGACTGAGTGAGAAGGCAGTCCGAGATAACTGGTTAACTTCCTGCAGAGCCGGAAACATTGCAGACTCACAGACCATGAAACTCAGATTGGAGCGGCTGAGTAGCAATCCGGGTTAGTCGGATCAGCCGGCCGGTTAGGCTACGTTGGGTACGAGTCAGTCGAATCAGCCGGCTACGTTGTCATGAGTGGATCTGCGAGAGCGAGTAGCTCCTCCTCGAGGTGAAAAGCAATTCCACAAAAGCCATTTTTCCACTTCTGAAATAACATTCAATGTTCTGCATGTAGCCTAGACATAATTAGATTTGGTGTATAGATGTAGCATATTAAAATGCAATTAGGTCGTGCAGACAGTCCGAACTGCACGCTCATGGAGCTGCTTGAGTATCTACCTGGGTCAGTCGAATCAGCTGGGTGGTCGGTTACTTTGTTATGAGTGCGAGTCAGCCGAATCAGCCGGCTACGTTGTCATGAGTGGATCTTTAGAGCAGCGAGTAGCCTAACTCCTCGTCAAGGTGAAAAACAAATCCACAACAAAAGCCATGCTTTCACTTCTGAAATAACATATGTTCTACACGCATAGCCTACTTTAAAATGCAATTAGGTCACGAAGACAGTCCGAAACATTGCAAGCTCTGTATGGAGTTGCTTGAGTAGGCTAGCCTACCTGGGTCATTTGGATCAGCCGGGCGGACCGGTTACGTTATGTTGTTATGAGTGCGAGTCAGTCGAATCAGCCGGCTACATGAGTGGATCTGTAGAGGAGCGAGTAGCCTAGTTTCTACTCGTGTCAAGGTGATAATAATAATAGGCCTAATGAGAATAGTAGTAGTAGTAGTAGTAGTAATAATAATAATAATAATAATAATAATAATAATAACAATAATAATCATTTATTCACTGCAGGGCATTTCTACGTTCCTGCATCTATGTCTACATTGAAAGTCAATTGCTTAGGCTAGGTTAAGACAATAAATAAACAGTCTGGCTCAAACTGCTTTCTTTCCCGTGAGTGGGTGGAGGTTTTGATGCTATTATATTAGGCTATTTTATATTATATTATATTATATTATATTAGGCTACCTAACAGTATAGCCATGATTAATAGTAATATTAGTTGCCTAGTATTAGCAGCCTATAATACTTATTAGAATAGATTCCTAGTAGCCTACTATTAGTAGTAGTGGTAATAAACATTGTAGCAGAGTAGCATTAGACCTAGGCAAACTTTTCTATTGTTAACAAAACAACAACAAATAATGAATTATTATAATATAGGCTACCCTCTCTGTCAATAAGATCAAAGTTTCTGAACATGAGCACCAAAAAGATGAACAATGTGTGGATGCACTTTGACCAGGAGAGCAAAACTCTAAAGGCTAAATGCAAGTGCTGCAAAAATCTGGTTTCAAATCATGGAGGATCCACATCCAACATGAGAAGGCACTTAACGAAATGAAGCACCCCACGGCACTGCTTGAACGTAGGACTGAATTTCTTTGCGATTTAGCAATACTGACTCAAGTGACTCGATCAACCCGGATCAGTTTAGTGAGTGACTCAGAATAACCCGGATCCTTAAAAGGAATCGAGTTTGACAGGCCTAATTACAATAACCGCCCCCACCTGGACTGACGATTGCAATTGTTAATTGGTAACTCGCAGCTGAGCACAGGAGAGACGGGGCCGTCACAGTACGCATGCATGCACATGCACAAACACACATACGCAGACAAACACACAAGCACACACACACACACACACACACACACACACACACACACACACACACACAAACATAACCGTGTGCACGCACACATGCACACAATTCAAGAATTTCTCAGAATTATGAACAGGCAAGATGGGGGTGGGGTTGTATAAAATCAATGTTACATGTGAAATCTATGAACTAATCATGTTTTGGTACTTGTTGTCTAGCAGATACCAGTGAGAATTGAGTGTGGATAATGCAATTTACTGAGACAGTTAGAATCATATAGGCCTTTCAGCGTGATTTATTTTTGTGGAAAATATGTGCTGGACTGGGCGGCGGTCATATTTTGTACCGCTCTGCGGTACATCTAGTTTGTAAATGTTTCATCGTGGCTTTGGCTGAGTGACAAATAGTTCACAACACGCTGAACTTGAATCAAACATTCTTTAGAACACAGTTGATCAACCGCTTCCTTTCACTTTTGAATGAAGTTCCAATGCAAGACGTGACTGGACTACTTGCGGAGTGATGAATATGAAGCACAAAACCCATTTTCCTTGACAGCAGTCTGTTATACTTAGCAACGGTCTGTAATCGAGAAATACCAGACCTCCGAACGTTTATTATTTTTGATTTCTCCTCCATCTACCCATGTCCTTGATTGCCTAGCCTTTCTAACCCCCCCCCCACCCCCCACCCCACCACACACACTTACATCATCACTGTCATCACTTCACATACATACAGCACACTGCTTGCTACAGTAAGCCTCCTCTACATACTTGCTGCACACTGCCCCCCCCCCACCCACCCACATACACAGCACATTGTCTTCAGGATCTTCTCCAACACACATCCTCTACATACTTACAGCACACTGCCCCCACCTACCCACACACACACACAGTCACTGCTCCACTCCCCTCCCGCCCACACACACATCTTCACTGTCATCACTCACATACATTACATACAGTACTCTGCTTGCAATAGTAAGTCCCTGCCCCCCCCCCCCCCCCCCCCCCTACATACACAGCACATTATTTCATCAGGAAGCTTCTCCAACACGCATCCCCAATATACTTACAGCACACTGCCCCCCCCCCCCCCCCCAATACACAGCACATTGTCTCATGAGGAAGCTTCTCCAACACACATATTGCACACTGCCCTCTCCCCACATACACAGCACACTATCCCATCTCCCCTGTCATCCCCCCAACACACACACCAAGACCCCTAGCAGTTGGATTAGCCCCTTGAGCCGTGGATCTGCCCAAGGTTTCTTCCTTGGTAAGGGAGTTTTTCCTTGCCCCTGTTGCTCTTGGGTGCTCCTTGTTGGTGCCCCCCACCCAATCCCAATCCTCCCACACCTTTTTTATGCAGCCCTTGCCACTTAATCTACCCCCCCCCATTAATGCACAAATTAATGCAGAAAACTGCTCCATCCTGCTTCAATGACTACCGCCCTGTGGCACTGACACCCATCATCATGAAGTGCTTTGAGCGGCTTGTCATGTCACATATCAAATCCATTCTCCCCCCCACCCTGGACCCCTTCCAGTTTGCATACCGAGCCAAGCGGTCTACAGAGGATGCAATCTGCTCTGCCCTCCACCCAGCCCTCACCCACCTGGAAAAAAGAGACTCATATGTGAGATTGCTGTTTATAGACTTCAGTTCTGCATTCAACACCATAATACCACAACAACTCATCTGCAAACTTGACAAACTGGGACTCAGTACCTACCTCTGCAACTGGCTACTGGACTTCCTCTGTCAGAGGCCCCAAGTAGTACGTGTTGGCAACAATACCTCAAGCAGCATCACACTGAGCACAGGGGCCCCCCAAGGCTGCGTGCTCAGTCCGCTGCTCTTCACCCTGCTGACGCATGACTGCACTGCAACCTACAGCAACAATCACATAGTAAAATTTGCTGACGACACAACTCTGGTGGGTCTCATCACCAAGGGCGACGAGACTCAATACAGGCTGGAGGTCGACCATCTGACCACGTGGTGCAGGGACAACAACCTCCTGCTGAACGTCAGCAAGACCAAAGAGATTGTTGTTGACTTCCGGAGAGGTCACACCCAACACCTGCCACTGACCATCGACGGTACTGTGGTGGAGAGAGCGAGCAGCACCAAATTCCTGGGGGTGCACATCAGTGAAGACCTCTCCTGGACCACCAACACTGCATCACTGGCGAAGAGAGCTCAGCGCCGCCTGTACTTCCTGCGGAAACTCAGGCGAGCAAGTGTTCCACCAGCCATCATGACCACATTCTACCGAGGCACCATTGAGAGCATCCTCTCCAGCTGTATCGCTGTGTGGGGCGGAAGCTGCACTGAATACAACAGGAAAGCCCTGCAGCGCATAGTGAACACAGCTGGAAGGATTATTGGTGCTTCACTCCCCTCCCTGAAGGACATTTACACCACCCACCTCACCCGCAAGGCGACCAAAATTGTGAGTGATGCAAGTCACCCCGCTCACAATCTGTTTGATCTACTGCCCTCTGGGAAGAGGTACAGAAGCCTGCGCTCCCGCACTACCAGACTCACCAACAGCTTCATACACCAAGCTGTAAGGATGCTGAACTCTCTCCCTCCTCTCCCCCCTCCACCCTCAGCTACATAACATCCTGGACATTGGAACCACAATGGCCGCCTGCACTACTCCACTTGCACACTTGTACACTTTACAACTTGTTGTTGTTGTCCTGAAAACACAACACTTCTGCTGCTCTTACATAACTTGCACCACTATGCCACTTTCTTTCTTACTTAGGTCAAACAGAACTACCCAAGCCTTTTATTGGCCTGACTTTGCACTAGTATTTTATTGACTGTCTATGCACAATTTCAACCAAATTTTGCTGCTCTTATTTTTTTCATTATTATATGTGCCCTCTTATTTACTTATTTACTTACTTTTTTGTTTACTTGAATGTTATGTTTGTCTGTGGACTTAAATTGGTAAAATATGTCTTGTCTTCACCGTGGGATAGTGAGAAACGTAATTTCGATCTCTTTGTATGTCTGGAACATGTGAAGAAATTGACAATAAAGCTGACTTTGACTTTGACTAGGCTGACACCAGACATAATTTCACTGCATTTCTTACTTCCAGTAACTATATGCATGTGACAATAAACTTCCTTGTATCCTTGTTGGGTAGGACCATTCAAGTGAATGGAGCATTCTGCAGCATTATGAAGAGCCGTCTAATAATCATAAATAGGCTACAGGTGCAGTCGAAGATCCTTGATTACTAACTCCACTTCAACCCTCTATGGTGGAGTCTTGTATACATTCTAAGCATAGAAACAGGCATGACAAGACGATTGCCGATTTAAAAATCTAATAATTGCCAGCTACAGTTAGGATTTCTTAAGTTATATAAGATAGGAGGTCTGAGATAAAGACAGGACACAACCATGAGTTTAGAAATTGTTTCTGTAATAGGAAGATAGGATTTTTCCTATCTTTGAAACTTACGTTAAGATAAGACAAGCAGTTAGGATATTTTTCTGTAATGAGGCCCCTGGTCAGTTCCCCACTTGGATGTTGGGAGTGTTATTGTACTATTTAATTTGGAGATAAGTGCATATAGCTTGGAGGTTAATTTTTGAGATTTTCATGAATTCTTCGATTAACTGAGATGGTTATGATGTGTTGTTAGTTAAACTGGTTTTCTCTTTAATCCTTAATCTAAATTGATATTGAAGGAATTGGTCTCTCCCAACCCCATATTCCTCTATGAGTATGTTGAATGACATGAGTTGATAATTCTCAAACAGGTGGTGAAGGTGTGTGATTCGCTTTTGTTCCCATGTGGAAAAGTAAATAGGTTTGTTCTGCAACATGAAGACTGGGTTGTGCCAGAGTGAGGTGAACTTGTTCAGTGCTAGAGATGATTTAGAGATCTGATTCTGATTGTTTTCCACCAGTCTGTCAGAGTTGTAGAGATAGTAATGAGTTTATAGTGGATAGATGTTTTGATTGATTGTGGGAAGCACTGCATGAAAAGTTCAGTATGCGGGACTGTTGATTGTCGTGGAAGTTCAGGTATACGACTGTACACGGCAATTTGCAGGCAACACCGAAAACAGCCGTGAATTGTCGGAAATTGACGTGGGCCTTGCCTGGCAGTCATCCCCCCCATGACCCCCTCCTCCTAATTCTAGGGGAGGCTTTAACATGTAAATGAAAAGCTATACAAATGCAAATCAGGGTAGCAGGGGGAGTTTTACCCCAGGTGACATTTTTCTAAAAGGTATTAACTTCATTTTAGGAAAAGCTCTGGTATAAATAGATATATTTATCTATAGAAATAGATATAGAAAGTATGTTAGATTAATTACTGTGTCATTAGCAATGGCCAATGCTATGTAAAAAAGGTACACACTATGTATTTCAACAATTAGTTTTAATCAAGCTTTGCCATAAAGGTAAACGGTGCATCACATGCAAACATCACAGTCTCAACAGGCTCAAAAGGCAGAAAAGTCTAAGCTCACCTCTGTTGCAAAACTGTTGCAAACCAGTACAGCTTTAGGTTTCTTTCTTTGTCTAAAAAACCTGCCTCTTCTGCCACTGCAACTCTCAGGCGAGTGTCACATTGCTCCTGTTTAACCTTTTAATCTCTGCAATTTCCACTCTTTTTACATTCTTCCATTTCATTGTCATAAGTTTAGTTAACAAAGATAGTAAAAATGGCACATATTCACTGAACTTCAGTGGCTAGTTTTAAAACATGACAAGTTCCGCGGGAGCTGTAGCACAGTGATAGCGTCTTTGTCCCACACCATACACAGGCTCATTTCCCATAGGGACCCAGGTTGAAGTCCAACCTGATGTAATTTCCTGATCTCACTCCCCATCTCTCTCTCACATTCATTCCCTGTTTACCCTTCACTGTCCTGTCAAACAAAATCTAAAAAGCATTGCAAATGCATTTAAATCAGTGGGGTATGAGATGCATCTCATGAACATGAACACACACACACACAAGGTCTTTTTTGGTCTAGTGTCATTTTTTTAGATACATTCAATCATACAAGATAGGTCTCCGCTCACTTTACCTAAAGATGTAGCCATCCGATTCAATTCAACTCAGTCACTTAGGCAAGCTGATTAGACTTCTGAGTTAAATATCTAATGCAAATAGAATCTGACATGTATGACGGCATTATCCACTTACTTGGTTTCCCACCAACAGCAGATGTTCTCCTAGCAAGAAATCCTTCAGCATGTCCTCCATTACGATCATGTGCTAGGGAAAGAAACCAATCATATTATCAATATTTTGATGTCAAAAAGTCACTTACTACTTCACAGAAGTCCTAAAAAAAATATATTGAAGATATTTGACACAAATAAAATTAGGCAAGAGTATGTGTGGGACAAGTGCTGTGGTCACATACTGTACAGAAGACAGTCTATGTAGAACTGGAAAGACAAAAAGCAGGTCATATAAAATAGGACAAGGTAGAACTTTTTATATCCTCTTCCACTTTATATTTTCTCATTCTGCAGTCGCAGGTGGTTACAGAAAAAAGGAAATGTAGGTCATCTTTTCATGCATCCGCCAAGTGGCATATCCCATCCTGTTAGATTTTTGAAGTTCTCATCAGAGCAATCAGGAAGGACAGACATGCAGGAGAAAGTGTTCATCTGAATGAAACTGGCTTAAACAAGCACACACAATGGCAACAAATTCCCATACTCAGATTACTCACCCTTGTTTAATCACTCACAAAAAACACTGATTGCTCTCTACCACCTGTTTACTGAAGATGAAAGAAGTGTCCATGTTATGTCACAGCTCATAGGAGCATCCTCACCGCGTCCTATTGGCGGCCACTATATACTCTCTGATAAACATTTGCACTCACTCATGCTCATATTTCACTCCTGTTCTCCAGATATTACATCATTTAATTTGTCATTTTAGCAGGTGGGTGCACACACACTGTGAAAACCGTGTCAAACATTTCACTCACGTTGATCCATTTATTCATTGTAAAACTTGTCTGCCTATGGTAACATCTATTTTGCACACTGTAAAGATGTTTTGAGAGTTACCTTTTACATCTTAAGACATGTGTTGTTTGTTTGTTTCTTCGTTGCTTTTCCAAATGGTTATTACACTTTACATCTGTGGATGTATTGATCATTCCCATTGGTGGAGTGTGGTCCCATTGGCTGAGAGATAACGAGGCTGGGGATAAGAGCCTAGCTGCCCTCTTCAATACACATTACTTAGAGGTGAGTGTTTTATCAGTGTGTGAGTGTGTGTGTGAATGGGTGAATGTGAGGCATGAAAATGTAAAGCGCTTTGGGTGAGTCGAAAAAAGCGCTATATAAATGCAGTCCATTTACAAGTAAATAAATGCAGTTAATGTAGCCTTGTCTAAAACAGTTTAGTCTATGTTAAACTGTCTATTACAATGGGAAATGTCTATGGTAAACTGTCTATTACAATGGGAAATTACAATGGGAAATGTCTATGGTAAACTGTCTATTACAATGGGAAATGTCTGGACTTAAAAACATAATAGCCTAAGTATCCCTTCATCCTCTCTCGCCCTCCCTCACACACACAGAGGCGCGCCCACACTCAAACACATGCCTTAAAATTTCTTACCTCAGCTCTCTGCCATAAACTATCTCAGGCAACTTCTTTTTTTAATCCAAGAGTGAGCTGAGCAGCAGGGTCGTTTCCAGATAATCGTGGTTAGGATTTAAATGTTATCCGTTCGCTTACATCAGGTGTTTTATGAAATAAAAGCTAGTTTAGGCTATCATATGGATAATTAAAAACAACTTTAATTTTATTATATGGATAGGCTTTGTCCCCTCCAGCAGAGTTTTATATCCAATCAACTCTGATGTGCATGTGCATTTGAGACAGAGACAGAGGAGAGGGGAACAGAACAGGCTTGTGCAAAATTCCAGAACTTAATTGAAACTGGCTCTTAAATTCCAATTCAATTCTTGAATTTCACTTGCATTTCAATTGAGGTAGCAAACAGGAAGCAGAATTGCAATTCAAATTGGGAACAACCCTGGAACAGAAGGGGGAAATCTCATTTTAGCCTACTGCACACGCACATGAATATACTAACACAGAATGCTGCTATCTAGCGAATTTGACCCGACTCACCCACAACCCGCGACATTACCTGGAAGTCTCGCCCGCACCCGCCCAACCCGCGGGTCTTATTCCGGCCGGCGCAACACCTCAAAGAAGTTCTCTAAAGAGTTGGTTCTTTAAAACCTTCTTAAAGATAGAGGACACCTCTGCCCTGGTACTTATTGGTGGCTCTTTCGACTACTTTTAGTGCATTAGTGACTTGAATTGGTAATGCAAATATACCTGTAGGTTCTCATAGAAGAGCACATCAGGAACCTTCATCTTCTCATCTGGTTTGTAAACAGGAACGGACACCGACCCTATAGTCAGTATGCCATCTGTAACCACACCTGTAGAAAAGAGTATGGGGTAATACAGAAGTAAACACACGGTCTCAGAGAATAACATCTGATATCTGCTGACTGAGGTCACCCACATGTGTAATTCTGATGAGTAGCTGACTGTGCCAGCTCCTGTATGGAACAATCAGCAAGGGTCTTCTGCAGAGCAGTACGAGCCAAGCTGGGCAAAAATCTGTGGAATGGTAAAAGAGTATATTAAAAACTCAAACATCTTGCCAATATAGGGATGCTCTAATGATCAATTTGAATGGTTAGGAAGAGTTATTAAAACACATAGGCCATGGATTTTCAAACTCAAATTCAAATAGTTTTTAACAACACTATTAGTGCTGCCACTAACGACTAATTTTCTAACGAGTAATCTTTAGAATATTTTTTCGATTAGTCGACTAATCTAAACTGCTATTTTTTTTTTTTTTTTAAACAAGTGTTTGTTATTTCGTTGTGTCCATTTTATTTTGAACTCAACTGAAGCGCCAAAACATAAAACATATATCAGCCTACTTTTGTTAGAAGCTCATTAAGTAAACTGTTCAAAAACATGCTGTTATTGACATGTATCACCTTACTTAACTACATATGCTTGTGGTAAGTGTGTTCTCTGTAGTGAGTTATGCTACGACCTGAGATGCACGACACGTCAATGTATGATCACGTTCTGTGTTATAGGAACGCTGTCTCTTTAATGACGTGCTTGATATCACGGGTGGCGTCATTAATTAGAGTCTGGACTAACCTACTACGCTTAGCTCTGCCTATTAATGATTCGCTCTGAAAGCAGGCAGGCACGCAGTTATATGCAACTCGCGTTACACTTGCATGCATGGCGGGGTTTACTGGCAAAGTTTAAATAGCCTGTTTAACATCCAAAGACAGTCATTGTACTTCTCAAGAGTTAATAACATAGAATTACTAATAACATTACAGTGAGCCGTTTGAGACGGGAAACCAAAAATGAATAGGCGGTCAATAGTAAAACGACTTGTCGACAAAAACATTTGCCGTCGACTAATTTTCATGGTCAATTACGTTGACTAAGTCGACTAATCGCGGCAGCACTAAACACTATGTAGCCTATGTATCTCTCAGGATGAGTTCTCTTTCTCTCTGCTTATATTGTTAGCCTAAATGAAAAACCTCTCATGGAATGTAGAATGTAAAATCAATTTTATTGTAGGCCATTAGGGTCTAAATCCAGCCAGCATGTTTTAAAGAATGTAACTCGCCATGTGCTGTTGAAATTCATCACAAAGAATATCAAGGAGAAACATTTTTAAGAAAACATTTCTCAGGTCTCAAAATTGGTCTGATCTTGTGGCATAGACTATCTTCAGCCCAAGTCCCACAAATGTATTGCTTTTTGAAGCCAAATAGGAAGTGACCTTTTACCTCAGCTAATCTCTGGTCACTTGACAAAAGACTTGCTGTGAGTGCTTATAGTCATCTGACTGATGTAATAGCATTAAGTTGCCCTGGCAACTCCAGCCTGCTTGCTCCCCTTATTGCTGCTTGCAGCTACAGTATATTTACCATTATTATTATTCTAATGTATGCTTTTAAAATAATAATAATAATAATAATAATAATAATAATAATAATGTTGTGTTTATATACTGTAAGTTGCTTTGGACAAAAGTGTCTGACAAATACTGTACCATAACAATAAGCACATAAACATATTCAGTGCTCAAAGGCCATTACCTCTGCCACTGCAACATTTTGATTAAAGGATTGTGCAAATTCAGGGTGTGCTATCAGTGCTTTTTTATTTACCTGGACAGGCAAGCCTTGTTCACAGCATGTGCAATACTCTCTTCTGGATACTGTGAGATACGTCGACATATCCTAAGCAATTGTCTGGTGGAGAGTGATGAGGCCAAAGACTGGTACTGAAGGAATAATAAAAACATAATAATAAAACATTATCACATATAAATAAGTGAACAAAACAACAAAATAACACCCATGCAAGCGCAAGAACAGACAAATATAAACCACACATACATTCTGATTTTGTAGGCAGGAAAGCATAATCTGTGCGTAACGGAAATTAACAGCCATTTATAAAGATTCTTGGTATAACTACATGTCTACATGATGGCCAAGAGCAGATTAAGTATTTCAGCAACAGTCTTTACTAAAGTACCTCATTTGAATTTGAATTACTGAAAACTTATATATACTTATACTGTACAGCACACAATGGAACTTACTGTGGGGTCATTTGTTTGCTTGAGTCTGTGGCTGAGTTGAAGCAACTGGTCCACAGCTGTGTTAGGGACATTTGGGACCTGTGAAACACAACCAACAACCATGCCATATCACTGTTGCTATGAGACAGAAATGCCCCAACCCCCCCCCCCACCCCATAAGAAACCTGGATGGAAATCTATATTCAGACTGTTATTTTTCTTGTTTCATTACCAGTACCAGATACTATCTATTCTAAAAAAAAAAAACTTTTATCTATTCTATACTTTAAAATTTGTCCAATCTGCATCTTGCTGCAATAACAACCATATTCATTAACTCAGGAAAGACAGATATTTAGCAACACTTTATCACCTGCTTCAGGGACAATTTCATCACAACGTCCCAAAAAATTGTGTGGCATGTACAAACAGACCACACACTGCTAAAACATCAATTTGCCTGATACAGGAGTGAATGACTGAAATCGACAGACTGTGCTGGTCACGCACAGGCTTAAAAAGACAACGACTAGCTAGTTGGTAAACACGCAGGCTCGGACTGAAGTAATCTTCGGTAGCGGTATAAACGTAGCGTTTGTGGATGGCCGGCTCACTTTGATCTGTACATTGTTGCAGTTTGGCCATTCTGTTGTTTATTGCGAGGTCAGACTGTGTTGAATTAGGGGTGCTAGGCACCTGTTTTGTTTGCTGCTTGGTAGGCTAGGCCACTATGCTGTATTTTGCTGGCTATTGATTGTTTGCCTCGGCGAAAAATGTCAGAGTTTAAAGCAGAAGAATTTGTGACTCAGGAAGTGACCCATGCACGTTTAGTTAAACTTTCAAAGCCAAATCATTTGCAATGAGTTGAATTTTGTAAAGCAGATGTCTCACAAGACTCCAAACACCTCCCTTACGATGATGAATGACAGGTGACAGGTCTGAGAATGCGTGCGCTACACAAGTAGTGCGAAGGACAGAAGATGATTAATAACTGAATAAAAAGGCCTAGCCTAAATGAATAAAGAGTAGGCCTAAGGCAAAACAAATAGCCTAGTAGCCTAATGAAACATAGGCCTATGGATTGATGCAGTATCTTTGTAACATTATTAAATTAATCTGTCACCATATGCCTATGTTTGCAAAGAGGAGAACATTTTAATTTGATTCACAATGAAACGTTACATTTAATTTACATGTTAACAATGAGTAGTTTTGGTTGTTGTTGGTGGCGTTATTGCATCCCTTTAATGAATGCAAAATTGTTCCCTCGCGATTGGAAGCTCCTGTTGCCGCATAGGCTATGCATTTCAAAACATTGCAACATAAAATGCCACAAAAAGCTGTTTATGAATAGGTTTTAGTGAGTTAAGAGTCCTCTCGACTTCTTTTAAGCTGTCCTAGACTTAGGTGCTACTTTTAGGTCTAAAATGCTTCGTGAATTACTTTTAGTGAAAACAAGTAGGAGTCCTAAAGTTAGGAGTGACATTAATTTGATTCACAATAATGTTACATTTAATTTAGCCCACATGTTGACAATGAGTAGCCTAGTTTTGGTTGTTGTTGGTGGCGGTATTGCATGTTAGTTATGCCTACAATGCAAAATTGCTTCCTCACGATTGGAAGCTCCTGTAGCTGCATAGGATTTCAAAACACGGCGAAATGCCACAAAAATAGGTTTGTGAATAGGTCTGTGAGTTAGGAGTCCTCTCGACTTCTTTTAAGCTGTCACTGAGGTGGGAAGGTGTGATTTGTTGGGGACAGGGCCGGATTAACTGGGCACAAATGTCTGATGGCCCCCCCTGCCCCCCCAGCCAACATGAATCGGGTGGTCAGTTAATAGGCCTACTGTATATTGTGAAGATTTTTCTTGCCATCTAAGGCACGAGCGCATCTGTGAGGCCAAGCCTCACCAAGTAGCCTGTTTGTTTACAACTAACATTACATTTAATTAAACTGCTTATAGGCTATGCCGAAATAGTTTTCAACATTTTGAATATTAGTGTCGGGTGAATTAGGAAATGTTCTCAAAGTAGCCTTATGGCTGAAAGCTGCTTGGGATTCCCCCGTCAAGCAATATAACCATACAAACGCGCAGCCTGCACTCATTGTTTCAAAAGGAGTAATTTCGGCTTTGTCGGAACTGAAGAGCTGTGGACGGCACGGCAGGGCATGCCCAATGAAAATAAATTAACGCGACGCAACACAACAACACAAACCCCGCTTCTCTCGCGTCAGTCACTGAAATTAACAAAACACAGAACTCACTTCTCTTAAAATAAGTGATAAACACAGAAAAAGTCGGCATGCATTGTTTCGGTCCCCGTGCACAGGGATTATTTATCATATTATTAAATCACATATGATTATTTGTGAAATTGTGCAAACAGGTGCAACACATTTGAAAAGGAAGGACTGGTAGCATGAAAGCTCACGGGAAAGATTGATTTAAGAACGTTATCACAGTGTGTGGCTGTGGCGCAAAGCAGCTCGGGCGGAAGACAGTGACAACTGGCAGGGGAGGGTCATGTCTTTTTTAACAATTCTGGTCGGAGGGTCATTGAACAATTTCTAGCAGGCAAGGGAGGGTCATGCAACTTTTGACTGAAGCACTCAAAATTCCTCTGGTGGCCCCTTCAATAAATAACGAACAGTCCCTAGATTGCTGCTGGGCTATATGTCTTGGTTCATGTCTGTTAACAACTCATTGCCGTCAAGCGCGTATCTCGCGGTTGCATCCATTACAAACAAACATGCAATGTGAACGTGTGGGATTGGGGAGAGCACTAAATGCTCTACTGAATAAGCACAAAGTCAAACCTTTAAATGAAAAACACTCTTTAATAATAAAAAAAATGAAACGCTAATGAAGTAAACTTGTGACCATCAAAAATCGTTTATCGCCTGTAACTCCATGATAACAGGACGTAACAGGAAGGCATTTGGCTGAGCAACAGAGGTTAATGTGCTCTATATTTTGTCCAAATGATGTCTGTCTATCATTGTTGCACTCGGAGAAAACCAGAATGTTTAATTTGTCCTGCGTTTCCTCTACGGCTGCAAACGGGATTCACTCGCAGTTAACCAAATATTTCTTTATTAGGGAAGGGCAGGCATATTTCTGGCTATTAAATTATTTCTAAACCAGTCTGCTAAAGTCTGTAGTGAAGTCTGTGTAGAGTTTTCCAGGCTCCATTTCTTTTTACGAGACACCCTGCTCACTTGAGACATCTGCTGGTTGTTTGGGTTGTTGCAGCGGCGTTGCAGTGTCACTGGAAAAATACAAATTAAAGTCGTGTGATACCGCGTGATCCCGCACGCGGACCGCGAGGGAAGCTGGCCAAATCGAAGCATTGCCCACTTTATGTGAATACTGGAAGGACATTTAGTCTGGGTGATATGTGAAAAAACGCATGAAATGTATAAAAACATGAAACTTGGTATACTGGTACAGTTTGGCTCCCTGAACACTTTTAGAAGTAGAGCCATTACAAAAACGCCTTGTGGCGGCCATTTTACTTTCCACCATAACCCAATTATGTATTTTGCACCAATATGTTCAGGTGAATAGTTAATGAGGAACTGATTCTAAATAAAGACTCTTGGATCCTTGAATCCTTGATATCTTTGTTCTTACATGGGTCTCATATATTACATGTGAAAACGGAACATGTTTTTGGAAGACTATGTCTAAACAATTGTGTGCTTGGATAGATGGAGGTGTGTCTTGACGCTCACCATGGCCTGGATAATAGCGGTCTCCTCAGCTTTTCCTAACTGGCTGACTGTGTGGAAGAGGAACATTGTAAGTATCTCAGGGCCCAGCCACTGCTTGGTACTGCTGCCTGGCACTGGGGGCTCAGCCAAGGCCACCACACGGAAAGATGGATGCACAGAAAACACAGACCTATAAAACAGAACAACGTGTTTTCATAGCACTTTTCTTGGCTTTGAAATGGTTAAAGGAACAAAAAATATATACCATCAATATTTTCAAAACATTATATCTTTCAATGTTCTGGAAATAATTAAAATAGGATCCATTTCATTCAAATATTTTCTGCTTGCAACATTTGTGTACAGCTTACAGTATATGTCTCTGAATATCAGTATTGAGCAGCCTAAAGGATTTCTGTGGTTTTTATACAGGTATATACTAGTCTATACCTTATTAAACGTTTACATTAAACTTATTAAACGTTTACATTACTTTTGCTTTGTGGGTCAGATATCTCAGTGTTTTTTTAATTATTTATTATTTGTTACTTAAGAACGCCATGGGTGCCGGGTCATGCCTATGTCTGTTGTGTTTGATAATAACAAACCAATCAAATCAGCAGGAAGTCATGTGGATTTTGGCCCAAAAAGAAGTTGGACTATAGAACATGCTAGAACATGTGCTACAATTTGAAGAACTAGATGTACCGCATAGTGGTACAAAATATGACCGCCGCTCAGTCCTGTACATCCATTCCGCGAAAATAAATCATATTAATGAATTTGTCTCCATCTTCTACTCCATCCCCCACTCTTGAAACTTTTGTGTATGCTTGTTTGGAATGTGTGTTTGCGGGCCGCACACAAAGTAGCCTAATGGCGCTGCAAAGGTGAATAGATTTGTAGCACTTGCCAAAAAATTTGTAGCATTGTTATAAAACCTTTAAAATCTCTAAACAATCACAAGTAGGGCAGTTCATCACAGTCCATCCAACTGGAATTGGACTGATGAAAGGTACACCTGTAGGCTACATTGTATTTGGGAAAAGCAGAAGGTAGCAGCATAATGTATTTATTTATTTATTATTATTAAACAAAACAATCCCTGTCAGTTCCATCCAGTTTTCAACAGCTATCAAGAAGAGAGGTCATGTCATGGATTTTTGTGAATGTTTCTTCTTCTACATATGCATATGCATAAGTTTAGTCATCTAGTTCATATGATATTCAGCTTTATTGTCAATGCACAAATTAAATACCAGTAGTCTAAAACAAAATGCCGTTTTACCCAGTGGTGCAAATAACTGACATGTCCAAAAGGGCCTTCATGAAATGCGTTGCTAGACTGTTCATACACATTTTAACGGGCCAAGTTGAAGAGCTACTGTCCGTTATTGTTTGTGCAAATAATATGCTGATTCATGTTGCCTTGCATTTTGCAACTATGAGGTCCATGGTTAGTCTGGCTTTCGCCAGACCAAGCTCCATCTTTTAAGAAATCAAAAAGGAATCACCGGCAGATCAGGCTGAGTTCACCCAGCCTAGTCCATGGTAGGCGCCAGATAGAAATATTGTTTAATTTTGCAATTGAGATATCCACGCACTGGCGCCGCCCCTGCGACGTGTTCGCCCCCAGTTTCAGAGCTATTCTAAATGCAAAAATGCAGGGGGTTATGACAAAACTGTGACTGTTAACAAACTATAAGCTATATAAGGTAGGCCCTATGCTAGGCCTATTACACAACATAAATTGTCACTAGGCTATGCTGGCGACCCAAATAAAATCTCCTTTGGGAACCAATGGCTTTACAGTATCTAGCGGACTTAAGCTGCCACCTCTTGGCGAAAAGTTAATAGTTTTGCATTTCAGTAGTAATACATTTCACGCAGCTGTGTGAATCACGGAAAGCGACACTTCTAAATGGAACCCAACCCACTGTACAGTAGCTCAAGGTCTGTGGCTAAAGCAGCCATAATGAAAGCGGTTGGATACTTCACACACACGTGTTTTTTAATTGCATAGACTACAACTACCAAGCTGGAATCAAAGCACATCGACTCCCCTCTCACACCCTAAACACGCACTTCGAACAAACAAAAAGCATCTCAGTCTCACGGTATAGCCATAAGCAAAACTGTATCTGACCGGTGTAACGTTGGTACTAAATAATCCATCGCAAAGAATGATTTTTGTAGCACGTGCAACAAATATGTGTAGGTACAGCCCTGCCCTAGATACATCTCTCAACGTGCGCTCTAAAACATTTGGTTTACATGGAGATGTAGATCATCACAGGTGCGTTAATAAATCTACATTGCGGTGAGTTGACACAAATTATTCACTTTGACGAATTTATGTAGTTTCAGTCCTAGTTACTTTACTTTGAACCATGCTCTTCCTTACTTGAATCACCTTTGAAAATAGAGGATTGAAGTATATGGGTGTTTGAGAATGAACGTTGACTCAGATGCTTTTTGAGACTTTGAGCAGAAATGTCCCAGCGCGGTGTTTAGGATGCATCATAGACAGGTTATTTTTCAGGTAGCCTATATATTTTCCATTAGAAAACCATCACGTAGCGAACGTGTTGTGGCTAACTCACTTAGCTCCTGTTAGTAGCCTAGGTTATGGTCATAAGCAAATGAGATGACAGTCGAAAGATGCAATTAGTGCATATCAATTTGCTTGGTAGCCTATAACCGCATTTATGGTTTTCTACAAATACATCAATAATCAAATTGGCAGTGGCGGACCGTGCGTTCAGTGGTTAGGCCTTCAATGATGCCTATTTTTTGACAAAAAATAATAATAGGGGGGCGTTCCGGGGGGATACCCACGAAGATTTTTTTTTGCATTTCAGCGTTAAAATGTGCAATTTCCCAGCATTTCACGGTGGGAGGAAAAAGTTTTCTCTTTCTCACGCTTTCTCATGTGTAGCACTCTAGAATCTTCGTTAGACAAACAATTAATGTTCCGAGCTAAATTCCGCATTGCTTAGATCTTTATTAGGCGAATAGCACCCGGATCATCCTTATCAGCAGCAAAGTGACAAGGCTAGGCATTATTTATCACCCATATTCATTACAATCTGCTGCCTACTGTCCGGTGAAGACGTGCAATTTAGTCCATGTCATATTGAAAGTGAACACCAAGTGGGCTCAAGTATATGGGTTTGTGCAGACTATTTTTAAATATTTAGGCTATCGGTTGCCTAACTTATGTAACACTGCCACGTCTACAATGATGTGTTCATTTAATAGTTTAATCTGACATCAGCAAACTTGCTTCAGACTGTTTGTAGGGCTCTCCTACTTAGCTGTAGCTTTAACGTTAACGTTAGTGCAACTGTTTTAGGTTGTGCTGCTGCTCTGATTAATCAAAAGCTAATGTGGAACTACAGTAGGCTATCCTACAGTGTTTGCCAAACGTATTTATGAAAAAGCGTCTTAACAGAAAATGATAAGAAAATGTCTCAGCACACCACCATGATATTAAATATAAAAGTCAGAAAATGTATTGCCCTATGCTACTGCTTGTTGCCTATTTCATGATGTCTGATGGCCACGCCATTGATTTCACCAATAATGTCCACAAAACACAGATATATAAATAGCCAGACTAACTAGCAGGGCAGAAAAACCAAGGCAAATGACAATTTTCACATACAGTAGATGCCGATCCAGACAGCTTAACCAAAGCCACATCAACTCACACAACTTCAAGATAGCATACAATCTAGTAGTAACCAAGCACTGCGGTTTGCAAGCAGCACAAAAACACTTTTTTATTTTATTTAGAAAAGGGCCAGCTTACAAGCATGTATTAAGTCTACGTTTTCAAATAACATGAAACAAGACTTACCAATTCCTGCATACTGACCAGCTACAGGCAGAGCTAGCTGACATTATGTGCATCTTGCTAACATGTAGTCCAGTTGACACTGTAACTTTGATGAAGGCTTATCAATACATTTTTTTTAAACAAAAAACGGTCAATATACTGTCCATAGCTATAACCATAGCCATGTCAGTGTGACATGTACTTTTCCAGTGAATGTCAGTCTGACTGACCGTACATGCTCACGAAGTTCCTCAAGTCAAATAGATAGTCTAGCGACTAGCATCAAAATTCGTGATGAACGGTTCCGGGTATTCTTTTCGAACATTGCAGGCCCAACTGCAGTCAGACCTGCCTTCCTCGCCATAATAGGTCGATTTGATTGGCTAATCAATCAGATGTAGCCATCAATCAATCCAAATCCACACATATGATTTCTAATGGTTGCTTAGGTACCGAAAACGCAGTGATTCCTTGTGAAGGCCTGATGTGGGCCTTAACAAGACATGCGATTGGATAAAAATGTATTGCACGCCCTCACTATTTGTTCACACAATCTGTCAATCAAATATAGCGGACAGTGGTAGGATATGGTAGTAGCCTAGTCAAGAACGATCGGGAAGGAGAAGAAGAAGCGAATAATAAATGGTAAAGTAAAATGTTATTAAAGACACTATTATTTTTCATTCGTTTGAAAAAAGTTAGGCCTTGAAGGCCCGCCACTGCAAATTGGCCTCCATCACTCAACCAATGCTAACGGTAACATCATTTTACCTACTCTAGGCTATTGATATAACTTAAGATTAACGTAGCCTACCTGCAGTAAAAACCAAGCATGTCCGATAAACATTCTCAGATTTATTTCGGCTTCAAGAAGAAATGGGAATTACATGTCATGCAGAAATCATCCTACCCTTATTAGACGTTCTCTGCGGTAAACTACAGTCTTGTCCTTGTAGGAAGCGTAGTGTCATTCCAACCCACTTTAGATTAACTTCCAACAAAATTACGTCTCACTGCAACGATGCGCCATCTGGTGGACAAACGACTATGTGACGCCAATACTGGAAATGCAGGCAAATTATTATGATGAATATTTGGTTTTCCTTTAATCCTACTGAATTTGTAATTATGTATCGGACGTTCTAATTGCCGATACTGATTGTATGTGCGTGCCTGTGTGTGTGTATATGTGTGCACCACCATCTACAGGCCAATGAGTGTACAGTCACTAAATGTATACAACTTAATTTTTTTAGACCCCCCCCCCCCCCATGGATGAAATTCTACGAAACTTGGCATACCCCCAGAGAATGTCAGGTTAATCATACACATAAAATTTGGTGCAGTTCTGAACATCTTAAAAGACAAGTTCGCTATTTTACACTTAAAGCCCTGTTTTCAGATAGTTTATGATTAAATAGAACGTTTAAGATTGAAATTTGGACACATGCTGCTGTCCTGAGAATTTTCAGTTTCTGTGGTAGCACCCCCACCCATCTCCACAACGCTGCATAGGTGCACTGGAACAATCTTTCTAAAACGCATTAAACTTTAGTTTACAAAGACGTGAAACTCAAGCGCTGGAGGTCAAGCGCTGGACTGACCAATCGGAAGCCAGGCTACAGGACGCCCTTAGCAACATTGACTGGGAGATGTTCAAGACGAACTCTGCTGACATAAATGAGTTTACGGAAGTATCATTGAGTTACATCAATATGCTAACGGATTCCATCATCCCAACTGTAAAGATCCGAAGCTTCCCTAACCAGAAGCCATGGGTGGATAGAGAAGTGAGAACGGCATTAAAGACACACACCATGACTTATAATGCTGGGCTTATTTCAGGGGATATGACGGATTACAAAGCAGCATCTTATAGTTTATGTAGAGCTATTAAAGATGCTAAGCGGCGCTATAGAGACAAAGTTGAAGCTGATTTCTTGGAGGGTGAAACTAGCACGAGTGTGGAAAAGACTCCGAACCATCACTGGCTTTGAAAGAAAGTCCCCTCCTATGATGAATGTGAGTAAAGCCCTCCCTGATGAACTTAATGCTTTTTATGCTCGCTTTGACATGAAAAACACAGACTATCTTGCACTAGCTGCAGCATGTGAAGCAAATGAGGATGCACCTTTCTGTGTCTCTGAGGTCGATACGAGCAATGCCTTTAGGAGGGTTAATTGTAGAAAAGCTGCTGGACCGGATGGAATTTCTAACAGGGTTTTGAAATCCTGCGCTGCTCAGTTAGCTCCTGTGTTCACTTATATCTTAAACACATCATTGGCTCAAGAGACAGTTCCTAATTGCCTCAAGCAGTCTGTTATTGTTCCAGTACCGAAAAACAAAAGTCCATCATGTCTGAATGACTACCGCCCAGTAGCCCTGACGTCTACAGTGATGAAGTGTTTTGAGAAGCTTGTGAAAAACATTATCTGCTCATCCCTCCCTGCCTCCTTCGACCCCCTCCAATTTGCTTACAGAGCCAACAGGTCTACAGAGGATGCCATCTCAAACCTCATGCACACCACCTTAACTCACCTGGAGGAGGGGAATGGGAATTATGTGAGGATGCTGTTCATTGACTTTAGTTCAGCATTCAACACAATAGTACCTCTCACCTTGGTCACAAAGATGAAGGCCTTAGGACTGAACACCACCCTGTGTCACTGGATATTTGACTTCCTCACCAACCACAAGTTGGTGACCACAGTAACCACAGGTTACTCTATACAACCACAGGTGGCAGTGTGGTGACTCTATATAAAACATATTGATGTCAATGGGGCATTTTGCCCATGTTCAGGGTGGAAAATAAAAAAGAAAGATTTGCATAAGACAAGTCAAATTGGTGTTTTCAAAAAGAAGGGATCATGGAGAATAAGGAAAAACATATTTAAAAAATCTTTGTATATTCCCACAAGGTGTTTGGGTGCTCTGAAAATGATAACCAAAATTATTTTTCAGACTTGTGAGGTCTGCTGTTCAGACCCTGAAGGGAATTATTTTCTGTTCATTGCTTTTTGTGAGAGTGTTTCTACTTATCTCAGTAAGGAAAATAAATCAAGAGCCTATGTTGAGTACAAATATGTCTTCTGAAGGCTTAAACAGAGCCCAGCCAAAAACTCCAATAACATTTGTATCAACTTTGAGGGACAGCTATGACCATGCAGGATTATCCAGACCAAACGTGACGATTTTGCTACATACTATTCCTATTTATGTACCAGCATGCAAAATTTGAGCCTCCTACATGGTTTAGTTCTTGCGCTGTGGGCTTGTGAACTTTGACCCCCCCCCCCCCCCCGTAAAACTGGCTGTATCTTGGAAAGTATTGATCTTACATAAGAGTAATTTTACAGTGTGTCTCCTGTGTAACATAGGTACACCTGGTAATTTTTTCAGAATTTTTTGAGACCTAAGTGCGTGGGCCCTGGTTGAACTGACGTGGAATGACCCTGGACTGTTAACACTCAATATGTTCTGAAGAAGTCCAGACTCTACTTCCTTCGTCAGCTAAGGAAATTCAAAGTTTCTAAATCCATCATGAAGGCCTTCTACACTTCAGCGGTTGAGAGTGTTCTAACTGGTAGCATCATCACCTGGTATGGGAACTCCACAGTTAGAGATTGTAGTACTCTGCAGAGAGTAGTGCGCTCAGCTGAACGTACTATAAGAACTCAACTCCCTGCTCTACAAGATACCTATTCCAGTAGAGTACTCCTAAGAGCCCAAAAGATTCTGAAGGACTCTTCTTATCCTAACAATGGATTATTCCTACCGCTGAAATCAAGAAGATGCCTATGTAGTCACAAAGCCAGAACTGAGAGACTCAGGAGAAGTTTTTATCCCCAGGCCATCCGAACTCTGAACTCACACTATACTGACTTTGCACACATTCACTCCTCAGCACTCATGACCCCTCCCCCCCCCCCCCCCCACCCCCCACCCCCCACACACACACACACACACACACACATGACTTTTAGCACTTTTACATCCCTCTCCCTATGCTACAGACCTTTTAGTTATTTTCTTATTTCATCACACGTCAAAACACACACACACGCATCTGACTTTCTCCAACTTTTGCACATCTCCATAGAACTTTTTATTTATTATTTTTGATTTCTCCTCCATCTATCTACCCATGTCCTTGATTGCCTAGCCTTTCTGCACCCCCCCCCCCCAACACACACACTTACATCCTCACTGTCATCACCTCACATACATACAGCACACTGCTAGCTACAGTAAGCCTCCTCTACATACTTGCTGCACACTGCCCCCGCTCCCTACATACACAGCACATTGTCTTCAGGATCTTCTCCAACACACATCCTCTACATACTTACAGAACACTGCCCCCAGTTCACTGATATGCTCACACAAAAATCGCTGCAAAAGATGCTTTCCAACAGGTGTTTTACCATTTGTTGTAAAACTGTGGAGCTATTTTTCCAAACGCCTCACACCCGTACATTCTTCCGTTGAGAGCTTGAATAATAGACACTCAAGCCCAGTTGGTGGCGATAATGCACCTTACACCGTACACTTGTCAATTACAAGCAAACCACTGGCATTTCATTGAATACACAGACGTAGCAGAAGATCGCTGTCTTGAAGTATTTTGCAACAGACAGCTAAAAATGGGGCGATTTTGTGCAGTTCCGAAATGCGGGAAAATTTGTGGCAAAAAAGTGGTCACAGACTTCCTTTCAACGATCCAGAAAGGCTAAAGTTGTGGCTGGAGTTGCTGGGGTTGGATGTGAGCACACCTGTTGAGGATCTGCAGAAAGCTGAAGCATTTTACTGAACTTCGCTGGAGGTCGAAACAAATCGCCCAAAAAGCTCTTTCGTCTGAGAAATTACCTCCTGGGGCGACAGAGTTGGAAGAACTTGTAAAGTTGACATTTTGTAACGTAACGTTTGTAACAGGCGGAAAATGAACTTATTTGTTATGTCCATAACCCGTCATGTTCACATCATAAGCCTAACACTAACCCTAGCCTACATGAATAATTTGGCTACATGATTTTGTACGTTTACTATTTTTTTGGCTGTGGAACTTTCATGATGAAAACGTAATGATTCACATAGGCTATATTTCACATCGTGCAAGTTCCAAGACATTTTAGCATTAGCCATGGACGTGACAATACGATACCGCAACTGCACATTTAATACAAGTCAATGGAGTTGGACAAAAACTACGATAAAACCTGTTGGAAAGAATCTTTTGCAGCGATTTTTGTGTGAGCATATCAGTGAACACCCTTGACCACTCGGTGAGTTTCGCGTCTTTGTAAACGAAAGTTTAATGCGTTTTAGAAAGATTGTTCCAGTGCACCTATGCAGCGTTGTGGAGGTGAGGGGGGTGCTACCACAGAAACCGAAAATTCTCAGGACAGCAGCATGTGTCCAAATTTCAATGTTAAACGTTCTATTTAATCATAAACTATCTGAAAACAGGGCTTTAAATGTAAAATACCGAACTTGTCCTTTAACTGAAGAGAGGGGCAATTAAAGCAGAATGATATTGCATTTTCATTTTTTACCGGGGGGGGTGCAAATCACAAATGAGTGATTATGGGCTAGGTTGATGTGGGCCCTGGAGACCAACATACCATAAAAATGTCTTCATCCTCGGTGCCACGGTTCAGGTAGTTATTTAGGAAAAAACTGCATTTTTTGGGTTTCGTGGGGCCCAGCGCGGGGGGGGGGGGGGGGATTGGCCCCCGGGGACCAAACAAATTTTTTCCGTAAAAGTCTAGTGGGGCTACATACCCACCAAATTTCATGTTCCCCGGTGGTTCGGTGTTCCGGGTATCGTTAACCAAAAATTCAGGAAGTAGATGACGGGGAAAAAAAAAAAAACTTTGACAATCCCTGTATGACCGCTTCGCTAGCGGCGGTCATAATAAGCAATGAGATCAATGATCAAATAAGATGATGCTAAGGTTATATGAGTGTTAAATGAATCAATCACATATAAATGCTGGCTCGCATTGGCTGTGGTGCCCTTTTGGCTAGTAACATACAATCTTGCCCATGTTAGAGCTATTTAAACTTCAACACCACTTGTCATGTATTGAAAGTGGTGTGATTTGCACTACCTCATGCAGTTCATTTTCTATTAATTTCCACTCATTTAGAGCCTGTTTTGCAATTGAGTTCCATAGATTTGCCCTGTCAATTGCCCAATGTGGTGTCTAGAATGATTATGTAGCCAAAACAGACCACGCTTGGTTTGACAAGGCTTGGTTTGGTGTGCATAGAAATAAAAATTATTTCTAAGAATAGAATACATATTGTCTTGTAACATAGTTAATTCAAGGTAATTGGTAGTGTGGTTAGTATGAAAAGTCTACATATTGTCTTGTAACATAGTTAATTCAAGGTAATTGGTAGTGTGGTTAGTATGAAAAGTCTATCTTATGGTTCTGTAGATATATTCAAATCAATGAAGGCAACTACACAGAGTTGTGTGAGGCCAGCTGCAGCTACTAATTGCTAATGGCAAACCTCTTTTGCAGTTCTTCATCAGACAGCTGCAGCTCCTGCTTCATAGCCTGGTACCTGTCCCACCTGAGCAAACGGGTGCCATCATACAGTGCCAACTCTCGATCATGAAGCAGTCTAGACGGTGGTGGTAGCGGGGTGAGTGTGTGTGTGTGTGTGTGTGTGGGGGGTGTGTGGGGGGTGGGGGGGGGGGGGGGGTTGTAAAGGGAGAGAAAACGATGAGATTATTTTTGACAGTGCATATCCACATTTCCTTACATTACCATACCTGTTAACATTTAGGTTTCAAAACATGGGAGTTTTTTTAGACAGTCCGTCAATAAACCACATAACAGTGTTTTATGCAAATAAAAAAAAACTGTGTATTGAGTTTATTAAACATTAGGTTATTGTGTCACAAAAAAAAACAACTAAATTCCAAGTGATTACAGTTATCAAGATATTTCACCTCACTATTTAGATAATTATCGTGCATAAGCCCTGCCTAAAATTGCTACATTTTAAAGGAACACGCCATCGATTTATGAAATTCAGTTATTCACCATCTCCCCTAGAGTTAGATAAGTGAGCAAAAACATTTTGCAATTTTACTGATGACATGCTATCCGGCAACAAGAGATTCCATTCACTATGCTAAGCTAATCTAGCGGGGGCACTGCCGAACTAAGACTATGCATGCATGGAGACAAAAATGCTTTTGCTCACTTATTTAACTCTGGGGGAGACGGTGAATAACCAAAATTCATAAAACGGTGGTGTGTTCCTTTAAGTCTGAAAATGATCTAAATTATAAATGATTATACATTATGCAATGGAAAACAACAACTTATTCAGAGAATTACTCACTGAGAATTACTTTTAATTTCATTGTAATAAACTGCTAATGTACGATGGCCGACGGGCTTATGTTGGAAGGCTGTTTTCATTTATTTCATGAACTGCACTAACATATCACTTTCACACATTAAATGGTACATTCTTTGTCTCCCTCTAAGTTTCATTTCTATTACTGAAGTACTGTAGTTGAATTGCACTTTTTGTCTATTCCAAGATATTGTAGCCTTGTGTTCAATTACCACTACTACTGTAATTACTCGTGTTGTTGCCTTTTGCAACCTGTAAGTAGCAGTATAAGATAAAGAATAGTGCAGTTCAACTACTTTAGTAAGAGAAAACGAAACTGAGGGAGACAAAGAAAGTAGCATGTAATGCGCAAAAGTGATATGTTAGTACAGTTCATGAAACAAATGAATAGTTTGATGACAGCCTTCCAACATATATTTTGCTTCACATGTCCAACATGTCCATCTAACTCATTGGCTCTGGGTTTTGTGTTGTGGTGTGTTGTGAATTTGCAGCACGTTTCTGAAATGTGTTGTGAATTTGCAGCGTGTTTTCTAAATGCTGAGCATGTGTTGTCAAATTGATGAAGATGTTTTTAAGTTGGTTGTGTTTTGCCTACTTTGAAGTGTTTTGGCGATTTGCAAGTGTTGTCATACATTGCATGTTGTTTGCATCCGTCGTCTACCATACTCAAGAGTCACAGTGTTGCTTATTATTAGCTAACAATCTTACCCTTAACCTGAAAGGGAAATAGTTTCTGGAATCTTAACTGACCTGGAGAGAACGGCCAGTGTGCCTAGGTTGACCCTGTGAATGCCATCTAGTACCACCAATTTGCCCTCCTGAGCTGCATTAACTAGAGGGGAAGCCCTCCAAGCTGTGTCCCCATTGGGCAATGTGTAACGTTGCTGAAGTAGGTCCCGAGCAGTCATGTCCTGAGCAAGGTATATCAGACAGACACACACACACACACAAAGTTGTTATCATTAGAAATGTTTGAAAAAAAAAAGTTGATTCATAAGAAATGTTTAGTAATCCCCAGGTAACCTATTATTACAGTGCAAGAAAATGCACTGTACTGTTCTTTCTAGGCTTCTTATTATGACAGTGCATGAAAACGCACTGTACTGTTATCACTAGGCTTCTTATTATTATAATTACAGTGCATGAAAATGCACTGTACTGTTCTTCCTAGGCTTCTTCTTATTCCGCTGACCACTTTTTGTTTGCACTATTTAAGTATAAGTATATAAGTATACTCTTTTGATCCCGTGAGGGAAATTTGGTCTCTGCATTTATCCCAATCCGTGAATTAGTGAAACACACTCAGCACACAGTGAAGCACACACTAATCCCGACGCAGTGAGCTGCCTGCAACAACAGCGGCGCTCGGGGAGCAGTGAGAGATTAGGTGCCTTGCTCAAGGGCACTTCAGCCGTGCCTACTGGTCGGGGTTCGAACCGGCAACCCTCCGGCTACAAGTCCGAAGCACTAACCAGTAGGCCACGGCTGCCCCGCAACTTGACCCGTTTAACTTAGAAACTTCATTTAAACTTTGTAACATAAGTCTTCTAGAGGACATGGATGCTATGTATTTTTAATTTTTGTAAACTTTATACTTTTTGAGATATTAACAAAATAATAAGTTGACTTTCTATTGGGCATTATGACATCATAAAGGGCCATTACGTAAGGGATAACGGCCGCCGAGGTGTCCTGTTACACGGAATTAATGGACGAGGGCGAGAGGCAAAGTATGTCGTTTTGGACAAAAGCGTATCCATAATCATAACCATAAACATAACGTACTAAATTGACGGTTGAGTAGTACGTTCTTAAAGGATCAGTATGTAGGAAAAAATGGAAAATAAACTGTAACCATTCCAAAAATTATCACCATATGTTGTCAGAGAGTAAGGAAACACAATGAATTGAAGTAATGGCTTATTTGACAACATTACCCGTAAAACCGTATTTAACGTATCATGGCTTGGTCAGCTATCTGCACCTCACCATCTCACCACAGGGGTCCCCCAGGGCTCAGTGCTGGGCCCCCTTCTCTTTGCTATCTACACCACCTCCTTGGGACAGATTATCCGTTCGCATGGCTTCTCATACCACTGCTATGCAGACGACACACAGCTCTATCTGTCCTTTCCACCTGATGACCCCTTGGTTTCAGCACGGATCTCGGATTGCCTCTCAGACATAGCTACATGGATGAAGGCACACCACCTCCAGCTGAACCTCTCAAAGACTGAACTGCTGGTCCTCCCAGCTAAACCTACCATACACCACGACATCAACATCAAATTTCACTCCCTGTCTGTTTCACCTACCAGGACTGCAAGAAATCTAGGAGTTGTTCTCGACAACCAACTAAACTTCTCAGATCATGTTGCCTCAGTTGCCCGGTCATGCCGTTTCGCACTCTACAGCATACGGAAAATCAGGACTTACTTGACTCAAGATGCTACCCAACTTCTGGTTCAGGCAATAGTCATCTCACGACTCGACTACTGCAATGCCCTCCTGACAGGTCTCCCAGCCTGTGCAGTGAAACCACTTCAGATGATCCAGAACATGGCGGCGCGCCTGGTCTACAACCAACCCAAAAGGGCACATGTTACCCCGCTGCTCATCCAGCTACACTGGCTACCTATGGCGGCCCGCATCAAATTCAAGGCTCTAACGCTTGCCTACAAAGTAGTCTCCGGTTCTGCTCCCACCTACTTGAATGCCCTCATACAGACAAACTCTACCTCCAGACCGCTGCGCTCCTCAGACGAACGACGTCTAGCTCTACCACCAGTACGCTCAGGCCAATCCAAACTTTTCTCATCTGTTGTTCCTCGTTGGTGGAACACACTGCCAGTTCCTACAAGGGCAGGGACATCCCTCTCGATTTTCAAAAAACTCCTGAAGACCCAGCTCTTTAGAGAACATCTCCTCTAATAGCAACACTTACAACAAGTCTTGCTGATCCTAGCACTCACCAGCCGTCTTAAACTGACACGTAACTGTTAAAAACAGCACTCACTGATGCACTTATTTTTACTGTACTCTAATGTTTTTTAAATTGTCCTAAAATTGTTGAGAATTGCTCTAAAACTTAAACTGTTTACCATGTTGTTATTCGCTTTGGCTAAAAAAGCGTCAGCCAAATATAATGTAATGTAATGTAAAAACCCATGAAAAAAATTAGTCACGGGGCGGAATCTCTTGGAATTTTCGTTTATGTTTTGAACGATTAATTCTAGAATAGCGTATTAATAATGGGCTGGCATGTCCTCCTATTTGTGTTGCCAAATTAGCAAAGACCAACTGTCAACTTGCTGTCAGTTGTAGCCTAGTCATGAACGCCTACAAGAGGCAGACAAATTTCCAAAATTAAAACAAGAAACAAATTAAGTGGACATCGGAGGAGCTTCTTGAGATGGCAACGTCTTCATCAAACGAAGAATATCAAGTCTGACGCAGAGTTGGCCATATTTCTCCACGACAGGTAGCCTAGGCTAAACTTCATCTGCATCGCTAACTTCAGCTAAATACGTTGGTTAGAAAGGTATTTTTTGTTTTCACTGTTTCCGTAATGTGTAGCTGGGTCATGGTTGAAGAAACGTTAAAGCAGCTGCAGGTCAACTAACGTTGGCTAAATCTTCATTAACGTTACATCTGGCAACCCAAAAGAGGCTCGCGTCTGGTAGTCTAGAGAATGTTCACCAGTGTTTTGATTTTGGCCTACAGAACGTTCAGTAACAATCCAAATCGCTCCTTTAACTCTAACTGCCACGGAATTCTAGAATACTGTACCCCCTCATTGCCAGAACAACATTCTAAATCCCCGATGTTATGCACCCAAACAGATCCGGAGGGGACACAGATGGAGGTGCACCAGTTGATGTAGAAACTGACAGTGTCTGTGTAGTCATGAATGTTGTCTGTGAACTCACACATTCATGTCTGTGGACTCTAGGCTGCCCTACAGACTTGCTAGAGCATCATCAGTCCATATATTGACAGTTCTGATTGAGACTGATTAGCTTTCAGGCGTTTGATGTATGTGGGCTTTAACAGGATTGCTAGGCGGTCAGATCTGGCAAAGTGGGGTTTGGGTTCAGCTGCATTTCTGATGTTATTGTTGCAATAATCGAGAGTATTTCCTCTGGTTTGGAAAGTGGTTTTCTGAAGATTGCAGTGATTAAAATCTCCCACGAAATTACAAGCACCATCAGGATACTAGTTTTTGTGCTCATTTATCATGCTATGCAGTTCTTTAAGTGCAGCCTCCTCCTTAGCAGAAAGAGGGATGTACACATGTAAATCTATTGGTAATTGAATATGTCAATACATAAACACATACATCATTATATGTGTCAATCTATTGATAAATAAATATGTCAATATATGTGTCAATATGTTTTTCATTCCTTGTGTCAATTCTATATGTCTTTTAAATGTGTGTGTACATTCTATGTGTCTTTCAATATATGTGTCCATCTATTGGCCAATAAATACTGTCAATCTGTCTTGCATTACATGTGCCAATCTATCATTCAATAACTGAATCAATAATTAAAAATACATCAATATATTTCTCAATTTATTCACTTCAATTTCAAAATTGAAGAATAAATTGAAATTTAGATTGAAGAATAGTGAATGAATTTATTTAATTATTGACATATTTATTGACCAATGGATTGACACATAGAAGAAAAGATAAATTCACACGTATAATTAAAGATATGTCACAAAAACATCCTCCATAGAAAAGTGATGCTGAATTAAATTATTCTTTCTTATATTTTTACTATTTACATACAATTTGGCGACCTTCAAGAAATGATCTTGCAACCCCCTAGCTGAGAACCATTGCTCTATAATGTCATATTATTGACATTAATTATTTTGACTATAATGAAGTAGCACACAAATACCTGATACAGCATCATAGGCTCGATGGTATACCCCAGCATCTCAGCAAACTCACGAACAAAAACAGATTTGCCACACCCCTGTGCAGTGAAAAGCAAAAAAGGAGAGAGCCAACCAAATACAAAATATGAATAGTCGTTTCATAAACATAATTGCCTGAAGAGTAAAATAACAGAAGATTGGAAAACAGACTAAGATTAATATTTTTTTCGTTCTCATCTACGAATAGCTACGAATAGCTACAATAGCGAGTGATGACCCTTATAGGCCTGATATTTACAAAGTATACCTTGGCTCCAATAAGACAAATGTCTTTGACAAAATGAGACTGCATCATCTCTGCAAGCAAGTGAGAATGAGTGGGTGTCCTGATGAAGCCAAGGCTCCTATGGGGTGGACGGGGTGGGCGACTTCCACATGGCACCTGAGAGGAGGGGGGATGATTAGAGGCAGACAAAGCAGAGAAAAGTAAAACAAAACACTATGAAGATATATGAAGGTATATGGCACAGGCTTTAATAATCAAAATCCATCTTTAGTCACATTCATTTAGGCAGACAAATAAGATATATTTTAATCCAACTCATGGACATTATTTAATCCAAGCCATGGACATAATCCTGCTCTTTGAAGCCTAATGTACAGTAACTTCAACCAAAAACTTTTCCTCACAAACTCAATGACTCAACACTTTCCTGGTACGTAGACATTAGTGACATTAAGTCAATGTTGCATTTCATAATTTGTAGATGCATAAGATAATTTGTAACAAGGAATCCTTACTACAAATATTTACAATAGCCTCAATTATCTCTCACCTGAAAAGTGATGTTATCACCTGCAGCATGGATGGTAACAGCCACTTGAGCTGTAATCTTTGAACTGACCGATTCCACGTTGACCACCTCAGAAACATGGCACTCAGGAGACTCAAAAAGCTCAAATCGCTAAAAAAAGGACAATAGTTTCAGATATAAAATGACTATTCTAGTCCTCCAAACAATGCTGCCGTATAAAAAGTGTGGACTGACAGATAAGGCTGCTGTAAAACTGCTTCTTGGTCAACTAAAATGTAATATAAAATACCTAATTCAAGAGTCTCAAACAGGTGTGGCATGTTGAATGTTGGATATAAATTGAATGTTGAATATAGATTTAAATGGGAACAACTTGTATCTTGTCTCTAGAATTGATAGTTAGGGGTAATACCATACATTAAGTCTGCAGTTATACACTGGTAATTTCAATGCTGGTTCTTGACTATCTGAATTCAGTTGTGTTGCATTGAGTCTAGTGGTTTTGTTCGTTTGCAGTCCCAGTGTTGGGAATGCAACCTGACCTTATCAAGACATAGCAACCATCCCATAGCTGTCAATAATGAATACTACACATATTCCAAACCATAATAAAACAATTTGAATTGTCAGTCATTCTTTGATAACAACATGGGTAAACATTTTACTATATTATAAAGCCTACACACCTACATCTCTGGAAAAGCGATGCTGCCATATACAGTACCCTCCAGAATTATTGGCACCTTTGGTAAATTGACTAAAAACAGGTATAAAAGGGAAGCAAGTTTATTCTGAGAAAAAGGAAAATATTAAAGTTGTAAAGAAATAAATATTTTTAACAAAAACACATAGCTCACAATTATTGGCACCCCTAGAAAAATCTTATACAAAACCTAACAGAAGTATTTTCCTATCTAATTTAAACTTATTTAAGTTAATCAGAGTGTCTGTGAACTTTCAGAAGTAGTTCATGACTTTCTTTTTCACTAAGGTATGAAAATAAAGTGACAGAGGCTAAATCCTCTAGTCATTTTTCAACATTGGAAAGACAAGAGAATACACTAAATTTAAATAAAAAGGAAGTGTGTTGATATTTGTAAGTCAGGGAACTTTCTTGAAAATGCCTATATTTACAGTTAAAACAATGATTAAAAGGTTCTAATCAACTGGAATTTGACAAACATGCTTGGACAAAGACCCATGGTTATCCTGCCCCCACGTACAGTATGGAGTATGGTAAGATGGCAAAAAAGTATGGCAAAAAATTCCATAAGAACCACTGTTGGAGAGTTACAGAAAAAGGTATTATCTTGGGGTCACCAAGTCCTCCAAAAAATCTTCAAAAGTGACCTCACTGCTAATAGATTATGTAGAGGGCATGCCAGGTAAAAGCCTGCCCAGTCATTTAATTGCCAATGTAAACTGCAGGAGTTACTGAATGGTACAGTGACTTTGTCTGGAAGTGTGGTATATTGTCAGATGAAATGAAAATTGCGCTCTTTGGCTAGAAACACTTTAGGTGTGTTTGGCGTACAAAGAAAAATGACTATACTGAAAAGAACCACATGCCTAATGAGAATTATGGTGGAGGGGCTGTGCTGGGGATGTTTTTATTCCCAAAGGCCTTGGGAACATAATTAAGTTGCTTGGTATCATGAACACCAAGAAAAACCTGAACATTGTCAAAGGAAATCAGTCAATCTCTGCCAAGACACAAAAAGTTAGTCATTTGGATCATTAATCAGGTCAATGAACCAAAACAAACGTCCAGATCAAAACAAATATGGTTTACTGAACACAAAATCAAGCTTTGGCCATTGATATCTCAGTCCTCTGATCTAACTCCATAGAAAAAGAGTTGGGTGAGTCAAAGAGGAGAATGTACAAGTGTGGACCTAGGAATCTGGACGATCTGGGGAGATTTCGTAAAGACGAATGGTCTTAAATCCCTTGCTTTGTATTCTCCAACTTTAAGGGGTGTCATAGGAGAAAATTATAAGCTGTTTTATTGGCAAAGGGAGGCTTAAGAAAGTATTACAAGCAGGGGTGCCAATAATTGAGTAATGATATTTTCCTTTTTCTCAAAATACATTTGCTTCCCTTCAAGGTTGGATTTTTCCTAATTTTTTCATTGTGAGATTACAATAAATCACCAACAGATTATTTTTTATACTGTTTTTTTAGTCAACTTTAGCAGAGTTGCCAATAATTCTGGAGGGTACTGTAGAGAGAGATAATATTTGGCTAACTGTTTATTGTGAAGGATCTAGAAAAGGATCATATGACCTTTATAGGGTGTTGCAACCAAATGGTCATGACAGTCTGGCTGATACCTGTTGATATAACTGCCTGACACTGTTATATCATCTTTTATGGAGACAAATCATGAAATGGGTTGTTCAAAGGAAAAAAAACATAAGGTTATGTATATAACTTCGGTTCCCTGAAGAACAACATGAGATGATAACCAATGGGAATCCACCTTTAGGTGACGTCACTGACCTGAAATCTTCTTCAATCACCTGTCTTGTGGGGTGATATTTGTATGCTGAGTTTATAAAAGGCACTGTCTGCGAATTCTTACTCTGTCAACATTGTGAAGTGGCCGATACGGCCAGAATCAGGATTCAATGGCTCAACCATGGCCAACCCTACGTTCTCTTACAGTTGAGTTCTAAGCACACTGATATGCGCAGAAGAGTTCTCGCATGCGAGAGGTTGAAAGCTCACCGAAAAAAAACAAGGGTTCACTGGCCTGTTCTTCTTCTTCAGTGAGTTTTTCTTGGCAGTTTGCAAACGGAGTGCATTACCACCACAATCTGCTGGAATTAGGTGTAATGGCAAGTGTACCCTTTAGCCTCGTTCTGGCCACCGGGTGAATAAGGTGAATTCCTTCCCTTGGTGGCCTTTATTTGCAATTATGCCTACATTTTTTCAATGTTTGTGGAAATCATTAATTGTTGGGGCTCTTCTGCTCTCCCTTCAGGACTACGGTACTTCATCACTTACGGTACACCCTGGACACAATCTTTTCCAACTCCTCCCCTCTGGTAGAACATCGTACACCAAAGCCTGGCTGGATGGCTAGCTATTTTGCATGTTAACTCTAGAGCAGAGGTTCCCAAACTGTGAGGCGCGCCTCCCCTGGGGGGCGCCAAATAATTTGAGGGGAGGCGCGGAAGGTTGATTCAAAAAAGAAGGAAAAGCGTTTATTTCATGTTAGAACTATCTATGTTTTTTTTTTTTCAATGATTATGTAATTTTCAACATTATAAAATCCAAATAAATAACAGGAGAGATGTATACTAAATCTTTGGGATAGTGGAAAGTATTATTGATCCCTATCCTGAGTGAGAATGTATTGTGCCAAACTTCATAACGTAATTTAGCAACAGTGCCGCCAGCCGAGCTAGCTGCAAGTTACCAGTGAACGGTAACTTGCAGCTTGGAGCTCGAGCTCCAAGCGGATTTGTACACACAGCCTTACAGCACTGTTTACAGCTCTTTGAGTCACGGTAAAATGTATTTTTTGGTATATAGCTAATTTAGATAAACTTATGGTGTGGGTGCTTGCGTTTCTTTAGGAACGCCGCCTTGATTTGTATAGAAATGAATATTAAGTGACAGATACAAGTAAGAGGTTGGACATACGTGACGGTAATATGTGACGTTCCGATAGCTAACTTAAAATGGACAGATTTGTCACATTTTATCGCTGCACGGCCCGAGCCTGATATGGGCAACAAAGCCAAACGTCAAAAATATGATGAAAACTCATTGCATTGCATAGCATAGTATAGCACCAATTTAAGTGGCTTAACTGAAGTTGAGGTGTCACTGTTTTCAGAGGGGAGGCCCACATTGATGGAGTTTGGGAACCCATGCTCTAGAGGATATCTGGACGGGAACAGCTTCTTTGCACTTGCTTTCAGCCTCATGAATAGCTGCAGGCATCCATCTATTATGCCATACACCTGCCATACACCACATCTGTGAATACCCACCCCTTATCAATTTATAGCTGCTTAATTATAGAACAGGTCTGCTTGTCTGAGTTGACAGGTGTTTGTGTGCATATGAGTGTGCAGTGCACCTTACATGGAGTAATCCCTCCACAGCCGTGCGCCCCTCTTTGCCAAGTATGATGTGATAGGGATACAATCTCTGGATGAGCTGTGGTGGGGATAGCATGGAGAAAAGATTCTGGAAAGACACAATTCTAAATCAAACTACCAGAAACACACATTCAAGTATTATTATTAACAACAACAAACTATTATTATAGTAACACTGTATTTGTGTAGCATATTTCATTTATATGATGCAGCTCAAAATTCTTTGACAAAAGAGAAAGAATTTAAAAGTAGTAATAACATTCAGGGAGAAACATAAAACAACAGTCCTTGTTATATATATTATATATAGTCCTAGAAATAGGGCAGAATAGTAGCCTGGAAGCCAGCCGAACGTAGCCCTGTCCACAACATTTGATTAGATTAGATTCAATTAAATTCAACTTGTCATTGTGCAGAATACAAGTACAGAGACAGCGGAATGCAGTTTGCGTCTAACCAGAAATGCAAAAAAGCAGAAAAGTGCAATGTGATACACACAGTATAGGCATGTGGTACATAAACAGTATAAGATATATAGTGCAGTGTAGACAATAGTATACAGTTAAGAAGGTGGAATGGTTTACAATAATATAAATTAACCATAAATATGTGCAGTGTATTAACAGTAACCTTATAAGAGCAGAATAGATATGGATATGCACTGCACTATGAATAATGTATGAACAACATGTACAGATATGTGCAGTGTAGTAGCAGTAACATTATAAGAGTAGTAAAACTACCTGTGTGTGTATGTGTTTGTGTGTGTGTGTGTGTGTGTGTGTGTGTGTGTGTGTGTGTGTGGCATGTGTTTGTGTCTTTACAGTGGGCATCGCTTTCAAATGACCACTTCATTCGCGCATTACACGGCGTGAAGCTGCGTGAAGCTTTAGTACCACTTTCAGCCACTGTGCGTCGCTCTACCACTGTACATCGCTCTGCCTGCGGTCCCTTCTGAAAAAGCAGGATCTACCATTAAACATAATTGTTGCCGAGAGTAATCCCAGCCTACGAATTCAATAACAAAATAAATCATGCATAATTAAACATTACCTCGATTTAGGCTACTTGGGTATGGCTTAAGGCTTGACTACACGGTGGTAACGAAAATCGAAATCGAAATTTGCTGTCTACATTATTGTCAGTGTTGGGGTTAACGCAACTACGCAAATCAAAACAGTGGTGTGATAATTGAGCCAGTAGAGAAATAACTGTTCAGAATTAATCTGTAGCCTTGGGTAGGCTTCTGCAGAAAACAATGTTGTTGCCGATTTAATACTATCTGGCGACATTTTTAACAGGCTACGCAATAGAGGCTTAGACAACTATGACCCACGTTTTGGTTTCGTAAATTAATTTGCCCTACTTCTTGACTGCAATATAGTCAATTGACTGCTTGACATGTCATTTTTATTTTTCTGTACAATAAACAAATACATCTGCTTTATGCCGCAGAATTACATTCATATTTGGAACTTACATAGTCCAATGCATCGTTCCACTACGTTAGTGTTTCCCAAAACCACAGTAGCAACGAACGTTCGCAACCACTATCATAAAGTTGTGTAGTTACAACTACACCTCTCGACCTGTGGTAGAATGCTAGAAGCATAGTTCCAGGGATCTTCATGTCAAAGACGTCACTGACGCCAGTTATTTGTTTGCAAATTAATAATTATAAATATATTTAGGTTTCTAATTGATATTTACACTTCTAACCACCATACATCCATATTTTTTAAAATGCCCAAGGCAGAAAATACATAAATTAAAAGTCAATTTGCAGCCATGTGCACCTAAGTAAAAGTCATACACTTGCAGATAATAATAAGGTGGTGCGCACTTTTTGACAAGTCAGCTGAGAATATGTAGCCTTTGATTTTCATGGGGGGGGGGGGGGGGGTCCTTGTTAGTTTACGCAAACCAAGCCAAGAAGGCTGATTCTGATTTTGATAATATGATCTGCACAAAAGATAAACTTAGGTAAACAACGATGTCAATATTGTTGTCAACGTCTTAACCCAGATTCGAACTCTTGGACAGGGGACTGGTAACTGCTGTGCAACGGCGGCTGTCATCTGCCGGCCTTAACACAATGCGCCACAGAAGTATGTGCAGATGCCCGTTCACGTGCTACTAAACGTCATTAACCACCTTAGTCCAGACTACTGAAGTTTGGAAACCATCATGGTCCAAACTTACAGTACTATGTAAGTACGACAGTTTTGGGAAACAGTCGTAACTTACATGTTGGTTAGTTGAACGATGCATCCTGTTAGTAAAAAGCTAACCTCCGTAGTTGTACGGGAAACGCCCCCCAGATCAGCTTGTAGGCCATTAGCAATCTGTTTATTTTATTTTATGAAGCCTATACAGTATATCACATGCCACATTCTCACTTTCAATAGACAGATGCAATAGCCATTGGCCAAGTATTGAGTATAAAGCAATTAAGATAGTACCCTATACAAAAAGTACTTCATACTATCATAAAAATTTGTTAAAACGAATAGCATTTTGCAACTTGACAAAACACTGGATTAAATATCGTAGGCACAGGAGAAAACTTGTACATCCATTGGCCCGTGGGGAGATCACATGCCAGTTGCCTCTCCCTTCAGTATGACTTGTTCGGCTGTGAGCTTGTTTCACCAAAAAAAAAAAACTATTGCAGATACTGTATCAATGCGTCTTTGTTCATGGGTTTGGCCTCACAGCAGAGGCTTAGACAACTATGACCCACGTTTTGGTTTCATAATTTGCCCTACTTATTGACTGCAATGTAGTCAATTGACTGCTTGACAGGTTATTTTTATTTTTCTGTACAATACACAAATACATCTGCTTTATGCCGCAGAATTATGCACTTGGATAGCCTATAGAACGGGCACATTTTGGAGATGCAAGAATCTGTAGGCTATTTGTGGCTGGTTACCAGCAAACAATGTTTAATGCATTAACTCAAGACGTCAAACATTTTCTAAACAATACAAACAGAAAGGATGCAGCAGGCAGCAAATGTAGAAGAGTCATTTCCAGTGGAAGAACAAAATGCTGAATGAAGCCCAAATTTATGAAGGCATATCTGGCAAGTTGTTATTTTTTGAAGACGTAAATGGTTGGGCTATAGGCCTAGTTTACAAGAAGGAGACATAAAGCGTGAGCATGCCACACTATCCACAGCTGTGGTAGCGGGGATAGGAGGATTACTGTTAGCGCAGGATTTATATAAAATTCTACAACAGAAGGCCTGCCTCGAATGCAAGCTTGTGGTTTGCGCAGCCTACAGTAAGTAGGTCTAGTGAGTTAGGAGTCCTCTAGACTTCTTTTCAGCTATCTCAGAGGTGGAAAGTTGCGTTCATTGGGGGCAGGGCCGGGTTAACAATTCATAGACCCTTGGGAACAAATGTCTGATGGTCCCCCCTACCCCCCAGCCAACGTGAATCGGGCGGTCAGTTAATAGGCCTATCGTGAAGATTTGTATTGCCATTTAAGGCACGAGCGCATCTGTGAGGCCAAGCCTCACCAAGTAGCCCGTTTGTTTACAACTAACATTACATTTAATTAAACTGCTTATAGGCTATGCCGAAATAGTTTCAACATTTTGAATATCAGTGTCAGGAGAATTAGGTGATTCCCTACTCTTTGAGTCAACTAATATGTTACGCGAATCAATTAACTATTGTAGGCTACCATTAATTAATAATGTAGGCAACACCCAGGTAACATGTTGTCCAGGCTATCTGAAACAAGGGGTTGCCTCTCATCTACAACAACTGGTTACGTTGGGCTGCTACAGTCGTCAGTGCACTGTGCACAGTAGGCCTATGCTACTCTTTGTGGTTGATCAACTAAAAATAAAAGATGTATTTGGTGATGACGTTATTGTAGGCCTAGTAGACCTAAATTCTGAGAAATTAAATGGTACGAGAAACGATCTACATAGCACACCAGACCGCGATGTCTTCAAGGGTTGAATGAAGGGAGTTTGCAAAAATGAGTGTATTTTTCAAGTCAATAAACATTCTTAATTTTCGAATGTCTTTGTCAGGGAACATCTGACTTTTAAAAACCATAGGCCTGGTAGTCGCTCAGACAAGGAGTTATAAGATAAAGGCAATACCATTTGTGTCACCTAATGCAGTTCAGTGAATTAGCAAGATACCATCAGAAGGCAACAATCATAAAGCACAGTGCGCGCGCGCGCGCTCTCTCCCCTGCGCATAAAGCTGTCTGCGTGTTGTAGGCTAGATTTGCGTGAGTTCTTTCTATCTGCTTACTTTTGTGAGTTGCGACCACCTAGGCTATGTTATAGACGTTCTATGAGGTACCAGTGTTTAGCTGTGTCACAAAACAATAAGCTTTGTCAGACTACTTTTAAAATGATATTCAGGGCTATATACATTTTAAACATTCGGGGCTGAAGACCCGACAAAGCCTTGCGTTAATTCTTCAGGTGGGAAGTGTCAGGAATTTTCATACGAGAGACGCTCTCATTGGTGGTTAGTATATGAAGTAGGGAATTGACAGCAACATATCCAATCACATTATGAGAGATGCTGAATTTAACATAAACTGCGATGTTTGATTTTAAATTAATGTAAATTTAGCCGGGACTGTAAGCTGTCACACGTGGGTGCTCGATGTTTTCAGTGGGTGCCCGAGAGACGGAGCATCCACGGTATCGGCGCCTATGACAAGCGTATCTCGCGGTTGCATCCATTACAAACAAACATGCAATGTGAACGTCTGGGATTGGGAAGAGCACTAAATGCTCTACTGAATAAGCACAAAGTCAAACCTTTAAATAAAAAACACTCTTTAATAATCAAAAAAATAAACCGCTAATGAAGTAAACTTGTGACCATCAAAAACCGTTTATCGCCTGTAACTCCGTGATAACAGGACGTAACAGGAAGGCATTTGGCTGAGCAACGGAGGTTAATATGCTCTATATTTTGTCCAAATGATGTCTGTCTATCATCGTTGCACTCGGAGAAAACCAGAATGTTTAATTTGTCCTGCGTTTCTTCTACGGCTGCAAACGGGATTCACTCGCAGTTAACCAAATATTTCTTTATTAGGGCAGGGCAGGCATATTTCTGGCTATTAAATTATTTCTAAACCAGTCTGCTAAAGTTTGTAGTGAAGTCTGTGTAGGGTTTTCCAGGCTCCATTTCTTTTTACGAGACACCCTGCTCACTTGAGCCATCTACCGGTTGTTTGGGTTTGCGTCAAACTGGGAAAATACAAATTAAAGTCGCGTGATACCGCGTGATACCGCGTGATCCCACGCGCGCGAGTGAAGCTGGCCAAGTCGAAGCACTGCCCACTGTATGTGTGTGTGTCTGTTTGTGCGTATGCTTGTGTCTGTGTGTGCACATGTGTGCGTGTGTGCCTGTGTGAGACATGTTTGTGTCTTTGGGCTCTATTTTGATGACCTATAACGGAAGTATCTTTGCGCAAGTTCAACGTCTCCTTAAGTCCTCTAATATTTCCTCATTTATATCATCATCACATCCATGATTCATGGAAATGGTGTGTACGCTAGATTTATGCTTATTTTCCCACATCTTCATGGACACCACAATGATCCCTTGTATTTTTCCTTGTAATTATGTATGATTTGCAGAAATGGGAACTGCTGCGTCCGTGTATACAACGAGAGACAATTTATATGTGTCTTCACATTAAGTTGACCTACTATAACTTCCTGCAACTGTACAAGAAATTGTAGTCTTGCTACTTTCTTTTACCATCTATGGTTGCTGGTTATCAGCACACAATAAACAGATTTAAGCTAATTCACTAACTCAAGACTTCAAGGCCATCATGGATATAAAACGTTTTTGAAAACAACAAAAAGATGGAGGGAGCAAAGGATGGAGGCAGCAAAGGAGTTATTTCAGATGGGCAAGGTAGGCAAAATTGTGGTGCTTGTCAAAACATTAGCGTTACAGCTGGAATAATGATTATAGGCTGATGTTAAAGCTAACACGATGTTTAAAGCTATAAACAACCGTAAATTGGGACAAAACTAAAGGTAACTTTAGCCTTAATAGGAATTGTTTTCTGAATCTGCAGGGAACGTTTGCGCCGGAACACGCCTCCTCTTTTCGCTGAACTGCCCCCAGGAGCGCAAGTTCATTTCCTAATTTAACGACCTGCATCTGTGGAGAGAAAATTCCTCTGTGCATTCAAGCAACATAGGAATGACACAAGCGCCAGTGTATAAAGTCAATTGTGCTTGAGTGCACGATAGGGCCCTTTGTGTGTGTTTGTGCGTGTGGGTGTGTCTATGTGTGTGTGCATGTGTGTACATTTCAACTTCATCCGGCAACCCTTCGCTCAATTCCACCATCTGCAGGTCGATTTGTGTACAGTCACGAAATGTACACATAAGTTAATTTATTGTATGACCCCCCATGAAGGGAATTTCACAAACTCAGCATGCATTCAGAGGGTGTCATAGTGATCCTACAGGTAAAATGTTGTTAAGTTCTGAACATGTCAGCCTGCGATTACGGCTCCCACACACAGTTGCATGCGTTGCAGTGCTAGGGATGCATCCCATTCACTTTACATGGGCTTACATCATCCGTTGCCGAACTGAACTGTGGGTCCGTTGTGTTGCGTTGCTCCCGTCGCTCGCGTTGAGAAGTTCAACTTTTGCTGCACCAACGGACAACAACAGACGGCACCAGCCAATCAAATTACGGTTATACCTTAAGTCATCTGCATAGTTACCGTCGGGAACGCCCACTGGCATGCGTTGACGGAACGCAACTGTGTGTGGAAGCCATTACAGAGCCTCAGTTTTGCTTTTTCATTTTTAACTATTAGGCGCTATTCCGTAAATGAGTTATGGGATGGGTTGAGATGGCCCCTTGAGTCCAATGCACAAAAAAATGTGGTCTTCCTAGGCTCTACAGTTCTCAACATATTCAGAGAAAACTGTGTCCGCCCTACCCTCCTTTTGAGGGGTCCATCAAAACGAAAATTAATGTCATCCTTGTGGGGCTACATGCCCACCAAGTTTCGTCTTTTACTGAATTAATTGTAATTAAAATTACTGAAGGAAAAAAAAAATCCGGAAGAAAAAAAACTCTAAACCTATATGACCGTAGCGGTCATATAGAGTAATATATTATAAGAAAAACAGAATAAATATGGATATTCAGCATGAACTGTGTATAACTTATGCAACCCACTGTATGTACAGTATCTTTGAGGGACTGAATCTTCCTCAGTATCTGATTTCTTCTTCTGGCTCAGTGGTGTACAGCCCCATGTGTATGAGGCTACTGTGACGGTAAACTGGCATTGAAGCATAACATTTCATATATAAAAAATTGGGTAACACCTTACTTCACAGTATCGACACAAGAGTGACATGACACTGTCATGAAACATGAATCCTAACCCTAACCCTAATCCTACAACCCATATCCCACTACAGCACCACACAGTCCATCAACCTTAGCTTACCGGACACTACCATGGTTCTTTTGCCCCCCCTCCCTTTTTATATATATATACAGTGGGGAGAATAAGTATTTGATAATATAATATAAGTATATGTAGGGATATTTTAATTCCAAAGGCCAAGGGAACTTTATCAGGATGCATAGTATCCTGGATCCATAAAATAAGTGGCCTTTCAAAATAAAAAAATCTGCCTGCCTCTATAGGAATTTAACATAGGGGTCGAATACTTATTACCTCTGTATTTTAAGGAAGAACATTTATTTATTTACGATACATTCTTCATTCACTAAAATTGGTGTTCGGGTTGGATTTTTAATCATTTTTTTTAATTAAGGCATTAAGATCAATTTCTAACAGATTATTTTATATTCCTCTTTTTAGTCAACTTTAGCATGGGTTCAAAATACTTATTCTCCCCACTGTATATATCTTTCTTAAAAATTTAACTTGGCTACTGAGCCCACTCGAACCCATGACCCTTACAGCCTCCAAGTGACTCCCTACAACTACAATACCTTTCCCCTTCCCCTTCAGACTCTAAACCCCTCTTTCTATTATTCTTCACAGCACCACTTTTTCCAACACTATGGATTCATTCCTCTTCCACTTTTCCTTTCTTTTCTTTTCTCCCCCCCCAAACTGCATTCTACAGAGGCAGTCTTTATTGTTGAGGTCAGACACGATAATCAACTAAAAATCTTGCACTCGCTTGACTTTTTACCCGTGTGCACTGAGTCGGTTCTGCCAAAACGTATGAAATAAATCAAATAAAAAAATAATAAATCAAATAAATCTTGAAGTTAAGTTCATATAAGTTTGATAACTTTCTTTGCATTCATTTGATCAAGACACACTGGTAAGAAATGCTTTACATTATTAATATGGACTTAAAACGTTCTGAAATGCAAAATAAAAATAATAATAGAATCATAAAACATGCAATTAATTGTGGTTAACTATTAAAATTCAGCGATTATTCGTGATTAAGAAAAAACATTTGCATTTGACAGCCTAATGTGAATATTCAGACCTTGAAAAAGGATTAATAAATCAAACCTGATGAGGGCTCCAAGAATGCAGGGAGAAACTGAGAATGGTTTAGACTGTCCGTATAGTGTTAAGATCTTCGATCTGACCCAAGCTACATACACTGCCAACAATTTGTCGCTCGTCGCTCATCACCTCAAAAGTCAATTATTTCACAGCACCAATGGCTATTTCAACTGACTATTACATTAACATTCAAACAATCCCAATCATGACATTTCTAGAACTTACCAAGACTTTGACAGCTGGACCCAGGTTATCCACAGGGAAATCAGGCAAGGCCAAATTAGCAGACTCTTGTGAACATAGGGTGGTTGCAAAAGACAATAGCTGTGATACCCTACGAGAAGGGGAAAGGAATATCAGCCCAGTTTAAATCATGGTCAGCAACAAATGCCTTGATATTTTGACACAGCTCAGTTAATATTAATTAATTACATGATCCAGAGTTTTTCAACTAACTTTTAATTGGGTTGTAGTAAATGTACACCATACTCAAACAACCACTTCAACATTGTTTTCAAAGAGGGCTAAATCAGCATTGCTTACATTACATAGCAATACATAATAATATAGTTGTACAGGCAAGTTATATGGTTATGTTTACGGTCATGGAATTTATCAGATGCTTTCCTCTAAAGCAAATTACAAAATAAAGTAATACAAAAGTTAAAAATTCAGAGTTAACAGTTTTAAAAAGTTGGTAAGACAACATTAAGTAACAACTAGAATTGCATCTCTGAGGAACTGCAAGAGTGGGCTTGACCAGGTGCAGGGCACCAAAAGGATTGCAACGGTACCTCATTTTTGAAAATTGGGCACACAGATCAAAAGTTATCTGCATTAACGCATCCAACAAGCCAAAATGCATAAATAGATTGCTATACTGGTTGCTAGGGTAATCATGTTGGTTGCTAGGTTGACATTCTAGAGAGAGTTGTTAGGTTGTTGCTAGGGTAATTAGGATGGTTGCTAGGGTGTTGCTAGGGTACATATGGTGATTGCCATGCTAAATAAAATGGTTGCTATGGTAATTATGTTGGTTGCTATGTTGGTTGCTAGGGTGACATTCTAGTGGTGGTTACTAGGTTGTTGTTACTAGGTTGTTGGTAATTAAGATGGTTGCTAGGGTGTTGCTAGGGTCATTAAGATGGTTGCTAGGGTACATATGGTGGTTGGTATGGTAAATAACATGTTTGCTAAGTAATCATGTTAGTTGCTATGGTGGTTGCTAGGGTAATTAGGATGGTTGCTAAGGTGTTGCTAGGGTGCATTTGGTGGTTGCTATGCAAAACAATGCAGTTGCTATGGTGGTTGCTAAAGTAATCATATTGGTTGCTATGGTGGTTGCTAGGTTGACATTCTAGAGGTGTTTGCTAGATTGTTGCTAGGGTAAATAAGATGATTGCTAGGATGTTGCTAGGATAAATAAGGTGGTTGCTGGGTTGTTGCTAGGGTTATTAAGGTGGTTGCTAGGGTAACAATATAGTGGTGGTTGCTAGATTGTTTCTTGGGTAATTAGGATGGTTGCTAGGGTGTTGCTAGGGTATCTATGGTGGTTGCTCAGCAAAATAACGTGGTTGCTATGGTGGTTTCTAGGGTTATCATGTTGGTTGCTATTGTGGTTGCTAGATTGACATTATAGAGGTGGTTGCTAGGGTAATTAAGATGGTTGCTGGGTGTTGCTAGGGTATATATGGTGGTTGCTAAGCAAAATAATGTGGTTGCTAGGGTAATCATGTTGGTTGATATGCAAAATAATGTGGTTGCTAGGGTAATCATGTTGGTTGCTATAGTGCTAGGTTGACATTATAGAGGTGGTTGCTATGTTGTTGCTAGGGTAATTAAGATGGTTGCTAGGGCATTGCTAGGGTAATTAGGATGGTTGCTAGGGCATTGCTAGGGTACATATGGTGGTTGCTATGCAAAATAACACTGTGGCTAGAGTAATCATGTTGGTTGCTAGGTTGACATTATAGAGTTGGTTGCTAGGTTGTTGTTAGGAAAATTGAGATGGTTGCTAGGGTGTTGCTAGGGTACTGGTGGTTGCTATACTAAATAACACGGTTGCTATGGTGGTTGCTAGGGTTAAAGCCAATCAATGAGTATGCAGATTAATGTATGCAGGTCAGTCTGTGCGGTCACATCATTTTAAAGCCAATCCAAGCCAACCCATGTGTACAGGTCATGTACATAGTCTGCAGCAGATCTACAAAGATTTGTTTGACATGGACATGGCGCTGTCCCATCTTTTTAAAAATTCAGAGTTAACAGTTGGTAAGACTACATTAAAGAAAAACTAGAATTGCATCTCTGAGGAACTGCAAGCGTGGGCTTGATCAGGTGCAGGGCACCAAAAGGATTGCAATGGTACCTCATTTTTGAAAATTGGGCACACAGATCAAAAGTAATCTGCATTAACGCATCCAACAAGCCAAAATGCATAAATAAAGTGATTGCTATACTGGTTGCTAGGGTAATCATGTTGGTTGCTAGGTTGACATTCTAGAGAGAGTTGTTAGGTTGTTGCTAGGGTAATTAAGATGGTTACTAGGGCGTTGCTAGGGTAATTAGGATGGTTGCTAGGGCGTTGCTAGGGTACATATGGTGTTTGCTATGCAAAATAACATGGTGGCTAGGGTAATCATGTTGGTTGCTAGGTTGACATTATAGAGTTGGTTGCTAGGGTTAAAGCCAATCAATGTGTATGCAGATTAATGTATGCAGGTGAGTCTGTGCGGTCACATCATTTTTTAAAGCCAATCCAAGCCAACTCATGTGTACAGGTCATGTACATAGTCTGTAGCAGATCTACAAAGATTTGTTTGACATGGACATGGCGCTGTCCCATCTTTTTTTACATGACCTTTACAACTGTTGCTGGCTAGGCATTGAACTGGGCTTCATTTAAGGATTCCAACGGTACTTCTTTATATTTTATATATATGAGGGGCATAAAAGGGTTGAAAGTTCAATATCATAATGATGTCAGATACAACCTTACACTTTCAATGTCCTAATGTATTTACTAGGCTAGATTGGAAATGACTCTTACTCAGTCCAAGGACCCAGTGGTGAGGAAAGTTGCACCCACAGTTAATGCAGGGAGGAAGTGGAACCCAGAACAGGCAGTTAAGCAAGCTCAATCAGCATTGAAGCATAGGGATATAATGGGCCACATGCAGCATGGGCGGGGGGGTCTAGGGGTGGGCGTAAGTAAACCCTTGTGGAGTAAGGCTTCTGCAGGAGAAAAGAAGAAAATGGTAGTGGAGGAAATGCATAGACAGGAGGAGGCTGTAAGATGTACTAAGGCAGTGTCGCAGGCAAAACAAGGGCAGTGGATGAACTGGGAAGGGGTGGGAAAAAGACGGATTAAATGGAAAGATCTATGGGGTATGGAAGCTGGTAGGATCAGATTTATGTTAGGTGCTACATATGATGTGCTCCCATCTCCCAAGAATTTAAGTCAATGGTTTGGTGAGGATGATAAATGCATACTTTGCTCGTGTGTGGGCAGTCTCCACCATATCCTATCAGGGTGCAAGGTAAGTCTCACCCAGGGGCGGTATACGTGGCGTCATAACCAGGTATTGAAATGTGTGGCAGCGGCAATAGTGGATAAAAGGAGAGAAGTCAATTCATTAGCAGCTAGTAAAGGGGTAAGGCAAATTAACTTTGTAGGTCAGGGGGATAGACCTTGTTCCGCGAAGGCCAGGTGTAAAACCGGCCAGTTGAAAAATGGGGCGGGCTGGGAAATGAAGGTTGATCTTGGCCAGCAGATGGCGGTACCTCCACATATAGTGAGTACTAAACTACGACCCGACGTAATTCTATGGTCGGATTCAGAGAAGATAGTTTACTTCATTGAACACACTGTTCCTTGGGAAGACAGAGTGGAAGAGGCCAATGAGCTGAATAGAGCTAAATACACTGAAATAGCAGAGGAGGAAGCCAAGCGAGGTTGGAGTGCATGATTAAGGCCTATTGAAATCGGTGCACGTGGGTTTGTGGCCAGATCTGCTATTGGCTTGCTGTCTGAATTGGGCATTTGTGGTCGAAGTCTAAGGCAGGTGGTTGTCTTTAACAACATGAACGGGCAAGCGAATGGTTGTGGGTAAGGAGAAGTTACCCTTCCTGGGGTGCAAGCTAAGGTAAGCTAACTGGCTCATTTGTTTTGTGTTTGTGATGGACTGTGCCTAGGTTGATGGTACTTGGCTAAGGTTTTTTATGGTTTATGGTTCAGTCCGCATCAACGGGACGGACCAACCTAGCCAACTTATACCATGCCTAGGTTGGTTAAGGGTATTTGGATGTTTGTTGTGGTAATATGGTGGCAGCATGGGGCATAAGCTAACTGGCTAATTTGTTTTGTGTTTGTGATGGGGCCTAAGCTAACTGGCTAAGCTAACTGGCTAATTTGCTTTGTGTTTGTGATGAGCTGTGCCTAGGTTGATGGTTGGTTGGCCAGGGTTTTTATGGCTATGGTTCAGTCCACATCAACGGGACGGACCAACCTAGCCAACCCTTGACCATGCCTGGGCTGGTTAAGAGTATTTTGGGTATTGGATATTTCAATGTGGTAATATGGTGGCAGCATGGAGGGGAGTGTCTCCAGGATGCTGGTTTCACTGATAAGCCTTCATGAGGTGTCGTGGGCCTAACTTAACGAAAAATCGGTGAATGAGGGTGCCCACTTGATAACCCCAATGACATGCCGCATGCTATATACTGCTGTTGGATGGGCCATTTGTATTGTGTTTGTGACCATTTGTTGGCGGATTTGTGGGTAGTGTGCCTTTTAAAGTTAAACTTGAGCAGGGGCTTCTGAATGTGTTTTTACCTTGGATTTTGGCACAAGGGATTTTAACATCTAATCCTGTGTATTAATGTAACTAGCTGTTTAGAAATATATTTGTTGGTTACTGTAAATAGATGGGAGAAGTTCCTCACCTTTGTGCTGCAACATTTGGTCCTATAACATATAACAACTCCAGCTGGTCCTACAATAAAAACCTTCATTAAGTAAACAAGTCCAAACAGTTTGATTTGTATGCTTTTGCTTTACCAATGTCATACTGACTAATGTTCTAAACAGCATAGCACTTAAACCAGCACACCTTGAAAGGGAGGTAGTAGATGTCTCGAGCTTGGAAGCGTGATCGTAGAGGTGGGTCAAGTGGGTTCCCAGTGTATCTTGGAACAGGCAGCCCCAGGGCAATAACACGGAAATCCTCACTCACACGTACAATTTTCCAAGAATCAAGTTCCTTTTTGGTGTGCTCCTGTAGACATTACATAATACTACTCTCAAATACCTTTTGGTTCTATCTTTTTGTTACATTTTAAGCCAATAGTGATAGCAAAACACTTCAGGTTTACACATTGAAGCATATTCTGAGAGACAAATACAAACACATATTACAGCTTAGAATCTGTATCTGTCTGAATCTGTATCTTCACTGTAATTTCTTTTTCTTTTAATTTCAGATATTTATACAACCTTCAAGTACTGATAAAATGGGCAAGGAAAGGTCTACCTCTAGGAGTTTGTCATAGCGCTGTGCCGCCATAAGAAATCGTCCATCCTCCAGTTGCATTTCTCTATTCTCCAACAGGTTGTTTAGAACTGGTAGCACATTCCTCTCAGCTTTTTCCAGTCCTTCCAGGACAAGGATGCGCCCCTCAATGGCTGCACGGACCGCACACTAGAACAGAACTTAACATTACAATGCAAAAGTCTTCCCATGTCCTTGCTTCACTCATGTACATAAAGGTTGATACTGTACTAGTTAAACTTTTTAGGTCAAGCACACTCTATTCTCCAGATGCACTCCTCCCTGCCACAATATTGCATTTACCACTGCTAGTGCAGCAGATTAGTAAAAAAATCGTTCACGTTGGTATAGAAGCATGAAATTTGGCACAGATACTCTCTAAGGGCCAATATTTTGGAAAAAGACGCTGGCCACTCAAAAATTCAATATGGCGGCTATTTTTCAAGATGGCCGCCATTGCTATTCAATGCTTATTATATCAATTATTCAACAGTATAACAGTGATTTAAGCATATCATTTGATACAAATACTCTCTAAAGGAAATGTTAATGGGAAAAAATGCTTGTCCCTCAAAAATTCAAGATGGCCGCCATTTTTAAAGATGGCCACCATTCCTGTCGAATATTAATCATTTCAATTGTTCAAATGGTGATGCAAGTATAAAATTAGGCAGAAATACTCTTCAAGGAACACTCTTTTGGGAAAAGGTATGTTTCGCTCAAAAATTCAGGATGGAAACCATTTTTCAAGATGGCTGCCATTCCTGTCCTATGTTCATTGCCACTGTTTCCAAAAAGTGATACAGAAAATATGCCACAAATATTCTGTTAAGGCCAATTTTTGAAAAAAACTGGATGGCCAATAAAAAATTCAAGATGGAGACCTTTTCCAAGATGGCCGTCATTTCGGTAGTATGTACACTGATGCACACATGCATGTTAGCAAAAATATTCTAACGCCCACACTTTTAGAAAAAGGCAATTGCAAAAATTCAAGGCATTTTTCAAAGTGAGTGTTGCTTTAATAGCCTCCCTGCTTGGCAGTCAGCAAGTGTTGTATTGGGGGCAACATATCCAGGAAGGTGTTCATATACATCATGGTCCAGAATTAGGAAATCGGCTCTCGCCCACTGCAAACTTACTTTTTTATTCACATTTGCAATTGCACAGTTCTGTGCAAGTGAAACCCAATCTAAAACAACTGCTTTCGGGCAAACATGTCAAGTCTAGCCTCATCTACACTGACAGCTGTGCTTGATCGATCATATAGCAGGACCACAAACTTCTCAAGGATCTCCAGGTCACTATTGTGAAAGAGTGGAATGTTGGTGGCAATCATTTTATAGCCATCATGTTGAGAAACATGATGGGTAGGTGGTGATAGGAGGGGTTCCTTTGTGGCCAACATTTCATTCAATCAGTTGATCTCTTGGCTGACATGGGATTTTCATTTGCCATTTTGGGGGATTGTTGTCTGATTAAGGCCGAGGGGTTATCCTTTTACCACCTCAATCAAAGACATAGTACACATTCAAGTATGGGATACAACTAGGTTTGGGTCACCTACACCTAGCTAGATCATTCATCCAGTGCCATTTAAGTCCCGTGTGATCTGTACACCTTCCAGGTAAGCATACATGAACAAGTCATGTATTGCCCCGCTTACCCTTGGCTCGGCTCTCCCGTGCTGGCACAACCTGTCAATTCAGGTGCGGCTATCTAACTACATCTAGCATCACCATTTGAAAAATTGATGTAAGGATTCAAGAGAAATGGCGGCCATCTTGAAAAATGGTTGTCATCTTGAATTTTTGAGGGACAAGGACATTTTCCAAAAAAAAAAACATTCTTAAGAGAGTATTTTCACAAAATGTTATGCCTACATCACTGTTTGAACGATTGACATAATGACATTTGACAGAAATAGCGCCATGCAGGGCTTGAAAACGAAATTATTTTTCAAACATTCCGTTCCGAACGGTTCAGGTAGGCCTATGTTTTCGTTTTCGTTCTTGCATGCGTTCCGCCACCAACATATCGGTCCTGAACCGGTTCGGAACGCAAAATATCATTCGTTCTTAAAGTTCCGGCAGTGTTTGGCGGGCCTATCAAGTCTATTTTTGTGGACTTTACCTTAATAGACGTACTCATCAGGGGCGCCTGTAGGAATTAATGCTATGGTACGCTATTGATACAGCCCTATACAGGCTAAAGTTACCTTTAGTTTTGTTCTAGCGTAACGTGACGTCTGGCTTTAGTGCAGTCTAACGTTCTGACAAGCACACCAATTGCCTACCTTGTTCTTGTCCATCTGGAATAACTCCTAGCTTTGCCGCATCCATCCTTTCTGTTTTCGTTGTTTAAAACTTGTGATATCCATGATGAGTATTGAGTTAGTGAATTAGCTCAACATTGTGTGCTGATAACCATATATAGATAGTCGAGTAAAAGAAAACAACAAGTAGCCTATTGCGTGCCTGCGTGCGTATTCTCTCTCCTGCTCAAACAAAATCTGTGCACGTTCATTTTGATAACGTGTTCACTAACTTTACGTAATAGAAAATGGTAAATAGTTGGGAAGGTATGGTAGGCCAATTTGGTGTGAATACACATACACACAAGGGACATTTTCTCTCACTGTTGAGTAGCCTGATGGTACGCACAGTGCGTACGGACGTACACCTGCAGGCGTGCCTGGTACTCATTATTTCCCCTTGATTTAGCCTATACCGTAGCTATGCCCAAAAATAATAAAATCACAGGCGGCATCCAAAAACATTCAGATGGGCTATCCATCCCATAGCCTACAGACTTACTGTAGGCCTAACCTATGCCTATAAATAATTTCTTATCAAAAATATTTCTGGATACGTGCTAAACTCCTTACCTGGTTGTAGCCTAAGTTTTATCCATATGGAGATCTTCAAATGCTTGCGCTATAATTCCAACCCTGTTTATAAACGAACCTGTCTGTTGCTGACAAGGCCTATCTCAAATTTCCAGTTTAACTCTTCTACATAGAATAGGCTATAATTGCGCAAACATTTCAAATCCCGACTTTAAAACGACAAGGCGTGGACAGGCAAAATAGGCTATTACGCATAGGCTACAAACAATTTCCAAACAAGTTTCAGTAGCCTACGCTACGAGCTGGCCTAAGATCCTTAGTGGCAGACGGATAGGTTACATTACAACAGCAAGACAAAATATACACATTTGGACCAAAGGTCCATTTATTCGTTTTTTTTTTTTTTTTTTTCAAACTGCAGAAATCAAATTTTTAGGCTGTTATATAGAGAACAAAAAAAAAACATTATTAACCGGTTTTGTGGATTTCAGAATAACGTTTCTGTTCCGGAACAGTTGAAGACCATTTTGTTTTCGTTTCCGTTTCCGCTCCTCGTAAAATTCCGTTCGTTTTCGGTTTTCGTTCCTTGAACCGGTTCGGAGCCCTGCCGCCATGTTGAATTTTTGGGTGGCCAGCGCCTTTTTCCCAAAAAGTGACCCTTAGAGAGTGCCAAATTTCATGCTTCTATACCAATTTGAACGATTCTCTTGAAATATGCCATTAATCTGCTGCACTACGCATGAAGGCATCAAGTTTATAGGAACATTCTGGGATACAAGCTTATTTGCTGTGATGATACATACCCTCCTCATCTCTGCATGCAGAATCTCAATCTGACGCACCCAGCGTTTAGCCTAGTATAGCTCATTGAGGTGGTTGGAACCAACTAGCTCAGGATTGGTCATTTTTCCCCCGGAGGGCCACATTACTTTGATAAAGTAAGTCAAGGGCCACACATTGGACAATTTAAAGAAGCACTATGCAACAATTTTAGCAAAAATGACCATAATTTTACAGGTAGAGAGTGGTCTACAAGATGGTTCTACAACACTTTCTGGGTCATTTGGTGGGTGCTTAGTCTCCCACTATCGCTTCTCCGCGGAAAAAACGAATATGCAACTTTCTGGACCCGGTCTGGGTAAATCCGGATGTGACTCGGTGGATCATAGTCCATGGGCCAGGACCTAAAAAAATCACATATCGGTATCACCTGAGGTGGCAAAATCTACCAATGATTTTTGTAATCCTCCATGCCTGAGGGACATTATTTGGTATGATAACCCTCTCTAAGTGGTAGCTTAGTTGTATTTTTCCTAGCTTGTATACCTGCACACAGTAAATTATACAATGCAAGCCTATGTACAGATATGGGTGCCTCACAGTCTGGAGGAAGGTGGGACATGTCTTAATCCATGTTATACCACATCTACATGACATAGGCTTGTAGAAAATATAAAATTTAGATGGATGATTTAGTTTTTCATTAACTCATTGAATGCCAAGCTGTTTTCGGGAGCTTTGTCCTAGATTGCCAGCAATCTAGACCATTGTTGATGATTTTTTTACAGCCACAGCATATTCTGTGTTATAGCTATGAACACATACAATGGCTCGATTAAAAGGTGAGACTTTAAGCTCTCGGTGGGTGCAAACCGCGTATTTCTACACGCCTCTGTTCCTGAGAAATCCCAAGCTAAACAGTGGCTAGTTTTCATCAAAATCGCTGTTTTTTTCTAGAAATGGAGATATAACGTCTTTCATGAAATATGAAGTGTTGCCTGTTACTTACTTGTGTAAACTTTCCGGGAAGTGATCAGCGAGACCTGGCGAGACTGCCACCTAGTGATAGACCCACGAAAATGGCCTGGTTTTGACCTGACGTGCATGCGTCACTGATTCGACCCAAAGCGGCAACCGAGTTATGATAAAATGTCCAGATTTTCATGAGTTTTCATTCAGTTTTCGATCGTCATATATTTCATTTCCATTCATCACAGAGTTCCCAAAATCACATATAAGGTGTGTTAGAGTGTCTAGTTTCGTAATTTAAAAAAAAGAAGCTAAAAACGTAATATTACGTTTTTGGCACTCAACGCATGGGAAGGAAAAACGTAATATTACATTTTTGGCACTCAATGAGTTAATGATGCAGGCTAAATTAAATAAAATGTACACATTTTCGCCTATATAATACATTAATATATACATGCAAAAGGATGGAAAAAGGTGGATCAAGTCCAAACTCATGTTTTGTGACATCTAGAGAGTATGGGCTTTTAGAAAATATATGGATTAAATGGCTGAATAGGCATGTTTGGCTTTGATAGAGACCATAATGTCTTGACTGCAAAAATGGCTCAACTTTAGGCTACAGTGGAATTTATAGGTGGATGTGCTCAAACGTTTGAAGACAAGATTAATGAGGACTCAAAAATATATTTTTAATCTTCGTCACTATCATCATATTCATCCAGACTGGCATTTATGTTCTCCTCATCCTCCTCTTCCTCTATCTGATTGCTACAAGTTTGTAACCTACACAATTCCGTGCACTTTAATTTGTTTGAAAGGCAGGAGCAGTCAGGAAGTTTGCAGGTCCGTACACATTTGCAGGACAAGTTAGTTTCATCTTTGTCTATGTCTGAATCTTCCTTTGTGTACGCCCTGTAGCAGGATCTATGGTAATGGCCTTCTGCTGCTACTAAGTCACGACTGGATAGTACTCTTTTGTAACCTTTCCTGACGGCTGCTCTTCTGATTTTGTCATCAGGTCTTAACTCTGCGCATTTTGTTAGACTCTCTTTTGTCCTTTGACCTTTCAAATACTTGCTACATTCGTCACAAAATACAGGTGCTGGTCATATAATTATAATATCATGAAAAAGTTTATTTATTTCAGTAATTCCATTCAAAAAGTGAAACTTGTATAATGTATACATTTATTCTACTCATTATGATATTTTTCAAGTGTTTATTTATTTTAATTTTGATGATTATTGATTGCGTTAGCTTACGTTAGCTAGTCAGCTCATTCACATACATAGCAAAGATTCTAAAGTTAACTATAGAATCTTTGCTATGTATGTGAATGAGCTGACTAGCTAACGTAAGCTAACGCAATCAAGTTTAAAATATATAGTTCTAGCATTATAAAAATCTGTTGACAACCAACCTATCATCTAAAGTTGCCCTACTACAATAGGCTAACCAAATGTGTTTTGTCTGAAATTCATTATTGACATAGGAACATTATCTTTGAGCTAGCCTCTCTCCACATCAAGGTTTGCAGGCTAACTTTTAGCTTTGAAATCTCGGTCAACATTTAAGCTATAAATATCAGTTAAACAAGCAGCACATAAACCTCAAAGAACAATATCAGTATCTACTAGTGCAGTTGGTATAGGAAATGCATATGCCAATTAAAAAAACGTCGTACCTTCGTCTACTTACCACTGACGATATCAGGCAGAAAGCAATGGATGTGAATGGGGCTAAAGCCGTGAATGTCAAAGTTAGGAACTTGAGCTCAGCATAACGTGGAAGTAGCCGGGAAAAAGCGCCGCCATTGTTTCCTATGGAAGTCTATGGGAGTGTCGCCACTCTGTTTTATCTACCGCTCTGGCCTGGGCTAAAGACAAAAAGGACTGGACTGCTGCTGAGTGGTCCAAAGTTATGTTCTCTGATGAAAGTAAATTTTGCATTTCCTTTGGAAATCAAGGTCCCAGAGTCTGGAGGAAGAAAGGAGAGGCACAGAATCCACGTTGCTTGAAGTCCAGTGTAAAGGTTCCACAGTCAGTGATGGTTTGAGGTGCCATGTCATCTGCTGGTGTTGGTCCATTGTGTTTTCTGAGGTCCAAGGTCAACGCAGCCGTCTACCAGGACGTTTTAGAGCACTTCATGCTTCCTGCTGCTGACCAACTTTATGGAGATGCAGATTTAATTTTCCAACAGGACTTGGCACCTGCACACAGTGCCAAAGCAACCAGTACCTGGTTTAAGGACCATGGTATCCCTGTTCTTAATTGGCCAGCAAACTCGTCTGACCGTATTGTGAAGAGGAAGATGTGATACGCCATACCCAACAATGCAGAAGAGCTGAAGGCCACTATCAGAGCAACCTGGGCTCTCATAACACCTGAGCAGTGCCACAGACTGATCGACTCCATGCCATGCCGCATTGTAATTCAGGCAAAATGAGCCCCAACTAAGTATTGAGTGCTGCATGCTCATACTTTTCATGTTCATATTTTTCAGTTGGCAAACATTTCTAAAAAAAACTTTTTTTGTATTGGTCTTAAGTAATATTCTAATTTTCTGAGATACTGAATTTGGGATTTTCATTAGTTGTCAGTTATAATAAATGAAAAATGAAAATAATTATTTTCAAAATGAAAATAATTAAAACATTTGAAATATCAGTCTGTGTTTAATGAATGAATATGACATACAAGTTTCACATTTTGAATGGAATTACTGACATGATTGAACTTTTTGATCCACATACTGGCCCTGTGGCCCAGCAAACACCAACACCAGTGTTGCCAGATTGGGTTGAGTGATTTCCGCCCATTCACGCTCAAAAACCCGCCCTCTTCAGCAAAAAAACACCCCAACAACGATTTTGTCATAGAGAACCATTCAACTCAAAATTTTATTTGCCCACCTAAAGCTTATTTTCCCCCACCCGACGAAGTCAAAAGAAGCCCAATTAGGCGGGCACCCGCCCAATCTGGCAACACTGACCAACACACTCTTAAGTTGGCAGTTTATATTTGTACTGTAGAATGTTCAGAAAAGAAATCTAGTTCCAGACAAATTGAAAAAAACTGAATTTAGGCCTAATGGTTATGCAGGATCTACATGCATTCTCTTTAGAATTGAAATATCATGGCATGTCCGATCATTATAGTTTTGGTATCATTAAGGAAAACAGATGAATTACCCTAAAATATATTTTTCTGAGAAGTCTATATATTCTAGATGTGATATAGCAAGAGTTTGGATTTGACCCACCCACTTTTAGTCTTTTGCCTCTATCTAATCCTATATTATCTAGGTGAAAAAGTGTATGACGGATACATTTTAGCCTATGTAATTCATGGAAAGCTAAATTATCCATCTAAACTGTATATTTTCTAAAAGCTTATGCCATCTACATATGATATAACATAGATTAAGACATATTGCATCATCCCACACACTTGCATACACCTATACCTACACATAGGCATGTATTGTGAATTGTACTGGGTATGGTTATAAAAGCCAGTAAAAATACAACTAAGCTACCACTTAGAAAAGGTTATCATACCAAAACATATCTCTCAGACATAGAGGATTACGAAAATCATTGCTAGATTTTGCCACCTTTGGTGATACCAACTTCTGCTCTGGCCCATGGACTATCAGTGGAAGTATCCAATCGCGCCTCGAAAATGTAGTCAGATTGTAGTTTCGAAGAAGACTGCAAAACGGACGCCGACTTGGCTTTGTTGCTCTTGAAATTATAAGTAAGTAGCCTACCTTGGGTGAACTTTGTAATGTGGTTTGATAGTCTCTTGAACAATGTGTTTGCGTGACCGTTTTATTGTGAGCCCTGTATGTGTTTAGCTTGGTTTCTTGATGGCTAGCTCGCTAGTTAGTGGGGGTTTAGCGTAGCAGTCACTTGCTACCGCAGCTGCAGGGGGAGCTGTGTAGTGAAAAATGCGAGCCCAAATCCAGCGAAAACTCAGAAACAGCGAAGGAATAACCAGACCTGCATAGTGCTTCTTTAAATAAAACATGAATCGCATAGTGTGGTTATGTTAAAATGTACATGACATAGGGTACATTACATATGGCAAACGCAAACTGATTTGTTACTAGGGTTGGGCACCGAAACACGGTTCTAATATGGCACCGGTGCCGACGCAAACGGTAGTAACTGCATCGAATAACAACGTGGATTTCGGTGCCTCATTTCGGTGCTTAAATAGCGTTTTTTTTTTATTTATTTTTTATACGAGGCATCACTGCATGTCATGCGCCATCTCTAACGTCTTGCTCTGATAGTAACACATCCAGATACAGTTAGCTAACATAAACACTGGATGTATAAACCAGAGGGGTGCACCACGTAGGCGAGTGGACAGTGTTTGACAGCTTGCGTGAGCCCAAGTAGCTTACTTTAAAGCGATATCGTGAGCTCCTGTCAAAATCTAGCAGTGGGCCTAACTACACACAAGCAAAAGGCTATGAAACAACATCAACAGTAGCCTATACTTTACACAATATCCTTGCTAATGTGCTAACTGGCACATTTGAAATGTTATCAGCAAAGTTGTAAGGTGAAAACTTTATTTCACGGTGTGTTATAAACAACATAATGGCATGATATTAATCTTTCATGTGGATGAGGCCCATATAGCATCACAATGAATATGAAGATCATGTTAAAAGTTAGCTGGCAAAAACATAAATATGTATGTTACATACCTGATGTCACTGAGCTGTCAAAGAGGCTACGAAACCATCTCCGTACATTATCGCTAATTAAACTCAGCTGACTGGTGTTGTGGTGCGTATAGCCATAGTTGCTGTTAAAATGCCTACTAGGCTAGTGCTGGGAATCTAAACACTTCAACACCGACATGTAGCCTAACATGTTAAAAATTGCGTGTTATGGGTTAAGACATGACATTTCTTGAAGCATTTGGGAACACACTGAATTAACTGGAAAGTAGAGTCCCTGTTAGATTATCTTGCTTGCAAATGCCGTTGTCCATGACCTGGCAGTTCTATGGCAAGCTGTTTTAACATACCTTATGGCAAACTGCCTACACTGGGTAAACTTGAAAGCAGAGCTTACCATTGTGTGTGCATGCATGGCAAGCTGTTTTAACATTTAAATGTATTATTCGTAGGAGCAATGAGATATTGATAGTAAATTGAATATAACAGTTCAATTTCATGTTCAAATTTGTCTTATCAATTAAAAAAAAAGCAATTCATGCTTCAGACCATTTTAATTTAAAACATTTTAAAAACAAAGTACCGGTTCAGGCACCGTTTCGGCACCGAAACCGTTTTAAAAGTATCGATTTAGCACCGGTATCGGATAAAACCCAAACGATACCCAACCCTATTTGTTACGATCAAATTTGAATTCATTCACAGTAGTAGACCTGCATCACCTGTTCTCTTTTCATCTTTGCAAAGTCAGATAAACTCCTATTGAACTTAGTGTTCAGGTTCTCGAGTAAAACATTGTATCTCTCTGTGTGGCGGGATGGCACATCCAGTAGCCAGAGTTGGGAAATGTGTGAAGTAATTGTCGGTCATTTGTCAGAACAGGCTCAGTTTTGCTTTGAATGGTCGTAAATTACAATAAAGTTTGTGCATGAACATATTCTTCCCCTGCAACTTGACTTAGGTCATTCAAATGGCCGACTATGAGTTAAAATGTATAGTTTCACCATTTCGTCAAATTACAACATATCAAAAAAGGTTTCACAATTTAGAACCAGGAGCATCTTGTCATCATGTATACCAACTTTGACATGAATTGGATCCATCGTCTAGGAAAAGTGCGTAAAAATTGATCATGTCTACAACGCACAAAATCCCAATTTCCTCACTTCCTGTTGGGCGTGGCTAATGCAATGTATATATACAAAAGATGTTTGTCTTGGGGAGATACATACACCTACCAAATTTGGTGTGTGTAGCTGAAAGTATATGCCAACCACAGGATCAGTCACCTAAGGTGGCACTATAGAGTCTGTGGGCCACACCCAGGGCCAAAGCCTCTGTAACTGAGTAGCGGGCTCTACGACTGACTTGTGTACCAAATTTCATGAGTTTTCGACCATGGGAACCACCTCAAAAAAGGCTAAGTCAGGTCCAATGAAAAATAAATAAATAAAATATAGCCGCAACCCGTGACATTTCGCAATCCAACAAAGCACCAACGTGATGCGTTTGTGAAATGTACATATTTGATGCATGTGCTATTCGTTTTTTCATTTTATTTTCTGGCACATTTACTTCCTTGGCCAGGTGGGGGCACAATGCAAGGCAGGGCCATTGGGTGTCATCATAATCATAATATATATTAACCTGAGAAATTTCAGACCATTCACTTTAAAGGGGTCATAGAATGCAAAACCGAGTTTACCTTGTCATAGATGAATAACGATAGTTCAGTGGGTGAAATGGAGATACAGAGAAGTTCAAAACCCCATCCACGCCTCCTTTCTGTGCAAACCTCACAATTCGAAACACCCGCCATAAAACGGGCGAATCCAAAAGAAGCTCAGAGTTTACGCAAACTCTGAAGTGGTGCCCTATTTGGCTCTGGCCTGTACATTTGTCACGCCCCAAAATTTACATACAGACCAGCCCACTGGTTCGCTGGCCCAAGAACATGAATGGAGGTCGTGAAGATGTCAGACACTAGTTTAGCTAGCCTACTGTTGGGTTTACTTCTACAAGAATTACAAAGCAGGCAGTTTCTCTATCGAATGCCAGAGAGGTAAATGCAGTGTTCCAGGCTGCACGGAGAAAGGGGAAGTTTGTCACAGTCTTCCCAAGGATCCGAAGACTAGGCAGGCATGGATAATGTTTGTCTATCAGAAGATCCCTGCAAATTTCGACGCTCAGCCATTTGCTCTAAACATTTTACCGAAGACAGCTTTCAAAATCTTGGACAGTTTAAAGCAGGATTTGCCAAACTTCTTTTACTGAAACGAGGGGCTGTTCCGACCGTAAGGTCATCACAACCACAAGCTGTAAGTATTATTTTGTCGCTAAGCAGTTGATAGCAATGCTAGCATATCGTGTATAGCAACATACATGTACACGTAGAATGTGTTACGATTCAGTTTGTTAGCAATGGGGGCAAAGAACATTTCTGATACACTGTTTGGTTGGCCAGATGGTGGCGCTATGTCAGGCATGGAAATTACACATGTGAATATCATCAAAATATTGTTATTTAATTAATATTTTGTTAATAAATTCCAAAAACTATTCTGACTTTGGCCAGCTGGTGGCGCTAAGCCAGACAGGCATATTGGATGTTTGGATGTCATACACATAATCTGATTAATCTAATGCATCTGATTGTGATATACAACCATCCATCCAAGTGGAAAGAACACATTCCTTCTCTTGTCAATTCGTGGCGCTATGCAAGGCATGTTAAAGGAAAATTCCGGTATTTAGCACTTTGGGTCCCTTTTCTGGTTTGTTTTGTATGACCTAGAGTGGTGGACACCGAAATTTTGACAATTGGTCCCGTCTCGACTTTTCTGACTCGTTTTGAATCGCCTTTGACTACTCAGAGTGGCTGCCTACAGGCATGCTCAAACATGTCCTAAAACAACCCTTAACGTTCGTTTTCAAAACTGTGCAACTCACCGAGTGGTAAGTGGTGACCCGAGCAACTTCTTCTTCTTCTCCTTCTTGTTACGTGGTAAGCAATGTATGTGCATTATCGCCACCCTCTTAACTGGATGACGACTCTCTTTTTACAGAATATACAATAAAAATCCACATTGGTCCATGCGTCATTTCCAGCTTTGGTCCGACAGACGCTGGATCCGAACCCCAGTGTTCAATATGGCGTTGACTATGAATTGGCCGGATTTACTAGCCTAGCCTCCACCATTCATTTGTATGGAAGGCGGGACTTAGTCACTCTCTCCAGTTATAATACCTCCATGTGCCTAATGGACAAGTTAGCTTTGATTGACAACAGCTCTGGCGTATGACAAGCTACCAGGATGGTTCCAGGATATTCTTGTAGCCAATAAGTAAGGAAATTGAGTCCACCTTTGTTGTGCGTAAAGATAGCTTACTAGTACGTCCGGCGCGTCAGAGGAGAGGAAAACATGCCGAAAAGACAGGCAAAAGCGAAGAACGTGGAGGTCGAACCAGCTGAGGAAAGTACCAGCAGAATGAGTGAAAGTAGCAGTAGAAAAAGTGATGAAGAAATTAGTGACATTGAGGAAAGTGAAGTATCAAAAGAATCCAAAGGATTCATGGACTTCTTAGAAGGAAAGGACCCCGACATTGAATGGTGAGTAAACACTATATATTTGTAACAGAAACTCGCTATATGGTATGTTTATGTATATATTTATGTTATGGTGTATTTATGTTTCCCCGCAGCACTTTGCAGTCAAGGCGGCTGCCTTGGCAAAACAAGCCTGCCGCCTTAACTACGTCGTCAAAAAAAAAAAAAAACGTGTTACTTTGTCCTGTTTTCTCCCTTTCATTCCAAACCGTGACCAACACCAATCTCCCTTCTCCGCAGAACGCATTAAAAAATAAGAAGAAACGTGTCATGAATCGAAAAATAATCAGATTTTATAATCTTTACATATGTGATATGCCTCCGAATCAGAGCTAGTGAGTGGAGCTGAGCGGTGCAAATATCTCGCTCCTCGTTCTCAAGAATCAGTCAAATCGCGAACAGCCACAGCTCCGTTTAATTGTCAGGTGTGATGAAATGCGTTCATATTCCACTTTTTATGTCATAAAAGTTGCAGGCCTATGGAAAGGTTTAGTGGTAGGGTTGTCCAATGATCAAGTTGTTGCTTCAATTTGTGTTTTAATTTATGCGACGCACCGATGCTGGGTTCATCTGTTTGGCGCAAGTTTAAAATATTTAGCCGACTGCGTGATTTGTCATTTTCGTTCTTTTGGCAATTAATCCCTGATCCCTTTAGTTAACGTTGCCAAGCTTGTTTGTTGTTGCACTACCAGTGTTGCAGTCTTTTAAAATAAATGTTCTGAGTGAAATATATTGCAGTTGCTCTTAGTTCTTAGGGACCGGGGAGCTAAATTGACCTGACGCAAATTTGACCGGAGAAGCGGCTGAGTAAACAGCCACCTGCTCTCAGCACAGTGTTGACATGCGCGTCTAATTGGACGCGCAAGACTGACAATAGAGTCCAGGCCCATCCGTGCCTACGCGTATGCTTCCTAAATTATTTAGCTAACTCAGGCCCTTGAAATTATCTTTTTAAAGCCAAGGAGGATGGCTTGTAACAATGCTAGTTGTCAGCCCGGCCATAAGTAGTGACTGATCACATTTGCACATTTTGTTGTTTTGCACTTTCTTTTGCACTTGTTCTATAGTTTGTAATAAGTCTTTGTTAAAATTGCACAAATTACACAAATATTTTGAAATATTTGTATACTGTTAGTAGTATTAGTTGTATAGTTTGTTTGATCTTGTTACTTTGTTCTTTAACTTTTATTTTAAGAAGCTGGTTATTTATTTATAATGTAGTGTTTAATAAATAATTGTTAAATATACAGAGTCTGTAGTGTATCGTGTATTGCACAAACAAGACGCCAACACCCACACCCCCCCCACCGACGGCAACCGATACAAGAACCCCCCGCTCGGATGGCAACCGATACTAGACAGCCCACCACCCCCCCCCCCCCCCCCCCCCCCCGGACCTATGACCTACCACCTTGGCTAACACATTTCCTGCGGGAAACCCTGTACAATAATCGTACTTTACATAATTGGGATGTTAGGGTTAGTGACCAATATGACTGTACAACCCCATTGATTGAGTGCATTGCCATGGGGGAGGGGATGCAATCTACCTGTGTGTGTGTGTGTGTGAGAAAGAAAGAGAAAGACACACACACAGGGGGATGGGGGTGAGGGGGACCTAGGTGTCATGGGGGAGGGGATGCAATCTACCTGTGTGTAGTGTTGCACGGTGTATTGATACTAAAAAGGTATCACGATGCCTTCACGCAAAAAACGATACAATTTCCGACGTTTTTAGAATCGATACTTAATTTTTTACTTATTAAAATAATAACGTTCTGTGTCTGTGCGAACTGCTGCTCTCACTGCTCCTTGCACGCATCTAGGCAAGTGGGCGTGTCAGGCAGGCAGCTCTGAGTGAGTGCGCGCGCAGCAACGTCAACATAGTTCTTTGCCGACAGTCCTCGGCCTGGTGGATAAAACAAAAGGTGATGTGAAATCTGGAACTATTTGGATACATCGCAAATAGTGAAGGCAAGCCATCAGGTACACAGAGGCCCGTTTGTAAAATATGTTTCAAAGTCATTTAAAAGCAGTAGGCTACGCATGGAACTTGGCTAAACACCTCGCAGACATATCCCAACATTTTTAAAGAGTTCAAAGAACGACAGGTTAAATATGCTATAGAAAACACAACTACATGGTTAGTGCCAAGTTCTTCTCTTCTGTTTTAGTCTAGCCTAAGTGAAACGAGAATGGTTCTCTGGGATAAAGCGAACCTTCCTTCATCAATGAATTTTGACGAGACATAACGAGCTGTAATCATTTTGACGAGACATAACGAGCTGTAGGCCTAATCATAGGGTGCTAACGTGAGCAATGTTCACACCAGAATAACATTACCAACACTACCAAACAATCTATTTCATATTCGGTCAGTACTACTGGTAATATTTGTCATGGCATGTAAACTGCAATTTGTTCAATAATTATTGCCCAGATGTAGGAAAGGCTACCCGGAATGCGCTAATTAAAGCCCACAGCATATATTACCACCAAAGCGTGTTGAGTCCTAATAATTATAGCGGCTTATTGTTACATGGTAGCAAATCATGTTATCTAAGAAATAGACATAATGTAGGAATGCACACAGATATATTGCAACAGGTAATAGGCCTATCTGACGAAGACCTGAGTGGTTGGAACGTCGTACTTGTACACTGGGCGCAAAGAAGACTATCCTCACATGTTTCCCTTTGCAACTGTCAAAGAAATCCCATGAACACGGGAAGGCCTAGGGTAGCCTATACTGTACATCAGATGGCCTAAAGATTAGGCCCCTCTGCATAGCATTTAGTGATTTGCATGCAGTAATTTCAACACTGACCTTGATCTAGCCTAGTTTGGCTATTTAAAGTTACTTTATTGCTAAAACACAACACAATGTAAATGAACTATAACAAACAATAAAGGACTTAATCACACAAAGTAGGCTATAAAAAAATAATAATTATGTAGGAATTTTAGAAGTTTAGAACCCAGAATTGACCTGCACACTACAAAAGTGCACCGAATTCAACACAAATGACTTAATACACTTGGAGGAGGTATGAGTCCTTTCTTTTCCAGATATCTTAGGATTTCGACGTAGTATCGTTTCAGTATCGAGCATCGTGATATTTATGGCAGATATCGTATCGAAGTCATAATTTTGGTATCGTGACAACACTACCTGTGTGTATGTGTGTGTGTTCGAGAGAGAGAAAGAAAGACACACACACAGGGGATGGGGGTGAGAGGGACCTAGGTGTCATGGGGGAGGGCATGTGTGTGTGTGTGTGAGAGAGAGAGAAGTAGGGGGAAGGTGAGTGTCCTGTGTGAGTCTGAAGGAGGGGGGGGGGGGGGGGGCTAAGGTGACTGATGTGTGTGTGGGGTTTAGTTTGTACCGGAGGTGGAGTGAGAAGCATGGGCCTGTAGTATTGTGAACATGCAGTCATAGGGGAGGGAATGCAAATGTAGTGTGCATCTAATGTGCTCCTGTGTGTATCTGGTTTGATTGTTTTGTCTCTGTTCTCTTCAGTGATAGTGATTGTGACCGGACGGCCCTCAAGTCGGTGTCATGCCGGGCTTACTTCAGCACCCTCTGGTGGGCATGCACGGTTAAAACTTCGTCCATGGGGTTTGTCAGAGGCACATGGTCAACGCAAACAGCTTCAACGAGGCACGGCTGGCAGCCAATCGTCGCCACCCACACCTGCATCGCATTTGACCTCGTTTGTCCAAGCACAAAAGGAGCAGCGCCGCCGAGGAGAAGTGAGTTTTGGATTTTCTAACCACCACTCCAATATCTGTTTTTCACAGAAGGCGCCTAAAACGACGACCCACAGACGACTGGAGCTCCAACTGGCCGAAGCCTGCCTACAGTTGTGACCTCCAGTCTCCCTTTATTTCAACAGTGGTGAGCCCCTCATCTGCACCTTGCCTGCCTGGCTGATTCCCCCAAGAACCTTCTCCCTATGCACCGGAACACGACGACGGGCCTTCACTTGCACCTACCTAGCTAACACACAGTGTGGAAAAAAATAAACACACCCGCATTGTCGGGTTTTCACTGCATTTCTGCCTTTGGTTCATTCTTGCCCTGCTACATGATGAAGACTTCAGTGATGAAGACTGGGAGCCGGCAGTCTCCAGCAGAAGTAGATCTCCAACTTCTTCCAGGAAGAGAACAAGAGGAGAGAAGAGGAGTCAGCGGCAGGTTCTTCGTCCTCTAACCCTGCAAATGGGGTTATAAACTTTTCGTTCTTGCTGATTCCACCAATGGGTATACATGGGACTTCTTCGTGTATGAGGGTAAATCCCATGTCCTGATAGGGGAAAGGCCTCAGCTATGACTCTGTGATGGAGTTGGTCTCCCAACGGCTTCTGGGGACTGGGTATAAATTGTATGTTGACAATTTTTACACTAGCCCCACACTGTTCTCTCCAGTCAAAGATCTGGGCATGTTAGAGAAAGGCAGTCCCAAAGGCACCATCAGATGGATATGGAAAGATCCTTTATTGTTTGTGCAATGGAGGGACACACAGGATGTCCAGATGTGTTCAGCAATCCACCAGGCACATGGAGACGAGACTGTCCAGAGGAGGGTGAAGGGTGCGGATGGGAAGTGGTCCATGGAGAACCTGCCAGTTCCACCTGCAGAGCAAGAGGTGCACGGTTTGCCAGCTCAAGACACCAATTTCCTGTGAGACTTGTGACAAGCCATTTTGCTTTGTGTCAACCAGGAACTGTAACAGAGACTGGCATCATAGCTAACCCTAAACACAGACTGCAACATAGCCCAAAAGTCACTTTACATGTTTCCTGTAAAGTGTTTACACTGCCATTTGTAAATAGTTTCCTATGAGCCCTATGTAAATAGTTTTTTCTACACTTATTATTCCTATTTCTATTCTATTTATATTATTATTTTTGTGTGTTGACATAACTCTACTCTGCACTTTATTGCATTCTATTGTGCCAAATGTAAATAGTTTCCTCCACTCATATTTAGTTTTACTGCACTGAAGCCATTTTGCTGTTCTTCACCTATTTTCATATTTGCCTTTTACAAATGTTTGCATTACTACAAATGTACTTTTACAAATACAAATTTGCACTATAGCACTTCGTTTGTTTATTGAAATTCTTGAGGCGTTTTGGCAAAAGTAGAGTTTTGTGTGAAGTAATACCTCTGTAATACAGTTCCACAGCCATCTCTGGGTGTTAGCTTTCATTTGAGACCAAGATCATGCTTCTAGACCTAGGGGTTCTTCTGTTATTAGACTTTATTTGGAGTATGCATTTTGGGTAACCAAAGGTCCCTTTTGGAGTCTCCAAAAGGACACTGAGCAAAACGCATATGCATTTCCACACAAACATGGCTCTAAAGGGGTCATAGGGGTCAAACATGGCTCTAAAGGGGTTCATTGTACAAACATTTCCTTAGATATTCAGCTTCACAACACCTGGGAGTTGGGCCTCTTATGTATTTCAATGGCAAAATAAGGGACTTTCACATCAGAAATGAGGCCATTTCCAGGGATTTACATAACTGCCTGAAAGAAAAAGCAATATTCCAGCCACTGTAGCGCTTTGACAGTACATAAGAGTCATTCTGACAGTTTCTAAAAATTCTACAAGGTCTCAGCTTTCAGGGGATACCAGGCATTTGATGATAGGTCACAGTATGAGGACACACACGCTGTGCAATTTCGGGCAAAATCCCAAAAATAGGCCCATATTCATATGAGGTTAAGTAAGGGATAATGTATAGAACGCTGGTCATTATTGGGAAAATAAGTCCCGACAGGGCGAACCGGTCTTGCTTCGCCCTTAAGGGACTTATTTTCCCAATAATGACCGGTGTTCTATACATTATCCCGCTTATTATACGGCTACTTGCCAAATCGAAAAAATAAACTCCACGATATGTCTCTTTACATTTATTTGTTACCATTTCGTTGTGGCTTTTGCTGAGAAACAAATAGTTCGCAACACACGCTGAACTTAAATTAAACGTTTTTTAGAACACAGCTGATCAACCGTCTGCCTTCACTTTTAAATGAAAATCCGTTGCCATTGACAGCGATCATTATTCAGAGGTCCTTAGACGGAAATAATGACCGGTAGAACTTTGGGAAATCCCAGTGTGAGTGTGTGTGTGTGTGTGTGTGTGTGTGAGACACAGGGAGAGAGACTGTGTGTGTGGTGTGTAGTGTAGTAAGACTAGTGCTGGGCGGTATACCGGTTCACACCGTAAACCGGTGTATATTTTCGTTATGATATGATTTTTTAATATACCGCCATACCGGTGTATTTGATTACACAACGTTTGGAACGCTGCGTGTTTCAGACGGGACTTTTTTCACACGCACGCATGGTGCGACTGTGAGGCAGGCATAGTGAGGGTAAACACAAAACACCTTAAGTTAAGTTTTGGACTTGTGCTTTTCTTTGAAAGTTGAGCAACACAATGCACTTAAGTCATTCCTTTCGAAGAAGGATGTATTTGCCGTTTTGCCGACCGGATACGGATATGGTCGTAGCGCTGGCCTATTGCATGCCTAGGCAGTTTGAAAGACAATTCTCTGCCCGCCCCTTGGATTAAGCCAGGTGAATGGTTCGATTACAGACTATACATTTCAATGATATAGGATGGCCCGCCAGGCTAGAGTTATTCTACATCATGACAGTAAAATAGACCATCCTTAGTCAATGTACTGCAGCAATTCCTCTCTCAACCTGTAGAAAATGTTGTGAACATCTGATTATGCATGAAAAAAAATACCGTCATATACCGTGAAACCGTAAGAATTTTGAAAAATACAGTGATATACATTTTTGGTCATACCGCCCAGCACTAAGTGAGACTCGTGTGTTTTTTGACTGGTCATGTTAATAACAATGCATGTTTGACTGGTCATGTTAATATACAAAGCAGTTGGATACAAGAGCTTGGCCCTGGGTGTGGCCTAGAGACTTGCTAGTGCTCCCTTAGGTGACTGATCCCGTCGTTGGCATATACTTTCAGCTAGACCAGGGCTTAAAATTCATTTTTTCCCCCTTAGATTATTCATGTAGGGGGGATTTACACAATTTGGAGGGGGGGGGGGGGGGGGGGTTGAATTTTGATACCAAGTCAAGAATTGCGATTTCGATACTTCTTCGATACTTTTTTAAAAATGTATTTGATTTGGGGGCACCCACCACCTTGACGTCATCAGTAATATTGAATATACTGTAGTGGGATCATTCACACCAGTGGCCATCCTAGATTCTGCTGGACTCTCTCCACACACACAAACACACACTGAAAATGATGGCTTATGTGATATATTCCTATTTCATATATTTTTTTAATTCATCTAGTGTATTTAGTTAATAATGTATAGTATTTTATTAGTAATTACTGGTAGCTAAACATATTTAGTCATTTGAATGCTTCATATTGATTTTTAAACTATTACACTTAGGCATATTTTTAATGTGGTGTGTAGGTCTAATTGAGTGCACATTGGTGATATGTAAGTGTAATTGAGTGCCTGAAATATGTGAGAGTAATTAGCCTTCAGCCTGACGGTTTTAGGCTAGTGAATAAAAGTTGTGCATAAGGATATGTGGATGCAATTCATTATGTTTTCTGTCATTAGATAAAATAAATGTTCAAAAAACTAACAAGTCGAAGACAATCTTTCTGGGATCAAGTGTTTTGCAATGTTCACTAATGATTTTAGTGAGCATTACTGGCAGACGTGACCTGAGCTAGCAGGATAGTTACCAAGGAGCTCTCTTCAGATGTAAAAGTTTGCCATGGTTGCGTAGCCTATTTGCGTAAGCGCAAAGTGGTTCTCTCTGTGTGTGTGTGTGTGTGTGTGCACCCAACAGAAAGTGAGGTAATTGGGATTTTGTGCGCACTAAGATATGATGAATTGTGATGCTGTGAGTGACCGAGGCAGCCAGCCCACCAATTGGGATGTGAGCTTGGGGTTGTAGGTGGAAAAGGAGGTGCAGGAGAGGTTTTCAGCGTGCAATTCTATTTATTAAATAACCAAAAGAAAAACTTGCAGGAATAACAATAGGCTATTATTTAACCAAAAAAACACTTTTAAACAAACAAACCAAAAATAAGTTCAATATTCCAGCCATCAACAATCACAGAGCATAAAGCTAAATCTCTACCTCACAACAGGAGAGCTGCTCTCTCTTTGCTCTCTCCAGGGGAACTGAGCTACCCCTCTTAAATAAGCCCACCAATTGGCCTAAATTAGCCCAAATGAGGATATTGGCTCAAACCACCCTAATAGGTAACCACTTTCACTGGACAGTCACTATTAACAAAATACCTAACTATTACAAATATATACAAAATGACAATGGTGCATATTACTACAAAAATGTTAATTGTTAATTACCATAACCAATATTCCCCACATACATAATAATAACAAGAAGACAAACAGACAAGGCAAACACCCCTGTATCATAACGCCCCACTCCCTCCCCCTGTGGGATGTTGATAAAAGCACTGTCCCAATGCGGAACGCGCTTCCGCAATGGGACAGTAGCCGGGAAGCCGGAGCACCAGGAAGTGTTGTGAGTGGTGAATGTTAACCGGTTTACAGGCGTTGTACAGCGAATGCAAATGGTAAATGGAAAGACAGTGGGTACCACACTATGTGTTTAAGTTCCTGGGGACAAAGAAAGACATTATTATAATTAACGCCGCTTTGGGCAAAACTAAAGAAAAATCACGGCAGACCAAACATTTGGTCGAAAGAAAAAATAATTGTGTGTGAATTACCTTCACAGCTATGAATGCCCAATTTTAGGGTCTGGGCTGCTTGCTTTTTAAGTTGGCTGTACATATTTGGTTGTGCTTACTGGCTGAGGCTGACTGTTCTTCACCTGTGTCTGTAGTAGCCTAGGCTACTTGCCAAAAACATGTGCACTGGACTGGATTCCCTTCAATATTTTTTTCAAAGTTAGACTAAGCTATTTAAATATTTTAATAGGCCTACTTTATATAATTTACTATGTACATATATTGTCCCATATGCAGCACAGCAAATTAAAGTTAATCCACTGCTTTACATTTTGCATACCAGATGTATCTAAATCAACCAAAGCTTGACTGAAACATTGTAAAACCATTGACTTGTTTTAAATAAATTAAGAGACAGATCCTCCTCACATGATCCAACTCTTTCTGCCGCTCATTCTACCACTCACATAGGCTACCTGTGTATGTCTCAGGCCACGGCTACACCACGAAAACGTCAGGAATATTTGTACATACTGTATTATTACCGGTTTCACACCTTTAACAACACCAGTGAAAAACATCTTCACTTTGCAACCACTACACTTCCTCCCGTAGCCGTATAGTCAATACAATTGCGTTGTAAATACACAAAACCGGATGGAAACATTTCACTCGCTCTCTTGCACTCGCTGGCGGTCCCATACGCAAATTTAATACCTCCCTTTCGAAAATTCAAGACATCCCAGACAATTTAAGACCTTTTTAGGCCTTAAAAACCGAAAGTTGAATTTAAGACTTTTTAAGACTTTTTAAGGATCCGCGGGAACCCTGTTATTGGGATGATATTCACATGTGTAATTCAGATGCCTAGCATAGCGCCACCATCTGGCCAAGCATGAAATGTGCCAGAAATGTTCTATGCTTTGAATGAATGGTCTGAAACTTAACAGATTAATAAATATTATGATTATGATGACATCCAGATGCCTGGCATAGCGCCCCCCACCTGGCCAAGCAAGACAATGTGCCAGAAAATAACATGCAAAAACAAATAGACATCAACATCAACCCATCATACATAAATTACATGATATATGTCATACACTAGTGCTGGGCGGTATGACCAAAAATGTATATCACGGTATTTTTCAAAATTCTTACGGTTTCACAGTACATGACGGTATTTTTTTTACCATACATAGTCAGATGTTCACAGCATTTTCTACAGGTTGAGAGAGGAATTGCTGCAGTACATTTGCTAAGGATGGTCTATTTTACAGTCATGATGTAGAATAACTCCACACTAGTGGTAATGCAGTTTTGCATGGCCCCAGAAAATGATGCTGTTTACAAAGAGCCACTCATGATTCTAATGAAGAATCTAATCAGAATACAAAGACAATTGCAGTCAAAATACAGAACTTTTACTGTGCAAATTACATCTTTTATCAAAGTACATCTTTTATAAAACCAATACAAAAAGTAGTGCAACTTTGCAATAATTATACTTTTTTGAAAATTATACAATTTAAAATAAAACCTCTCTGTTAACATGCTTACTCTGTCAAATAGGCCTATCAGAAATGTATTGTTATTGTGTGGTTTACATGACGTTAGTGGTAGGCTAACGTTAACTTCATGTGGATGTGGTTGTCTTGTTAGCCTGCCATGAGCTTCGGTTCGGTTCGCTAGGCAAAACATTAACAAAAAAGTTTGTTTTGGTGCACTGATGACAGTCAGGATAATTTCTAACTAGCCAGCTAGTATTGCTCAGTGCATGTCTATAACATGCTTTACTTGCTACCTGGATAATTTCAGCGAATATTCTTAAGGTGAGATGAGTGATAAGATCATTAAACTTCACTGTGTTCGGTGGGTTGCTAACTAACGACATCACCTACTAGCCAGCTAGTTACAGCTGTTGAACAATCTCAATAGAATTTTCGTGACGGTAGGCTAAATCCTTTTCAATGCAGTATGTATCCCTTAACGTTTTTCCTTAACTAAAGAAACAATTTAAGGTATTATTCTGTGCAACACCCTTAAATAAACCCCTTACCTAAGGAGAAATTAAGCCTTAAGGGTCATACTTCAGGGGAAAAACCTGGTAAATGTTTTGTGTTTACCCTCACTATACCCTCATTATGCCTCGCAGTGGCACCATGCGTGCGTGTGAAGAAAGTCCCGTCTGAAACACTGTCGCGCGGCGCAGCGTTCTAAATGTTGTGTAATCAAATACACCGGTATGGCGGTATATTAAAAATTCATATCATAACGAAAATATACACCGGTATACGGTGTGAACCGGTATACCGCCCAGCACTATCATACACAAATGATATATATATATTCATCCATAGGGTTGGTTGCAAAGGGGCAGAAAATTTCCGGTAAATTTCCGGAAACTTTCCATGGTAAGTCAAGCTGGGGAATTTTGGAAATATTCCAAACTGGAAACTTTCATGGAATTAAAGGAAAGTATGGGAATTGATGGGAATTTTGGGTAACTCATACAAACGGTTTCATATACAAATATTAAAATTTTGTTTCGTAATAGGTAATATGATTTGTTTGTTCGTATTTTCGCATACAAAATACTAGTGGGAATCCCATTCTCTGCCTATGGTTTACTAGCGTGCTAAGCTAGCGACACTGAAACCACTGAACTGCCCAAGATGCACCACGCCACTCAACAACAAAATCAGATTGGTTGGAACATTGATTCACTATCACTTTGTCTAGTCAGATTCCCAGAAAATGGTAAAACAAATTTAAAAAATATATACTGTATAAAAAATAATGACACAACATAACACCCCAAACCTCATAGATTATGCTTATTTATAAAGATGTCCAACTTAATCAGACAGGCAATATGAGCATATGGTTATTAATCTTCCTAGAACTTATGCAAAATGATGTACACCCATTTGAATGAGGACAAAAGTGACAAGCCCAGTAACTGGGTAACTCTGTTCACACCAGTTATTCCCACATGAGATGACGTTTTCACTGGGATTTTCCCCCCTATGCACATGAACGCACCATAGGTTTCCTTTATGTCTAGAAACCTATACTGATTGCTGTCCTGTGTGCATGTGATCAGGATGTTTAACTGCTGCAAGACGGGGATTTGTCCACTACATAAGGTCCCTGTTATAGACTAACTTGCCATATTAAAAATTCCCAGTTTATTCCCATTAATTCCTGTTTATTCCCATTAATTCCCATGGAAAGTTTCCAACTTTGAAAATTCCCGGAATTTTGCAACCCTATTCTATGCGTAGCACTTTTCAGTCTAAGATAAACAGCTTTTCCAATGAAAAAGATTGTAATTCAGTGGTTTCTTGCCTGATCAACGTAGAAGGCCGTTCCAGCTCGTATCTCTCTGCGTTGTTTCAGATCTGTTTCAGTGGTGTCACGAGAGAGAGCAACATATTCAACTTCCCGTTTTGTCAACTCCTGCAGAGCAGAATACATTTTTCAGATAATGGCAATGACCAGAGGAATGACATGGTAAAAATGAAAAAGGAAAAAACTGACTGCATAATTTTGCCCATAAAAGTTTTTTACACAACAAAAGTAAAAGCACTTTGTTTTGACTGCAGGGACCCTCCCCAGAATAGCATACAGTTAGGAACAATATTTTTCATACCCCTGTCATTATATTGATTTAATGTTGATTTTCTCTTGATCATGTTTGTTCTGACTGAAAATTACACTGCCACATGACTAAAGGTTGTAAGACAATTTGGTAGAAACATCTACCTTTTTTTTTGACATTTTTATGAAAAATTGCATGTCCAAAATTATTCATACCCTTTTTAAATAATCAGTGGAAACATCTTAATTTGCATTCACAGCTTTCAAAATGGTTCTTACAATACCTACCAAGCCTCTCCGTGTCTCCACAATGATTCTAGACTTCACCTTTTTAGCAGCAATCCGGGTTATTTTTTAGGCAGGAACGATTCTTTGCCATCACTCTAGCCTTGTGCTCACTTTTTTGAAGATTGAGGTCTGGACTCTGGCTTGGCCACTCTAAAAAGTTGATATTGTTCTCTATTAACCATTTCTTGCCTTGTTTGGCTGTATGTTTTGGATGATTGTGTGGTTTAATCCTTACTTTACGTACACACCGCCACCGACTTGAGCTTTTAAAGAAGCTCTGGTCGCTCTGTCAAGGACGCTTGTCAAAAAAGTCCAGGGAAGCTTTGGACGCTTTGGCCGCTCTGACGTGACAGCATTTTACATTCCATCGTGTTCTATCTTAATACTTCCGTCTATTCGATTGGTTGCTGGTCGTTGGACGCTGAACCGCATCATAGCTCATTACCATAAAGTTGACTGACTTTCAACTTTCTGCTTGACGCTCAAGTCGCTCAAGACGCCCAAAACGCGACGCCGACGGATTTGACGCTTCTGGCAGCTGAGAGAAGCTGGCTTCCATTGAAAATGAATTAATCTAGTACCTGGCCTGCAGACCCGTTCGCAATTTGGTGTTGGGGGAATTTAACACTTGAACTGAGTTAATGGGTCCCTAGACATGAAAAATCACAGAGGTGCTGGTCCGCCATAGTGCCACGAATTGCGCACTGGACAAATCAAATATGGCCGCCATCGGCTATGATGAAAATTCAACTTTTTGGTTTCTGAATATATATACACATGTAATACCTCCATTTAGACGTATTATGGTATCTGGAATTCATTTCTGATATTGTTATGACCATATTGGATGATTTATGACCTTAAAAGGTCATGGTCAAGGTCATTTTTCTATTCTGAAGACCTTGGCCAGGAATAAAAAACAGAGAGCAATAAGTCTAATTCTACTAAATCTGACATTTAGCATTAATTGCTAATATTGTTTTTAACATTAAGGATGATCTTTGACATTGAAATGTCAATGTCAACATCATTTTTCAATAACTGGATTAAGATTTTTCTTTATAGTTACTTTTTATTGTATTTTTCCACACAATTATTTGTTTTAATTATAACAAGACATGAAGAGAAGAAACGTAACAATTATAAACATCCCCTTTGAACTTTTATTTTAATTGGGAGCTAATACAATGATATAAAATAAAACAATTGGGTGCAAATAAAATTATGTAGCCATAAAAGTGATGCAAAATAACATCATACCAAATTAAGTAAAAGTGTACCATATACTGATTTCTCTCAAAGTGTACTGTATGTGTGCAAGCATGTTAGTGGGATGGGTTTTTACAGGATGATTTTTCCATGGCAGAATACGGTGCATGAAACTCCAGCAGCGCGACAGCGACATCGACGATTGTCACACCTGCCTGCACACTTACATACTGTGAGCAGACTTGGTGGTAAGGGCTTCAGACATTTTGATGGCAGTTCCGTTGGCTCTAGTCTTGCTTTGGAAGCTGTCTTGCAGACCAAAATCAACTTCCAGGAGCACTTCTCTCAACTTGGTGCCTACCTCTCTCATTATGTCCTGATTATTCAGCTTGATGGCCAAGTCAGTAGCGTTAATGTCAGATGAGAAAAAAATGTCAGATTAATTTATCCTACTGTTGGGAGCGATTGTGACCAATTCTCCATAGTGATCAAGGATCAGCTTTTTCATATCACAGGTCTGGAAGGTACTTGTAAGCACCTTGCCTTCTTCCAACAGGCTCAACGCAAACTCCACAATATCACTCACAGTGCAACACTCTCCCTTTGCCAAAAGCTTGTCAATATATGAAAGAGCATGAGCAAATAGCACCTGCTTAATGTTGGTAATGGCTGGTTTCTCTAGTACTTTGGCTTTGATGGCACGTTCATATTTTCGCATGTAGTTCTGGCGACAGAGATTGTGGCAAAATAAATCTGCTGATATGACTGATTTAATATAGAGCTATCTTCATCGTCCCTCAGTCGATCTGCAATTCGTGTGAAAACTACATCTTGGTTATGCTTTGCTGCAGCAATGAGTTTCTTTGCACTATCATACTCACAAATTCTGTACTTGTCACGACATTTCTTGTGTTCCATATATCCACATACAGTATAACACAGGGCAATGTTCTTGCATCCTTGTCAGAACTTGGAGGTGCACAAGGTGTAACACTTCTTCGTAAGGTTGCTGTGAATTTAACACTTGTAGCCTCATCTTCTGTCTCACACACCTTAGATTCTTCAATTCTTTTCTTCTCAATAGATGTCAGTTTACGAGAATGAGTGTATGACTTGTAGCATTTGTTGGTATTATGGTAAACAAACGTGCTATTATCATCATTATCCTCATCATCATCCCCCATCAGAGTTTTGATACGATTTGTAACCACATCATCACGGATTTTAGCAGCTTGTTTGATCCTCTCACATCCTGTCTTTTCACTTGTTACAGGCAATTTATTATCTTCTTGACAGATGATACATAACCTTTGATTAAGATTGTCCTGATCCGCCATTGAAGCAACCAAATTCAAGCTTTTGGGACCCGAGGGGTATTTCACAAAGGCAGAATTAAGACATCCAAGATAAGTGATAAAGCAAGGTTTGACATAGCGTTGTCTGGTCATCCTAGCTCAACTCGTTTCACTAATGCCAATCCAGGATGAGTAGGTGCCCACGGTTGGAATAAAAAAGACGCGGGAAATAGCGTCATTCACACAAAGTGAACAACCGCTTTTGATATAGACTAACAATGAAGTAAAGTTGTCCTTTGTGGAATGGGGAATCACGGCTAGGCCAGGCCAGGACAGATATTTTAGAGAGGAGAGACGCCGGTGCAGCTCAGATGTCTTCTTAATTTTCTTTATTCTTCAGTAAAAGGTGCAGAACATTATTAAACTTTGACTAACATTTCGATGTGTCGATGTTTTTGACTAACAAACATCGAAACGTTAGTCAAAGTTTAATAATGTTCTGCACCTTTTACTAAAAGAATAAAAAAAATGAAGAAGACATCTGAGCTGCACCGGCGTCTCTCCTTCTCTCTAACACTTTTTGGCTTTGGCTAAATATTTCTAAAATCATTTGAGTTTCACTAGTCACATGTTTTAACAAGCAACACTTGTTATTGAACTAATAACAGACGTGTGTCGAAAATTGACTTTATTTTCCATACGGAGAAATAACATGCAGAGTCTAACCAAGGTCAATCTTGCCAAAAAAGCCCTCAAACCTGAAAACACACGAGGCAAAAGTGCAAAACATCACAAAACTAACTAAACTAACACGCGCATATTTTTGTATTGCAATCATTGTAGCCTACACTTGTAACAGCGCGTAACAGTCGTTTTACTCCCCGTATGCGCTCATTATAAAGAACGTTTAACGTGTCCCAAAAACAGCTATCAATTAATCACCAAACGTCTTATAAACAAGAATTGCCAGGAGCAACACCTTGCAAAAAATGATAACAATAGGCCTAGGCCTTTATATGGCTCTGCTCCTGCCTAAATTCGAACTCAGAACAACCTGAAAGTTGCAGACCTGTTCTGGAAATACGTGCATTAACCCACTCGACCGTCAGACAACGCTATCTGCTTCGAGTAGGCCTATTGGGTAGGACTGTAGCCTACACTGGTTACTGTGGCACAGTCTTGAGTGACCGAATTCGTTTTCCTTTGTTATATGAATGCTGTCATTTTGTTAACATTACTGTTAAGGAGATGCTGTAGGCAAAGGCTATATTTCAACCTCGTTAGTGTAGTAAAAAAAATCAGAACTATTCACAAGGTTTCTGGGCAGCATATTTATGTTCTGTTAGCAAGCAAACTTCTCATGACTGCCGACAAAGTAGCCTACTGCCAGCTGACGAAGCTCTCATTTTAAAACATTACTGAGAGACAGGCACTGTACAATCAAGAAATCTTGCCACCGAATCCAAAACTATGTTTAACATTATGTACAAGGCTTAGGCTACAGTGGACTAGCATGTTGCAGGGGCTGCTAAAAACACAGAGAAACGCACTGAAAACTCAGCCAATCACAGTCCTTGCTGTCGAATGCGCCGTCTGGTTCGACCGTGGAACTCCACAGCAGACTATGCTGCCCCCAAGCGGCTGCAGTTGTACTTACATTTCACCATTCACCATGATCGTGAATGAAGTGTCAATTTTTAACTGGGACCCACTGTAGGGCTTATTCGCAAACACCAGCGAGGCCATATTGTTGACATGACAATCGCCTGCAGAGCGTAGATTTGAGTTGAGCTGAGCAGAGCACAGTAGCCTAACGGCTTCATCTCGTCAATATCAAGAGAAGATAAACTTAATCATTGTGGACCCATATCTAATAGACTCAATAGCATTAAGTAAAGAAACTGTATTGCAACTGTATCTTGTGTTGGCCTGTTGCTCACAACCTGCAGCTAAAGACGTTGCTAAAGTAGTGTAAAGTGGATTAGGCAGTGATCGTTCCTGTCTGATAGAAGTTATGATGCAAAGTTATGTCTGGATCTGAGGCAGAAAAGGCTTTCTCTAACATTTTCAAAATCCAAGTGAACAAAACACTACAAATTTGAATTATCTACTGATATCTTTCTTCACTGAGTTTGTTCCTACTATTTGCCACTTGCCATGCATAGTCTAAGATTAAACGGAGCTGCGAGGGCGCACCACCGATATTAGCCTAGGCTACTGTAAAATGTTAGCTAACGTTGCCTACCTAGCAATACTTATCTATGCAAATTCTCAAAGGTAATCTACGGTAATGTTCAAAGGTAATCTACGGTAGGCGACTACATCGGGCTACTGCTGATGTCTCCGTCATTGCATAGGGCAGCTGTCTGCAGTCTGTACTGTCTGAAAACTTTGTAGGTCAACTGATCTTGAGATGGAACTGGCTGACATAGCCGACAAAGACATGTGGGTGTCCAAGTTCAAGCGCTTGACAGCGGACCTTGAAGATGTTTCACGTCAGAAGGCCGCTCTTGCTCAGAAGCACAAATGGCGTGATATTGAAAACCTCCCCAAACCACACAAACTTGTGTTTGAAACTTGGAATGCTATCCCCGACATGTATGTGAACATGAAAAAGTATGCACTTGGAGTCCTGTCGATCTTTGGATCCACATTATGTATATGAGCAGGTGTTCTCCAACATGAAATATATTAAAAACAAACATCGCACACGCCTCACAAATGACAGCTTACGTGAAGATGAAGGTGACGGCATACAGCCCCGATGTGCAGACGCTGTGCACTGAGGTTCAGGAGCAGAAATCACATTGACCAAGTATGATAAATATTTTAATTGCCATTATTTTGCATATATATATATTTTTTTTTCATTGTTCAGTGTAAGACATTTTTTTATTCAGGTTGACAGCTGACTGCACAGCGCCAGTAAAAGGATGACGGCACACAGAGAGGACGGCATTTTTGGTTTGCTGCCAGTGGATAATTTAATACATTGAGTATTTTACTTTTTATTTAACCTTCAACCCAACGTTTTTTTTTTTCATAGTTAAAAATGTTTTGTTGCATGCAGAAATGTTATTTCATTTTTTCTGCAGTCGTTCATTGATTTCATAAATGTAACATATTATAGTTTGTTTATGTAACGGATGCCAGCTAGCTTAGCTTAGGCGTGTGCAGGGCTAAATCGCGCAGGTTTAACACAACGCAGGTTACATTGGTGCCGTGACCCGGATCGGGAGTGAGGTTTAGGGGGGTGAGTGTAACGGATGCCAGCTAGCTTAGCTGTGCTTGTGGAACGTTGGTAAACCTCACTCCACGACGCCTCAAGAGTGCTGCTGGCATGCGAGCGAGTAGCCTGGGCTATTGGCTCAATTGTTAGCGCGCTCGCCTCCCGATCCGAGGTGCTGCTGTTCGCGGGTTCGAGTCTGGGCGTGTGCAGGGCTGAATCGCGCAGGTTTAACACAATGCAGGTTACATTTATACATAGCACAAAGGCAAAAAAAAGGTTATATGCAGTGTTATTTCATTTTAAATTTCAAAAGGGTTTTGTGGCTCCCAGTGTTTTCTTTACTGTGTGAAACGGGTCCAAATGGCTCTTTGAGTGGTAAAGGTTGCCGACCCCTGCCCTAGCAACAAACTAGCAACCAACCACCACTATAATGTCAACCTAGCAACCAACATGATTACCATAGCAACCAGCATAGCAACCACTTTATTTGGCATAGCAACAACCATATGTACCCTAGTAACACCCTAGCAACCATCTTAACTCATTGAGTGCCAAAAACGTAATATTATGTTTTTCCTTCCCATGCGTTGAGTGCCAAAAACGTATTAAATTAAATTAATTTAATTAATATTACGTTTTTAGCTTTTTTTTTTAATTACGAAACTAGACACTCTAACACACCTTATATGTGATTTTGGGAACTCTGTGATGAATGGAAATGAAATATATGATAATCGAATACTCATGAAAACGCACAATCTGGACATTTTATCTGGACATTTTATCATAACTCGGTTGCCGCTTTGGGTCGAATCAGTGACGCATGCACGTCAGGTCAAAACCAGGCCATTTTCGTGGGTCTATCACTAGGTGGCAGTCTCGCCAGATCTCACTGATCACTTCCCGGAAAGTTTACACAAGTAAGTAACAGGCAACACTTCATATTTCATGAAAGAGGTTATATCTCCATTTCTAGAAAAAAACAGCGATTTTGATGAAAACTAGCCACTGTTTACCCACTGTTTAGCTTGGGATTTCTCAGGAACAGAGGCGTGTAGAAATACACGGTTTGCACCCACCGAGAGCTTAAAGTCTCACCTTTTAATCGAGCCATTGTATTTCTTCATAGATATAACACAGAATATTCTGTGGCTGTACAAATTATCAACAATGGTCTAGATTGCTGGCACTCTAGGACAAAGCTCCCGAAAACAGCTTGGCATTCAATGAGTTAATTACCCTAGCAACAACCTAACAACCACCTCAATAATGTCAACCTAGCAACCACCATAGCAACCACTTAATTTGGCATAGCAACCACCATATGTACCCTAGCAACCATATGATTTACCCTAGCAACAACCTCTTTAATGTCAACTTAGCAACCACCATGATAACCATAGCAACCATCATAGCAACCACTTTATTTGGCATATCACCTATCTCTGCATTATTTGTTTTTCCTCTGTATGATATTTTACATCATATTTTTGGCATTTTCATGCACTGGTAATTCCTTGGAATTCCTTGCATTTCTAGTTTAAAGATGTAATAATCAAACTGTAGTAAAAAAAAAAGTGTGGACCATTACACTAAATGACAGTTTTGCATTTATACAATTATTTTTCCAATTTATTTTCCTCAAACTAAGGTAATAAAGTAGATTATCAAGTTTAACTCCATATATTATTGATGTATACATGTCTATTTTGTGAATTTAATTTAACTGGATCCAGAAAAACGCTTATTATTACGCCTATCAAAGCATTACATCTTTGATTGTTGAAGTACTAGGCCTACCAGGTACTGCATTGCTATGGAACGTCTCAGCGGGCCTGGAGGTCCAATGAGGAACACGTCTTGCCCCAACAGATCCTTTTGCATAATCCATCGGAGATGCTGTACAACAGTCTGGGGCAAGGTATCCAAAACTGCAAAAGACAAGCTAAATAACTGCAAGTCCCACAAAAAAATGCCAGAAGTCCACACATATGAGGCTACAAGTACTGAGGACTAACCAGCTATGCATTTAAAACACCAGTCAGTAAACAAGATCAGAAAGAGAAAAAGTCAAAATAGGTCAGAGCAGGTTGCTTACTGTGGTTTATGGGAACAAATTCTGGTCTTCTTGGCTTTTTGAGCTGATATGAAAGGTCTCCAATTTTAACAGTGTCACCTACAGAAGTGAAGGAAGTAGTTTCACTAGTGACAGTATGACAGATCGTCCTGCTTTGCTAACAACAAGGTCAGTTAATCACCATATTGAACCCTTTGTGCCAAACAAGGTTTTCTCCTTTCTCCTTCTCTGTTTAAAAAAAAAACAAGCGTTGACTTGCTTGCTAACTAGCAGCATCATTTACCCTTGTGCGAGAACACAATAGGCCTAACCAACAGATGACAATAGAAATATAAATGGAATTTTACAGAAAAATAATAACAAGCAGGTCTATTCTCAGTTAGCAATTTCACAAAGATGTAACCTTACCTGAGGAGGTGTTTAAAAACTTGCTTTTAACATGATGACCATAAACGGAACATAGCCATTCACCCTTCGACATGACAGGTCCCAAAATATTCCTTATTCTTGTTGCAGCAACAGCCGCAGCTGTGCCTTTACATATAATCCTCGAGGGCATTTTAAACAGCAATCAGTGAGCTAAAATAGTGCAATGATAAGGGCATTCGTGGCCCTACGTTACCGCTTTGTAATCATTACTTTGAAGAAAAGCTGGATTTCAGAAGTTAGGCAATGGATTCGTCCGTCAGGAAATTCTTCCGACCAGAGCGTTATGCACAACATTTACGTTCCTGTGTTTTAAGGGCGCAGTTTCGGTTTTGCCAAAGGTTATTCAACATCTCTCCCTCCCTGGGGCCTTGTTTATACAGGCTGTTCAAATTGGTTGACAGTAAAGGAGTCATTCAGTTATTCTTTGATCATTGAATGTGTGAATTTGAGCTTGTGGTCTCGTTTTGATGCAATGTTGCCTCTTGAAGCATAAGCATGCAGGGCGTGCATGCATGCAAACTTTATGGTCCACTAAATGAAGGATCCAGTTGCAGCTTACCCAGATAGCAAGGTGACATTGATATGATGTTGATTTTCCACCCAAATCATCATTTTGGTTGAGATTGAAATCTCAATGGTAAATAGACATTGAATCAGCATTACAATCCTGACAAAACCCCGACAGTGCATGAGCATAAATAGAGAGACATCGAAACAACATTGGTTTATAGTTTATATTGCCATAATCGATAGAGCATCGATACATAGTTCACTAAAAGATATTGAAAAGTCATGGATGTATGGTTTACTGGGAAATTTTGACGTGGTGATTGAAAAGTAGGCTAGTGGATTTTTAGTTGACCGCGCGACGACGTTTGAACTGTCCGGCTGGAGATCATTTTGAGCAATGATTCAGTCAGACCAACCGTGTTCAGCTCTATGTCAAGTTCGCCGCTCCACCTTAGGTAAGCAAACATTTATCTATCTAACGATAATGTTTCAATGTGAAATTGTACTACATTAAATTCGTGCATGTTTACAGTCTATGTACATAGCCTACTGTCTAACTTACAAACTCATTCATGCTCATAGCTGCCAACTCTCACGCATTGGCCGTGAGACACACGCATTTGATTAGTTTCACACACTCACACGCCACACCCACGATTTCTCACGCTGAAGTGTCAACCCGGTCGGTCAGATGCCTGAAAAATGAGTTTAGACTATAGATCTACCTGTTGAGCCACGGTTATGCTTTCAGAGACGATGAGAGGGTTCAAGAGCACCCCCTGTCTGTGGAATTTTCTAAATTTTCTCTCATTTGCGATGCTACTTCAAAAGCCATCCCAGACGCATTCCCCCGGCTTCAGGTAGGCCTATGCTTTGAGTATTTTTCACGCTGAAGTGTCAACGTGGTAGGTCAAAAATACCTGGCAGATGAGGTTCAACTAAACTAAACCTATACATGATATCACACATCATGTGAACGAGCGGAATCTAAGCTTTCCAATGATATTAGCGCCAAGTTGCTGTGATAAATGGTTCGCGAGAAAATTATCATTGAACCGACGTGCAATTTAGGCTAATCATATTTGCATTTTGCACACAGTGCACACCCATTACTCTCGGTTGTAATATCTCACTAACCCTTCACACAACATGTGGCAAACCTAATATCACAATAAACAGCAAACCGTACCGAATACGAGGATATAAAGCATGCCTCTGTTTTTGAAATTGCAACACATTTCTACATAGCCTCATTGGGGCGAAATTATAATGTATTCTAATGTAAACTATTTGTCAGTAGGCCTACATACATTTTTGTAAATTGCTCAGTAGTTTATCCCACTATCATGGTTCTTATATTGTCAGGTTCCAGCCAATCCCACTTACACAGATAAATGAATATATTTATATTGCCATGCTTTCTAGTGACATTAATGCAAAAATATAAAGAAAATCAAATAAGGAGACACAAATATTGATATAAAGCCTGACATAAGCCATATGCAAACATTCACATCATGCAGATATGGGTACATCCTGAAAAAGTAATAGCCTGTAGGCTATGGCCATTACAATGACCAATATATTATCTTAAATGAACTAGCTGAAAAACACAGGTGACCACTTCTGCATAATTTCATGGAGTGCTGAACATTTCTGAACTGTGAAATGGACCATATGTTTTTGTGGTTGTGAACTTATTGCAATATCACCATAACTATTCCACCTGTGTATGCATGGTTATAATTCTGAAGTGCAAAATAGCTTAGGCTACAGCACAAATATTTCCATAAAAATAAGCAAGTCTGACCTCTGAATTTATTCTTAAAAGTGCACCAGATTGATGCATTTAAAAGTTAAAATATACAAACATTTCTTAAATTCTTACAAAACACCCACCCACTTTTTAAAATTGTTAGTTTGGACCCCCCCGCTATTGCCGTGCGAAATACCAGTGCTGTTTGTACGCCAAATAAATAATAACCTATAGGTTTATGTAAAACTCCCCATTAACAGCATCACGTCACTAACCACAGCTAGACTGCACAATGGTAGGCCTTCATAAGCATGACATTTTCGCTTTAGTTTGATATTTCATTTACTTTATCCGCTTTCATGCGTTCATTGAACGTCCGCAGTGCTGTAATGGAAACCTTATTGCGTAGCCAAGTAGCCTATATATTGAGTTATTTTTAAATTATGCATGATTTACTTTTTATTAACTTCGTAGGCTGGCTTTATTTTGTTATATAGAAGTATCTAAATAACCTGGTAAAATGTACCAGAATTCAGGAAATTGCATCTAGTCCAAAAAAAAATTTCTGGGGGAGGACCCCCATACCCCCACCTGAAATGTCCCACCCACTTTCAGAATGCCTCCATCGCCCATGGTCCTAGCATTAGGCTAGATCCCTTTGATACCAATGTTAATTTAACTCTGGGACCCTGGTCCCTACACCTGAGAACCAATGTACTTTTTTTTTACTGTATGGTATAATGCTGAACGAGCCAAACAAAAATTTCCGCAGCAAAATTTTGGTTGGCCCCACCAAATCTCACTCCAAGGTTTTTTGAAAAGTTGGCAGCCCTGTTCATGCTTGAGTCAACTATCGTTGCTGTTGTCAAATTAATGTTTTACGTTACGTTATGGCAGTTCATCATAATGTTATGTTAAAGATGAACTGAACTGAAAGAATCAACATTGATAATGTGTTGATTATGACAATTAAAAATAAATGACACTTAAAAAAATCAATACGTAGCCTTTTTTAAGCAACACCAAAATTGGTTTGTTAGTATTAGAACGCTGCCAGTTTCAATGACGTCACTGGCATGGTAGGACCTGAGAAGTTCTATTAAGGTTTTGCACCTACGTCATAATGTCATGTGACCGTTTGTTTACAACTAGAGTGGTAGGCAAGAATGGTAGGCAAGGCACTGCAGAGAGTGGTAGGCAAGCCTACAACAGTCGGTTGCATAGGCTACACATAGTTACAAATAGCTTAAAAATTGAAATTTTAATATCAAATATTGACCGGGATGCCGACCACTTGTGTAGGCCCTAACAGTTGGTTTTACAATAAGAAGCAAAAAGGCGATGAACTACCGTTTAGCCTACCTATCCTCGTGGTTGTGGAGGATGATCGTTAGCAGCTGTGAAGTCTTTTATTCTCAAGATAGCCTAATGGTGTAGCCTACTGTCTACGAAGACGTAGGCTAAAATACTACTATCTATAGTCATCCAAAAATGAATAGCCAGAGATAGGCTATGAAGGGAAAAAGTGCAGCATTTTAAACATGGCAAGATTATTTTTACCGGAACAGTTTGTTCTAATTTGTCTCGTGAAATTCGTGCTTGTGGACATCAATCACCTATCTTCTGTCCTTCTATTTCAAGTTATCATGAGTGTCATTTGATTATATATAATCACAACAAATGCTAATAAATGAAAACAGAATAGGCTTATGTGCTATAGGCTAACGTTACAGGTCAGGCTAACTCCCGTATGTCAAAATAAACTGATTTGATCCTAATGGTTTAGCGATCACACACAACAACTTAACACAGCAACCTCAAACACCACTGTTGAACCTAGGCTACTGCTTCAGTCATGTAAGAAATAAGCAGTTTATGAATTATCTTTATCCGTTTAATCAAGTCCACATGACCAAAATAACAACATATTTAAAGGCTGAGCTAGCATAACAGCCTAATATAGGCGATGCTGCAATGGATAACTAATAAAAAGTTTCATACAATTAATGAACTTTATCACTCACATTCTGAGTTTTTCTGGGTGGTTATATATCCATGCAGATCGTCTTCGAATAAGCCATCGCTGTTATATGATATAATATGTTACAGGATTCATGACTAACGCCATTAATGTTACATGATGCTGACTGACTCTGGCTATAACAGTAGGCTACCGTTTTAACGTCTGCTGAGTCTACTGCCTACCAAGACCTGTCGCTGTTCAGTTGAAGTTAAATGATCAAATATTGTTTGATTTTGTGTCAGCTTTCAGAAGGAAGACATGTTCCTTTCTGGTCAAATTTCACAGCTTCTAAGAAAGGCTATTGTCTTCGTGTAAACCGAGTTTTGAACAGAGAAAAAAAGTTAGGCTACCATTAGGCTACATGCAGGTTCTCCCATAACGTTATCGATACAGATCAATGCAACAAATCAGGGCGATTTTAGCGAAACAACGTTCCTGTGACAGGCTATCAAATATTGAACAATGGGATAACGTTTCATCATCACCTTTATTGATGCCTGAAATACAGAGATGTAGCCTACTGAGAGGCAGCTGCAGACAACGATGTTCAATGGGTTCAACTTGTCCCTTGCCTACCAGCTGGATGTAAACAAAGCTATAGAACCTAGAATACGTCACATGAAAAACGTTAATAGGCAACAGCTGCAGCATATTATGTATACACGAAAATTAGTAATTTTAATGGCATGGGTTACAAATTTGAGCCTGTGAGGGACAGGCCTGTAGTGTCTTGACTACCACTAGATGGGTTTCAGGCTCCAGCTCAACCTTCAGTAGGATCATTTGGGTGAAAATGACTGTGTGGGCGCTGCCGGAGCATGGACACTGGAATCTATCTGTTGCAAAGCAGTGGCGAAACGTAGGGAAAATGTTCAAGGAAGCCAAAGTGACGGGAAAAATATGTTTATTTATGTATGTGTTTATTTCGGGGGGTATACATTTTGTGCAATGTACAACATAAATACATTTTGTGCGGCACAACATAGGCTACTGTAGACCTAGCCTACAGGTCATGTAGAAAACTGGATGAGGGGCGCTTGAGACAGCAACACGCACGCTGTCTCTCTGTCTCCCTCCATCCCTCACACACATTGCCTACTGTACATCCTCCACACAACTGCATACTCACTCACCACCACTACATTAGGCCTATGCGAAGGCTACGGTGCATATACAAATAAGCTATATGTGACCCCCAGGGGGTGCTCAAGCTCACAATTTGTATAGCTAAGCTAGGCCACCAAACAGAGCTCTCCCTCAAACTACCTAGGCAGGTTATGTCCAATGAAGGAAGAGGAATGGAACTGATGTAATCAAAAATATATACATTTATTAGACACTAGACAGACACCATAAATACACTAATAGGCAATCAGGACAAGCAAATGTTCCACATAGGCAACAGTGGATGAAATTCTACAATAAATTACAATGAATGAATAGGTCTTCCAGATGAGTTACAGTGTATAAAGTCGAATACATTAATAAATACTTTTCACATACACAATCCAATCTGCAAGAGGCACTTCACACCAAATGGGCCGTACACACAGACACAGCGTTTCACACTTCACACTAGTGAGCACTGCAAACGAAGCACTGTCCCCATAAGAAATATTGCACAATCCCCAGGCCGAATACGTATTACAATGACTGCCAGACAAACAGACAAAGAAACAAGCAAAACATTTAAGCTAACAGGTTACCACCAGCAGGCTTCCCCCTAGGCCCACCTAAGTTCCCAGTAAACATTCAACAGACGTGGTAGATTTCCGAGGCACATACATACATGAATTGAAATAAAACGAAATAGTTAAATCCAGGAAAAACGGTGGCTTGTTGGACAGACGAAGGCAATCCTCATTTTTAAGACCAGCCAAGATGAATTAGGACGAGCCAATGAAGTTATACCAGTGTGGATGACTAATAGCTGTGCACACTCTCGCCAGCATCAGCGTTGCTTGTTGCTGCAAACCAGTGTGGATTCACTCCTCGCTATTATGCGAGCAAAGTAGACTTGAAACTGTGTGTACCATTTACTGGTCACCATACGCACAGACACCAGGCCGAGGTTTTCATGTTTGCACAGCTTATTCCACAAAGCTCACTCTTCAACACACACCGCACTATTGTTCTCCTGTCTGCATCTCACTACATTTAAAAGGAAGCGCTACTTGTGCCACCTGATCCAAATAATCAGCGTCAGTGGGACGGCCTTCAAGCTGCGCTTCCTGTCTCAACCACCCTACCCACTACATATATAACACGCATTGTCACATCAATGTAGGCTAACGCAGTATGGACTACTGGCACTCGTAACAGCAACTCACAAGGGCTCTCTCTCTCTCCCTCCCTTGAAACTGTTAAAAACTTCGTTACCCCAAGTTAACCCCAGATACACGGAGGATACACGAGTTTGCCGTTTATTTTAGGCTAACCTTAGTGGAGAGTTTGCAGATTTTTACCTTGTGGATGTTGATATTGCACGAGTCTCTTGGATAGCAGCACTGCGAGTTAAACTCCCTCGCATCAACAATCTGCCCTGAGACGGTGAACAACTGCCTTCAGGGTGAGTAGAAAGGGACATTGGATTCCGTTTACAGACCCACTGTGGTTTAGATACCAGCTAGTAAAAGCATTATTATCGATCTGTGATATCATCGGAGTCATGGTTTATACTCTCTATGGTCGGAGTGCTAGCTTGTGGAGTTTGACATAAGAGTGTTTCCAAGGTGTTTAGCTGCTAGCCCTTTCCTAGGTTGGATCGTATGGTAGCCTATCTAACACTGGACCTCATTTGAGGCTACTTCGAGATATTATTCCAAAGGGGACACTACTGCACTTAAAACTTTAAACGATTGAACGAATCTTCCCGGACTTTGTAATTGCGACCAGTGACTGCATTGGGTGAACGAAGCCGAAGTTGAAACTTAGGCTCCATGGCACATAGACTGTGGGCTCGCCCTTCTATGAATTGAAAAAGACTACAAGCTGCCACCGAGTTTGCGATAAAGTAAGCAAGAAAAGGGTTTTTTAAGTCAGGATATGGCAAGTCAATGGCATTTATCCGTCCAAAGTTACAGACCAGTTTCCATAGTGCACATCTTATCAATAGTTTGAATGTCGTGTGTGTTTCTGCTCATTGACAAAATAGCGTTCAGTATGATTCACCCTGTTAAAGTGTTCACCTTTGTTTCACTAGTTTGGTTTCATTTTGTATGAGATTTTGTGATGTAGGCTAGCCTATGATAAATTGCATATGGCCAATATGTAACTCAGCTAGGCCTAATGTTAGTTTCCTCAGCCATGTCAGCTAGCCTCAGACTCATTATCTGCTATGGCTGCTAGTGCTAGTGCAGAGTAGCTTACCATGCCAGTGACGTAGCCGATTGTTGAAATCCAACATGGCGGCGCCTGTGTAACAACAACACCACTTTCAACGTACAATTTTATCCCTTTTAATAAATTCAGCCATTTTAATCATTGTACCAATGAGAAGAAATAAAATACATCTGTTATATCACCTTTACTTCAAATTCCAGTTCAGTTCATCTTTAACGTTAACGTTAGGCATTCTGATTTATAATTAGGCCTTCCTTAACGTTAGTTGTCAGTAAGTTAGAGTTTATTATATTCATATGATTTACATAAAATGTTTGAGTTTAAACATACTGTCAAAATGATAGGCTGAAGACGATGTGCTGCTGGCTAACGTGAACCAGCTAGCTATAGCTTAAGTTGCCTCACATTTTGAGTTTGTAAGTTAGTAGGCTACGATGTACATAGACGGAATATGATTATTCTAAAGTTTCACTTGTAAGTAGCCTTCAGTTGAACAAATGTATCTAACACTGTCTATCTTTCTTCTATTTCTGTTATGTGCCGCTTCACTCAACTGGATGGTCAGACTGCAACCGTAGGCCTACTGAATGGATGGCAGGGAATACAGCACACGGGAATTTATAAATGAAAAAGAGTGAATAAATGCACTTGCTTTTCAAACTGATAACAAGTTGTCAATGGTTATTTATGCAAGCTTGTGTAGCCTAAACCAGACGTACCTAGGCTAGCCAAATGTATCCTGGCTGTAGATAAAGCAGGGTATGGATTTCCCAATATTTTGCCAGATTATAGTGGTTTACTGCGGTTTAATATGAATTGAAATACCATTGAAATCGCATTGATCTTTAGTTTGGTTGTAATTTCAACATTGTTTCAATATTTATTTTAATTGAAATCCCGCTGGTCCATAGTTAATAAATCAACATTGTTTCAATATTAACTGAGGGTGCAAACTGCGAAATCCGACATTGATTCAATGATTTATGGTTGACAATGCAATGTTGATTCTACATAGTTTCAATGCCCGTCTGCTATCTGGGTATACTTCATAATTAAATTATGAAGTATAAGTTTAATGAATTAAGTTTAATGTTTAATGAAGTATTAAACAACACGTGGAAATAAAGACTAATCAGTTAGCGTGAGAAATTGCGTGTGGGGTAGGCTATGATCAATTGCACGTGTAGCGTCTTTCTAGCCAAACATTCTAAATTGTATGCATATTCTACTGCTTGATTCAGTTTCCCATTAAGGTTCTTTAGAACGTGCAATTAAAAATCGGTTATTTGCACGGCTATGAAGTAGTTCCATTTTTTTGACATTCTTACATATTTTTTTATCAATTCGCCGAGTGCTTTAGAACGTTCAGTGAAAATTACCGTTAATTTGAAACATTGTATCAAGGAAAAACAGCAAAGAAACACTGCTGCGCTGAATATGTCAATTTGACACCTGGGCCAAGGCAGAGTTATGGGGAGGGCAGGAGACTCCAGAAAGCCAAAAGCTGTCCATTAAGAGGAAAAGTTGGCCTACAACAACCCCGAAGTAGCCTGGCGAGCCAGACCCACATTAAAATGTAGGGTCTGGACACTCACCGTTCGCAGTGCTCAGTCCGAGGGGCGGGATAATCAGTTGTCTTTCAAATTCCCTTTGCACGCAATAGGACAGCGGCAGCGCTATGAGTCTCATGCGTTTCCCACCAGCGGAGCTAGTTGGCTAGTTCAAACGTTTGCCAACTTAATAAAAGCTTAACTCGTGTCACACTGTTCGCCAGTAGCAACATCCATCTGATTTGTTTTCAAGTAGCAGGGAATTCAAGCCAAACCGTTGCAACTCTGCCATCAATCATTATGTTAAAGGTCCAGTATGTAGGAAATAATGGAAAATAAACTGTAACCATTCCAAAAATGATCACCATATGTTGTCAGAGAGTGAGGAAACACGATGAATTGAAGTGATGGCTTATTTGACAACATTACTCTAACCCGTAAAACCTATGAAAAAAAAGAGTTACGGGGCGGAATCTCTTGGAATTTTCGTTTATGTTTTGAACGATTAATTCTAGAATTAAGCAATATAGCACGAGTGAGAGTGGGGTTGGTCATGGATATTCCTACGGGTGTTGTTCGGCCGTAGCCACGAGGCCGGAGGCCGGAGGCCGAGTGGCGCAGGCAACAACATCCGTGGGAATATCCATGACCAATCCCACGATCACGAGTGCTATATTGCTTTTATACAACAATAAATAATCTGAAAACACCCCATTATTGTTTAAAAATGTTAATTTCGACATCGTTCTTACGCATCAAAAAATTAGGGGTTTGCACCAACGTCACGTTCTGGCCGGTAACTATGGTAACCCAGCACGTACAATGGAGTATTATGGACTTTGGATATCTTACGTGATTGTAGCCGTGTCTAAACAACAGAAAAGCTCATCAAAATGCGTCTAAGACGTAATGCGTCCACAAGCGCCCCCCTTCCTCTGATAACTTCTGGCATTATTGTCCCTTCTCCCTGTTTTTTTTATTTGCAAACATCATTGACATTACAGAAAATGCAACACTACGACATGCACATGAATACTACATACGACAAACAGATGTACATTACATAAACACATACTGTAACTTAACAAGACATCACATTGACTTGGCTTCCACAAAAACAACATAACATTAATAACAGAAAGGCTAAGGATGATTTGCGTCCAGGATGATTACAGATATGATTATCAGGGATGAAATTGATGACCGGAATGAAAAGAGGGGGGGGGGTGCGGATGGTAGCTCTGAGAGTGTGAATGAGGTGGTGTTGGGATGGGGGGTGAGGGGTAGTGAGTATGTGAGGATGTATGTGTGTGTGTGTGTGTGTGTGTGTGTGTGTGTGTGTGTGCATATGTATAAGGCTGGCTTGCTGTTGGGCCAGGAGGAGAGAAGCTGGAACATAGAGAGGGAGGGTTTCAGAGGAGAGGAGTTGTAATTATTCTATTAATGATAAGTATAATAATAGGAATAACTGATTGCCTGACTGATTGCCAACCTGGGCACCCATTAATGGCCACAGTTCCACCCAGCCCCCGCAGTTATACTGCGACGAGCTGACAGAGGGGAGGACCTGCGTGCCACCCATCGCCCCAGGCCCCCAGCATATGCACACATCCCCTACTACCACGACCAACCACACCTCGCCCCCAGACCTTCACCCAACACGCCACTCTTGACCTAAATATGTACAGTATGTGAATGGCTATAGGTTGAGGGGTCTATCTAGAGTGTAGCATTAAAAGAAGTGGGCATGCATGGTGAATATCTGTCAGGATATTCTTCTCCCTGGTTTTTTAATAACTTTTGGAAGTCGATACCTACACCAGATGTTTTTCTCAGTCTGACCTATTGGTACAACCTAAAACACCGCAATAATTAACCATTTTACTTCAGTGCCTAATGCTTTCTAATGAGGCGAGTATCTCCAATATGGCGATGTCCAGATCTGATGACACGCCGTGCAAACCCCTAATAGTTCCCTTTTCAATAGACAGCGTCTTGGTTGCTAGGTAACTAACATTCCAGACCCCTCTCGTTACGGGCAGAGCCCGTCTACGGAGAGCCTGGCCACTCCGTATTAAGTCCCATTGTACTGACTTTTGGTTGCAGTTCCACCAGAGTTCCACCGGGGCGTTGGGTTGTTGTTGCCCATAACACGCTAGCATTGTGCTAATGAATGACGTCATTGACACGTTTGAAATATAATACTCAACCAAGTGTATTTTCTTTGCCTCCCCTTTTGAATACAATATTCAAATTACTTGAAAAAAAATTATATCCCGAGAAAAGTGGATTTTGAGGGGTACAGCTCCATAGACCTCCATGCATTCTGCACTAGTGGACGAGCGCCCTCATGTGGAACCACAGAAGGAACTGCAACCAGTTCAGAAACCGGAAGTTTTCCGAGAGTGGCAGTTCTCCCCTTATTAGACATTCTCTGTTACGGGTCTTTGTGGTTTACATGTCTTCTTGAAAGAAATGTTGAAATCACATTCATATCTAGGTTTGCTGCATGCATGTTACAAGGACACTGGGCCATGTCATGTAAGGGAAAAAAACGGAAACATAGTCTACATTGCAGAACCACTCAACTTTATTAATGTATAGTGAATAAATGTTACACTACTGTGCACAGCCTGACGTGACGATGCTAGCACGTTAGCAGCGGTTAGCTAATTATGCTAACGTTAGTTATCTACAAGTCTCCTCCAAGTGACAATCATATTATACACAATGTTGGCAATGCTGAGAACAATTAGCATCCTCGTTTATCTTACTTACATTGAGTTGACTGTGTGGCTTAATCCACAGATGTGGTGAACCACTGTTTCGTTATGGTTTGCTAAGGAGTAACCCATTGCTTGAAATAGTTGGAGAGCTGGGTATCAAATCTTCGCATTGTATCGCGGAGTGATTTATTATTAGCTGTGCTGAGTCTGAGTCTGAATGTCCAGGGATATTCCAACTCATGGAACGTCTCTCGGCCAATCAGAAAAAAATAAATAGTTCCATAGAACCCAATTGTTGTATAATAGCGTATTAATAATGGGCTAGCGCGTCCTCCTATTTGGGTTGCTAAATTAGCAAAGGCCAACTGTCAACAGCTGTCAGTTGTAGTCATGAACGCCTACGAGAGGCAGGCACATTTCCAAAATTAAAACAAGAAACAAATTAAGTGGACATCGGAGGAGCTTCCTGATATGGTGACGTCTTCATCAAACAAAGAATATCAAGTCTGACGCAGAGCTGGCCATATTTCTCCACAACAGGTAGCCTAGGCTAAACTTCATCACTAACTTCAGCTAAATATGATACGTTGGTTAGAGAGGTATTTTTTGTTTTCACTGTTTCCGTAATGTGTAGCTGGGTCATGGTTGGAGAAACGTTAAAGCAGCTGCAGGTCAACTAACGTTAGCTAAGTCTTCATTACATCTGGCAACCCAGAAGAGGCTCGCGTCTGGTAGACTTGAGAACGTTCACCAGTGTTTTGATTTTGGCCTAGAACGTTCGGTAACAATCTTACAAATCGCACCTTTAAGCCCACCTAACGACTCTATACACGATTTTATTGGCCTGAATAAGTTTCGATTTCTGGAGCTCACAAGCCAACAGAGAGTTGCTAGACTAGCCCTGGCAGCTGCCGCTAGGGGCGCGTCTAGATTTCTAGGCTAACCCCGAAGGACAGCAAGAGGCACAAACTTTGGACGATCTGGACTTAATTCAAAGGCTTGGGCAGTACGTCTTTTTACCGATTGGCTAAATGAAAATCAGATTAAATTGAACCTAACTGAATTGGACTAAATCAACTTAAATGTACAACTACGGATGTTTTATGCAAGCCTTTCGTAACCTGACTCTCGCCAGATGAATTTCGTTCCGCCTAGCTCAACTCATCCATCTGGGATCGATACATTGGAGTGGTGTTTCAGAAGGCTGGGCCTTATCAAAAATCCTTGCATATGATTGGATAAGCCACTTGTCCGTCATCTATTGACACCACTCACATCGAAACCAACCCCTGACGCTGAGAACAATCTCACAGTCGCTTCCATGGAGGTATTATATATAACTGGAGAGAGTGACTAAGTCCCGCCCCATTTCAATGGTCATTTCAATGGCCTATGCTAGGCTAGCTACTTTAGCCAAAAAAGTTTGAAATTGACCGCAGCCATCTTTATGAAAATGGCGTTTCATGGGTGTTCGTTTCCGGCACCAGCTAGAATCAGCCTATTAGATTCCACGTTACAGACAGAGACAACGTCAGGTACAACGGTATGTCGTTGATGAAGATTGGACATTCCCTCAGAGGAAAAGAATTTGTTCGGGAACGCGCTTCACTTCACCTCGTTATAAGCGTAAATTTATTTCATTGGTTGGGATAACATTTTGGGAATGGTGGTAGAAGTTTGCCCTGTCTCTGAAGTCCTAGGTTATTTAATGTGATGTTCATATGTGATAATAAACAATGCGAATCAATATTAAGTCACTTTAGGCTACACAAACAATGATTCCTAAATGCTATATTTGGACAGGTTGTAGGCCTATTACGCAATAGGCTATCCAACGAAAATGACTATAATTAAGTAGACATGGGATGTAAGAAACTTGTGGATAGCTGGGATTTTTGATGCACCCAGTGTGAATTTGCAGCTTGTTAAACCTAGGCTACATTTGCAGGCAGACGAAATGAAGCCAACGCAAGTTAAACTTACCGATAGAAGCGCACATCCCTCAGGTATTGTGGTTTGAGCAGGCATTTCAAGAGTCTGCAACTGTTGTTGATATTTGGCTTTTGCCTCGACTGGAAGCCTGGCCATTTAAATCAAATGCATAGCCTAATCATGTCAATGTTGCAAGAAAGCAAACTAAATAAGTTATTGACATTTGTTTTGTTTTAAATCACTTGGGGAGACAGGTTACATGATCCAGACGTTGCGTTGTCATGGACTACAGGTAGGAATACCGTCTACGTTTTAAAATAGTTTTCATACACAGCGCAATGAGTAGGCTAATAACTGGATATAGGTCATTGCTATGCATCTGCTAAAATGTATGGTCATAGTCAGTTACCTTGTCAACCCACACATAAGGCAAATAATATCCTGATATGACAACATTTACTTTTTCTTTTATTTACCACAAAGTCAGGTATAATACAGCCTAACCATGTAGGCATTAAGACAAGTATCAGTAGCTTAATCCAAGTAGTTAGTTGTTTATTTGTCGTCTTCCAGAAATGCAAACCAACGTGGACGCACGAGGACGCTCGTGCCCAACACTAAACTCGTGCATGAGCTGTCATCTACCAATCCGCATGTAAAAACTGGTGCCGGAAGTTGCAACCATGTAACGGTATGTTTTCAAAAATGTCGGCGGCCAAATGCCATGCTAAGTGGCTGAAGCTAACCCTTCAAATCCTGACCCCCTGGTCGCTTCTACGCTACGGCGTCCTGATTGGCTCTACCATAAAATCTGGTGCCGAAATCACTCTCAACGGAAGCGATCCCAGATGGATGTGAGTGGAGCTAGATGGAACGAAATTCACCTGGCGAGAGTCAGGTTAAAGGACAAGTTCGGTATTTTACACTTAAAGCCCTGTTTTCAGATATGTTTATGTTTAAATAGAACGTTTAAGATTGAAATTTGGACACATGCTGCTGTCCTGAGAATTTTCGGTTTCTGTGGTAGCGCCCCCCCTCCTCCACAATGCTCCATAGGTGCACTGGAACAATCCTTCCTAAAACTGGCCATTAGGTCAGGTCTCAACCAGCACTTTGAAAAACTGAACATAATCACAAACCCAGCTTTCAAAACAGCCAACGATGTCTTGAAATCGGTACTGAAGACCTACCATAAGGCCGGCAAAGATGTCAGCGAACACTACCCCTCTATCCCGAAGAAGGACCTGCAGGCCATACGCACCTCCTCATACCTGTCGACCAACTCCGCAGCCGGGCTTGTCGTGAAAGTTTGGTTCGACATCCAGCTGAATTTGGCACGTAGAGGAAGAGAGGGGAACCGACATCTTCGCCAAGACTCTTTCCAGGTAAAGACAGACAAGGCTGGGGTCGAATATGTGTGCCTGTTATACAACGGCGACACCAACAACCATAAGAAGGCGACTGATCCGCAAAAGCAGCTGTATAGGGGGTTCATGTCTGCGCAGCCTGGCGAGCCGCTTTGCTCAGTTGCGAGCTTCAAGAAATATGTTTCGAAATGCCCACCTGGTGCAACAGCATTTTATCTGCACCCACTGCCAGGCTCGGACTGGTAATCTGTACAACAGGGCAAATGCCCGGTGGTCCGGTCCACATGTGGGCCGGTGACCTCAGGGATTTTTTTTTAAAGTTATTTAGCCTATTTGCAGCCCGTCATGTAGGCCTAGGCCTAGCCTATAAATGCAGTTGCATCCATTTGGCTTGGGGGGTGACAGGTCAATTATTTTGGCCTCTGCATGACAGGTTCAGTGTGTTACGATCGCGCCCCCCTGCCCCACCCCTCAAGTGGATTTATCCAAGCAGCCGCTAGGTTTGTGGGGAAATATAGCCTACGAATCCATGCCTGGTAGCCTAGGCTATATAAGTGCCCTCCGCTGGCTGGTGTTCACATCATCGCAGTTTAACCGTAAACAGCAATCAGAGGTGTCTAGTTTTATTCCATTAATATATTGTTTTTTATAGACGTTAGTTGCACGCGCTACCAAGAGCTTCCATTTAATGCATCATGTAGGCTACTGTAGTGCGGCATGTCTATCAACATAAAAAAAAACCTAGGGTAGCCTACAATTTTCTTGGAAACTTGGAAAGTGGAAGTCTCTCCACCGAGTGTTACATTAGATGCACAATCAATCGTGAGTCGATGCAAGTAAAAAGTATCAACTGGTAGGTTAGTAACGAAGGTAGCCTAATTTTGCAAAATGTGATGACGGCACACAAACTTGGCAAATGTGAATCGCAGACTATAACCAAAGTAGGCTAAAGGAGAAGATTTGCACCAAATAAAGGCTGTGGTTGTGTTTCTACAACATGGCACAAAATGTCATTTTTGTCAACTATGACAATGTCCATGTTCAGTAGCCTATATTTTTCATTTAGTCAAGCAGTGACATGTGGTTTAATGCATGGGGTAACATGACGTGAGCCAGACAGACAGAAGATGAGCCTGTCTTTAGTAGCCTATCCTGTCCCTCTCAAATCACTTTAAAATAGTGTGATTAGCAACCAGAATTTTTTTTGGAGATGGAGAGACACCCCCGGACCCCCGTGTTATTGTGATTATATAATAACCTATAGGTTATAGGTCCAAATCTAAATGTTTGGGTTCAGTTTATGAAGTGTTGCTACAGCATAATACTGTGTGTTTGTTATTTATGGGGGGAATCAGGGGGGGATTTTGGTATCGGTGGGCTTGTGTGTGTGTGGTGGGGGGTGTGGGTGTCGTCGGTCCAGTGGTGGGCCGGTCCAGGAGAAAATTGCCAGGGCCGAATTTTGTTCCCACTCCGACCCTGCCCACTGCGTACACCGCAGGAAGTTTTAGAAAGAAAAGACTGTTGGTACTCCAAAGAGCCGATGGGAGTTAATCATCTTGGACCGATGCTGCCGGGCATCAGTGAGGCTGTTGGACTTGAGAAGCGCTTCACCAACCACTCTTTGTGCGCTACTGCCGTTCAGCTGCTGTCCGAGGCTGGACTGGAGAGCCGGCAGATCATGGCAGTGACTGGACACAGATGCGAGGCTAGTCTCAACAGCTACTGGGCACCCACGGCAGTCAACAGAAAGCAGTGGATTGGGATACTGTCCGGGAAAAAAGTCTCAACACCCGCGGCAACTCCAAATGACCAAAAGAGTGCGCTTAGCTCAACATCTTTTGATATGCCGTTCTCCATGTAAGGGATAATGGACGACACTTCATTAGATTATTCGGAAAAAAAACGCACGTGACATCAACATATGAGGCAGTGCAAGAACGCAAAGCTACAGAGTACTTTGATGAAATTATAAGACGTAGGGTAATTCAAGATAAACAAGCATTCCTCATGACAGAACTCTTGAAAGACTTTGAGGAGATCTGTTTGGATTTCAGAGTGCAGGTCCCACCAATAAGGCAAACAAAGTACCTCAAGATCCACCTTGAGCAAACCTTTCAAGATGAAATTGCGTTTTCGAAAATTCGTCTAAGGAAACAAGTTTTGCATTCCAGCTTAGCAGGACCACCCACCTATGTTGAGGCTACGTTGAAGGGTCATAGTTTACGAGAAGCTGATTTAATCAAGGCTTTTGCTAGACTTGTGAGGCAAAAAATTGCAGACAAACATACACTTGACTGGCCACCAACAAAAGATGAACTGTGTGAGTCTTTGGACAATTTTCTTCCACTTGAATGTATTTTCAATGCAATTGCATTGTCGTTGAATGACAAATGGTCCATCAATGAAAATGGACTGGTAAATGTACCCAAGGACCTGAATCATAAAATCTCAAGTCTCACTCAGGCATGGGAAGCTTTGACATCACATGGTCGGTCACCTTTAAACATTGCAATGGGTTTGACTGTCAACCGATTAACTGGTAGTAAAGAAACGTCAAAGTTAATGCAGGGCTCTCAAGTGTCACGCATTGAGCGTGACAGTCACTCATTTCAGTCTTTTGTCACGCTCTCCCCCCACACATTGTATTTCTCACTCAGAAAAATAACTGTATTGTATCTGGGTAAGATTTAACGCAACAACCAATGAAAAACACGTATCCTGGAATTGTTGAACGTGAACCTGTTACCTACTTCTTCAAAGTTTCGTTCACCTTGGAGCTTCAGTTCATGGTTTCAGCACAGAGTGTCATCTTTTAATGTTACAACAAATCCACAACTTGTTTGACACAAACAATGACAACGTGACTGCTGCTATAGAGAATGTTTCCCAGATAATTAGCATCAGTTGTTCATGACTGTCTGTAACTTAGCCAACAGTTTCACAGCCTGTTCATTGACAACACTTGCTCAGAACAAGTAGCCTTTCGTTCACACGATGACTGACATATTGTCACATTCTAAACATCTCTCTCTCCAAATAGGCTTAATCATTTTATTAGCACTAAACAAATTAAAGTGTATTGCATAGCCTATTGTTATAGGTCACTTTTAAAATCAGGGCATATTATATAATTATATCCTGGCCATGGATGCATTAATCATTGCATCTGTATTCAAAAATGTTGGGTAAAAAGCAATTAAGCATCCTCTCATTCACCCTGAGAGGAAAGCCCCCTAAAAGGTCCAGGTTAGTGGATGCTCAGAGGTGGTGAAAAGGCCCATTATTGAATTGTCAGTGCCATGTGTCAAATCATTTCTTTTGCAAATCTGAGCAATTATAAATTATACTTTTGCCCCATTTTGACTTAGGAGGGCATTGCTCCTACATACTTTAGCCAATAATCAAACGTCTGCTCTCTTTTGGAAAGCTGAGACACTGTTGGAAAACAATTAGAATAACTGTGTGATGTACTGTCACAAAGTTACAAAGGCTTGATTATTCTTTTATTTTTCTACCGGATAACAAGCATCTTTGAATTGACCACATTTCAGCCCTCTAGGTCTTGACTTGATATGACTTGAGTCCTAGCATTAGGTCTTGTCATGCTGTGTGCAAAAGTAGATCAATATAGAATGACAATATGAGTACTTTAGACCATTATTTGCCAAGGTATGCTCATGCACTTGGTAAAATGCCCTATGAAAACTCCCCATAGGACTTTGGGTTATCCAAAATGCATACTGGCAATCAAATGCTTACTGCATATGAACCCCACATAAGCATAATCTTGGCCTCAAATGAAAGGTAATACTCTGAAGTTTCATGCTTGCATTTGGATTGTAGGCTACTTCAGGTTCTGATATGACTACACTAAATATGGAATAATAACAAAAAATACAAATCTTTACAATTTCTATTTCAATTCAATTGGTGTGTATAAGACGGGCTATATTTCTGCACAACTAATATTGGATCAACTGGTAACTGACCTGGGGCTGGTGTATGCTAGCTGTGATGCTAGTTGCGTGTGTAAATCCTCACACCCCTAACCTTAAGAACGCTTCTAACCGCTGAGTTGGAAGCCTGGGCTTTTAGCTCAGTGGTTAGAGCGCTCGACTCCCATGCCAGTGTGTGTTGACGTGGGGGGGGGGGGGGGGGGGGGGGGCTGATTGTTGACGGGGAATGTCACTCTTGCCTGTCCTCAAAACTTGAGAGCCCTGTTAATGCATCGTAGTGGCATGGGCATATCTTACAATGACATAAGACTGCTTAACAACACTTGGGCAGAAACTGTGACAATGCTGCTCCCACCTGGATTTGTAATGGGTAGAGCTGTCCATATCACCTTTGATAATTCTGATGGACGGCAGCAAACTCTCACTGGATCACATACAACACACCATACTACTGGAACAATATTTCAGCATTCTTTTCCGGGTGACAAAAGGGAAACTAACTATGAACAATATGGTGATCTTTTGCAACAGGAAAGGAAAGATTATGGCTCATACATGATTCCAAAAAATCGCCTTGATCCCCCGCCAATACCTGACTTTCAGGACAACTTCAAACAGTCACCATTGATTGACAAATCTTTTTTCCGTGACTTAGCGTGGGTGCTGTGTGGTTCGATAGGAAAAGAATTAATTCAGCAAATACGGCCAAAATTAGACACAGATGATCTTCTGCCAGTTGGATCATGGACAAATTTTATGAAGCAGGTAACGGATACAACCACAACAAGGTGTAAATTGGAATACCTCCCTGTCATACCACTTCCTCCACAGGAAAATGTTATCAAATGGTATATGGAGATGATCCTAAACATGCTTGATCAACTTGAAATAGGTCACATTTTCCTGCATGCTGATGAAGCTATTGCTTCAAAAGTTCTTATGATTCAATGGCTGAATGAAGGGAAGTATGAACAGATTGTAACTCTATTGGGTGGATTCCACACAATAATGGTCAATCTCAAGATCTTTGGCAAGAAGTATTCTTGCCTTGGATTGAAAGATTGGTGGATAGATGCTGATGTAATAGCTCATGGTTCTGCTGATCAAGCTTTTGCAGGAAAACATTATCTCAGAAGCATGAGGCTACACAAGCAGGCATTTGAGGCCTTGCTTCGCTATAGAATAAAGGACATCCTGAATAAAGATGAGTTAAGCCAAGAATTCAAAGAAACAATTGTGAATTTGCGACTGAGCCAAACATCATTAAGGATAAAAAATCCTTGAAATCCTTAATTCATTCAACAGATTTCAAAGAAATGATGGGCCAGTTGACCGCCGTCTCTGGTACCCAGTCAAAAATGATGATACAATACATCCAATATGTGTTAGCCATGCTATGTTTTGTCAGCGCTGTAAGAGAAAAGGCAGTTGAGCGTCATTTAGCAGCTGAACGTGCATTGTTGCTAAAATGCTTTGCATTTGGTCATCAAAACTATGCTCGTTATTTAACCTTTCAACATGTTAAGCTGCAGGATATCAGACTCAAGAAACCAGAGGTTTGGAATGACCTTTTGGTCAATGGTTTTGGTGGATCAATTTCTGGAAAACCATTTTCAACTACCCATGGTGACCTGATAACTGAGACAACAATAAACAGGGAGGTTAAGATTAGAGGAGGCCCAATGCAAGGTGGATTCAGCACTGATGAAAAGGCTGTTGCTACCTTTGTGAAGACAAGTCACTCAATGGCATCTGTTTGAGTGAAGCTAAAAGAACGTCTGAATGTCTTGACACAGTCTGTTCATCAAGAGACAACTACTGGAGCAATCATCAAACATGCAGCAATGGTTGACAGACTTACAGTACCTTGCAATTGGACAAGTATTTTGATCCATTTTTACAGGGTCCTGCCAGACATTTTAAAACTGGATCAGAGGTAGAACCAGCTGTAGTCGAGGGACTTTTAAATTCTTCTGTGTTGGGAGAAGAAATGTATAGGGAGTTTGTAGAAAAGAGAGTGAAAACCACAGAGAATAGGGTCAGCATATTTGCTCCAATAAAGAACCCTAGAATCAAAACGGGTATGGAGCGAGTCAAAAAGGTCCCCAAAGCAATAAGTACTCTCAAGGAAGACCGGCAAGCATTTGGAGTACTTGTTGGGAAGGCAGCAAGTGCCAAAGAAACACACTCTTACCCTATTACCACTGTTCCTCTGGCATTAGCATCACCCGACAGAGATCTAAGACAAGGCAGGAAAGCAGCATTGCGGAATTTCTTAATAGAAGAATCTAAAGCAGAAGTGCAAACACCTTTGTCCGAGGCAGCATGGTTAATTGATGGAATGGCTGCAGTGAGGTCAATTAAAAGTAAAAGAACGTGGGGGGAGTATGCAAAGGTATTCTTTAAATTTTGTATGTCTACAACTACAGATCAGGCATAATATTTGATAATTACGCACAGGAGAGAACAAAACAACTCGCACAACATCGACGTGGCCATCCTAGCAAGCGTGTATATATCACAAGTCAAGACCAAAATATGCCACAACAAAGGGACTGGGAGGATTTTCTTCATAGTGGAGACAACAAAACAGAACTAATACATTTCTTGGTAAAGTATGCCAAAGATCTTAAAGACAGTTTCAAAATACCCCTCCAAATCACCTCTAATGAAAAGACCTGGCTCATCTCAAGTGGGAACATCAGAATTTCAAAACTGCAACCATTATGAAGCAGACACACGCTTAATCCTCGAGGCAAACAAATTGAATGCACTTGTAATTGTGTATGCAGGAGACACTGATGTTTTTGTGTTACTGGTGCATACATTTCTAAAACGGACCTTTAATCAAAAGTGGCAAATGAAAATAGGACACAAGCAATTCATAAATATTGACTCAGTATGTGCAAAAATCGGTCCAGAGGCGTTTGCCATTTTACCAGCATACCACAGCATTACTGGTTGTGATACAACATCTTTCCCATTTGGTATTGGAACTTTGGATCAGATCTGAAATCTATAGGGTGTTTGTCTGGTGCTAAGGAGTTCTTTCACACTGTGATGTACTCTGCTAGAAAAGGTGAAAGTCATGTTGATACCAGAATTCGAATGTATGAAAAGCAGAAAGTGAAATCAAGTGTTGTAATAATTCCGGATGAAAACAGTACAATCCAACATTTAAAATGGAGTTGTTATCATGCATACATATGGCATCAGTGCACACAGCAAATTATTGATTATCCACCATTGAATGAAACATGGGGATGGAAAGAAGAAGAAGAATATGGCATCGTTCCTGTGTGGTATACATGTAGCCAGTTCCCACCAAGTGACAGCCAGCCTCCTAACGTTAACAGTGATGCAGAAGAATTAGTTGACAGCAACAGTGAAGACAGTGAAGACTCTGATAATAGTGACTCAGATGGTAGTGAAGATTGTGTTTAGTGGCAGCCTCATTATTGAATGATTGTAAATATGTTGTGTAATTAGTTAACCGTTGGTATTGTGAAATTAAAAGAAAAAATGGAAAAAAATATATAAATAGTAAAAAAATAAATAAAAAACAACAAGAAACTACAGAAAAAGTCCCCAAATTGAGGGGGTGGTGGTGGGTTTAAAAAAAAAAGTTTAAAAAAATGATAATAGCCCTAATAACTTTAAAATATAGCCAGAAATTGATGGAAAATCTATTTTGGAATATGGCGGCCATATTGGATTTTTGGACAAAATTCAACAGGCCCCAAGTTTTAATCTGTTCCAATAGGGGTTCTGATCAGGAATCCATGGATAAAACTTTGACCAAAAACTAGGCCCAATAATTCCAGCAGATGACCTGTCTATTATGTTTCCTGCTTAGATCAAGAAAAACATAAAGTTACAGTTTGGGGCGATATGGCCAACGTGTGTGAGACTGATGTCATGCGTATAGCAGATAAAACTTGCTAATGTAACAATGGAAAACACATTGATGGGGCTGAGCACGTAGCCTAATAAACATACGACAAATGTTGGCGCAATCAGCACAAACGGTTGGGTAGGCCTTTGGACATTGAAGCTACAACTGCTGGGCCATTTCTACATAGTACACAAACATTTCTTTAAATAGCACAAATCAGCATGCACGTAGCCTAAACGATCGCAACTATTTTGAGGAGATTTGGACACTGATGAGGGGCTGAATGACATCACACCTGTAACAAAGCGTGATAACATTTGTGCAGCTATGTTTTTTTAAGTTATTTTTAACGGCACAAATCAGCACAAACATAGCACAAACGACTGAGACCATTTTGGGGAATTTTGAACATTGATGGGGGGCTGGTGACGTCACGCGAGTAATAAATAAACCATAATAACTTAGAAAACATAGTAGCACAAATGTTTTTTTTTGACGGCACAAATCAGCACAAACCTAGCACAAACGATTGAAACCATTTTGTGAAGATTTGGACATTGATGGGGGGCTGGATGACGTCACACGCGTAACAAATAACGTGGAATATCTTTAAAAACATAGTAGCACAAATGTTACTTTTAACGGCAACAAATGAGCACAAACGATTGAGACTATTTTGGGGAAATTTGGACAAGTATGGTGGGCTAAGTGACGTCACTGGCCAGAAAGTGTAAAGTTTAATTACTTAAAACCCTTAACAGCACAAACGGTCATTTTTACAGCACAAACGTAGCACAAACGAATAGCAGTGTTTTTAATCATTTTTGAATAACATGGGGGGCCAGCTTCACGCAGGTCTTCCTAGCCCCTTCTTTAATAATGGTGTCACCATTCGTAGGTATTACCGTGGATCTCGGTGCACGCATCGTTCAAGGGTCCCTCCGGAGACAGAGGGTGTTTCGGGACAGATCCGATCCTTTAGCATTGCCTGAGGATATACTTTATGAGAGATACAGGTTCTCATCAGAGGGTATTCGCTATTTGATCGCTCTTGTTGGACCTTATGTAGGTAATGCCACAAAAAGAAGCCGTGCGCTTACAGTTGCGCAGTGTGTCTGTGTTTCACTGTGTTTTTTTGCCACGGGAACATATTTACATGCAGTTGGTGATGCAGAAAATCTAAGCAAAAACACGGTGTGCCGTGCAATTCAAAAGGTTGTAGCTGCACCCAATAAATTATTAGACGTGTTTGTGGTGTTTCCTGGCTTTTTGCCCTCTCAAACCGTGAAGGAAGGATTCTATCAACTTTCAGGTGATACAAAACCACTAAATGTGTGGCGGTAGAGCGTCAGTCTTGAATGTATGCGTGCGGGGTTCGTTCTTCAAGCATTATGTACTTATGTGTAGGGCTTGAATAGTCCATAATATTGTCACATGGAATAGTTATTCGCTAAAGGTCATGGAAGTATGGCCAGTGTGGTGTATTGCACGTGTTTTTTTTTACGTTCTACAATTGACCTAATTATCTATAGTTTCTGTAGGCTTTACAACTATTTTTGGTCTATTGACATCAACTTTTGGATGATGGTGGCGATTCTCGTTGAGTTTAATGTGTCATGCAATGTTGGGGCAGGGCACCTCGACGATCGCATTCCTCAATAATTTATCACATAACCCTGGCGGCTTCAATAAGGATTGCAATCCGCGCTAAAAGACCTGTATGGTCGTAAAGTAGTCTGCCCCATGGTCATATTCTAGAACTGCTCAAATTATTCCGCCAGTTATAAATTAGGCCTATCGTTTTATTTCAAGATGCAGAAATGGCAAATAGGCTAGTGTTGCACCTGTTAACCGTGTTGAGTTTCTGTTAAAAAAAAAACAATTTGAGAGGTTGAAATTAGAAGATACGTTAGCTAACCCTGGTGTCTATCTTGGTTTAGTACAGGGGTATTCAATTAATCTTCAGCGAGGTCCAGTTACGGAAAATTTCCTCAAGCAAAGGTCCGGAGCATCATAATGTTTAACGTGCGTGTTTAGGCTATGTATATGTATGTATGTATAATATTAGGATGGATGGATGGATGGAGCCTAGTTGTAGATAGATAGATAGATAGATAGATACTTTAACCCATAACCCATTAATCAGCAAGTTTAATTTAATTTTTTTAGTTTTTTTTATGTTGACCCGAAATACTGGAAACCCAGGAATATCACGTTGTAGGTCAGTGATGTAGGCTTAACTAGATTGTGGTGGATCAATCATATTGCCTTCTTAAATCGTAAAATATTCTGTGGTCTCAGTTCACTGTTGAATGGGCCTAGCCTACCCTATGCTTGCTCAAAATATATGCTTTGTCTAGTAGAGGTGCTTCAAATTGGCGCTTACAATCGCCTGTCTCAGAATATATAGAAGGTCCAGGGCAATTCCGCGCAAAACTGTCACATCCATATTTAGTTGGCGTTACGTACGTGACAGTTTTGCGTGGTATTGCCCCCGTATCGTTATATAAAGCTCTGTTCTCGCTGTCTAGCTTTCTCCTCTTTGAGCAATCGATTATTTGAAAATAACTTACTTATCGTTAAAGGTGTCATTCACTCACAAACCGTTTAATACTTGTTACTTTCGAAATACTATAGCTCACTCCAAGTTGCATATGCATGCTGCACGTGAAAATGATCTTCTACCCCCATTGCCCGCATTAGCCAATGAAAGAAAATACACGGGAAAACAAGCGAATCAGAAAGAGCCCTTCCCAATGACGCCGAAGGGAAACTGATTATTCATGGCCTCGCCCACCTTGGCTTGTGACTGGAAGATTTTGCGGCTAGGGGATTGTCTGTCTGCGCTAGTAGGAGCTAACAGCAAGTTGCTAACATGGCGTAAAAAAATCGTGCCTGTGTTATTTGTGGCAATAACACATCAATGTTGCATGTCTTGCCTTAGAAACATGAGTTGAGGAAGAAATGGTTCAGATTTATCGTTGGAACACCACCACCGAAGTAGTGCAACATTAGTTCTGTGTTCCAATCATTTCGACCACACTCACTGCCTACAGTTAGAAAGTGGTTTTGCATCGATGTTCTGAAAACCTGGTTCTGTACCGTCATGACGATCGACCACCAGCTCACAGGCTGTAAGTACAAACAAACTTTTCCACCTAACATCTGTTACAAAATAGCATGTTCATATTCTTCACGATAGCATGCATGAAAAGGGTACAAGCTAGGCTTAGGCTAGCCTATATTACAGGAAGCTACACCAGGCACGTACTGTAACTGAAGTGTTCTGTTCGCGACGTGTAAAATCAGAGAATGTCTAATAGGAAGGGCTCTGGTAAAATCCATTAGAGGAATGGTCTATTTTCCCGAAAGTAGCCTACAGGCCACTAACACGCCAGGTGTAGCTACTTCCATTGATTAGGCCTATTGGAAGCTAATTGTTGCAGTACATAACGCGAACGGAATGCTTCAGTTACGTGCCTGGTGTAGCTACACTCATAAGAAACTGACCACACTACCCAGAGATTTAGCTTGTTGAACCTATAATCTTCTAACCTAAGCGTTAAACCACAAATAATATTATTAGCAACAATATCTTATGCTCAACTAAGTACGGGTATTGTTCTAGTCTAAACAGGGAAAATCAAAAACACAATACCCGTGCACTATTAGGCTAAGTTGCTATCACTAGAGCTCAGGTATTTACACTTCAGTCTAATTTATGTGTTCTTGCCATTATTACATTGACCTTTGTAGGCCTACAATGATGTTTTGTTTGATTACTTGCTGTTTACTTAGTGTTTTGTATGTCTTCCAGAGCACATCCTGATGTCAGGCTACACAGCTTTCTAGCCTACATTAGGTCATCACGTTAGAAGCAAAGGTTTGTGATCTAACTTTTATTGTTGTGCTAGTTAGTTTCTAGAAGTCTTTTTCTAGTAGGCTAATACAGGTTCGTATGTGCTCGTCAATGTTTGGGAAAGTCAATTCATGGGTTTCTTCAGGTCACTTTCCTGTATAAAATCAAGCACCTAGATTATGAATGCAGACTGCATGGTGCTTGATTAATACACCTGTGTAAATGGACCTGATGAAACCCATGAATTGCATAACAGATAGAATTGATATTACCGAATGTCTTCTTGTGGGTGTGCTACTTAGTACATCATACACCTTACCACAGTCACTAAAATATTTTTGTTTCCATTGTGCCAGTACAGTTTTGTGTGAGATAGTGAATGTCCTGTGTACTATTAGTATCTTGTAACTTGACAGTAATACACATTTATTTACTTTAGGTACCCAAACAGAATACTTCATGAAAAGTATGAGTATTGATACAAGCACTTCGAAAACACCATGGGCATGGGGGCCTGCTACCTCTACTGCCATCAAGCCTGTTCATCCAAGGCCAGCTAGAAGACCTCGGGTTGATCAAGAGGAGGAGGAGGATGAAAGCGACATCTCCACAATAACACCTGATGGCTCCACCTATGGCCCAGCGCAATCAAAGAGCAATGTAATAGAATCATCACAGCCAACGAATGTGTTTTGTGTGTTGTCCCTTCGGATCCCCAGGACAATACAAGCCAAAACAACAAGTCAGACCTTTTTTTCCTAAATAATCCCAGCACCATCTTACAAAGGATCTGTAGGCCAGATGTCTGCATCGTCTGGCAAAAAGAGGACATTGTTAATTCTGTGCATAGTTTGGATGTTCTTGTTTTGTGTTTGCATTATTTTAATAGACTGCAATATTACTATTTGTCAGTGTTTCACGGACCACCTAGCAAAAAAAAAAAAACAGTAGACCTACTTCAACAGTATATTACACAATAGGCCTTCTCACTGAACCACCTTGCTTATTACAGTGCATGCAAATGCACTGTATTGTTATTCCATGGGCTTCTTCTGACTTATTACAATGCATGAAAATGCACTGTACTGTTCTTCCTAGGCAACTTCTTCTTATTAGAGTGCATGAAAATGCACTCTACTGTTATCCGAATTATTCTTAATTAGAGTGCATGAACAGTAGATTTTAAAAGACTGCAATAGTACATAACAGTAGATTTTAATAGACTGCAATAGTAATATTGCAGTCTATTAAAATCTACTGTTATCCGAATTATTCTTATTATTACAGTGCATGAAAATGCACTGTACTGTTCTTCCTAGGCTTCTTCTTATTACAGTGCATGAAGTAACATGGATAGCTAAGTAACATGGTTAGCATAGTTAGCATGCTAGCATGTTAACATGTTAGTTAACATTTTTAGCAAAACTGCTCAAAATGATTAGCTAAGTTAGCTAAGTAACATGGTTAGCATGCTAGCATGTTAGTTAGCATTTTTAGCAAAACTACTCAAAATGATTAGTTAAGTAACATGGTTAGCATAGTTAGCATGCTAGATAGCATAGTTAGCATGACTGTTAAAAATGATTAGCTAAGTAACATGGTTAACATAGTTTACATGTTAGCATGCTAGTTAGAATAGTTAGCATACCTACTAAAAATGATTAGCTAAGTTAGCTAAGTCACATGGTTAGCATACTTAACATGTTAACATGCTAGTTAGCATAACTACTAAATATGAAAACATTAGCTAAGTTAACTATTATTATCTTATTATAACTGCTAGCAAACATTAGAGCCATTCCAACTGTCAGTTATCATCAATTATCTACCTAAATAATTTAACCATTTAAATTATCCACCTATTTAACCGTTCAATCATTCCAACTATATTAAACCTCATCTACCTAGCAACCAATATAGTTTGTTTTTACTCTGTATGATATTTTACATCATATTTTTTGCATTTTCATGCACTGTATTTCCTTCAGGAAATGCTTTTCTAGTTACAGTGCATGAAAATGCACTGTACTGTTCTTCCTAGGCATTTTCTTCTTATTATTATTACAGTGTATGAAAATGCACTGTACTGTTCTTCCTAGGCTTCTTCTTCTTATTACAGTGCATGAAAATGCACTGTACTGTTCTTCCTAGGCTTCTTATTCTTATGCTTATTACAGTGCATGAAAATGCACTGTACTGTTCTTCCTAGGCTTCTTCTTATTACAGTGCATGAAAATGCACTGTACTGTTCTTCCTAGGCTTCTTATTACAGTGCATGAAAATGCACTGTACTGTTCTTCCTAGGCTTCTTCTTATTACAGTGCATGAAAATGCACTGTACTGTTATTCCAAGGCTTTTTACAGTGCATGAAAATGCACTGTACTGTTCTTCCAAGGCATTTTATTATTATTCTTCTTCTAACGCACTTAATGCAGCTTCAACCGTTTAACGTAGAAACTTCATTCAAACTATGTTACGTAGGTCTTACTTAGGACATGGGTGCTATGTATTTTTCATCTTTGTAACTTTTATACTTTTTAAACTATTAATTAAAAACTAATCAAAATTTCCCCATAGACTTAACATGGGCTGATGACATCACAATAGAGCCGTTAAGCAATTAGAATCCTATGGCAGGTGTTCGGGCCACCTGGATCAACTGCCAGTCTTAGGCTTTAAGCATACAAACTGGCCCTATTAAGACTACACATCCTGTTCAACTGCTTCCTCTCCCAAAAACGGTTTCAAAATAAAAGTCCTCACTACAATATTTCACCAGAGAGGGTTAAAGCGGAGCGAGAGGCGCAAACGTTCGACAATTTCCGCGTTCGATTATTGCAAGGGGGAGGGGGGGAAATCCCCCTTTATGCAGACCAGAGTAAACCCTGCTGCACTAATGTCAATGGAGACTTGTGGAATTTTACCAATAAATTGGTCATTATGTCTTTCTGGATTTGTTGAGGGTTTTTTGGAAATTTTTGTCATAATCTGTAAGTGTTTGGGATCATTTCAAGCCTAAAAGTGTAATTTTTTAGCGTTCGGATTTGTGATAAACTAACTTAATATCAGACCATGCCGCTGCCAGTTAGTGTCCGGTTGTTAGCATGCTAGCTATCCTCTTAGCTAAGGTAAAATTTTAAACGGAGAAGTGTAATTTCTTTGAAATGACAACTAGCTGAATAACATTACTTACATTAGTTAAAGTGGATAGTTTATACTCAAGTGAATTTGCAACAGTATATTAAGTTTAAGTGAAGTCCTTCAACTACTAGTCACTTGTTAGCGCATAGCTGTATTGCCATAGCTACTCCCATCCACTTGTATAGCATTTTAAGCTAGCGTTAGCTAGCTAGCTAGCTCGGTTCACATGACTAATTAAATTATTAATATCATGTCCTAAAGAATGATTCATTGGTATCATATATGATTTTAGACAATAATACTGTGAACACAATTAGGTTTATCTGTTCTTATTGCTTATTAAGAGAGAAAGTTTATTTAGTGACGTAAGGTGACACTCCCACTTATGCAGACCGGAACTGTCCCGTTTTGCTCCCATAGTAACGAATTACGTTGCTCTATCTTGCTAGTAATCAAGGATCTTTGATTTCACTGTTAAACAATTTAACCCTTTAAACTACTGAACCTTTTAACTGTTCAGCCATTGTAACTGTTACTTATCATCAACTATGACTCCTACCCACTGTAGCTAGTTAGCTAAGTAGCATGGTTAGCATAGTTAGCATGCTAGCATGTTAGCATGCTAGTTAGCATTTTTAGCAAAACTGCTTAAAATGATTAGCTAAGTTAGCTAAGTCACATGGTTAGCATAGTTAGCATGCTAGTTAGCATTTTTAGCAAAACTGCTAAAAATGATTAGCTAAGTCACATGGTTAGCATAGTTAGCATGCTAGCATGTTAGTTAGCATTTTTAGCAAAACTGCTAAAAATGATTAGCTAAGTTAGCTAAGTCACATGGTTAGCATAGTTAGCATGTTAGCATGCTAGTTAGCATTTTAAGCAAAACTACTTAAAATGATTAGCTAAGTTAGCTAAGTCACATGGTTAGCATGCTAGCATGCTAGTTAGCATTTTTAGCAAAACTGCTTAAAATGATGAGCTAAGTCAGCTAAGTAACATGGTTAACATACTTAGCATTTTAATATTGTTAGCATGCTAGTTAGCATAGTAACTTGGTTAACATTATTATCTTTGTTAACATAGTTAGCATAACTGCTAGCAAACATTAGAGCCATTCCAAGTGTCAGTTATCGTCAACTATCTACCTAAATAATTTAACCATTTAAACTATCCACTTATTTAACCGTTCAATCATTCCAACTATATTAAACCTTATCTACCAAGTAAATCATTTACCTATATAAACAATCCACCTATTTAACTGTTCAGTCATGCCAACTATATTAAACCTCATCTACCTAGCAACCAATATAGTTTGTTTTTACTCTGTATGATATTTTACATCATATTTTTTGCATTTTCATGCACTGTATTTCCTTCAGGAAATGCTTTTCTAGTTACAGTGCATGAAAATGCACTGTACTGTTCTTCCTAGGCTTCTTATTCTTCTGCTTATTACAGTGCATGAAAATGCACTGTACTGTTCTTCCTAGGCTTCTTATTCTTCTGCTTATTCTTATTCTTCTTCTAACGCATTTAATGCAGCTTCAACCGTTTAACGTAGAAACTTCATTCAAACTATGTTACGTAGGTCTTACTTAGGACATGGGTGCTATGTATTTTTCAGCTTTGTAACTTTTATACTTTTTAAACTATTAATTAAAAACTATCAAAATTTCCCCATTGACTTAACATTATGATTATGACATCACAATACGGCCGTTAAGCAATTAGAATCCTATGGCAGGTGTTCGGGCCACCTGGACCAACTGCCAGTCTCAGGCTTTAAGCATACAAACTCGCCCTATTAAGACTACACATCCTGTTCAACTGCTTCCTCTGCCAAAAACTGTTTCAAAATAAAAGTCCTCACTACAATATTTCACTGTTAAACAATTCAACCCTTTAAACTACTGAACTTTTTAACTGTTCAGCCATTGTAACTGTTGCTTGTCATCAACTATGACTCCTACCCACAGTAGCTAGTTAGCTAAGTTAGCTAAGTAACATGGTTAGCATAGTTAGCATGCTAGCATGTTAGCATGCTAGTTAGCATTTTTAGCAAAACTGCTTAAAATGATTAGCTAAGTTAGCTAAGTCACATGGTTAGCATAGTCAGCATGCTACCATGTTAGCATGCTAGTTAGCATTTTTAACAAAACTGCTTAAAATGATTAGCTAAGTTAGCTAAGTCACATGGTTAGCATAGTTAGCATGCTAGTTAGCATTTTTAGCAAAACTGCTAAAAATGATTAGCTAAGTAACGTGGTTAGCATAGTTAGCATGCTAACATGCTAGTTAGCATTTTTAGCAAAACCGCTAAAAACGATTAGCTAAGTCAGCTAAGTAACGTGGTTAGCATAGTTAGCATGCTAGCACTAGCATGTTAGCATGCTAGTTAGCATTTCTAGCAAAACCGCTAAAAACGATTAGCTAAGTCAGCTAAGTAACATGGTTAGCATAGTTAGCATGCTAGAATGTTAGCATGCTAGTTAGCATAGTAACTTTGTTAACATTATTATCTTTGTTAACATAGTTAGCATAACTGCTAGCAAACATTAGAGCCATTCCAACTGTCAGTTATCGTCAACTATCTACCTAAATAATTTAACCATTTAAACTATCCACCTATTTAACTGTTCAGTCATTCCAACTATATTAAACCTCATCTACTTAGCAACCAATATAGTTTGTTTTTACTCTGTATGATATTTTACATCATATTTTTTGCATTTTCATGCACTGTATTTCCTTCAGGAAATGCTTTTCTAGTTATTCTTCTTCTAACGCACTTAATGCAGCTTCAACCGTTTAACGTAGAAACTTCATTCAAACTATGTTACGTAGGTCTTACTTATGACATGTGGGCTTTGTATTTTTCAGCTTTGTAACTTTTATACTTTTTAAACTATTAATTAAAAACGAATCAAAATTTCCCCATTGACTTAACATTATGATTATGACATCACAATACGGCCGTTAAGCAATTAGAATCCTATGGCAGGTGTTCGGGCCACTTGGACCAACTGCCAGTCTCAGGCTTTAAGCATACAAACTGGCCCTAATAAGACTACACATCCTGTTCAACTGCTTCCTCTGCCAAAAACTGTTTCAAAATAAAAGTCCTCACTATAATATTTTACTGTTAAACAATTTAACCCTTTAAACTACTGAACTTTTTAACTGTTTAGCCATTGTAACTGTTACTTGTCATCAACTATGACTCCTACCCACTGTAGCTAGTTAGCTAAGTCACATGGTTAGCATAGTTAGCATGTTAGCATGCTAGTTAGCATTTTTAGCAAAACTGCTTAAAATGATTAACTAAGTTAGCTAAGTCACATGGTTAGCATAGTTAGCATGCTAGCATGCTAGTTAGCATTTTTAGCAAAACTGCTAAAAATGATTAGCTAAGTTAGCTAAGTAACATGGTTAGCATAGTTAGCATAACTGCTAAAAATGATTAGCTAGGTTAGCTGGTTAACATAGTTAGCATTTTAGCATTGTTAGCATGTGATTTATACCTGTATCAACTTCCAGCTGCAAATCTAGGCCCCATCAAAGAATCAGTTCAACTGATTGCACCTGTATCAACTGCTTTCTGCTGAACTAGGCCAACTCTCTCTGTGTCTCTCCATTCTACAAGGATATAAGGCACATTTCAACCAACTTTCTATCCATTCATCCTCTTCAAACCATTCACTCATCCACCCATTAAACTATCCATCAACATCCATTAACCAATCTGCCTATCAACATCCATTCAACTTTCTGTCTATCAACATCCATTACACTATCTACATTTTTAAAACTATATACTCTGTCTCAGGCTTTAAGCATACGATATGGCTCTATTAAGACTGCTTTTAAGCAATTAGAATCCTAGGCCAGGTGGCCAGGCTATATTAAACCTCATCTACCTAGTTCAGTCATTCCAACTATTAAACCTCATCTACCTAGCAAATAATTTAACCTTTTACACTATCCACCTATTTAACTGTTCAGTCATTCCAACTATATTAAACCTCATCTACCTAGTTCAGTCATTCCAACTATATTAAATCTCATCTACCTAGCAGATAATTTAACCATTTAAACTATCCACCTATTTAACTGTCCAGTCATTCCAACTATATTAAAGGGGTGATAGAATGATGATATAGGGTATTTGGTGCTGGTCCTTAAGGTCTCTGAATAGGGTGTGTAACATTGGTTGGGCTGAAAATGGCATATGTGCTGTTCTATGCGCCCTAATGCAAGCCTGGTTAAAAGCCCTAGAATGAAACGAGAGGTTTTCTCCCTTTTATGGTATGCTCATGAATATTTAGATGAGCTGTGCGCTGATTGGTTGGTTTACAACGAGCGAAGCTGTGGAGCAAACGCGTCATGGCCACAAGCACTCACTCACTGAAACATCGAAATTGTTGATATGGACACATTAGGTGTTGAACCATATATGTATGAGCCAGAATCAGAGGAAGAATCTGATGTAGAGGAGCAACCAGTCGCCCATAGATTACAAATGACTACTTCAGAATGGTAAGTTTTTTCATTTATCATTTACACGTAGCACTACACGTTAGCTGTAATACTAATGTAATAGCCTACTCACACTTCAGTGTCCTAGCCTAAGCATAACGTTGTATTAGTCTTATGTTAACTTTGTAAGCAGCATAACAGTTATTCATTTGCACACAAACAAATGTTTTACAACATGTAACGTTACCCTCGTGCATTTTCTGTCAAGACGTCCAGTTAGCGAGAAAGTCCGTATAGCCAATATGTAGCGTGCAGATAGCTATAATGAAATGAGTGCTGCTTGCAAGGAAAGTAGCCTATACTCTCGTTTTAGTCAGTATATTGTTACCGTTCTCTCCTGCTGAATGGGTTATCTGATTAGGAGTTACCTACATTATTTGCCACGTAACGTTAGTAGTAATATGTGATCTTACAACAGGACGTCCAGTTAGCTGGGCAAGAGACTATTTCCGTAGTACCAGTTCAGTATGTTATGGCCGTAATGAAATGAGTAGCCTACTGCTCACTCGCTTCAACAAAAATATTACCACTGTCATGTCACGAGAGGTAATATTTTTGTTGAGGCGAGCAGTAGGCTACTCATTTCACAAACACCATAACCTACGAACTGCCACTACAGAAATAGTAGGCTCTTGCCTAACTAACTGGACATCGTCCTGTTGTATATATTATTACATGTAACGAAGATAATAATCTCATAACCAGATGACCTAATCAGCAGTAGGCTAACTTCTATCCTGCTGATTATATCATCTGATTATAAGATTATTACCCTCGTTCCATGTAGTGATATGTGAACTTACAATTACATCCATCTCCCCTTGCCAGGTGTACGTGTGGAAACTGTGACCGCATGCCCCAGGAGAGAGAAAATATATGTTGCCGGGAAGTACCCCAGGTAACTAAAACTGGAGATATTTACTCAAGCTAATTTGTGCTTTCTGCTCATTCAAAATGACAAAATAACAACATGGTCTTTATATTTGTTTTTACAGGTCATGAGAAGAATGACCCAGGTTCCGGAGGAGATAACCTGTATGATTGACCATCCTGGCCTTGAACCGGTGTGCCTCAACATATATTCTTTACAAAATGCAATGAACATCTACAGAGCTGACCATGGGCAGTTGAGAATAAGAGGGATGGAAAGGTGAGGACAATCTGATACAAGTGTTACCAGCTATATAATATAAATCAAATGTTTTTAGCCAATATGCATTCATTATTAGTTCAGCAGGTCACGAAAACAAAGTTTGATGCAAACAGTAAAATGACAAACTTTATTTTGTTTCAACACAATCATACAGTGCTATACTCAAAAATATAAAATATTCAAAAAATAAATAGTAAAAAAGTGTGCCTTTCCACTCTGATTTCTCTGAAGGCAATGCAGACACTTGGCCTACAGATCTTTCGTGAGCTGGTGCTGGGGTTTCCTTGGGCGAAGTGTCCGTGTTGTGATCCCCTCTTGTGTGGTGCTGCGCATACGGAGGGAGTTTCCGGAAACATCAGGGCAGTATGTCGGGTTCAGACCCCCCCTCGACTGAACCGTGACACATGCTCAGCGACAGCATCCTCCCTGGAAGGTCTGGGAAGTTGAGCACACAAGTCTTGGGGCACAGGAATCTGCTGGACGGCATCCACATAACGAAGGGAGTCATGGACGATCTCTTCGAACACCAGTCTTATCAGGTTAAAGACATAGCCTGTTGTGTGTGAATTAATAAGTTATTGTTAGTGTCTATACCGTTGCACATTTGTTGCACAATCGTTTGTATAAAAAAATATATACATTTTAAACTTACAAATCGTTTGGCCTTTGGAAACACAAGCCTGTACATTAGTTTCCCCTTGGCTGTCTTCCGTTGAAGGCATCATACGTGTGTGTTCTCAGCTGCATTGCATCAAATATCTATAAAATAATTAAAAGTAGATCAGTTGTGAAGTCATCAGTGAAAGACAAACACTTCCTGCAGGGGACAATGAGCACAATGATACCTTTTTCATCTTTGAAAATGAAGCTCCACAAAAGTAAATGGCAGCAGACAGCTGAAGGTTGCCCACAGGGGTGCTCCCAATAACTGGCTGACTCTTCCACTGTCGGAAGAACTTGCAGTGAGGGCATAGTTGGTCGATCGCTAGGAAGGACCCTCTTCTGCGTGGCAGGAATGTACAGGTTCTTGTGCACACAGGGCAGATCTCAGTCAAAAATCTGTCAAAAAACAATTGTACTGTCTGACAACAGTCACAATGCATATAAATAGCACTGCTGCATTGTGAGAGTTGTAACTTTACTTACAAAAGCTGAGATGATTCTGTCTCCATTGTAGCAGACTGTGCAGGATCGTATGTGGAATCTTGAGGATCAGTGCATGCAGAGGAAACATCTTCCACCTCCTCCTCAAATTCAAGGCGAGGTCTCTTTGCTGGCCTCTGACCCTTCAAAGGAGTTGAAGAGAATGGCCCAGAGACTGAAGGAGCCGTTGTGCCTACTGCCACACTTTGGCATTGCGGCGTTGCCTGTATGCCTTCAAAGGGGGAGGGGGAGACTATTTAGTGGGGTGTCATATGGATTGCTCGGTGCCGAAGGACAATGTACTGCTGTGATACACCATACAATTTACTAATCAGTCATATCTTTTGTATATAGACCCATTCATACTGGTTGAACAAATAACTTTCACCAGCCTTCCCCACAAAAGTAAATGCAGGTCATTCAGTGAGATGAATAGTATGAATAGGTCTATTCATACTATGAATACTTCTTTAATTTGTTGTGAATGGCTCACTAATGTACTCAGTCATCAAGGTAAGTAATTGGGCAACACTGCTCTACTAAATGCTACCCAGTAATAATGCTACACATGTTTGGAACACACAAACACCATAACACGTCTGATAATATTCATGATAACATAATAATAATTAGAACGTTTACCTTTGCTTCGTTGGTGAGGTCTCAATGTAGTAAAAGAAAGCTGCGTCCCGCGAGATTCCACACAAGGAGGATCTGTTTGGCATGCTGCAACTTTTGTTCGTGGTTGTTCTTGTGATGTGCTCTGAAATCATTTTACACGATAATGTTAACGTTACTCCTAGTTTCCACTTCTAAAAGTGGTAACAGGATCGACTTAGGTGGGTAACATTACAGCTTAGTGCTAGCTTCTAGCAACCAAACTATCGTGATTCTACTCAGCTTTAGCTATCTTGCTGGAATAGAATAACAAAATAACCTGACGAAGACCTGGACAAACGTGCATCGTAAAGTGTAGATTTACATGTCAACATGTTATTTATTCGAATGAAATACAGTCAGGGAAATGAAATAATGTTACCCCCATTGCTAACAAACTGAATCGTAACACATTCTACGTGTACATGTATGTTGCTATACACGATATGCTAGCATTGCTATCAACTGCTTAGCGACAAAATAATACTTACAGCTTGCGGTTGTGATGACCTTACGGTCGGAACAGCCCCTCGTTTCAGTAAAAGAAGTTTGGCAAATCCTGCTTTAAACTGTCCAAGATTTTGAAAGCTGTCTTCGGTAAAATGTTTAGAGCAAATGAACAGCTGAGCGTCGAACTTTGCTGGGATCTTCTGATAGACAAACATTATCCATGCCTGCCGAGTCTTCGGATCCTTGGGAAGACTGTGACAAACTTCCCCTTTCTCCGTGCAGCCTGGAACACTGCATTTACCTCTCTGGCTCATTTTCGATAGAGAAACTGCCTGCTTTGTAATTCTTGTAGAAGTAAACCCAACAGTAGGCTAGCTAAACTAGTGTCTGACATCTTCACGACCTCCATTCATGTTCTTGGGCCAGCGAACCAGTGGGCTGGTCTGTATGTAAATTTTGGGGCGTGACAAATGTACAGGCCAGAGCCAAATAAGGCACCACTTCGGAGTTTGCGTAAACTCTGAGCTTCTTTTGGATTCGCCCGTTTTATGGCGGGAGTTTCGAATTGTGAGATTTGCACAGAAAGGAGGCGTGGATGGGGTTTTGAACTTCTCTGTATCTCCATTTCACCCACTGAACTATTGTTATTCATCTATGACAAGGTAAACTCGGTTTTGCATTCTATGACCCCTTTAAACCTCGTCTACCTAGCAAATAATTTAACCTTTTAAACTATCCACCTATCTGTTCAGTCATTCCAACTATATTAAACCTCATCTACCTAGTTCAGTCATTCCAACTATATTAAACCTCATCTACCTAGTTCAGTCATTTCAACTGTATTAAACCACATCATGTTGGTTGCCAATTAGCACATCATCTGTTTTAACAATATATTTCACACCATATGTTTTGCATTTTCATGCACTGGTAATTCCCTGGAATTGCGTTTTCTAGTATTATTATTCTTCTTCTAACGCTTTTTGTGCGTTTAATACAGGGCTGCTAGAAAATGTTAGTTAAGTTAGCTAAGTAGCATGGTTAGCATGTTAGCATTGCTAGCACTGCTATAAAACATTAGCTAAGGAGCATGGAAATAGGTCTTTATTTTAAAACGTTTCCAACTGTTTATTACTTGAAAGCAAGATGACGATTGTCACAAACATTTACCTATTTTAGGAGAAATTTTAAGCTGACAGGCAATTGTTACCATTCTATTAAACCAACGTTCACCGACAAACGATCAGGAAGCGGTTCTTCTTCCTACTCGGATACTAGGATCAAACACATGAAGTTGTATCTCCGAAGACATTTTGTGCAACAGTTTTGACTCGAGTTTAAGTCAGGTTTTAGCACTGTAAAGTTGAATATGGAGCATAGCACAGGCAGAATCGGATGAGGACGCACTGGAGGAAGCGTCACAGTACTGTTAGCCAATCAGAGGTGAATTCATTAGCATGTCATTAATATTCATGACTAGAGGCGAAATCCAGTCGTTCCTCCCCGCCCACCTTCCCCACCAAACTAGAACAGCATGAAACAGACGCAGGACAGCATTTTTTTCACTAAAACCGGCTCACAGGGCATTCATCAATACTACAGACCACTGCAAAATTAATGAAAAAACGATGAGATGAGACCTTTAACTTAGATAAGTTTCTCGTCCCGTCTCCTCTCCTCGCTCGTTTCAGGTTATCAGTCTCTTCTCCATAGTAGGCTACTTTACTCACTGACTCGACTTTATCAGAATTCACAGATTTCACTGGCTGAGTAGCAGCAAGCGAAATGATGGTTCCTGAAGCTCCTGAAGTAAATGCTGTTATCCTAACCAACGAAACATTTAGCGCAGCTTTGAAATCTTACGTGAAAATCTAAATTAGGCTATTATGGTCTGGATCCAGATAGGATCACGTCACGGTCCGGACTCGGACCGCGGTCCGCCATTTGGTGATGGCTGGTTTAGTAGCTTCTATTGGATTTAATAGCATCTTTTGACAGCGCAAAAACGAGAAGGCAACGGTGTTCAAAGGGGGGTCATCCCTGTTCCCCAGGTCCTATGTTCCCCGGGTCCTATGTTCCCCGCTCGGGGTTAGGGTTATGGTTAGGGTTTTAAAAAAGGGTCCTATGTTTCCTGGTCTCATACAAAGCGGGGAACATAGGACCCAGGGAACATAGGTAGCTCCCTTCAAAGGTATGGCATAGGCTGCTGCATTCAGAATGAGCTATATCCTATAATATAGCCTTTCTACAGCGAGTGGTCAGACAATTATTCATAACACCCAACTGTCTTGAGTTGCAGTTATAAAATCCAACTACTTAAAAATATTAGATAGTTAGCAGGCCAGACAGAACCCAAAAAAAATAGTTTTGTTTACCCATAGCTACAACGTTGCTATGCTTTGCTGGTTTAACGTGATGAGAACGGTGCAAACTTAACTGATGGGTTACTGATCTACAATTCTGACTGTGACATGATTTAAGCATACAGCAAAGTCCTGTAAAATATGTCATTTTAATGTAGCCCAAAATGATAGGCTATTAAAAAAAAGTCAGACTTTCTGCCCTACCAAAATGTATGGTCACCGCACGCTACTGGGGATTGCTCTTTAAGGTGCAAAGGCACCACATTTGACGAACATTATCCACCTTGGATAGTCGAGTGTCGTGTCGTCCATTACCCCTTACACAACCAACAGCTATGTCAGTGATATAGGCATTTTGTATTCTGCAAAGTCATGTTATCGGTGTGAGACTTGTTAAGAGTAATCACCTTACAGTGTGTCCTCATCGTCCCTGTCCTTGAAGAATCAGGGGAACATATTAGAGCCAATTATTTCCGACATTCTGGCAACATTTAGGAGAATACATGCCACTTTTCTCTAACAGTTAGGCTACCTCGGTTTGGAGAGTTAATACATCCACTGTCGGCGGCTCCGCTAATACAATGTTCATACCTTCTACTGTGAATTACACAAATGAAATTTACACGCAATCATCTCATATTTCATAACCAACACAATTATGTATGTTCATTGCCAATACACACCCATTACAAAGGCATTTGCTGGAAATGAGGCAGTGGGGTCAGATGATGTGCCCCCTTCCACCCCTGCCATCATCGGCCGCCCTTCATTGTTAGCAAGGGCCAGCTCCTCCGAAACAGTGAAGGGCGGTGGAGCTGGAGGTAGAGCTTTTTTTTTTAAGTTGAAATCACTACAATAGGATTAATGGCGAACAATTCAGCCTGTGGCATGAGCCTATTTATTTTCCAGACAATATGCAGGGGATTTCACTTACGAATTTACACAATCTGCTATTTTTTGTCAGCACACCACCCTAGCCTTATTATGAGCAACCGTGTTGCCCCTCGCAGTGATTTGGTGCTTAAACTCCTTGTAGGAGTTCATGATGATCACTTGTTCCTCCTGGGTGAAATACAGCGCTCTTGTTCTATCCATTTTCTGACAGGGTGAGTAAAATGACGCAATAAACGCCCTTTTTATGTGAACGCGCATTGAACCTAAAGAGAAAAACCTGGCTTGACAAATTGAGTGGTCAGTGAGCTTCGTGGTACCGTTTAACTTTGATTGCGAGTTTCGTATTTGTCGATCTAGGTTATCCGAAGAAAGCCTGGGTATGTTCAGCGAGGTTCGTAGTATACCCCACTGACATACAATCTAAATAGTCCACAAGAAACCTCAAAGCGTTACCTTTCATTTCAGACCAGGATTAAGCTTCTGGGTCAGTGACAGATAAGGGTTGGTAAAATGAGAAAATTAAAAATATGTTTAAACCTTTAAAACAAAACATGCCTGAGGTTTGCTAAAGTGTATACTTTGTATTTCTATTTCTGTTGTATTCATATTATTTAATATGACGTGTATACTATTTTTTAACAAAAGATAGAACTAACAGCCTGTTAAATTGTCAAATGGTGTAACCACAAAAATGACAAATATCTAATATTGCACACCTCCTAGAGTTCATGCAATTGCTCTCATGAAATTATTAGTTTATTTTGTAATATCCTATGAGAAAATATTTTATTATATTTATTTCTAAATTTAAATTATATGGGTTTTTCATTGTACTGAGCAAGACCATATGCTGTAAACATCTTGTTTTATGTCTATTCTTTGACCATTGGAGTAAAAATGGTTTAAACAACCATTATTACAGTGAAGTAGAGTGTTAAATCATTATCCATATTAACTTTTTTGTACATTATTAGTCTTTTAGACAAAATACTGGTTACACCAATTGACATAAATCGGTTACACCAATTGACCATAAAACGTTTATAGCAATAGGACAAGAAATTGACACAGAAAATAGGCATCAAGGTAAACTGAATTGGATATTTTGATATGTATTCATGTCATTCATCATATTCCATATCAAATATCATTTCATAACATCAATGAAGAAACTTGTGTTCTATTTGATTTCAGTTCAGTTCTCATACAATTTCAGTCTATACCCATTATTTTCAAAGAGAGTGAGATAAAGGACCCTATTTTCGCGATGCAAAACCTGGCGCAAAGCGTATTATTATTCTGACGCGAAGTTTTTTCCTATTTTACACTTTTATTAAATAATGTGCCCAGGGGTGTGGCAATTACCAACATAAGGTGTGGTCTGGCACATGATCTAAAAATCGCTATCTTACACCATCTAAAAAGCATTACGCCACTGACCAAGAAAAGCCTGGTCTAGCGAAAGGCGCATATGAAACACAGCTGAAGACACACTGTCACGAGATGTAAGCAGCAATTCCTCTGCAGAATAAATGTCCTTAGTTTATTTAGTCATTCGAACATTATAGGGGGAAGTTTTGCTTTTTTCAGGCTATGTTTTTGCTGGTAACCCATTGTCAGTCAATAGTGAAAGTAATTAACTGTATAACTGTTTTGTCATTGACTATGACACCACGGTGAAGTTAGTTTCACTTTGCCTATGAGTTCAATTAATAGACAAGTGCAGATGTGTGTAGCCTATACTCTGCTAGGTTTTAGTAAAGAATGGCTTAGTGGAATACCTGTTCCATAAGGTCTTGCGTACAAGCAGATTCCTTCAAATACACCGCTGACTATCAAAATACTGATGCTCTGTTTGAAGTTGCCCTGCTTGCTGTTAAAGGGAATGACAGATGTCCTCCTCATTGGTTTAAAGGATGTTAAGCTCAAAACACACCCATGACTGATTAAGAAACATAAGAGCCACCTTTTTGCGCCAGGCACCTGACGTTTGATAACAAAACCACCCGGAATGTGGATTGGACAAACCCCTAAATGTATTTACGCTATTTGCTAGTGACCATGCATTTTAGATTGCTAAATTAGGGCCCAAAGTGTATGTGGGAGAGAATAAGAGTGAGTGAAAGAGTGGGTATGGTCTACACTAACAACCAACCAACAGCAGGATCTGCGTTCACATGCTCTCTGTGGCGAGACAAGTTTTCCTTGCTTGTAAGTGGCATCCATTGGGGGACAAAGGGTACATTTTGTATATAATAAATGTATTTATATTATTTATTTATAATTTGAACATACTGTTTACATACATCATAATAAAATATTGAAATAAATTATGGAAGTTTAAATTTAAAATGAAAAGCTTTGACATTTCAAAAATCGCTTAAATTGCAATCTCATTAAACCCTTTTAAAGCTATTGTTCATGCTAAACAGTTAGTCACTATTTACATTATAAAAATAATATAATTGGCACCTAAAATTACATACCCTGAATCTGATCAAACTGGTCTCAAACAGAAAAGAGTCAAATGGTGTAACCGGTTACACCATTTGACATTTCTATTTAAAAGCACAATTTGCAGGAATTATTATGGACAACTATGTACACACTTCACCTTTATGTGAATATTCAAACATAGTTTTTACATTAAATTGGAATATTTTATGATTATTATGATTTATCAACATTTTCAAAAGGTCATACCATTTGACATGTAACCTAAGCTTGCCTGGCCATGGCCTAAAAACACTATTATGTTACTTTAAGAGAGTTGCTAACCTTGACTCATAGCAGTTGGGGTCTTGAAGGGTCCTTCTCTATGACATAATTTCCTGTCACATTATCCTCTGACATAATACATACAAAATTGCTCCTTAAATGGTGGTTACACCACTTGACATTTCAAGTGGTTGATGTGACAGACACGATTTCCCCATATTAATTAAAACATTCAGAACAATGGGGTTTCGTTACTTGTATTAACAATTTTTTACCCAAATTAAGTTAATACTCTTTCAAAATTAAATAAATCCAAAACTTTAAGATTAGGGTTTGATGAAAATGATATTTGAAAATAATTTGTCAAGTTATTTTCAAATTTTAACAATTTTAAATGTATGTAACCCATATGTACACAAAAAAATGAGCGTCAGATCATTGACCCTTCTACACAAAGGGGTTCATGTGCAGTAAGCATTTGATTATGCATTTTGAATAACAAAAAGTCCTATGGGGAGTTTCCACAGGCATTTTACAAAACACATGAGCATACCTTGGCAAATAATAGTCTAAAGCACTCATATTTTCATTCTATATTGATCTAGTTTTGCACACAGCTTCACAAGACCTGTGGGGTATACTACGAATCTCGATTAGTGGGTTAGTGAGGTACTGTATGTTGCGCTCAAAGGCATGGTATGTTGTGACACGAAAGTGGATGAAAATGTATCAACAAATGAAGCAACATTTCAGCTCTTACTATCCTGTAGTTTTTATTAGTAGGCCTACCATGGTTCAACATATGTGTAAAGGTTATATAATAATTCACTTTAACTGAGAAGTTAACAAAAAATATTCCACTATTCCACAAGTTAACAAAAACAGAAAGAAAGGAAGACAGAAAGAAAGAAAGCCTTTGAAATGTAGCCTATCCCACGCTTCCACAAAGAGGCATATTGAACTAATGTTTAGGCTACTGTACATGTTTTATGCATGGGTAGGCTATATTGTTGTTTGGTGATTTAGCCTACTCCTTTACTACACCCTCTTCTAAGCAAACAAGGCATATAGGTTCATCATGTAGCATAAATATTTTGCTCTTTCTTACATTAAATAACTTTAATTTATCCTCTCTACTTGTCCCTGTAGTCATGGCCTCCTCCTCATCACTAATTTCGGGTTCATAATTTTCAGTGGTCGACTGGTTGATCTGCTGCTCAGAGGCTACAAATTGTACCGCATAGGCCTACACAGATCAAACTTCAGTTTTGTTATTAATATTTGCATACTGCAAAGTCTATGAATCGGATACAAAAGGCTAATATTTTAAGAAATGTAATATGTTGCTTGCAAATAGCTTGACAACGCTACAAACGTCCAATATTAGCCCAATAACTGCTAATAGTCAAAGTCAAAGTCAAAGTCTGCTTTATTGTCAATTTCTTCACATGTCAAGACATACAAAGAGATCGAAATTGCGTTTCCTACTATCCCATGGTGGAGACAAGACATATTTTACCAATTAGGTCCACAGACAAACATAACATTCAAGTAAACAATATAAAAAGTAAAAATAAGAAGGCACATACAATGAAGAAATAAGAGCAGCAAAATTTGGTAGAAATTGTGCAATTGTGCATACAGTAGACAGTCAATATAATAGTGCAAAAGTCAGGCCAATAAATGGCTGAGGTAGTTTTGTTTGACCTGTAGTATGCAAGTGGCATAGTGGTGCAAGTTATGTAAGAGCAGCAGAAGTGTGTTCAGAAGTGTTCAGGACAACAGGACAACAACAACAAGTTGCAAGTGTGCAAGTGTACAAGTGGAGTAGTGCAAGGCAGCCATTTTGGGTCTAAAAGTCCAGGATGTTATGTAGCTGAGGGTGGAGGGGGGAGAGGGGGGAGAGAGTTCAGGATCCTAACAGCCTGGTGTATGAAGCTGTTGGTGAGTCTGGTGGTGCACAAATTGTGAGCGGGGTGACTTGCATCACTCACAATTTTGGTCGCCTTGCGGGTGAGGTGGGAGGTGTAAATGTCCTTCAGGGAGGGGAGAGAAGCACCAATAATCCTTCCAGCTGTGTTCACTATGCGCTGCAGGGCTTTCCTGTTGTATTCAGTGCAGCTTCCGCCCCACACAGCGATACAGCTGGAGAGGATACTCTCAATGGTGCCTCGGTAGAATGTGGTCATGATGGCTGGTGGAGCACTTGCTCGCCTGAGTTTCCGCAGGAAGTACAGGCGGCGCTGAGCTTTCTTTGCCAGTGATGCAGTGTTGGTGGTCCAGGAGAGGTCTTCACTGATGTGCACCCCCAGGAATTTGGTGCTGCTCACTCTCTCCACCACAGCACCGTCGATGGTCAGTGGCAGGTGTTGGGTGTGACCTCTACGGAAGTCAACAACAATCTCCTTGGTCTTGCTGACGTTCAGCAGGAGGTTGTTGTCCCTTCATTACCTATAGGCTATCTCTCTTTACCAGTTGCCACTTTTGTCTTTAGGCCTAATCTAGAAGCTTGGCACATAGCAGCATCTACCTGGCCGTTTCAGTCCCTCCTGGCCTCTTTCTACCATCCATCCTTCCTGACGCTTATGGCTACTGTAGTAGAGAAAACTTTTTGGAAAAGACGGGCTATATGGACCCAACCAACTCTTTTTGGGAGGGGAGAACTCCCTCACACGGTAGGCTACAACCCATGCAGAGGCAACGGTGCCATGCACAGAATGAGGAACGTGTAGCCTACTTTAAGAGAAGTTAGACTAACGTGACAAATGTCAATATTTTTTTCCTCGACCGGCCCAAAAGTAAATATTAATACAAATTATAAAAACAAACAAAAAGCATAAAAACAGGTATGTGTGTGTTTCACACCAGATAAAAATATTTTCCTCTCATAACTTATTTAAACAAACTTTAGGTGGCAGGGTTAAGAAAACAACACCATTGGATTTTGACATCAAAATTTCAAAAGGCTTGAAAGTGGTCAGAGATAAAGTCCTACTGTAAATGTAAAAATCTTTGAGTATAAACAAAAGTTTATGAAGGGGGTACATTTACCCATCTAATTTGCCACTGGGTGGCAAGCACCTTAAATTATGCACCTTTCAGTATACTGGATGTTGCACATATTTGAGCAGGTATGACTTTTTGTCATATTAGGTACCCACATAACTAATTAACAGGAAAACAGTAGGCCTAAGATGTAAACCAACAATAGTAAACTATTACTAGCCTATAACCACAAACCGTTATTATAAGCCTACAATAAAGTAGCCTGGTCAAATCAGTTCCTATCGTGGGTAGTTCTTCAGAGCCCTATTTTTACTACCCCTGCTGTCTGTACCACGTCCATTACGGACACTATCATCACGATTACCACTGCCACCTCCAGGTATATTGGGCAGAGGGTCGAAATAAGCAAGGTATGGCTGGACACCGTTGTATACACGCAAAGACGCACCTTCATCACAGACGCACCGCCACTGTCAATAGACGATCGATCATAATCTCCAAAATACAGATATTCTCATTCAGAATCAGAACAGGTGAATAACATACTGTAGCCTACCCAAGACTTTATCACACGTGAACGTTTTTTCAACATTTGGTGTAGGCCTATTTCTGCTTCAATTTATGCAAAACTATGGCCTGCATCGCTTCCGCGTCATTACAAACAAATGCACGTCTTGTGTTTCTCGCGTGCGAATTTGGGCTGTGGAGGAGAGTCAAAATGGGATTTGTCACTGTACTTGGATCTATCGTCTATTTTAATCAGTGTTGTTGTTTGTCGCAATTAAAAATACCCTCAAGGGCCAAATTATTATTTTGACATTAGGTCGCGGGCCGGAATTGGGCCGGGCGCGGGCCGGAATTGGAATTGTGAATTGAACCTGTTCCTCATTATTAGTCTGCTAGTTTAATTATGATTTCCAGCCCTGTGTTCACCTGTCTCTTGTTTCTTGTCCACTTGTGCCTTGTTAGCCTTGTTTAACCCCTGTGTATTTAAACCCTCTGTTTTTGACAGTGATCTTGTTCAAACCTCGATAATCGATGCAAGGACAGAGACCGCCGTCCTTCTTGGCCACAAAGAAAAATCCAGCTAAGGCTGGGGATGTGGACGGCCGGATCAACCCATTACCCAGGGCCTCCTGGATGTACTTCTCCATTGCTCTGGTCTCAGGTACAGACAGTGGGTACAGTCTTCCTCGCGGAGGCATAGTTCCTGGGAGAAGGTCAATAGCCATTTCATAGGGCCTATGTGGGGGGAGAGCACAAGCCTTAGTCTGAGAAAAAAACTTTTTCAAGTCATAGTAATGTTGAGAAACGAGTGTGCAGTCTACCTCTGGGAACTCCGAGGGCAACCTTGACGATCGCTGGACAGTGGTTCTGTGCACTCTATGGTCTCCAGGTAGCGTGCCTGAGCAGGTCTTGGCACACCCAGGACCCCACGTTAACAAAGTTCCTTCTTTCCAGTTAAACTGGGGACAATGGGCCTTAAGCCAGAGATAACCCAGCACCACCATCTCTTTGGGCGAGTCAATTAGGAAAAATCGACACCATTCAACATGTTTATTCCCCACCTGCATTCTCATAGGCCTAGTAACAAACTCAATCTTACCCGATCCCAGGGGTCGGCCATTTAATGCTTGGACTGAGTAAGAAGAAGGGCTCAGCTCATAAGGTACATGGAGTCGTTTGGCCAGGGTGATGTCCAGGAGGTTTTCCTCCGCTCCAGAGTCCACCAATGCCAGGAGTGATATGTTGCAGTTGGATCTGCCCTCCCACTCCAGTGAGACCGGAAGCTGCAACTGTGAAGATGGATGAGAGGATCTTGCTGCCCTGCTCACTAGAGGTCCCCTCTGTCCTAGTGAGCATTGCCTTTTCCCGAGAGTTTAGTGCATTTATCCCGGAAATGGCCTGCCTCTCCACAGTAAAGACAGAGGTTCTCTCTTCTTCGCCGATCCTTCTCTTCTTGGGGAATTCGTGACCGCCCCAGCTGCATGCGTTCTTCCACTTCTCTGGAGGAGGGCTGACCAGCTGCTGGGCTTCTGAAAGGGGACTGTAGACTGGTCACACGCTCCCGTCGGCGCTCTCGAGCCCGTAGGTCCAATTCAGAGTTGAGGGCAATCAACTCTTCCAGACCACGCCCCAACTCTCGGTTGACGAGGACATCCTTCAGATGGTCTTGAAGTCCATGGTAGAAAGTGGTCATCAGGCACTCGCCCTCCCAGCCAGACTCAGTGGCCAAGGTGCGAAACTCGATTGCATATTCAGCAACAGAGCGCTTGCCCTGTTTCAGCTGAAGGAGACATTTGGCTGATTCCCGTTGGCTGGTAGGATGCCCAAAGACAGCTTGAACTTGGGACATTAAGTCAGAGGCATCGTGACAGATGCATAAATCCTTCTCCCAGACCGCAGTGGCCCACTCCAGAGCTTTGCCTGTCAGCAGTGTGGTGATGTATGCCACCTTTGACTCTTCCGTGGGGAAGCTGTGAGGTTGCAGCTGAAAAGACAAGGCACATTGGGTTAAGAAACCACGGCAGGCATCTGGGTTTCCCTCAGGCGTAAATCTGGACGAAGGCTGGAGGCTGTGGGAGATGGTGGCAGTGGTGTTACAGGCGCCGGAGAAGGTGTGGTGTTGATCCTAGCCACGGCTTTAGAGAGGGTCTGAACAGAGGTGTTCAGTCGATCCAAGGATTGTGCCATCTTGTGGATGCGTCTCTCTTGTTCACTGTAAGCTTCTCCCATCTTGCTTACTATTGTTCGTACATCATCAGGCTCCACAGTGCTCATTCTTGGCTCAGTCATGCTGTCACAATACTGTTAGAGCACTAATGCAGGAGACAAGAGGATCACAATTCAACAGCAGGATTTATTTTTGATCACTGGACTTCAAAAGGGTAACTCAGACAGGCACACAGAAACGTGTCTTCACACAGGTCTTCAGTAAATAACTCAGCCAGCTTTCACAGGTAACTATAGACAGTCTTCACACAGGACTTTGGTACTAACTCAGGAAGCATTCACAGGTAAACTAAACAGTCCTCACACTGGTCTTCGGTAAATAACACAGGCAGTATTCACAGGAAATCTTCAGGCATCCAACACAAAAGTCCATAAACATCCAAAGGAAACAAAAGGAGAGTTCTTACAAACCAAGCGCTGAAGTCAACTAAAAAAGCTTCAAAGACAGAGTCCATTCAGGAGAGATTCCAAAAAGGCAGCGGCAGCAAGAGCATGAGGTGGTTACTGTCCACGTGAATCCATCATGACCGAGCGCAGGAACACCAAGCCAAGGAATAGACCTCTGAAGTTCGCCTACAAAAAAGAACCAAAATGGCCATCTTTGCCCATATAAGGAGATGCGGTTGTTAATTGAAGCTAACTACCTACGGCAAGTTGCATTGCAAGTTAGCTCTGGGGTAGCAAAAATCTAAATGTGTCGCCTTCAGGTACCGGAGATCACAGTATCCACTCGAAGGCAGAGGACAAAAGTGTGTTCAGGAAAACGTCTGCATTTCAGACTTTTTCATCCCCGCGAGAGTTTAACAGGTGCGATAATTCAAAATCCCTATGTTATTTTCCCATAGGAAAATCGCCAGAAACGGATGGTCAAAGATGGCAGATTTTTTGTAGGCGAACTTCAGAGGTCTATTAAGAAGGGCATGCACAATGGGGTTCAGGTGATTCCCCTGATCACCTGCCACAGGGTTCCCCAGTGTGTTTGGCTGCAAGTCTGGGGGCATCTCCTGGTATGACATGTTCTCCATCTACACTAATGACATGAGATCTCACCATCAGTCTGTCAAAGTATTGAAGTATGCAGATGACACCACCATCATCGGCCTCATTAGTGACAATGATGAGTCCCAGTACCACAAGGAGGTGAAATGGGCTACAGACTGGTGTACTGAAAACAAGTTCCATCTTAACGCCTCAAAAACCAAAGAAATGGTTGTGGACATGAGAAGGTGGTATAACACCAAAGCCCCGTCTATTATATGTGAACAGCCTATAACCTTGACTGACTCCTTTAAATTTCTTGGCTCACATATCAGCCATAATTTGAAATGGGACATTAACACCACCCACCTTATCAAAAAGGCAAATCAGAGACTTTATTTCCTAATACAACTGAAAAAGTTTCATATCAACAAAACCCTTTTGGTGCTCTTTTACAAAGCCATCATTGAAAGCATCATCTTATCTTCAATCATCGTCTGGTATGGGAACTCTGACAGTTGTACCGAGAGGAAATTAGAGAGAGTTGTCAGCAAAGCCTCCAACATCACTGGTTGTGACCTTCCATCAGTTCACTCTCTATGCTGAACGTAGCTTGAACCGAGCAACCAAGATCATCAGGGACACCTCACATTCGAGCCATGATCTCTTCCAACTTCTGCCCTCTGGAAGACGCTATACTGTAGATCTCTGAAGACTGGAATGACGTGCTTCAACAACAGCTTCTACCCTTCAGCAATTAGACTCCTGAACTCCTGAAGATTTGCAACTCTACTTATTTATTTATTTGATTAACATTGTTGTGTGGCAATTAAAGTTTGGTTTCTATTCTATTCTATTCTATCTTATCCTAAAGTCACAATACATTGCCTGGGGTTGCCAATAATTCTGGAGGGTACTGTAGGATATTCTAAAATAAGGATATTCTTATTCTTAGTCCTATTTGTCATTTTATATAAAAAAGGTAGGGATTTTCATAAATCACATTTGAGATCTCGTAAACTCATATTTAGCTGCCAAAAGGAAAATTACAAATTTCACTATTTCATGGAAAATGTATGTTCATTTTGAATTTGATACTAGCAACACGTTTCCAAAAAAATTGGGGCAGGAGGAACAAAATGCTGGAAAAGTTGTGTAATGATAAAGAAAACGAAAGGAGGAATATTTCACAACTAATTACGGTAACTGACAACATGATTGGGTATGAAAATGAGCATGGGCAAACTCCTGTGGTTAACAATCAAAATGTGTATTCTTTTTGGAAATCATGAACCTTAAGAGGGGAGGGCTTATCCAAGTATCCAACCTATCCAACTTGTTTTAGTGCTCAGTCTGAAAACCAACATTTTTGACGGTGTGGAGGTGCATTAGTGCCTACAGCATGGGCATCTGAATGATTTTGAGCAACATATACTGCCATCCAGGAAATGTTTTTTTCAAGGGAAGACCTTGAATATTTCAGGAAAACAATGCAAATGAATTCTGCACATGTTTAAAAAGTATTTCTCCATAGAGGAAGGGTCCAGGTGCTAAAATGGCCTGTCTGCAGTCCAGACCTATCAAATTAGGTGCATCATGGAATGACAGACATGATTAAGAAAACCCTATACTGTTGAGCAACTGAAATCCTATATGGGCAGGAATGGGACAACATTTAATTCTCAAAACTCTAGCAACTGGTCTCCTCAGTTCCTAAACATTTAAAACATTTTGTTAAATGAAGAGGTGAAGCCGTATACCGTATACCCCCAACTTCTTTTGAAACATGTTGCTGGCATCAAATTCAAAATGAACATATATTTTCGTTGAAATAGTCACATTTTTAATTTTTAACATTTTATGTTGTCTATGTCCTTTTTGCAGCTAAATATGGATGGATGGAGATACAGATGGATTTTCGAGATTTGTAGATTTTCACATTCTGCTTTTATTTGCATTTTACACAACACACTACAAAACAAAACCCCTTAATTTCAGCCCTTATAAATGCCTTACTTTTGACCTTAGAACCCTTCTATAATTAAGTAGTTTTGAGTAGAAATGTGCATAGATTAAGGTCGATTAAGGAGAAATGCCTACTGAATTTACCCCTTACTTTTTCAATTCCCCCTCTTAATCAACGAATCCCTGAATTAACACCTTAAAATAAAATGAAGATATACTTAAAGTGTCCTTATTTACCCCTAAATCACAACATATAAATGAAACCCCTGACTTTTAATTAAAAATCAATAAATTGGCATTTAAGGTAAAATTAAAGGGCCTTAATTAAGGACCACTTAATTTAAATTAAGTGATTTTGGTATGTTTTTAGGGGTAATTTAAGGTAAATTTCAGTAGGCTACATTACGTTTCCTAGTGACGTCCCAACTTTTTCTGAATTGGGCTTGTATTTTAATTTTGCATAAGGATTGACAAAATTTGATATGTTTTGTTTTCAGTCCTACATATTGAGTATATCGACTTGAGCCCTGAATTGCCTATCAGACAGAATTGTTAGTCGACTGTGCTTCCACCACACGACGCAGGTTAGGCCTACATTAAGAACATCCATCTGCTGCATCTGGGGTCGATTTCTAAGGGAAAATAGGCCTGTAAGAAACACCACTGGGGAGTCCGATCTGTGTCGGTGACGTCACTGCCCAGTATTGCTCCCTTTACGGATTTCTCTTGGCGCTGATGGCTCAGTCAGAGAGAATTGAAACGGTTAATCAAGGATCTTTAGCTCAGTACTTGGAAGACCGGAAGAGAGAAGGAATATTCTGGTTGTGCCGTGCGCGCGACTTAGCAGTGCAGGATCATAAACGCAGCCACACGTAGGTCTCCAGTCAGCTCTCAAATAGACTGTGGTGACACTGGAAGAGTGCAAAAACATTGGGAATATGGATGAGGATCATAATTATACTCGTAGCCCTGCCTGGGAAGAACTGGTAAATTGCCGTTTTTGTACATTACCTTCACGCTGGTTTCAAGAACGAACAAGAAGAAAAGACACATGCACAGAACAGAATGTATTTGGTCTCTGTTGACATGAGCCTAGATTTAGTTGCAGATGTGGTTTTGAGGCTACTACTTGGGAACTTTAGAAAAGTTAATCTTCGTTAACAGTTTGCGAGGTAACTCGCCTATTTTTTACACTGCAGGGTTCAAGAATGAACATGTATAGATTGCTGTATGCTCAGAACAACTGAATTTGATAATTGACATCAAGACACCGTGGTTTAGTTATAGTTAACGGTAATGTTGTTTGTGAAATGTGGGCTATTAAGAGGGTTAAACTGATGTCCCTGTTAATGTATTTCGTTGTCGTAGCGCAGATGTTGAATCAGAGGAGGACGCTGTCTTTGTTTTGGGATGTTAGGCCTTTATTAAAGTAGTTAACGTTGTGCCTTTTTACGATGGTGTGGGTTTCTTGTATGTGGCCTAGGTATTGCGATTTGATCCGTTACGTTAAACGTTTGCTGTTGGCGAAAAAAGCAGTGGCGTAGCCTACTAGGCTTTACAATAACAGTGGACAACTGTCCGTCAATAATATAGTCTCAGACCTAGCATACACTAGCAAATAATCTTGTATCTTAGTCTAGCAGATAGCTGAACTGGCAGGTTAATAATATCGTTAATTGCTATCTGAGATTTCAGACTTAATTGTTATCTAACGATGATAATAGCGATTTTATAATGGCTTGTATACAACAGACTGTATATAGAACACAGTCTATGGTATACAATGCAGTCGATTGAGCAACCAAAGGAGAATTAGGCTAGACTCACATTTCAAACGGCCACGTTAGAAATGGGGGAAATTATTGCTCTAACTCTTGAGGGAGAAATTATTGTTGACATTGAAGACTGCTTAGTGCAATTTAGGTAAGTGTTTTCTATCGTTTGTTTACGCAGTCTTTTTGGTCCAGAAGGCTTAAAGCTGGCAGACTAAATACATTTGAAGTGCATCTAAAGATTTAACACATTTTATTCACGGACAGTTCATTTTGCTTAAAGCTATCTCTGGAGTATATTTTTTGCATGTTAACAAGTTGGATCTGGTATCTTGTGATTTTACAGTCTCTTGAGTAGATCTCCTTTTCAAAATTAATTGAATTTCATGAAAAGTGAGTTATTCAGTTACACCAGTGTTCTTGCATCCTCTGAGCACGTTGGAAGATCTTCATCAAACTTGGCACACCTCATACTATGCCATCTGTACTGTGCCCAAGTACTCTTGACCCCCAAAATCCAGTTTGTTTGAAGTGTCACGCTCTGTACCGTACCCAACCATGGTACACTGATCTGTACTTGGGCCTGCTTGAAGAGGTGGACTTGGGCATGGTATATGATATTCTATCGCTAATCATACCCCTAGCACGGAAATCCAACATAAAGTCAATGATGCAACTCCAAATGCTTGACGTTTAAATTAATTTCAGAATATTTGAGGTAATAACAGCCCCCCCCCCCCCCTGCATTGAGAAACATTGAGAGTAGAAGCTAGTGTGAATATACCCTTAATAAGCATCAATGCCAAGTGTATTGTATCATTCAAGGTCATAGGGTCAAAGATCAGAGTCATATGGAGTCATGCATGAAATATTGTAGCAAGTAACACACTGTTTGCACAATGTCTCCCCAACACATGAAGGATGTTCATCAAGCCAGGTATAGTTAATCACAACAATGGTTAGATTAATAAGTCATTGTTACAGGGTCAGATGTTACGACTGACTGGAGACTGGGTACACAATATATTGCTACATTCACTAGCGGCCCATTTAACGCAAGGCCCTTCTGGCATGTGGCCAAAATGCAGACGGCCAGTCCGTCACTGGTTTTGTGTCAAGGGGCATTTTTCCCTCAACTTCTGCCAAAATCAGGACCCTGCGAATTTTCATTGGATTATGTGACCAGGGCCCGGGTCCCCGATAACGATGGTTTAGTGTTGCACGGTGCACCGATACTACAAAAGTATCGCAATACCCTGAAATTAAAAATGTCACGATGCCTAATTTTATTAGTATTGATACTTTTGAGAATGACCGTGTTCTTTTGAAGTAACCTGCGTGTGCGCATGGCATGCTTCTAGCGCCTTCTCCCCTAGCCTGTGGCTGTGCGTCTTTTCTCCTCACACACACGTGCGCAGCTGCCGTGCCATAAGCAGCGAGACATGTGTAACGGAGGCGAACTGAGCTAGCATGCTAGTTGCCCGTGTAAATCCTCACACCCCTAACCTTAAGAACGCTTCTAACCGCTGACTTGCCTGGGCTTTTAGCTCAGTGGTTAGAGCGTTCGACTCTCATGCCGGTTTGTGTCGAGGTGGTGGGTTCGAGGGCCGTGAGCGGCGGACAAATTACGACCTCTGTTACATATGGCTACTAGTGATGGTATGGTAACACATAATAATAGGCTAAAATCAAGTTGATTTGCTCACTTGCATCTCTCAAGTTTGTGTTGCTAACCTACCTAGGCTGTGGGATTTAGGTCATTTAGGTCTAATTTGGGTTTAATGTAATTTAGAAATAGGCTACGCAACCATGGCAAACTTTTACATCTGAAGAGAGATCCTTGCTAACTATCCCGCTAGCTCAGGTCAAGTCTGTCAGTAGTGCTTACTAAAATCATTAATGAACATTGCAAGACACTTATCTCTTCTATGATCCCAGAATGATTTTCTTCGACTTGTTCTTTTTTTGAACATTTATTTATCTAATGACATACAAAACATAATTTATTGCATCCACATATCCTTATGCACTATGTGCAACTTTTATTCACTTGACTAAAACCGTGACACTGAAGGCTAATTACTCTCACATATTTTTTAAAGTGATTGGCACTCAACTAGAAAATGTAATTTCGAGGAAATAACCAGTGCATGAAAATGCAAAACATATTTTAACATAAAATGCAAAACAAACTTTTATTTGGAAACAGTTGTGGGCAGAGGAAACAGTTGGCGGGAGTCATAGTTGATGATAACTTACAGTTGAAATGGCTGAACAGTTAAATAGTTGAGTAGTTTAAATAGTTAAATTATTTAATAGTGAATTATTGTAGTGAGGACATTTAGTTTGAAACAGTTGTGGGCAGAGGAAACAGTTGAAAAGGATCTGTAGTCTTAAGAAAGCCAAATTGTATGCTAAAAGCCTGAGACAGAGTAGATAGTTTAAAGTGTAGATAGTGTAATAGATGTTGATAGACAGAAAGTTTAATGGATGTTGATAGATAGTTTATTGGGTGGATGAGTGAATGGTTTGAAGAAGATGAATGGATAGAAAGTTGGATGGAATGTGCCTTATATCCTTGTAGAATGGAGAGGCACAGCGAGTTGGCCTAGTTGAGCAGAAAGCAGTTGATACAGGTGCAATCAGTTTAACTGGCTCTTTGATGTGGCCTAGTTGAGCAGATGGCAGTTGATACAGGTGCAAATCAATTTAATTAGCCCTTTGTGATGTCATAGTGGCAATGCAAAGTCTATGGGGAAAAATAAGCTTGTTTTCTGTTAACTCATTGAGTGCCTTTTCCTTCCCATGCGCTGAGTGCCAAAAACGTAATATTACGTACGTTTTTAGCTTTTTTTTTTAATTACGAAACTAGACACTCTAACACACCTTATATGTGATTTTGGGAACTCTGTGATGAATGGAAATGAAATATATGACGGTCGAAACCTCATGAAAACGCACAATCTGGACATTTAATTATAACTCGGTTGCCGCTTTGGGTCGAATCAGTGACGCATGCACGTCAGCTCAAAACCAGGCCATTTTCGTGGGTCTATCACTAGGTGGCAGTCTCGCCAGGTCACTTCCCGGAAACTTTACAGGCAACACTTCATATTTCATGAAAAACGTTATATCTCTATTTCTAGAAAAAAAACAGCGATTTTGATGAAAACTAGCCACTGTTTAGCTTGGGATTTCTCAGGAACAGAGAGGTGTAGAAATACACGGTTTGTACCCACTGAGAGCTTAAAGTCTCACCTTTCAAACGAGCCATTGTATGTGTATAGCTATAACACAGAATATGCTGTGGCTGTACAAAAATCATCAACAATGGTCTAGATTGCTGGCACTCTAGGACAAAGTTTCCGAAAACAGCTTGGCATTCAATGAGTTAAGCTTAATATCTCAAAAAGTATAAAGTTTACAAAAGTGAAAAATACATTTCCCAAGTATCCTTTTCAAGATCCTTTTGTGTGTTTTTGTGGCAAAGCATAATCCAACGCTATCATGTGTTTCTCTTTTTTTTTTTTTTAGTATATTTTTTTGGCCTTTTTATGCCTTTAATGATACTGACAGTGGAGAGTGACAGGAAGCGAATGGGAGAGAGAGCAGGGGTGGGATCCGGAAAGGACTTTAGGGGGAATCGAACTTGGGGCGCCGGCGTACGGTGTAGGTGCCTCAGCCAGTTGTGCCACAGCTGGGGCCTATCATGTGTTTCTCTATGGCAAAGCATGTTCATAATCCGGTTTTGAGATCCTGGCAAATTCCTACATGGCATCCAATTCAAGGCTCACATTGCATCCCAATTTGTTCGACAAAGAAACACCTTTTTTGCCTTTACTTTGTTCATGACAATGCGGTAAAAAGTTGTTGTAGAGAATTATCATGAGTGCACACACAGGCTAACACAACTCAGGTCAGGTCAGATTAGTTCTTGTCACAGATATGGAGCGCAGAAAGGTAATTTTTCATCACTAAATAAAAAATATGCCATTTATTTCTGTAAGGCGCGCACCACTATGTCTGTAAATTGCCCAGCCTGCGAGATTCAGGACAGTCTGCCCCACACACACATAAGCTGCCAGCTTGCAGTGGTGAGATACAGTCAAAATATAAGAATTTTTGGCTGGGGCACCTGCACCGTACGCCAGCGACCCGGGTTCGATTCCCGCCCCGTGGTCCTTTCCGGATACCACCCCGACTCTCTCTCCCACTCATTTCCTGTCATTCTCCACTGTCCTATCAAATTAAAGGCAGAAAAAGCCCCCAAAAATATACTTAAAATATATATAAGAATTTTTATAATACGCTTTTTGCATTTTTATTATTTAAAAATCAAAATTAAATCAAGGCAAGTATTAATACATGAAATTGTGGCAGATCTGGGTAGCCTAGACTCTGCTGAAACCCCCCCCCCAATATATAGCATGTGTGTGGCACTTACAATGACCAGGATAAATGCTTCTAACTAAAGGTAGTGAAAATGACCTTAAAACAGTCTAGGGTTCTAAGGGTTGTTTATATAATATGTTATAGAAACTCAGTAAAGTCAGGAAAATGTCATGGGATTTTAAATTTCTTATAGAGTAGAAACCCTGAAATAAATCAGAACACTATTGCACTGTACAACTATGAGGCAGTGGCTGACCACCAAAAGGCTAATGTAGAATTGTGTGACTCTCCTTCCCCTTCAGGAACCTGAGAAAGGAACTGTTACCACATCAGGGATTCCTCAGAATGTGATGGGTGCCATGGGATGCTCAGGTCCAGTTGATGAGTCCTCGGACAGTGATGGAGAACAAGAAGGTCCTCAGAAACTCATCAGGAAGGTGTCAACCTCAGGACAGATTAGAAGCAAGGTAAATTAGCTGTTATTTTGTTTGTCTATCACTACACTGTATGTTATAAATGGGCAGAATACCGGAAAAGAAAGTGTTCTATTTATTTTTGCAGCAGGATTTCATGAATAGGTCAAATGATTTTGCCTATTAATTTTATTAATACATTTAATGAGAATAAAAATAAATATTAAAAAACAAATATTATGTTAGCATATTAAAGTCGTCCATTATTCTGCAATGTGAGAGGACAGAAGACAAAGCACAATATTCTGTCTAGATTACCACAGGAGCCTATTGGGCACAGACCCAAGGGCCTTAAAGGAGCCCTATTATGGTATTATTTACTGTTTATTATATAATTTGTTGGGTAGAATTGATTTACAACAATGAAGTGTCGTCGGCCACATTATTTTTCCTCATGTATCTATCAGTATTACAACCCCTATGTGAAACGCCTGGTTGCTGAGAATTTTGAGGCAGTTAGAATCTTGGCGCTGACAGAAACGTCTCGTCAGACATTTGTAAGTTAGGCGATTATGGCGTCAGTGCTGCCTTACCAATTTGAACAAGAATCTGACCCCGAGAGCTGATGGAGCCAATGATGAGCGCGATGTTAGTCGTAGATTGGACCAAGACGTTTCACTGTGGTAAGTTTTTGTTTATTATATTATCCACACTTGATTTACAAAATGTATCTCTATAGCCTAGCGTCTAATTTAGCCCGAGGCTAGTAGGCTACTCGTACTATTCAAGCCTCGATAACAAGCTTTATTTGCCTGCCTGACATGGAATATAAGTGATGAACTGCTTTTTTCTGCCAAAATAGTTATGACTTATAACATCTTTGTTACTTAGGTGCACTTGTGGGAATTGTGCCACTATATGCCCAATGAAGTGGAGAACGTCTGCTGCAGAGAAATCACAAAGGTAAAACTGATGTAACTTTAGGCTAGGCTACTACACGGTTTGTTGAGAATGATCTAATGTCTGATCATCCTAGCATAACATCCCCTTTAGATGAGTAGCTTACTAGTGAACTAGGCTACGCATGTTTATGACATCTTTACCATAAAGCATCAGCAATACACTTGTAATGGTAAATGAGTAATCTCACCAGTTCAGTGTAGTCTCAGCCAGGTGCATATTGTATTATAATCAAACGAGTAATCTCACCATTTCACTGTAGTCTCAGCCAGCTGCATGCTGTATTATAAATCATTGTTATGTAAACTAAATCGGTGATAAAAAAATTTTTGTAAATAAAAGTCTGACTGGAAAACATGTTGCTTCCTGAATCAATATTGTCCATGCAGTCATATAGCACTCTGAACAAGGATGCCAAGGTCACAGTAGTTCTTGGGTCTTATTTTCTTTATTAGATAGTAAGACGAATGAGCTAAGTGCCAGTACCCATAATGTTTATGACAGAACATTTAGGCCTAGAACCTGTGTGTCTAAACCCATACAGTCTGCAAAATATCTACAACATTTACAAATATAATTTCGGACCTGTTAGGCACAGAACAGAGGAAGAGTAAGTTACTTTGGTTGTAATAAGCTCTTACTAAACAAAACAAAAGCATTATTCTTATGTCATTTGTATGCATGTAGTCAATGAGTGGAGTGCACGCACATCTACAAAATTTAAACAGGTGCTGGGTATAAGGCTTAGCCGACAATTGAAAAATTAAAAGATACCGCACACTGTTCTATAAGCTCCAACGTTTCGACCAGAGGTCTGCATCAGGTATCAAGATGAATACCTGACCAAGACCTCTGGTCGAAACGTTATTAATAAACCACTCTGGGAGCTTATAGAACAGTGTGCGGGTATCATTTTATTGTTCATTTGTATGCATGTAAACATTGATGACGATAGTGCATAGCTCCCATAGAGTATGAACCTTTGAGGTAATATTTGGTTTCAAAACGCTATATTTCCATTTTTAAAAACATTAAAAAGTCATGTTATTTATTCATGTATTTCAGGTAATATCAATCAACTTGCTGTTTTGTTGTTTTGATTGAGTAAAGATAAATCAATTAACAATGCCCAATTACAGTTCTACTACAAAATGTAAAAAAAAAAATATATATATCAAAGTTCTTTAAAATGGTCGATATAGCGTTTTGGAACCAAACTCTTCATTTGAAAACAGTTGAACAGAGAACTCTGTTCCTTGTCCCTTCAGGTGTTTGAGGCATCTTGACTATCGCAGTTTTGTAAGCTGGTGCTGGGGTTACTTAGGACCTAGTCGTCGGGTCGTCATCCCGTCATGTGTGGTGCAGCAGATACGGCAGCAGTTTCCATCTGGTGATTACATAGGCTTTTGATTGAAGCGGGAGACGTGAAGGGGCAACCAGCTCAGCTCTTGGAGTTTTTGGGAATTCTGCTGAGAGGTCTGAAGGGGTGGGGATAGTCTTCAATTCCTCTGCAAAAGATGTGGGGTCCTCAAAAAAAACTTCCTGCATGAGCAATACATAGAATGACTGACAGTCATGTCAATCAGTCACTTTTAAAATAATGACATTGTGTATTACTTGCACAACATTCCCATGAAGGGGAAAACTACATTCTTTGGTGCAAAACATGCTAAGGCTGTGGAAGGACTCCAGTGATGAGGTCTGGTGATGGTGGCTGAGTTTCTCTACATCCTTCAGGACTCTCTTGTTGAGCAGTATTTTCTCAGCTATGTGAAGTGCACTGATCCTAGTAGAATAAGAACACATGGTGAAATATCAACCCCTTGCATCACAACAAAAGACTGGTAAAATGTAATACTTGATTTTCTGAGTAAAGATAATTTGGCACATACCAGGTTGTAGCCATTTCCTAGGGTCCCTTTAGGCGTGGTCGGGATGCAGAAATTTGGGGAAAAGGGGGTCTTCATGGACATGAACATTTTTAGGTGGTTTAGCAGTGATGTCCACTTTGCCACCCTTTCTGGTCCAGTGCTTGACGACGTGGCACACCAGTAGCCACTGATGCTCTGTAGCCACTTCTTCAGAACATCACAGTCTTCATTGCGCGAAGCTTTCTCAAGTTTCTTGGACAAACCTGTTTACCACACACACTGATTATACGATCTGTTAATTGCTAACTTCAAAGTTTAGGATATGAATTAGGAAAACACTTTACCTTTCTCAAAGTGCCAAACGTCATAGAACTGAGTTATGCTGTGTTCCCTCAGAAATTTCTGGATCTGTGGAGGACGGTCTGTCACAATTAGGGTTGGGTATCGTTTGGGTTTTATCCGATACCGGTGCTAAATCGATACTTTTAAAATGGTGCCGGTGCCGAAACGGTGCCTGAACCGGTACTTTGTTTTAAAAATGTTTTAAATTAAAATGGTCTAAAGCATGAATTGCTTTTTTTATTGATAAGACAAATTTGAACATGAAGTTGAACTGTTATATTCAATTTACTATCAATATCTCATTGCTCCTACGAATAATACATTTAAATGTTAAAACAGCTTGCCATGCATGCACACACAATGGTAAGCTCTGCTTACAAGTTTACCCAGTGTAGGCGGTATGTAAAAACTGCTTGCCATAGAACTGCGAGGTCATGGACAACAGCATTTGCAAGCAAGCTAATCTAACAGGGACTCTACTTTCCAGTTAATTCAGTGTGTTCGGCTACATGTCGGTGTTGAAGTGTTAAGATTCCCAGCGCTAGCCTAGTAGGCATTTTAACAGCAACTATTGCTATGCGCTAACACCAGTCAGCTGAGTTTAATTAGCGATAACGTACGGAGATGGTTTCGTAGCCTCTTTGACAGCTCAGTGACATCAGGTATGTAACCTACAAATTTATGTTTTTGCCAGCTAACTTTTAACATGATCTTCATATTCATTGTGATGCTATATGGGCCTCATGCACATGAAAGATTAATATCATGCCATTATGTTGTTTAGAACACACCGTGAAATAGTTTTCACCTTACAACTTTGCTGATAACATTTCAAATGTCAGTTAGCGCATTAGCAAGGATATTGTGTAACGTAAAGGCTACTGTTGATGTTGTTTCATAGCCTTTTGCTTGTGTGTAGTTAGGCCCACTGCTAGATTTTGACAGGAGCTCACGATATCGCTTTAGTAAGCTACTTTGGCTCACGCAAGCTGTCAAACACTGTCCACTCGCCTATGTGTGCACCCCTCTGGTTTATACATCCAGTGTTTATGTTAGCTAACTGTATCTGGATGTGTTGCTATCAGAGCAAGACGTTAGAGATGGTGCATGACATGCAGTGATGCCTCGTAAAAAAAGAAAACGCTATTTAAGCACCGAAATGAGGCACCGAAATCCACGTTGTTATTCGATGCAGTTACTACCGTGTGCGTTGGCACCGGTGCCATATTAGAACCGTGTTTCAGTGCCCAACCCTAGTCACAATGTAATCCACCTTCAATCCATTCGACTGCAGATGATCTAGGCATCTTTTCAGTCCTTCCTTCTCCATATGATAGCTGCCACCTACTTCATTGCTCTGGTAGTGAATGGTCATTACAAACAAAAAACATGAGACAAAATCACACACTTTTAAGATTCATATTCAAGCAAATCCAAAGAGAGAAACATACCTGAACAAGTTGGATGTCCTTAATGGTGTTGCTCTCCAGATTCATTAGTGTGTAGCTGCCAAACTTTGCTGAGTGCCCTAAAAAAATGTATTACAGCAGCGTTTCACAAGCTGTGGGTCGCGGAGACATGCCAGGTGGGGCGCGAACTGACGTGAAAAACAGGATTTAAAAAAAAAAAAATTTTTATCTGTAGCCTAGGCCCAGGTAGCACCTGATGCGCAATGGACGCACTGTGTTATTCGAAGGGAAGCGCTCGTGTCAAGGCAGCTTAGTTAGTCCCGACCTGAATGAGATTTTGAACGAGGTTGTGAGAGTGGTGAATTTCATCAAGAACAGGCCCTTAAAAGCGCGTCTATTCTCCGTATGACTGGATTCTCAGTCTATTCTCAGTATGACTGGATTATGGATCCATTTAATGCAGCATGTTGGTATTTCATTGAATATATTGTACAATGCTGTAAAATATTGGCCTATGCTTCCTAATATGTTGCTGGAAAACAGAAATATGTGTGTTTAATTTACAATGGCACATTATTTATTATTATATCTGCAGCACTAGCTGATTTTAACTCTGCTGAAGAGGATATATTTATAACTTGTCATTATTTTAATAAATTTGACAATTTTAAGCTTGACCTACCACTTTCTTAGAGCGATGAGGCGGGACTCGAAAATGCCCCCTTGATCAAAGTGGGGAATGAAAGAAAACGAGAACCACTGTATTACAGAGTGTGTAAAGCTTTTCAGCACACCATCAAGGGATGTCATATGATTCCGAATGCAAACGAATAATTTAGTTGCCAGACTATTTCAAATTTCTACAAACCTGGAGAATCAGCCCTCATGTCTCCTCCCACTGCAACCACCCCACCAAGGTACAATTGATGCTGGAAATGACTCTGCTGAGCCATCTTCCAACAATAGCCAGTTCCATGTAATTCCTTGCATGCCTTCTGAAGGTGTCATACTGAAATATCTGGAGTTGCATGGCCTTGCACAGCTTTAAAGAAAAGGCAAATAAGAGGCATTTTAGACCAGTTTAGTCCATCACTAGCAAGATTCACATGTTTGAAATGGTAAAATGCTTACCTTTTCCAGTTGGATGAAGGAGGTCCCTAGCCTGACGAGCCAGACCCACATTAAAATGTAGGGTCTGGGCACTCACCGTTCGCAGGGCGGGATAATCGGTTGTCTTTCAAATACCCTCTGCACGCAATAGGACAGCGCTATGAGTCCCATGCATTTCCCACCAGCGGAGCTAGTTGGCTAGTTCAAACTTTTGCCAACTTAATAAAAGCTTAACTTGTGTCACACTGTTCGCCAACAGCAACATCCATCTTATTTGTTTTCAAGTAGCAGGGAATTCAAGCCAAACCTGCAACTCTGCCATCAATCATTATGTTAAGCCTGCCTAACGACTCTATACACGATTTGATTGGCCTGATAGAAGTTTAATTTTTCGAGCTCACAAGCCAACGGAGAGTTGCTAGACTAGCCCTGGCAGCAAATGTAATTTGCTGCCGCTAGGGTGCGTCTAGATTTCTAGGCTAGGAGGTCCCTGTAAAGTAGGTAGCCGGCGAAAGTGGTAGGTTGCCGACAGGGGGTACTTCCAACCATGGGCTGACTCCCACTCTCTGAGGTAACTGCAGTGTGGACATCGCTTAGTGAAAGCCACATAGGTTCCCATCCTTCGTCGTTGGAGATTACAGCCCTTTGAGGCAGCTTTCAAAAACAATATACTATTCCTCATCATGTGTGGACTGTGTCTCAAACCTAACAGAGCAGAAACAAAACATAATATTAGCTTTCAAATATGTTTTCTAGAATAATAGCAATGTTGTATAGCTGGTAACCATATACTAAAAACAGTAGCCAATACTGCTTTTAGTACAGCCAATACTATACAGTAGCCAATACTAAAAAGTTACGAGACGTCAGATTCCTCTGTAAGTACAGAATCTCCAGGGTTGTAAGTCGAGTCCAGAGGCTCTATATGAAATTCATTTGAGGAGTCGCTCTCCACCTCCTCGTCCTCCAACTCAAGCCGTGGTCTCTTGCTAGGTCGACAGCCTGGGCCCTTTATTGGTGTAGACGCCAGTGGTGAGTCTGGTATACCAGAATTTATTCCAGTGCCTACACTGAGAAGAGGCACCTTTGTCTGGATACCTATGAATAATATAGACAAATCGGTAACACTTTATTTTAAGGTTCACATGTTAGCCACCAATACATACCTAATTAATACCTGTATTAGTGACTTGTAAGGCATGTGTTAGGCAACATTAACCATTTGTTAGGTGTGTATTCACACATTTCTTGTTCATGACGAATTAGGCCTTTATTATTGATATAATCTTAATAATGACCTTGTAAGCCTTGATCTCTACATACTAATTAGTAGTAAGTACCAAAATAGAATATGCATAACCTACTTGTATACTGTCTGAATAAATCCCAAATAGTAGGAGAACAGTTGTAGAATAAGCAAGTGTATGGCTCAACCTCATTGCTGCATTTCACTGCCCAGGTTGCTGTGTGAAATAGCACTTAATAACTGGGAGATTGGCTCCCATTCTAAAGTGGAACCTGGTTCTTTGGTAGCAAGCACATTATCATCAGTAATACCTCTGCAGAATGTACTTATTAGAATTGGTTCCATATTCTAAAGTCAGGCATTTTTATTATTAAGAATTATATAATGGGAGCAGTCTAGACTATAACTCCTGGTCAATACAGACATTCTTTACCCTTAATACATTGCTAGTGCATACATTGTTCATTCAAAATATGGTCCCTGTTGTAAAGTAGAGGCTGGGAGGGTGGCTATTGATTAAAAGGATTATTCCAGACAGTTATATAGATAGGCATACAATAGAGTTAGAGTTAGCCTGTATGAATGGTATGAGATAACCTAAGCAAATCATGTCTGTTCTGTTTGTTAAAAAACATTAACTAATATCCACTAAAAGGTCATGTGACCCAATCATAAGGGCTGCAGCAGTAGGAATTAGAACAACTGCTAACCTAGAGGGCTATCCTGTCAACATGTTTTTGTCAGTAAAGTTCATGTGTCATGTCACATCATTGTGTCCTTCTACAATGTTAAACAGGGGCCAGAAACCTGGAAGCAATGCTCCTTTCTCTTCCATCCATCTATAAATATGACATGAATAGAAAAAATCCTGCATATAGGGGAATGGTGTCTATTTTTAGCAGAGGAAACATGCTGCCTGAGACTTACTTATAGTGGCAAGCTCCAATCTGACATTGAGGTGCACAGCTGTGTCAACTTTCTATTTCGAGTCTGCCTACATGTTCTGTCAAAAGTAAAGTATATTAAGAAATATACTGTATGGAGAAAATCCTGTGTTGACAACACAGGACTTTCTTCATGCTCTGTGGTGTTATGCTTAAAGAGTCTCACTGACTGTAGCTTGTAGCAAACCAAGAAAACAAAATCCACACATGCATATATTGTTAAATTGATCATATTCACTGAAACCGACACTATGCTCCGACAGAAAAACATAAATCAGCCGGTTTTAGAAAAAAACCTGCACTTCTACCTCTACCTAGAGCCTGTTATTTGTTTTGCAAAAATCCACAGCTCCCGGTTCTTCTGGTCCAATCCAGGGCTGTGTGAGATCTGACTGTCAATCACAGTCTGGTGCAGTCTGGTGCGCACTGACGAGCACAAACTCAATGAGAGGGTGCTTGGTGGTAGGGAAGGGGCATGAGAGTCCCCTCAATCTGTCAGACTTGCCAACTGCAGCTTTAAGTCTCGTGTTGTTAAATCCTTGATACATCAAATCCAAGCATGAGTGATAAACCAAGTCTGTCTTATTTCTAGCCTTAGAAACATAGTCCCTTACCCATGTGATTACCCCCTTGTTCTCAGTATTGCTCCTGAATCGAACACAGCTCCATCGAACACATTCTCAAAAGCGTGACATAAATCATTTCATATAGATAGATAGATAGATAGATAAATAGAGATCCGTTATTGATCCCGAAGGAAATTAAGGAAACCTGTACATCATTTGACAAACCCAAATTGACATTTCACTCCACCCACTCTGCCATGTCACTGCAGCAACGTATTCCATTTGTACACAGTCTCTCCCCTGCCACGCTCATCAATTCAATATACTCCCACCACCGGGTAGTGAGGGCTCACAGACAATGTATATAGACATATGTTGATATGATGCCTTCCTCCATCTTCCGTTGTACAACAGTTGATTGTCACATTTCTAAATACAATCTCAAACAGACCAGGGGCCGGTTCCCCGATAACGCTCACTCTTAGCGCGCTAAGAAGACTCAAAAGATATATCTTACCAAAGTTGTTTATGTTCCTAAGTGTGTTCCCCGAAGTGTCCCTTAGGAAGCTTCTTAACACGCTGCCTCTTACGTTCAACGTTATAAAGGCGCTGTCCCAAGTGAAGGTGCTGAATTAGTTGACATCGATTGCTCAGGAATCGATTTTCTACTTCACGTGAAGGTGCATGACGGCGTTAAGAAACACAACACGTTCTATGCAAATGAAACATTCCTCAAATTATTCCAGTAACATTTATTTTAACATAGTTTAAGTTATCAGTAAAATATAAACTATTATCAAATTGTCAGTAATATGTTCACACGATATGTTGTGACAGGTAGACTAACGGGGTAGGCCTATCCCTCGCTAATCATCCACCCTCCTTATCCCGTTGTGCCACTTGTGCCGCTTCTTGACATGGATTTAACAACTTCTTAAAATGATGTAATACACTTTTATATTAATGGTAAGGTACCTTACAATTATAATTGATTGGCAAGCAGCTGCAGTTACTTCTGTTTAATGCGGTATTGATAGATAGATAGATAGATAGATAGATAGATAGATAGATACTTTATTGATCCCCAGGGGAAATTCAAGGTTCAAATTAAAAAAATTACTGCCATTGGTTAATGTTTTCAATTAAAAGCAACCTATCTACAATGAACAGAGAGACATTTAGATACAGTAGGGTGGGGAAGCAACGTAAAAAAGGGCACCAAGCTTCTCGTCAGAGGAACTTGAAGTTTTGCTGGACGAGGTGAGCTTGCACAAGATGACACCGTTTTCCAGCTTTCGGAATAACTTGTGCAACAGCAACTAAAAAGAGCTATGGAGCGACATGGACTACACGGCTCCGCGGCCGGCGCCGTTTTTGATTCAAAAATTTTGACACGTTGGATCGCTGCCATAGGCCTAGTTGGTCGCTTACTGGACACCACCATGCTTACCCATTTATAGATCTTAGGCATTTAGAGGCAAATTCTTTGCCAGCTTTTAATTATAAAAAGTGATTGCCAATTTGAACGCTTTAATGACATTACGAAATAGCCTAGGCTTACCACCATATTAGTTCTGATACCAAATAAAGTAAACTTCATAAATAGGCCTGCATCCATTGCGAACATATTTTATTATTAGTCTTAAAATGTCCATAACATAAAATCATCGTTGAGCCATAACATCATCAACATACTGTACCATAGTTTGACTTGTACTGCGCTGCGCTGATTAAAGACTGCTGCACAGTGGCGGCGACTAGCGCCTTGAGAGCTCAAACAACGCTAAGAGAGAGCTTACGAATGGTCCAGACCAACCTTACGAAAGTGTGACTTACAGAAGATATACTTAGCGTACGAACGTGTCGGGAATCATGCCATAACGTTAAGAGAGAGGTTAAGGAATAGGTTAAGAACTACTTAGCGATAAGATCGTTTTGGGGAACCGGCCCCTGATCATTTGCGGCACAAATGAATGGTAGACTTTTATAGAACCGCTGGCCGAAAAAAAACGTAGCATTTTCCAGATTAGGAAATATTTCTTAATTGTGTGTGATCAAATAAAGAGGCATAGCCTACAATTGGGGGGGGGGGGGAGCGCTCATTCAATGTCTATGTGCGTCTGCGCAAGTGAAACTGAACCTAATCATAAACTCACCTTTCTCAGCAACTTTTCTGTTCAATCAGCAGAATTGCCATTACGATCCACCTGACGTTTCCCTGGTCTACCCTGTTAAACTTCAGGCTCTCGTGTTTTGCTGAATGATTTACTCAGCAGATCACCCTAGTAGATAACCGGAATTACAGTCTCTAGAATTGTAGGTCAGAATGTAAACTGGGCCACAGATGGTAAACACAATTGCATTAGCTTAAAACTATCTAGTCGAATATAGCCTAACCTAAAACTAGCTTAATTAAAATGCCACAGCCCATACTATTTTTTCTTTTAGAATATAGATATTAAGAGAATAAATCCTTATGCAAATACTTTTACTTACTTTTAATACTTAAAGTACATTTAAAAGCAGGTACTTTTTACTTTTACTTAAGTAGGGTTGTCATTGTAGTACTTTTACTTTTACTAAAGTAAATATTTCTCTGTGTATTTGTACTTTTACTTAAGTACTGAGATTCAGTACTTCCTCCACCACTGCCTGTACAGGACATTGACAGTAGCCCAGCCTAACAAGCAGATGTTGCAAAAGACATCAAAAGACACAATTAATCAGAAATAAATAATGTAATCTGCATCACTTTATTTAACAAACTGCAAGCAACAAGAGGGTTGAGTTCGCTGTGAGGCCAAACCCAAGAGCAGAGCCTATCTGTTAAGGCACTCGATAGGCTATATGGTAACGAGCTGTGTGCGCCTGGAAAGACAATAGAAGATGCTTTCTGAATAGCACAGCGAAGACGGCTCTGGTCATCCCATACCCTCCCCCCACTTCCTGTAGCCTATGACTTGTTGCCGTTTTGGGACATAAGCTTTTTCACGTTAAGCCCCCCTCCCCCACCCCCTTCTTTCACAAGCAGTGGGGGAGCGCGGGGCACAAAGTAACACTTTTTGGTAGACAAAGGAGGGTTCTCCACGCTTCTGTCGTTTGGCGACAATCCGGTGCAACCAGGCCAGGACAGATATTTTAGAGAGAAGGAGAGACGCCGGTGCAGCTCAGATGTCTTCTTAATTTTCTTTATTCTTTTGTAAAAGGTGCAGAACATTATTAAACTTTGACTAACGTTTCGATGTGTCGATGTTTTTGACTAACGAACATCGAAACATTAGTCAAAGTTTAATAATGTTCTGCACCTTTTACTAAAGAATAAAGAAAATTAAGAAGACATCTGAGCTGCACCGGCGTCTCTCCTTCTCTCAAACACTTTTTGGCTTTGGCTAAATATTTCTAAAATCATTTGAGTTTCACTAGTCACATGTTTTAACAAGGAACACTTGTTATTAAACTAATAATAGTGTGTCGAAAATTGACTTTATTTTCCATACGGAGAAATAACATATGCAGAGTCTAACCAAGGTCAATCTTGCCAAAAAAGCCCTCAAACCTGAAAACACATGAGGCAAAAGTGCAAAACATCACAAAACTAACTAAACTAACACGCACATATTTTTGTATTGCAATCATTGTAGCCTACAGTTGTAACAGCGCGTAACAGTCGTTTTACTCCCCGTATGCGCTCATTATAAAGAACGTTTAACGTGTCCCAAAAACAGCTATCAACTAGTATATAAGTATAAGTATATATACTTTTTTGATCCCGTAAGAGAAATTTGGTCTCTGCATTTAACCCAATCGGTGAATTAGTGAAACACAAACAGCACACAGTGAACACACAGTGAGGTGAAGCACACACTAATCCCGGCGCAGTGAGCTGCCTGCTACAATGGCGGCGCTCGGGGAGCAGTGAGGGGTTAGGTGCCTTGCTCAAGGGCACTTCAGCCGCGGCCCACTGGTCGGGGCTCGAACCGGCAACCCTCCGGTTACAAGTCCAGAGTGCTAACCAGTGGGCCACGGCTGCCCCAAATCACCAAACGTCTTATAAACAAGTATTGCCAGGAGCAACACCTTGTAAAAAATGATAACAATAGGCCTAGGCCTTTATACATTGTGTCCTGCCTAGATTCGAACTGCCTGAAAGTTGCAGACCTGTTCTGGAAATACGCGCATTAACCCAGTCGACCGTCAGACAACGCTATCTGCTTTGAGTAGGCCTATTGGGTAGGACTGTAGCCTACACTGGTTACTGTGGCACAGTCTTGAGTGACCGAATTCGTTTTCCTTTGTTATATGAATGCTGTCATTTTGTTAACATTACTGTTAAGGAGATGCTGTAGGCAAAGGCTATATTTAACATCGTTAGTGTAGTAAAACAAATCAGAACTATTCACGAGGTTTCTGGGCAGCATATTTATGTTCTGTTAGCAAGCGAACTTCTCATGACTGCCGACAAAGTAGCCTACTGCCAGCTGACGAAGCTCTCATTTTAAAACATTACTGAGAGACAGGCACTGTACAATCAAGACATCTTGCCACTGAATCCAAAACTATGTTTAACATTATGTACAAAGCTTATAGGCTACAGTGGACTAGCATGTTGCAGGGGCTGCTAAAAACACAGAGAAACGCACTGAAAACTCGGCCAATCACAGCCCTTGCTGTCGAATGCTCCGTCCGGTTCGACCGTGGAACGCCACAGCGGACTATGCTGCCCCCAAGCGGCTGCAGTTGTACTTACATTTCACCCAGCTGCGTGAATCACCTTGATGGTGTCAATGACGTGTCAATTCCTAACTGGGACCCACTGTAGGGGTGGAGTGGAGCAGTGAGTGTGCTGCTCCAAAATCCCTTTATGATTAATTGAAATGCATTTCTTACATACGGTTCCTTTAAACAAAACATTGAAGGATAAAACTGTACTCTGTTGGTCTGCTTAGTTTGACAGTGAATCCTTTTGAAAGGAACTTCAGCTTCAGACTTTCTCTTGGGAAGCTGTTAGGCCTATCTTCTTTAATGTAGCTGGCTAGATCATGTCATTGCCACACACACAAGTGGGGGCAGAATTTTGTCATGAGTGACAATGCATTGGTTGATTTGGTTACAAAGTCACAGGTTAGGTTATTGTAGTGATGCTATTCATAAATAATGAGATGTAAAGTAAACTTAGACTTTGAAAAACAAATTTAATTAAATTAAAGGATATCGACTAATTATCGTTATCGTCAAAATCACAAAAAATATCGAGATATTATTATTTGTCCTTATTACACAGCTCTTCATAATGCTGCAGAATGCTCCATTCACTTGAATAGGCCTTCCCAACGTTCGGTGGTCTGCTAATTCTCAATAACAGACCGTTGCTAAGTATAACAGACTGCTGTCAAAGAAAATGGGTTTTGTGCTTCTAATTCCTGTATTTCATATCACTACGCAAGGACTGGAACTTCATTCAAAAGTGAAAGCAGACAGTTGATCAGCTGTGTTCTAAAGAATGTTTGATTCAAGTTCAGTGAACTATTTGTTCACTGCAAAAGCCACGATGCCACGATGAAACGGTAACAAATAGGCTATAGCCTAGGCTATGTAGGCTAAAGAGTCATATCGTGGGGAGTTTATTGTTTCGTTTTGGCAAGTAGCCGTGTAATAAGCGGGGTCCGGTTCGCCCGGTCAGGACCTATTTCCCGATAATGACCGGCGTTCTATACATTATCCCTTACATATCGCCCACCCCTAGTGCACACGCACTGACGATCACAAACTCGATGGGAGGGTGCTCGGTGGCAGTGGAAGAGGGGCATGAGAGTTCTAAACATTCAACATTTTTGCTAAATCCTCTCTATCTGCAAGACTTGCTGACTGCAGCTTCAAACAAGATTGCCAATGTATCCTGAATCATCTGCTTGGACATGAGCAAAAGTTATCTACTGTACCGTGGACTGAATTAGTGCATATTGATAAAATCGACCTTGATCTGCATCTTATAAGGCTGTGTAGGGGTCCTTTGTCCTTGAAAAGTCCTTGAATTTGACATTGAGGAAAGAGTGGGAACCCTGTTATATTTTATGAATGGTCATTTGTTGTTATATAATTACTACTATTATATGGAAACTGTTAATAAAGTGTTCAAAATCTACAAACTAACTTCTTTCTAGTCCCAGAATGTAACTGGAGAGGTTTTTTTCAGTCAGATTGAAATCATTCCGATTGATGACATTGGGTGAACTGTTTACTGTACATGTCATAATAATCTAATCCAATCAGGTTTTATATAGTTGCACTGTTCAATGCTGAGAAATAACTGACTGCAAAACGGACAATATAATTAGCCTTTTTTGACAAGAATTTACAAGAAACCCTCTTTTTTCTCAAAGTGAAAACAGTTTTCTGCAAAGTAATTATAATACATTATTACACACACACACAAACACAAACACACACACACACACACACACACACACACACACACAGTTGTGTGAAACAAACTGTCTTATTTCACCTTAATAAGCCACATAAAGTTTAGTAGTACCATTTTTTTTCTTTCATGAAAGTTACCACATGCATAAATTGTCTCACTGAAAGGGAACACATCCTTGGTTAGCTTAATATTGGAGTACTCCTGGAAGCTTGTGTCTTAGTTTTTGCCTGTGCATTTTCTCTAGACAAGTGTGAAAGAAGGCTTACTGTTGAAGCAGACAAGCTCTTTCCAACGCTGGAAAAAACGTTACTTCAAACTGCGAGGGAGGACACTGTATTATGCCAAGGATGCCAAGGTATGGTTTGTTGTTTTAAAGTATGGTTTTGAAGCCTGAATTATTCCAGATTACCTGCTGAAATGTAGAAGTGTGGATAGTCTAGATCATAGGTTCTCAAAGTGCGGCCCGCGGAAACATTTCTGGTGGCCCGCGATAACATCTGATAACATCTGTAAAACTGTTAAAACTGTACTGTGTGCTTTGAAAAGAATGAATCTCCGTTTACCCCTGGTCTAGATCATCAATTGTATGCTGTATGAGAAGCCAATGGCTACAGGCAATAAAAATCTGGGAAAAGGGATCCAATTGTAAAACATGTGAAACTTGGGGGAAAAAAATGTGAAACTTGGGTATTTTGTACAGACTGCTGTGTGACTATTGTGTGCCACTCCCTTCAGCAAACGGGGAAAGGGTTTAAAATGTAAATTGTCAGCTGCATTAACATCTATGAGGGTAAATAGCTAACGTGAATATGTTACATCTTAACCAAGCAACTGATGTTACTGAACTGGTTAGATACAGTAACATTAGCTATTTTGTTCGACTAGCAATGGCCTACTGTATTCAAACTGACAGACCAGTAATCTGTAATTTTCTGTCATAGCCTACTATGTGCAGCGTAAACAGGAAGTTGATCGGCCAGCATAAGCGAATCCCTAATGGAGTCAAGCATTGAGGCTATTGTTACTACCAATTACTAATGCTTGTATTTTTAGCAGTCCTGCACAGGTCCAATTTTTTTAAATCCGCACCCACCCGTACCCATCATGTTTAAAACCACATTCGACCCGTTTTCCGACAACTGAGCGAGTTCCGCACCCGACCCGGCCCGCATTAAATAAAACCAACACCCAACCCACACCCGAGTTAAAATCTACCACATTTAAGAAAAAATTCTTGCCAGGTCATAGGCTACAGAGGTAACTAGCCTAGTTACACGACCATTAACACTGCAGATCTAACTTCAGCTGAAGTTGAAAGGCCTATCCTACATGATCAAAAGTAGGCTACCACAATTCAACATTCCGAGTGATAACATTTTCCCACTCTAAAAGCAGATGTGGCTATAATACGCAATTGCCTAATTTAGGCTTCAAACACCACCCTGCACACACATCACTAAACCCGTCACCTGAGGGTACCAGTCACCTGAGGGTACCCGAACCTGTGCAGGACTCTGGCATATACAATAGGGATGTAACAATGTGCTGTGAATTGGCTAAAATCGCTATGCAATTTTTCAAACAGAGTAAGGCGTAATCTGCTTTTGATTTCATTTGTTTGGCATCTGACGTCTGTATGTGTTCAGTTGTTGGTTGGTTGTTTAGACGGAACAAGAGCATTTTGAAATGGGTGCACCGCCCAGCTTTAAGTCAGCAGTGTACAGAGCCCGGGTAGGGTCAGGGTGGGGATTCATTTAGAGCAATAGTTTTGCGTTCCCTCGCAATACTTTTCTGTTCCCTTGCAATGTTTTTGCATTCCATCGCAAAGATTTTGCGTTCCCTCACAATAACTTTTGCATTCCCTCGCATTAAAGTTTGTGTTCCCTCAGTAGCCTATGGTGCAGTAAATGGAAGCTCTTGGTAGCACATATGTCACTAACATCTATGAAAATGTTTATGGAATAAAACTAGACAGGAGGAGGAAACAGACAGGAGGAGGAAACAGAAGAAGAAAGTTAATGTTTTTGCAATAAACTAGTCTACATCAACACAATATGTGGAGTGAAACTGGACGGGCCCTAATAACCTCTGACTAGTATTATTTGTATAGTATATGATTGGTATTGCTGCTTTCTGTTAAACTGCGATGATGTGAGCACCAGCCAGCGGATGCCATGTAGGCCTATAGCCTGATGCACCCAGACAATATTGTGTGCCTGTCCTAATTCTGAAGCAGTGGCCACCGCTACAAAATGAAGAGGAAGAAAGTTAATGTTTTTGAAATAAACTAGTCTACATTGACACAATATGTGGAGTGAAACTGGACGGGCCCCTCTGACTAGTTCTCTTGCGTCTGTCACTGACAGTAGAATGCATCGGGAATAACACATTGGAAGGAAAAACACTGTTCTCTGCGCAGCAGAGCCTTTTGTGATGTTTACTGAGTGTAGGCTAATCTTAAGTCATGTATGAAAACTAGTACTACAATGAAATGTACTGGCAATACTGGTGACGGCGGCCATGCGTTAGTGGCATACAGTATGTGCTATCAATGAGCTTCCATTTACTGCACCATAGACTACTGCAGTGTATGTCAACAATATAGTGAAAACTACGGGTACAGTTTTCACAAAAAATGGTGGAAAGGTGTAGCACAGGCTAATGACAACCCATTCATGTTTGGAGCAGATCCAACTCAAAGGGAACGTATTTTTCATGTAGTAGGCTCGCCAACTCGCTTGTAGGTTGATAAACATAGGCTGTATTGTGAGGGAACACAAACTTTATTGCGAGGAAATGCAAAAATTATTGCAAGGGAAAGCAAAAGTTATTGTGAGGGAACGCAAAAGTAAAACCATTGCCAGGGAGGGAACGCAAAAGTATTGCGAGGGCATCAACCGGCACCACAGTGAACTCAATTTGCCAGTGCCTCAGCAAAATAAGTTGATCTGCTTCCAGGTAGACCGGTGTGACGCTATCAATATTTTCTATGAATACTGTCTTTGTAGCTTATGCTGTTGATATCTGTTATGAACCATTTCACTTTGATAATACATGATTCCAAATATAAAGACATATGCACCAATCAAATAGATTGAATGGATTTTGATAAAATAACTATTATTTCCCTTTGTGCACATAATATCATTGTGACCGCTACAGACAGAGCTGTAATTTGGAGAAATACCTGTCCATTGCTGGCATGCTGTCAATCGGGCCTGCAGGTGGTTAGCTCTTCCAACCATTTCTGCCTTTCTCACATGACTTCTGTGAGCGGGCACAAAATGCACTTTAGGAAGAAAACTGCTCTGGTTGCGAAGGTTTTAGCGGGTCTTGAACATTTAGGACTAAGTAGTGGTAAATATTGCGAGAAACTGCTATTAATCTGGCTCCATAAAATTAATATTACCAAAGTAGTTTATCAGCTAATAGCAGAGTAGTGACATGGCACAAGCGAAGAGATATATGAATGGTGGTGAATTAACCAGTAAACCATAAACTTAAATCTAACCAATGTCACTTAAAGCAACACCAAAGTTTCTTTTATACCTTAAAATAATGTTTCCAGAATTGTGGTTCATCAACTCGTAGCAGGGTGAACGGCACTTCTGCATTCGTTTTGCTGCCCTCTATCGGCAAGTTTGCCAGATTGGGTAGCGAATCTGTAGTTCGAATGAGACATAAGAAACTACAAATTTGATGTGCTTCTGATGTCGCAATACATCATACTTTCATAAAATCATGCTCTAGCTTGTCTGTGGACATTGTTATTTCCAAAGCCGGTGCTGGATAAACAAATAATGTGCGTGCGACGTTGGCTGCGGTAAGGTAAATTATTTACGACAGCAGTAATGGACAATTCTGCTTCCAACCTGTAGGGGCACTGAAGAGGAAAAGTGCTTTGGTGTTGCTTTACATTGAATGCAAAGTAAAACCAGATAGGCAAACATGCTACAAGTTAGATAGTTAGATAGTTGTACAAAGTAAACTTAGCCAAATAACCAAAACAAGTTAGTCAAATGTCAAATACACCAGATAAAACAAGAATGCATCAAATGTAAAGAAAACAAGTAAACCCAAAAGTAAGGAGAATGAGAGAGAGAGAAAGAAAGCAAGAGAGAGTCAGAGAGAGAGGCCAGAGAAACAGCCTCTCCAGCAGGGCAATGCAAAGAGCCAAGAGCAAAAGAGAAGAGAGGCTGCCAAGTCTGTCACTTGTATGTTATGGAGCAAATTACATATCAAATAGAAATGTACATGGAGACACTATTCACATCTGAAGACCTTTTGAATCATCACGGGTATTCTCTTATCACGATAGCAGGAGGTCATGAGTATCCCTGTAGAGTGGGAATTTACTTTACTGTCCTACGAGACCCTTGTACTTCTCACAAAGAGACCATTAACATGATACCAAACATGACTAGATTATCACTTCTCATTTGACAAATACATAAAATAAACCTTCAGTTGAAGTAAGGTCTTCAAGGATCTAGGGGGTAGAAATGTTGAGGGGACACTGCAGGGGGAGACATGGGGCCTCACTTCAAACACATACACAAACAGAGGTACAATGATTAGAAAGGCTTTTATCAATATCAGAAATCTTTCCACTGCTTTAGGTATGCAAAGGCCAGCCTTACATTTCCAGCTAGGGCTTTGACTCCGAACTTCGTTATTCGAATATAATTCGATTATTTTAAAAATTAAAGATATTCGAACAAATTTTAGGGATCTCTTAATATTCGAACCTGTAGCCTATGGAAATATTTTTTTGTAAATGTATTTGGTTGTAGCCTAAACGTTGTTTTCAATTCAGATTCCGAGGTTTTTTTCACGCCTTCTGAAGTGAAATCGCGAGCTCATAAGCAAGGATATTATTGGCCATCTGGGCTCCTGTAGGTTAGCATCCTGGCTAGTTCGCGCTTAGTGAGCTCAGCTCCCACATAGACATTTTTATTTTAAACTTAACCTTCCTCTGATTTTAATTACCTTAGTTATCAATCAAAGCAAACAGGGAAAAGAAATGGCAACACAATCATTAAAAACACTCAAATAAATAAATGTGCAGATAAGTCTGAATGAAAAGCAGCACTGGTTGAAGCCTGGAAATATTGTAAACAAAGTAACGTTAGCTTAATTTGCTAGTTTATCATAGTCTATGGTTAGACTGTTCAGTTTCCCCACGTGTGTTTCAATTGAATACTTTTTCTCCTTGGGACAGGCCCGTTTGAGTCTTGGAAAATACTTTTCCATTTGCATTGGGATTGAGATGATTAGAATTTAGCAGTCAATTTGAATGCAGTAGTTTTGAACAAATTCGTGCAGCGTGCTAATGATACTAACCGGATTTAATAGCAATTTAGCCAGTCGTCTTGCACGATTAATGTGCATGCTGAGGAGGGATGCGCCTGTTGAGGGGGAGAGAGAGAGAGAAAGAGAGTGCACGGGGCAAGGAGAGTCTGTGTTGAGGTAACGTTAGGCCTACTTCTACCGCCTACTCTGGTAGAGTTTGACATACTACAATGCAAGATATATTTAGCCTATTTTATTTATGGACAACATAAGGCAGGAGGTGTGTGTTGCTTTTAATTATGAATGTTCTATCGAACGTATTTTTTATTTATATCGATTACATGTGCGATACATATCGCTATCGTTTTATCGCCCAGCCCTATGCTCAATAATAACAATTTTGACACACGCATAAATACTCAGCCTTTTGTGCACGTAGTCTATTGACATTGACTGATACACTGCCCTCTGGTGGACAGAACAAATAGAACTTAAGTTTGATACCAATATCGGTCTCACTGAAGACATTTAATGGTTAAAATATTATTAATACATATTCGAATATATTCGAATTTTAATATTAATAAACAAACGAACTTCGAATATTCGAATATAAACTTTACCACGGCTGCTTTGTTATTTCCAATATGCAAAATCGAGACTTGTGCACATGTGCCAATTGTTCAGATGAGCGACTAAGTGCGATGATTGGGGTGATATTATGCACGTCGGCACACCCTGGGAACTCGACAGAGGCAGAGAGGGGACTAGTGTGGCTGTGTGGGGGCTTACAGGTGTTGGGGAATTTGTGACTCAAACCTTATTGTGGAGCCAGGTGACTGTGCACGCCGGTGACCAGAAAAGTGAACATGAGCATAAGGGGTAGCCTCGCTCAGACCAGGGACAATGGGCCGGGGCTGAGTCTGGTGTTCGCGGTCCTCTTGAACATGTGGCCGGGTGGGTGAAGGTGGTGGGGGAGGACGGAGTGGCTCACACCGATGTTGTTGTGGGTGGAGCAGTAAGTCATGACAACGTGAGTCACCGACTGCGTGACTTCTGAGCTGCGGTGGTCATCGGTGACAAGACATGTGACATAAGAGCTCTTTGTGGCAACATTGAGTGGAGAGCAGCAGCAGTGTCTTTCTGGGTGGCTTCCTGCTTAGCTCTCAGTGTAGCGATACCTTGGCCGAACAGACTATTGGGTGAGACTGGACTGGACCAATCTTTGTTGGGGAGGTCAGACAAGGTCAGCAATAGATGCAGGGACTTGGCTATTAGAAAGCCCAGTGCACAGCCTTGAGCCATGGCTGAACATTTCACAACTTTTAGGCTTTTAAGTTGAACGCCTTCCTGGGCTTGGTGATGTCCTTGGCACTGAGAGCCGTGTGGTGTAGAGCGCCCTTTAGGACTGACAGATGGCTGAATATGTCTTCCTCGACTTCAGGGAGGAGAAGCCCAGGCTGTGGAGAGCGAGGCAAACGCTGCAAAGCCTTGCACCTGAGCTTGAACCAAGTAGGGGCGGTCCCAGGAATGGTGAATCTCTTGAGGGAGCTCTGGCAGGTCTGGCAGGGGGCAGTTGTTCTTGGGGGTTTGGTGCTGAAAAACAAACTGTCCAGTCTTGAGTCTGCTGGCTGTTCAGGAGTGGGCCACAGAATATTTAGGGTTGTGATCCATGAGCACACTGCAAAAAAATAAAAAAATGTAATGTTGTGTTATTAATCTTATATTAAGATTTATATATATATATATATATATACATATATATATATATATATATATATATATATATATATATATATATATATATATATATTTGGTATTGTTTTTAGTATGAAGAGACTTATCTAACACCCTCTCAAAAGATCATTTTGACTTCATTTAAGAAGACTGACTTTTTTGTTCAATGCACTGGCAGCCACATTTTCTTGTTTTTAGGGCAGATTTGCTTAACACACTTGCTGGCATATTTGCTTGTTTTCAGGATGAGACATCTTAAGATAAGTCAAACTTCTTAAATTGAGCCAAACTAGTTCAGCGCCCGTTCAAACATGCCATTCTTGTAGAAAACCCGTAGCACAATTACGGTTTAACACCTGGTTTAAAAATAGGATGATGGGGGAAAAACACCATTCCAGCTAAGCATTCAATAATGAATTCTGAATATGATCAGTGTTTCCCATACATTGACTAATCTGTGGGGGCGCCATGAAATCAAAACCGGCCGCCACACATTAATGTTCTATGTTGTAGGCTACTATTTAAATTAAAGATAAGATAAAATCCTTTCATTGAGCTGCGCTTTTTACGCACGCAGCCTTTCCTTGCCCCGCCCCGCTCTCTCTCGTCACGAGCCCGCTGACCCTCCTCTGCATGTGCACAAAGAGTAGGGTCCTATAGAAGGCTTCTATACTCTTTGATGTGCATTTAACAAAACATTAACAATTGTTGAAGGATTGTTGTTGCCACTTATAACCATTGCATAGAAGACGGTGGGCTAAATTGCTATTAAATCCGCTTAGCATCGTGACAATGCTGGGCAAATTTGTTCAAAACTGCTGCATTAAAGTTAACTCTGCTAAGGTCTTATCACAACATAGTACATTGAGGAGACTAAACTAAGTTAAGTTATGCAATCAAGCAGTATCTCAAAGCTAACGTTAGAATACTGTTTGGATGTCCAGTTTAGCATGCATACTTACAGCTGCTTGTCAATTTCGTTACTCATGCAGGGCTCATTTTATTGACTCTGACACTGAATGTTTGCAAAATCCCGATGTAAATGGAAAAGTGTTTTCCAAGACTCAAAAGTGCTTGTCCCAAGGAGAAGTAGGCCTATGAACCTTTATTTTAACTAACTACATAGAAAACGTTATGTATCCACACATCAGCAGCCTTTTAACTGTGTTACAATTGCAAGGGTTCCCTCACGAACGTCTTAAAGTGACAGGCACTCAATTAGACCTATACACTACAAGACAATCTTAACATTTTATGCAAGCAAACTGCATACAGGAAATCTTTATTGTTGATGTCAGACATGATAATCATCCAAACATCTTGACCCATGCTGTACCCTGATTCAGTGCTGCCAAATCTCTGCTTCTGTCCTCTCTGTCTCTGGTCCCGCGCTGTGCTGTGTAAGAGGGAGTAGAGCAGAGAAACCCAACGTATGCTTCTTATACCAATATATTTAACGATATCTTTTGCATTTCGTATCCAAACAATGTCAAACTTGACACTGCACTTACTGGAGCCTGTAGCAAGACACCTGCCAAGTCTGAAATCAATCCCAGGAACGGGTCGACAGATATGCGGTTAACACACAAACACACCGATAGTGGAATGGCTACAGTAGAGCAGCGAAAGCCAATCAATGTGTGCCTATTTTACAGATATATTTACCGATATCTTTTGCATTTCTTATCCAAACAACGTCAAACTTACTTGTGCCCATGCAGAGACACCTGGCAACGGTTTGTCAGATATGCGGCACACAAACACACACACACACACACACACACACACACACACAGACAGACGTTCCTGTAATTTATAGATAGATGATTTTATGAGAAAGCGCTAGGCAAGTCTCTTTATACTGAAAACAATACCAACTAGATTTTTTGATCTTAATATAAGATTAATAAGACTTGGTTAGATTTTACTAGATAGGCAGTTTTTTTTAGATTTTCTTCTCTAGATGGTTTGAGGCACTGAAGAATTGAAAGAGGAAAAATATTCTGCATGCTTGGGCCTGTATAGACTTTGCATTCAAATATTCCCCTGTACAGAGATGGGTGATTAGAGACTGGTTCTTCAAGTGAATTGGACTGAAAGAGAACAGTCATTTGATAAAATATAATTATTATAAAATTCAAGGTAGGATAAAATGATAGGCATTTGCGATTAAACATTAGGGGCTATATCTTGCACTTTAGCGCAATTGACTTCTCGCAAATCGCTTTGTGGGCAGATCTTGGGTGCTGTTTCTATTTTACCGGCTGGATCATGACTGTTGCGCCTGACGCAAATCTAAAATGGGGTGGTCTGAAGTAGCTACATTAATCATGGGTGTGGTTTGAGCGTAACGTGCAATAAACCAATCAGAGCGTCATCTCACATTCCCTTTAACAACAGGCACGCTTGTTCACTAGCGGATTGCTATTACGATGGCGGAATTGCCAGGCGCAGCCAGGAACGGTTCACAGTGCTATAGTCAGTTGGGACCAGTTTGCTATTGATTTTTTCACTGAATCACGAGGTTATGAATGCATTGTGATATTTTTGCAATGTAATCTACCTCACTATGGAGTATAGACAATGCAGATCTGTCAGATAAGCTCTCCTCTACCGTGCTGCTGCTGGGGCATTTGGGTTAAATGGCATTGGCATGCAGTTCAACATCACGTCTCATTAAGTCCTCTAATATTTCCTAATTTATGTCATCAACACATCTGTGATTCGTGGAAATGTGTACGCTAGATTTATACCTATTTTTTCACATCGGACACCGCACTGATTTCCCTTGTGTAGCAATATTTGTCCTTGTAATTATGTATGGTTTGGAGAAATGGGAACTGCGTCGTATAGATGAGAGGAGCAAAGTGCATTGCGCAACACAGGCGCCCAAGCAAGCGCTCCTGCAGGTGTAAGCTACGACTGTACCTTACCATCAGGCAACAGAAACAGTTTCTAAGTTGACCTTTTCAACTCTGCATAGTATCCCATTAACTGCATGACAATAGGCTATTTACAATATTTTATGTAAAGTAGAGTTTGTAAACACGTTATCATCAACTTAACTTTAGCACAATTGACACGCACAACTTTTGCACGCACAACTTTTGTTTGAGCAGGAGAGAGAATAACAATGAATGGACGCAGCAACTACAGAAATTGTAGCCAAGGCTACTTGCTGCTTTCTTTTACTGTCTATGGTTGCTGGTTAACAGCACATAATAAGCTTATTTAAGCGAATTCACAAACTCAAGACTTCAAGGCCATCATGGATATAAAACGAAAGGATGGAGGGAACAAAGCAAAGTTTGGAGTTATTTCAGATGGGCTACAACAAGGTAGGCAAAATTGTGGTGCTTGTCAAAACCTTAGCGCAGCTGGAATAATGCTTATAGGCTGATGTTAAATCGCACACGATGTTTAAAGCCATACACAACATTAAATTGGAACAAAACTAAAGGTAACTTTAGCCTTTTTAGGGCTGTATAAAGCTGTCCAAATTAATAGGTCGTAATTAGGCGTTGTTGTTGTAAAGATATTGCATGTAGATGTACTATATAGGCTACTAAATTTTTAGTTGACCAATGCACGAACAAAACCGGGAAATGGACAAATATTATCAAGGCTTTGAATGTTTCCATCTGTGCACAGGGTGTCTGTAGATCGGTGTGCATAGCATTCATTTCTGCAGGCCTGTGGCCATGCATGCGCCCTTAAAATAGCATCTGAATTTGCGCCACTGACTTTAGACCATGAGGTTCCTGGTCTGTGGCGGAATTGTTTTCTGAAACTGCAAAATATCAACAGGGACCGTTTGCACCGGAACACGCCCCCTCTTTTCGCTGAAACGCCCCCGTGGGCGCACATGTACCTGTGGAGGGAAAATTCCAATATGCGCTGACTGCAAAATAGGAAAGACAAATGCGCGAGTATACAAAGTCAATTGCGCTGGTGTGCACGATAGAGCCCTAGGCCTAGGTATGTCATTTCAATGAGTATGATAATTTGACAGAACGCCGGCCATGGTTCTGTCCAAACTGGACTATTGCAATACATTGTTAACTGGCCTACCATTACAGATGATTCAGATTGCAGCGGCACGTCTGGTCTTTAATCAGAAGACAACGTGTAACCCCACTACTATAGCAGACAGAATTAAATGAAAATGACTCACTCTGGCCTATAGCACACTTACTGGATTTGCGCCTTGCTATCTTAATTCCATGATCCACTAATATGTACCCTCTCACCCACTGTGATCCTTTGATGAGTGTTTACTATGTTTGCTTTCCATCAACACGAAGGCTCTTGACAAGACTCTCTTTGATGGAAGAATTTACCTACAGCTACAGTGTTTCCCACAGAATTGGATTCAATTTGTGGCGGTAGCTGACTTGGACAAGGGGGGGGTATTAAGATCGTCTTGGTAGTGTATAGGTCTAATTGAGGGCCTGTCACTTTAAGACGTTTGAGGGAACCCTTGCAATTGTAAAACAGTTGAAAGGCTGCTGATGTGTGGATGCAATTCATAATGTTTTCTACATAGTTAAAATAAAGGTTCATACTTCTCCTTGGGACATGCACTTTTGAATTTTGAAAAACACTTTTCCATTTACATCGGGATTTTGCAAACATTCAGTGTCAGAGTCAATAAAATGAGCCCTTCAACGAAATTGACAAGCAGCTGTAAGTAGGCTAAGCATGCTAAATTCGACATCCTAACAGTATTCTAACGTTAGCTTTGCGATACTGCTTGATTTCATAACTTAACTTTGTTTAGTCTCTTCAATGTAGCCAACTATGTTGTGATTAGACCTTAGCAGAGTCACTTCAATGCAGCAGTTTTGAACAAATTTGCGCAGCATGGTCACGATGCTAAGCGGATTTAACAGCAATTTAGCCAGACGTCTTCTATGCAATGTTTCTACGTGGCAACGACAATCCTTCAACAATTGTGAATATTTTGTTAAATGCACATGCAGAGGAGTGGCAGCGGGCTACGAGAGAGAGCGGGGCGGGGCAAGGAAAGGCTGCGTGCGTTAAAAGCGCACCTCGATGGCAATGCAAGGATTTGACCTTATATTTAATTTAAATTAAATTAAATTAAACATAGAATATTAATCTGTGGCGCCCCGCCACAGATTAGTCAATGTATGGGAAACACTGAGCTAATCATTCTAGTTTATCTAAAGCTATTCATTCTGGTTACCTAAAGTTATTCATTCTAGAGGCTTTGGGATCTTTAAAAAGTGTCCACAGACGTTTAACTTGTTTCTAACTAATTATTTTTTCCTTAAAGAGTCGTGGTATGTATGTTTATGGTTAATGTAATTATTGTGTTAAAGGATAATTCCGGTATTTAGCACTTTGAGTCCCTTTTCAGGTTTGTTTTGGATGAACTAGAGTGGTGTACACCGAAATTTTGACGATTGGTCCTGTCTCTACTTTTCTGACTCGTTTTGAATCGGCTTTACCGCTTCAGAGTGGCTGCCTATGAGCATGCACAAAAATACCGGAATTATCTTTTAATTTCTATTTAGTCCATTGATAACATAGTTTTTTAAGCTTTTCAATTTCACTACAAAAACAGTACATTTCAATGTAATGTCTATTGTAGTGTTGCCACTAACCACTAATTTTCTAACGACTAATCTTTCGATTAATTATTTGATTAGTCAACTAATCTTAACAACTAGTGTTTGTTATTTCGTTGTGTCCACTTTATTTTGAACTCAACTGAAGGGCCAAAACATAAAATGTCACCTGTGCCATAAGCAATATAAATAACTTAAAAGGGCTTTCACCTTATCCTTCACATCAATATCAGCCTACTTTTGTTAGAAGCTCATTAGGTCAGCTGTTCAAAAACATTATGTAGGCAATTAACAATCTAAGCATAAGTGTCTGCATTTCCATTAGGCTATAGTATACCATATTAGTGAGAGTCTGGACTAGCCTACCATGGTACCATGGTGAGTTGCACAGTTTTGAAAACGAACGTTAAGGGTTGTTTTAGGACATGTTTGTGCATGCCTGTAGGCAGCACTCTGAAGTAGTCAAAGGCGATTCAAAACGAGTCAGAAAAGTCGAGACAGGACCAATAGTCAAAATTTCGGTGTCCACCACTCTAGTTCATCCAAAACAAAATAGAAAAGGGACTCTGGGCCAGATGTACTAACGCTTTTGCGCCCACTTCAGGCATATTTGTTTCGCAACGTGCGTGTAAAATCATTGCGAGGTATGTACAAACAGGCCGCAATGATGTAAAATCGCTGAAAGTGGCAGATTGCGTTGTTCATGTCATACATATGCATTCATGGGAGGATCCAGGGGAAAGTGGGAGTTTAGCGTAAAAAGATGGGAGGGGAAGAGTAAAGAGCGCCTAATTATGTATTCCGCGGTATGTACAAAGACTGCTCCTGAAAGCTCACGTCGTCTATTCTGCGCCGAAATACTTCCGCCTTGTAAAAGCAGGTGTTAATCCAAATTGCAGTTCAATGCGTCGATAAGAGAACCTTTCAAAGACAACAGAATCGCTATTTAGAGCACCAGTTTTGTAAGTCTCTGTACTATCAAAAGCAACATTAACTTTTGTTGGCCTTTCGAATGTCTTACTTTCACTTTCACGTCATTCACTTAAACCTGCCTACTTGCTAGATTTGACCAATCTTCAATAGCCTATATGCACAAGTAGTTTGAGTAGAACTACTGATCTTCATTATCTCCCTGCTTGTTGACATCTTATCATGGTATTATTTCATGATCGCTAAACGTTTGATTCTTTTTAATGTTTTCATCAGTTAACTTCATTCAACTGCGCTTGTATGTAGGCGCTGGCATTCAGTTGTGGACGTTCGTAAATTGCGTTTATGGGCGGAGAAAGGCAGAGAAAGGCGCAGTTTACACTAAGGATTGAATGATTGATAAATACGACGGAAACTTGGGTCTGACAGCTTTCGCAATCTGCGGTTTGTCCATGACGCTGATAACACTACGTTCGCAAAGTATGTACGTTAGAGCCCGACCGATTTATCGGCGGGCCGATATTAGGCATTTTCCAAACTATCGGTATCGGCATTTAGAATGGCCGATAAATGAATATTTTAAAAATAAAATAAAAACGGACGAAACACCCTTCAACCATGTCATGAGTGTTGGCGTTGTATAGTTTGTCCACCAGAGGGCACTCTACACCGTCCCTGCTGGCAACACTCGTGTATAACGCGCCACACATCCTGCAACCTGCTGATCCAGCCAGAGTCGGGCAGAGAGAACCAGTTATCCGCGAGTGAGATCATCAGTGATGTGTGTTCATGGTGATTTGGTCATGAGACATACATTGCTTGAAATAACAATTAAAAGAACATCCCCATCAGTTCTCTTAACTCAAATAAGCATGACAAAATTCGTGAAAACAATGTCCAGTTTTGCTGCTGTTAAATAAGCCGAGAGTGAAGCGGAATTAGCTAGTAATTACGTTACGTTGTTACAGTGTAGTTGACTGTCTGTCCTTTTAACTTTTGACAATGTGACTGAAGATGTATTTCTTTAATAGCGTGACAGTTATAGCAGTGAGACGTATCATCTCTCCCCGGCCTGTTATTTTGAAAGCGTATGTTTTACAATTTGCAGTATGACGTTATCCAGGGCTCATCATAGACTAGCTAACCACAAAGCTAGGTAATGCCATGAATATCAGTGGAAGACCGCTAACGTTAACATTAATGAGCTTGGAAACCACAACGAACTTACTCTGCCTAAATAAAGTAATGATTTATAACTAGTATATCTGTAGTTACAGCCCCTGCATTGTAAAATGTAAGTTAGACGTGCGAGTGAACATTTAGACATAGAGAAAAAGTATCAAACGTAGCTTGTGCAAAACGTAGCTAGTGCATAAAAGTTAGCTTTTCTTTACACATGTGTGAAATCCAATGACGCCAAGTGTGCGTTTCAGACTGTCGTTCAGCCGCAGCATTAACGAGTTACATAATGGATTTAGATCACTAAATAGTAGGTTTTAGAAGGCAGGCAGCAACTGATGATGGAAAATGGTTTGATGTAGCTTGATGGAAATCATTTTAAAAGTGCAGGTAAAGGGATAAGCAAGCTGACATTGTAATTATAAGGTAGCTTATAAGGCAATAGGGACTAATTATTACACACGCACACTCAAACATTTAAGAGTGACCTTTATCTTGTTTAATGATAATACAAATGATGGTGATAGTATTATACAGTAAAGTGATTCATCCCTATTTATAGAAAGTGATGTCATTATTTTTTGTAATTATTAACTCTTAGTTCAAAGTTATATTTATGAAGCTTATTAAGTCTTTTAATACTGGTAACTTTGATTTGGTTGTTGTTGTTATTGTGTTTTTGTTCAAAAGACTAAGTTTCATATCTTAAGTTTCTATTGTTATACATTTTATTTATCAGAACTTTAATATATTTCGAAGTTCCTCTGTTCCACTGTGACAATATTATTTAAAAATAAACAAGTTTGTTTTTGAAATGCATTATCATATTATTTTAGTCAATACTCATAAATAACTACAAATAACTAATGTTAGGGAAATCTGTTAATGTTTTTTTGCGCGTTTCTGAAAAAAAAAAATATATATATATATATATCAGCCAATATATTGGAATATCGGATTTTTAAATCAACAAATATTTGTATCGGTATCGGCCTTCAAAATCCTTTATCGGTTGGGCTCTAATGTACGTACATCTGGCCCTCAGAGTGCTAAATACCGGAATTGTTCCTTTAAAGTGGATTTGTGCTAGCCAGGAAGTAAGTGCTTTGCTCCTTTATTGACAAGTATGAAAGATTAAAATGTAAGTGAATTTAAGAGTGAAACCATAACACAAGAAGAAAGCAAGAAAGGAGTTTGAATGTTCCTTACTTTGTAGCAAACTTTATAGAAAAGTTACTGTGGGATTATTAGTAATAACTAGTTTAGCCATGAATAGAATTACATGTAATGCTAGGATACATCATATTCAGTATGTAAGGTGTCCTAGGGTGTCCCAGTGTACAGAATAGATGGACGAGGATGAGGCAAAAAAGGTTTCCTCTGCCAAGCTTACTTGTGACCCCTGGTTGTGCAACAATAAAATAATTAGTATATGCAAAATACAGCCTTTTATTCTTTTCTGTTATTGAGTTGTAAGTTCGGTCCATCAGATTTTTGAAATTGTAAAATGTCTGAGCAAAGCCTGCACCTATTCCTGTATTTTCTGAAAGAATAGAATGACTCATTTGTCATATAGTACTGTTAGGTACCTTAGTTGCCACAGATTTACCGAAAGCATGATAATTACCTTTTCTTCCAACTGCTTTTATCTGAATGCCTATATTTCAGTAATAAGCCCAGAAGGAACCAAATGACATTTGACTGCTGCTTTTTAGCATTGTATTTGTATGTGTGTGACTGTCCCAGGCGGGTGGAGTGCTAGCCCGCTGGCAGCACCGGGTATCTCGGAGCCGCGTTTGCTGGAGAATGCTCTCTGTCTGCTGGGCAGGTGCCCACCATACTACCCCTTCTCTGGGTGCCAGTGGATCGGAGGAAGGTTTGGTGACGCTTCGGGTCAGCAAGCAGTGGCCTCGACTGTTGCCATTAACCACTCACCTCCCACCCCACATGCCTCTCAGTCCCATGAATGATAACAGTCTGCATTTTTCTCCTCTGCCTCTCTTTCTGGCTGTCTCTACTGTCCTGGGGTCCGTTTCTACAAAAGTTAGCTGCGTTGTTGCTAAACCACCATGGTACGACACAATTTTTGCTCAAACAACTATGTTGTAACACCTGCTTCTAGAAAGCAGTGTACCTGTGTCGCAATTCGCCTCTTCTGGCGTTCGAACACCCTAGTTCCAACAACGTTGTTGATGAGGCAGTGATACAGTACATATCATTGGTGGAACAGGTGGCAACATGTGTAGCTAACAGCCTATGGGCCCTATTTTCGCGACCCGGTGCCTGGCGGAAAGCAAATTATTATCCCAGCACAAACGAACGCGCACCAGTGCACATCCATGCAAAACATTACAAATTACACAATTGGAAACATAATTAGAAAGTTACAAAATACATCAATACAACAGGCAGCCGTGGCCTACTGGTTGACACTTTGGACTTGTAACCGAAAGGTTGCCGGTTTGAAGCCCGACCAGTAGGTACGGCTGAAGTGCCCTTGAGCAAGACACCTAACCCCTCACTGCTCCCCGAGCGCCGCTGTTGTTGCAGGCAGCTCACTGCACCGGGATTAGTGTGTGCTTCACCTCACTGTGTGTACACTGTGTACTGAGTGTGTTTCACTAATTCACGGATTGGGATAAATGCAGAGACCAAATTTCCCTCACGGGATCAAAAGAGTATATATACTTATACTTATCTCACAATGAGTAGTTTGCAAATTGGTAATGACGGATAAAAGTGATTATCCGAGAGGCGTGTGGCAAATATGAAGAATATGAAGCTGAAGATGCACAAGATGTAAGCAACTCCTCTGCAGGATAAACTTTTTTTATTCAGTCATTTGAATATTATTGGGGTGTTGCTTTTTCCAGGCTATGTTTTCTGGCCTAGAAAAAGCAACACTTTTTAACCCATTGTCAGTAAATAGTGAAAGTAATTAACTGTGTGTAACTGTTTTGTCGTTGACTGACACCACAGTGAAGTTAGTTTCACTTTGCCAATGAGTTCAAATAATAGACGAGTGCAAATGCGTGTAGGCTATACTCTGCTAGGTTTTAGTAAAGCATGGTTTAGTGGAATAACTGTTCCATACGGTCTCGCATGCAAACAGATTCCTTCAAATGCGTTGCTGAGTATCAAAATACCAATGTGCTATTTGAAGTTGCGCTGCTCGCTGTTAAATGGAATGACCGATGTCATTCTCATTGTTTGAAATGATGTTACGCCCAAAACACACCCTTGACTGAAGAACCTAGGAACACCTTGTTGCGCCATCCGTCCGACGTTTGATAATGAAAACACCAATGTGGACTGAACATCCTTCTAAATATAAATAAGCTTTTGACTAGAGACCATGCGTTTTAGACCACGATAATAGGGCCCAAAGTTTGTCATTATTTATGTCAATTTAATATCTAAGTGTCAAAAACGTATGCCTACAGAAATTTCAACTTATCACTCTCATTATCTGTCTGTTTGGTGGACCCTCACATGCGACCAGTGTTCACAGCCCACCCCTCCTGACTTGTCACTTTTTGTGCTAAGAGTAGGCCTATACGAGACACAATAGGCTTAATTTGACCCTAAATATTTATGTACGATTGACCATTAGGAACAAGCCATTAGTTAAAAATAATGTTGTCAAATAAAGTTGCACAGATTTATTTTGTATTTATTCATGTCACATTACCTTGTATCAACTGCCTGTCAAAAGCAAGAGGGCAATATAGCCTAACCAAGGGATCAAACCCATAATGTTTTAGTAAAAAGTCCCCTGCTCTAGCCACTACACCATTGGTCAGTGTACTACTTTTAATAGTCTGTAAATACCAGAATAGTAGCCTAAAACAAAGGTCAATTAGGTGTGTATAGTCAAAACGTAAGCCAACACTAGATACATAAGTAACGAGAATGAGCCCATCATTGTGATGTTTGGTTAGGCTCCTATCCTTTGACACTGACAACGTCAACGGAACTACCAAGGAACGGCACAAGTGCGACTGCTCAGGGGCTGTAGTTCGAACCACCAAACTTTCCGTCCATGTTTGCAATTGAGAGTTCGAACCATTCTAGAAACACCAAATCCAAGAATGACGGATCTAACTACAAAGATTGCAACGAAGGTTAGCTAACTACCCTTTCTAGAAACGCACCCCTGATTGTTTCTTGGGTGGAGTGGTGGCCAAGAGCTGAATCAGAAAAGAGCAGTAGGATTGTATGATCTCTCATCATTTCATCTGGGTTGTAGAGCTTCTTTAGATAACAGGTCCATGTACCTCTACTATTGCTGGCCACCTGAAGGACAGCTGAGGACTGAATGCATTTGGTTGACTGCAAACAAATTCAAATTGAGCTTCCCAGCCTATCTAACCTGTATATGAATAAGTTACTCTGACAGTAGCAAAGTAACCAATGTATTTTATTTATGCTGTTCTTCCTATTCATTATTTGTGCATCATCTTATTCACTTCGCCTGTCTTTGGCCCTATACTCGTCGCTGCTTAAGGTCCATTACCTCACTCCTTCAGGAAGTTGGAGTGAAAGTGGCTATTTGCCTATTACATTAACTGCAGAAAATGATCTTGTGTTTTATCCCCTTGGCTGATGGAATATCCTGCATCACCCTCTTATGACATTGTTGTGGTTTTGACACATACACTGTAGGAAGAGAGAGAGAGAGTAAAGGGAAATAAGACAGGTTAAGGGAAATAAAATCAGGTTTCTTGATATAGTTGGGCCATGGAATGTTTGTGTTGGCATTGCATTCATGCACCTAAAGATATACAAACCATAGCTGTAACAGATCTAGAGGATAGTCATTGTACACATGCGACATTGTATACATGCTGTAATCATAATAAAAAAAACATCATTAAGATTAGAGTTTAAAGTTCTCAATGGTCCCTAACCAAAATAGATATACAGTATTCAACAGAACAGCCCATTTAATTCAGACACATTTGATTTAGAATAGACCTACTATAGTATACTCCTGAGGAATGTGGGGTGCATTTCCACTATTGCATCTTAAATAATCACTGGTTAATCTCTTGGCTAGTAATACTTAATACTCTCAATATCAATGCTGTATCCAATATATGAATGAAAAAGTCAAAGCACCCCCTTGAAAGTAGAAAGTGGAGTAAATGCCCTTTAGAGCTCTGACTTTGAATCCCCACTTCATGTTGCTGCTGACACACTTTGAATCATTTTCAGCATGGCATTACACAGCAGTAGAGCGCATAAAAATGTTCATAAACATGCATGTCTCCATATGTAGTTGAGTTCATAAATATGCAAGAAACAAAATAATTAATTATAGTCGAATGAGATACTATTTGGCTTACTTTGTAAATGACTGTACTATATAAAATTCTTTCCTAAAAGTTAAAAAGTGAAAAGTACAGTAATTTACTTTAAACAGCATTACAGCTGGAATAACCATTACTGATTGTGTTTTTTCTTTTCTTTTCACAGTCTCTCATTTTTGATGAAGTGGATCTCTCAGATGCCAGTGTTGCTGAATCAAGTACAAAGAATGTTAACAACAGTTTCACGGTAGGAAGCAATTTTGATTAATGATATCAAAATTGGGTTGCATGTAAAGTACACAAGTTGTGAGTCACATACATACCTCAACAAAATACTCAGAGGGGCCCCTAATTTAAATGACGTGAATTGTCTTATGCATGAAGCTATTGTGTGACGTGTGGGGGCACTGAGCAGAATAACCATAATAGTGTTTGTGCCTAGGATCTTGCTTGTGATATTATATTCTGGAACAGATTTTGCCTCATTAGCTTTAGTTAACCTTTAGATTTGCACCAAGGTGCAAAACATTAGGAATAGGATTGGGGAAAATGTCATACAGCTATGTGATGAATCCTTTTTATTTTTTTTACATTTTTTATTAAGTATATTTTTCTTTCATTTACCAGCTCCATTCAAATAGCCTATGGCTAGCCCACAAACTCTAATATTAGTTGTGCCACATGTATAGCACAATATTAACAATGACAGACATGATATTAACTTGATATGAATAGCTTTCATTACTTTGGAAATAGAAGCATGTAATGACATGATGCTAGCTAGACATTTTCTGTTTACAATTAAAAGTGAATTATGAGCCTGGTAGCCATGTAGCCACCTAGCTAGCGTGGAATGTGTTTCAATCGGTATATCATGTGCTTCATGTAAACAAATGATTGAAAACTTCATCAGTTCCATTACACAAAGGCAAAGACAACTCTTCATATTCTTGTCCATTTTCCATTTGCCCTAATTGTCATTGATCTCATTCAATGGATTTTCACTGATTTTCAGGATGTGATATCTTTTAGACAATTGTGTGCGCTTGCATGCATGAATCTCATTTGTGTGACCACAATCAAACCAGTTGTCAGTAGAGCTAAAGAGTCTACACAGCATGTCTTCTAAAAATTGCAACATACTGTATCCACCAGGCATAGCTATAAAAAAAAGACAGGGAAAAGAATGCAATGAGGTGACCGTAATTTCCTGTGCATTAGCCCATATTAATACCATATTAACTGCCCCTGTGTATTAACCTCATAGCTGAAGAAATTTTGCAAAATCAATGTATAAACCTCGGCTATAACCACAGTGAAACGTTACTGCTGCCAATGCGGAAATTCCGGTGTAGGTTATGACAGCCGAGTGTGAGAGGCGCAAGCAGCGGGACATTGTTTACTTTTGCAGCCAATAACTGCTATCGTTATATTTGAATGATTTTATCTTAGTCATGGAAGCCAGATTTGAAGGCAGCTTGCGGGCTGGCCACAGGTAAATTCCAACGGGCTGCTAGTTGAATAGCCCTGTCCTAGAGCTTTTGAGATATTGCCACCGCTTCAACTCTAGAAGGTACATACTCTGGAACGTGGCCTATTCCACTCTCTGAACCACACCTGAGCAAGCACACTTTGCAGTTCCTCGGAAGTGCTTTCTAACTATTAGTGTGCAGCACTGTTCTTCTTAAGTTTTCTTATTATTATTATTCCTGTCTCCCTAATTCTTGCCCAGCACCTTTTGAGATATTGCCACCGGTCCAACTCTAGGTCCGGTCAGAACTGGTGTAAGTTGCTTGAGTTTATCAACAAGGCTATCCCGGTTTTAGAATGGTTACATTCATGATGCTTATGCGAATGTTACAACGGTAGGCTGCCGCACGTTTTAATGGCTGCCTCAGGTTGTAACAAAAGTAGGTCCTAGGCTAGCCTGTCGCTGTTAAGTTAAATTCTTAACAAACTAGAACATATTTTTTTAATTCTTTCATGAACTAAACATGTATGACTCCTTTCTGGCCAAATTTCACAGCTTTCACATTTAACAGCTTTATGTAAATTGAGTTTGAACGGAGAGAATAGAAAAGTGTTATGATTGTGCCAGTTCTCCCCTGCTCTCGCATAGTAAATTGAATGTTGGAACATTGCTCTCCCCAACACAAACACGAAAGGTCGGGTTTGCTTCATCTTTTGATATTAAGTTTTAGTAGAGGGTTAGCCTACATAACTGTGGTTCTTTGAGTATCAATGTCATAAGATGGTTCATCACATTACACATCATGACATTACATAGGCCTAGCCTACTACGTGCACACATGTGCAGGCCAATTATAGGGGGATTCGACTTCATGTAGGCTAACCACCTGCAGACGTCTAAGATGACTGCATAACGTACATATGTCATGGTGAAAAGTGGAATCCCCCAAATGTTTCACAGATTATTTTTTTTTTTGCGGTGATGACGGTGACAAGCTCAGACCCGCGGTATTGGATTTTATTGAAAGTGAAACTAAACTTTCACAGGTCACATATCAAAATCATCAGCAAACCAGCCAAACAGGAAGTAAGGTCATATCTCAGGAAAACCTTCAGGTATCAAAACCAAACTTGTTACACAGACTCGAGACTCGATCGTGAGGACGATCAAAAAATGTGGTACCCTATGACCTTCAAGGGATGCTGCAACCACCAAAAAAACAATATTTTGCTGTTTTGGAGGTGTGTCAATGCATGTGACTTTTGACCCCTATTGACTGCCAAATTGCTTCTTGTACTATTTTAATTATGAAATGCATCACACCTGTTCATTGTGTGGGCTAGTGTGGGCTCAAACAGTATTAACAAGGAAAACATTGGGTATATATAGCCGACATTAAAAAAAATGTCACAGTCATGGTGTTTAAATCTCACTTATAATTATTGTTTAATTGACTTATGGCAGTGGTCCCCAAACTTTTTCTTCCGAAGGTCAGCTTACTATGCCTGGCTGAAAGAGAGGGCCAGAGACTCTGAGTATATCAGTAACCATAAATAGATTAGTGCTGTGAACAACAGCAGTCTACCTTAGTTGAATATTCCATTACATTCAATCTATAGGCTTTTGCAATTTAATACCATTGTTAGCTGTGTTTATATTGCCATCATGCCATATCAGTGTAAAATGTAACTGAAATTAAAGAATACTAATAAAAAGACGTTTGCATTCCCAAAAGTATTAGCAGGTAGTCCCAAAAGTATATTTCATTAAAAATGTGAGAACTCTGAACTCTGAAAATGTAAAGTTCTCAAACTATGAGAATTTTATGAAGTGCTGAAGTGGTCTGAAATGACCACCATTCAACATTTGAACAAATAAAAATAATTATCCCAGAAAGTCCCAGAAAAATGACTTGAATATAAGTTAGTTAGTTATTAACAATTCATTGATAAACTTTTAGAATACTTTGAGCACTGATGCAGTCAGCAAAGGCCTCTTACATTGTTTGCAGATAGGCCTACATTTCATTCCGTTTTTGATGGCAAACGCAAAACAGTGCAAAAACAACCACCAGTGGACAAAAAGAGTATTACATGTGTACTGTTAAAGGGGTGATAGAATGATGATATAGGGTATTTGGTGCTGGTCCTTAAGGTCTCTGAATAGGGTGTGTAACATTGGTTGGGCTGAAAATGGCATATGTGCTGTTCTATGCGCCCTAATGCAAGCCTGGTTAAAAGCCCTAGAATGAAACGAGAGGTTTTCTCCCTTTTATGGTATGCTCATGAATATTTAGATGAGCTGTGCGCTGATTGGTTGGTTTACAACGAGCGAAGCTGTGGAGCAAACGCGTCATGGCCACAAGCACTCACTCACTGAAACATCGAAATTGTTGATATGGACACATTAGGTGTTGAACCATATATGTATGAGCCAGAATCAGAGGAAGAATCTGATGTAGAGGAGCAACCAGTCGCCCATAGATTACAAATGACTACTTCAGAATGGTAAGTTTTTTCATTTATCATTTACACGTAGCACTACACGTTAGCTGTAATACTAATGTAATAGCCTACTCACACTTCAGTGTCCTAGCCTAAGCATAACGTTGTATTAGTCTTATGTTAACTTTGTAAGCAGCATAACAGTTATTCATTTGCACACAAACAAATGTTTTACAACATGTAACGTTACCCTCGTGCATTTTCTGTCAAGACGTCCAGTTAGCGAGAAAGTCCGTATAGCCAATATGTAGCGTGCAGATAGCTATAATGAAATGAGTGCTGCTCGCAAGGAAAGTAGCCTATACTCTCGTTTTAGTCAGTATATTGTTACCGTTCTCTCCTGCTGAATGGGTTATCTGATTAGGAGTTACCTACATTATTTGCCACGTAACGTTAGTAGTAATATGTGATCTTACAACAGGACGTCCAGTTAGCTGGGCAAGAGACTATTTCCGTAGTACCAGTTCAGTATGTTATGGCCGTAATGAAATGAGTAGCCTACTGCTCACTCGCTTCAACAAAAATATTACCACTGTCATGTCACGAGAGGTAATATTTTTGTTGACGCGAGCAGTAGGCTACTCATTTCACAAACACCATAACCTACGAACTGCCACTACAGAAATAGTAGGCTCTTGCCTAACTAACTGGACATCGTCCTGTTGTATATATTATTACATGTAACGAAGATAATAATCTCATAACCAGATGACCTAATCAGCAGTAGGCTAACTTCTATCCTGCTGATTATATCATCTGATTATAAGATTATTACCCTCGTTCCATGTAGTGATATGTGAACTTACAATTACATCCATCTCCCCTTGCCAGGTGTACGTGTGGAAACTGTGACCGCATGCCCCAGGAGAGAGAAAATATATGTTGCCGGGAAGTACCCCAGGTAACTAAAACTGGAGATATTTACTCAAGCTAATTTGTGCTTTCTGCTCATTCAAAATGACAAAATAACAGCATGGTCTTTATATTTGTTTTTACAGGTCATTAGAAGAATGACCCAGGTTCCGGAGGAGATAACCTGTATGATTGACCATCCTGGCCTTGAACCGGTGTGCCTCAACATATATTCTTTACAAAATGCAATGAACATCTACAGAGCTGACCATGGGCAGTTGAGAATAAGAGGGATGGAAAGGTGAGGACAATCTGATACAAGTGTTACCAGCTATATAATATAAATCAAATGTTTTTAGCCAATATGCATTCATTATTAGTTCAGCAGGTCACGAAAACACAGTTTGATGCAAACAGTAAAATGACAAACTTTATTTTGTTTCAACACAATCATACAGTGCTATACTCAAAAATATAAAATATTCAAAAAATAAATAGTAAAAAAGTGTGCCTTTCCACTCTGATTTCTCTGAAGGCAATGCAGACACTTGGCCTACAGATCTTTCGTGAGCTGGTGCTGGGGTTTCCTTGGGCGAAGTGTCCGTGTTGTGATCCCCTCTTGTGTGGTGCTGCGCATACGGAGGGAGTTTCCGGAAACATCAGGGCAGTATGTCGGGTTCAGACCCCCCCTCGACTGAACCGTGACACATGCTCAGCGACAGCATCCTCCCTGGAAGGTCTGGGAAGCTGAGCACACAAGTCTTGGGGCACAGGAATCTGCTGGACGGCATCCACATAACGAAGGGAGTCATGGACGATCTCTTCGAACACCAGTCTTATCAGGTTAAAGACATAGCCTGTTGTGTGTAAATTAATAAGTTATTGTCTATACCGTTGCACATTTGTTGCACAATCGTTTGTATAAAAAAATATATACATTTTAAACTTACAAATCGTTGGCTCTGTCTTCACTTTTTTGACTGTGTAACCTCCCCTTTTGGCCTTTGGAAACACAAGCCTGTACATTAGTTTCCCCTTGGCTGTCTTCCGTTGTGGGCGCTGAGCATTCTCATTGAAATGCATAGCAGCAAGGTACAACCTAAATGAAACAGCAGAAATGTTGTAACAATTGTCACTTGTCACTTTTGTAAGCACACACCAAGCAAAATACTACTATTAACTCACAGCAAAAGCATTGGCTAAACCTGTAGGCTGTGCCAAAGCTGTACTCTAACCGGTGTTGTTACAAGTGCCTTTCAGTTAGAGCAGCCTAAAACTGTAATGATTTGCATTTTGATGGCTGGCAATTAGGCCTGATCTCACACTTTCACTAAACAAAACCCATTTCTGTACACAATGTCTTCTGAAGGCATCATACGTGTGTGTTCTCAGCTGCATTGCATCAAATATCTATAAAATAATTAAAACTTTTGTGGGGGGCCTTCCCCACAAAAGTAAATGCAGGTCATTCAGTGAGATGAATAGTATGAATAGGTCTATTCATACTATGAATACTTCTTTAATTTGTTGTGAATGGCTCACTAATGTTCTCAGTCATCAAGGTAAGTAATTAGGCAACACTGCTCTACTAAATGCTACCCAGTAATAATGCTACACATGTTTGGAACACACAAACACCATAACACGTCTGATAATATTCATGATAACATAAGAATAATTAGAACGTTTACCTTTGCTTCGTTGGTGAGGTCTCAATGTAGTAAAAGAAAGCTGCGTCCCGCGAGATGCCACACAAGGAGGATCTGTTTGGCATGCTGCAACTTTTGTTCGTGGTTGTTCTTGTGATGTGCTCTGAAATCATTTTACACGATAATGTTAACGTTACTCCTAGTTTCCACTTCTAAAAGTGGTAACAGGATCGACTTAGGTGGGTAACATTACAGCTTAGTGCTATCTTCTAGCAACCAAACTATCGTGATTCTACTCAGCTTTAGCTATCTTGCTGGAATAGAATAACAAAATAACCTGACGAAGACCTGGACAAACGTGCATCGTAAAGTGTAGATTTACATGTCAACATGTTATTTATTCGAATGAAATACAGTCAGGGAAATGAAATAATGTTACCCCCATTGCTAACAAACTGAATCGTAACACATTCTACGTGTACATGTATGTTGCTATACACGATATGCTAGCATTGCTATCAACTGCTTAGCGACAAAATAATACTTACAGCTTGCGTTTGTGATGACCTTACGGTCGGAACAGCCCCTCGTTTCAGTAAAAGAAGTTTGGCAAATCCTGCTTTAAACTGTCCAAGATTTTGAAAGCTGTCTTCGGTAAAATGTTCAGAGCAAATGAACAGCTGAGCGTCGAACTTTGCAGGGATCTTCTGATAGACAAACATTATCCATGCCTGCCGAGTCTTCGGATCCTTGGGAAGACTGTGACAAACTTCCCCTTTCTCCGTGCAGCCTGGAACACTGCATTTACCTCTCTGGTTCATTTTCGATAGAGAAACTGCCTGCTTTGTAAATCTTGTAGAAGTAAACCCAACAGTAGGCTAGCTAAACTAGTGTCTGACATCTTCACGACCTCCATTCATGTTCTTGGGCCAGCGAACCAGTGGGCTGGTCTGTATGTAAATTTTGGGGCGTGACAAATGTACAGGCCAGAGCCAAATAAGGCACCACTTCGGAGTTTGCGTAAACTCTGAGCTTCTTTTGGATTCGCCCGTTTTATGGCGGGAGTTTCGAATTGTGAGATTTGCACAGAAAGGAGGCGTGGATGGGGTTTTGAACTTCTCTGTATCTCCATTTCACCCACTGAACTATCGTTATTCATCTATGACAAGGTAAACTCGGTTTTGCATTCTATGACCCCTTTAAGACTCGCCATAGAGAATGAATGGGGGAAATTGCGGAGGTTATAGTTTGACGATGTCGTACTCCCGTGCGGGCCGGTTGCTATATACCACGGACATGTTTTGGGGGGCCACCCAAAATGAGCGGGCCGTAGTTTGGGGACCACTGACCTATGGCTAAGCCACACCCCCAAACACGACTCCAATCACAGTGCGCATAGAACCCAATACACTCGGACATTCTCTGCTTCCATGTCCATTGAAAAACATTGCAGTTAGTCAGTTTTCATTCGTTTTTATATGTTTTTTCTTGACATTTTACGTTGAAAATGGTTAAACGGTGTGCATGGGGTACATGCAACTTTGACACTAGGTATCCCGAGAGGTGTGTATTTTTTACCCTTTCCCAAGCCACATCTCAACCGAGATAAGTGTCTGCTCTGGTCAAAGTTAAAGTAGAACACAACACCAACTAAACGTGGATACAATTAATGAGGATGTCTACATCTGTTCTAAGGTAGCCTAAGTCAATAATGTATTTGAACGCTATCTTTAACATCTCTAACATAACGTTAGAACATTAGAAAACGTTAGTGTAACGTTAACTTCTAGCTGCCTTGTACATCATGTCGCTGAGTTCATTGGCCTGATATGTGCTAGTTTTTGTACTTTGGCAATCGTACATGATTGAGCTGTTGTCCAAATGGCTCTAGTTATACTAACGTTAACTTTTGGAACTTAGCTTCATTAACGTATCTGTAAATAACCAACATAACAAATGTTAGCAATGTTGTGCTGAATGATTCATGTAAATACTGTGGAGTTAAAATGTTAAATAATGCTTTAGATGTGTTAGCATATAAATCACGATTAGCATGTTATGAAATAAAGCAAATGAATGGGATAATTTCCGTTACTACTTTAAGGAGGGCTGGTGGTCTCTGAATATTTATTTAAATCATAATCAGACTATCTGGCTTAGGCTACATTTTTGGACACAGTAGATGTTGTTAATAGTAGCTATGTAGTCGAAATAAGTTTAAGTTACTAGCCAACTTTAACACTTTTAAGTACAGGCCATCTCTAGGCTTTCCCCCCGAAATTGTACTGTTCCTACTCTAGAGGCCACTGTTCTCACCCAGTTTGGTCTACCATCAAATGCTTGACCTCTTTGGAAAGCTGAGACACAGTAGTTTCAGTAGAGACCATCAGGGGGTGGTTTCTAGAAAAGTTAGCAACGACGTTGCTCAACCACCGTGGTACGACGCAACTTGCGACCAAACAACGACATTGTTACACCTGTTTCCAGGAAGCATCGTACCTGTGTCGCAATTCGCTACTTCCGATGTTCGAACACTGTAGTTCCAACAACGTTGTTGATGATGCAGCAATACATATCATTGGTGGAAACAGTGACAACGTGTAATACCCCACCCCCTAGAAATGTTCTGTCACGGCCTATGTCAACATTTTTCTAATTTAAATCGAGTGATTAATGCTGGCATTGTCATTGCCATCAGCAAAAACCTAAACCTATTGCAAGAATATAAAAAAGTTAAAATAAGCCGACCAATATGAGTCATTATTTGTGTTAAATATCTACAGTGGGCAGTGCTTCGAATTGGCCAGCTTCACTCGCGGTCCGCGCGTGGGATCACGCGGTATCACGCGACTTTAATTTGTATTTTTCCAGTGAGACGCTGCAACAACCCAAACAACCGGTAGATGGCTCAAGTGAGCAGGGTGTCTCGTAAAAAGAAATGGAGCCTGGAAAACCCTACACAGACTTCACTACAGACTTTAGCAGACTGGTTTAGAAATAATGTAATAGCCAGAAATATGCCTGCCCTGCCCTAATAAAGAAATATTTGGTTAACTGCGAGTGAATCCCGTTTGCAGCCGTAGAGACGCAGGACAAATGAAACATTCTGGTTTTCTCCGAGTGCAACGATGATAGACAGACATCATTTGGACAAAATATAGAGTATTAACCTCCGTTGCTCAGCCAAATGCCTTCCTTTTACGTCCTGTTATCACGGAGTTAGGCCTACAGGCGATAAACGATTTTTGATGGTCACAAGTTTACTTCATTAGGGACTGTTCGTTATTTATTTAAGGGGCTACCGGAGGAGTTTGGGGAGCATTAGTCCAAAAAGACGTGACCCTCCCTCGCCAGCAATACATTTTTCTATGACCCTCCAAGGTGATTATGAAAAAATCACTGTCAACTTTTTCGGTTTATCGCCTACTGTATTTTAACGTTTTCACATATTTGGCCATAAGTCGTTTATCATAGGCTATCACGAAACCAAACTACAAAGGCGAACACTTTAACAGGGGGAATTAATTGGGCATGAATCATGCTGAACGCTATTTCGCTACCTTAGAATAATAAGGTTCTATCTGCGTTTTGAGTAGGTACAAACGGGACGATTGAAACGGGGACGAATGAAACATTCGTTTTCTCCGAGTGCAACGATGATAGACAGTCATCATTTGGACAAAACATGGAGCATATTAACCTCCGTTGCTCAGCCAAATGCCTTCCTGTTACGTCCTGGTATCACGGAGTTACGAGCGATAAACGATTTTTGATGGTCACAAGTTTACTTCATTAGCGGTTTATTTTTTTGGATTATTAAAGAGTGTTTTTCATTTAAAGGTTTGACTTCGTGCTTATTCAGAAGAGCATTTAGTGCTCTCCCCAATCCCAGACGTTCACATTGCATGTTTGTTTGTAATGGATGCAACCGCGAGATAGGCTATGCGTTTGACAATAAGTTGTTAACAGAACCAAGACATATAGCCCAGCAGCAATCTAGGGACTGATCGTTATTTATTGAAGGGGCCACCGGAGGAATTTTGAGTGCTTCAGTTGGAAGTTGCATGACCCTCTCTTGCCTGCTAGAAATTGTTCAATGACCCTCCGACAGAATTGTTAAAAAAATACATGACCCTCCCCTGCCAATTGTCTTCCGCCCGCGCCACAACCACACACTTTGTGATAACATTCTTAAATCAATCTTTCCCGTGAGCTTGCATGCTACCAGTCCTTCCTTTTCAAATGTGTTGCGCCTGTTTGCACAATTTCACAAATAATCATATGTGATTAACAGTATGACAAATAATCCCTGTGCACGGGGACCGAAACAATGCATGCCAACTTTTTCCGTGTTTATCACGTATTTTAACTTTCCCCGCTGTCTTGCCGTTTTAATGTTTTCCCGTAGAATATCCTATATTTTAATACTCTCATAACAGCCCTGCCATCGGGCCTGTCTCTGTGTTGCCCTGTTGCTACCCATTGCCCTTCCAACGAAACAGATGTCTTCAAATCATCGTTTCACTTGCTTGAAGGCGAACTTAGAGTGATGTTAACCTATTTAAGTTTAACGGCGCGATTGCCGTGAGAGCACGATTCATTGGCGCTTGCATGTTCGGCCTTATGTCTACGTGCGCACCTGAGGCTACTCAGCTGCAAGAGAAATAATTTCCCCTCTTTGTATGTTCACTGCAAGTTGGCCTACCATAACTTACCAACTCTGCACTGTAGACTGGCTATTTATATTTTTCTGTGAAATAAGCAAATGTATTTGTTCAACTTTATGAAGCAGAATTACGCATAGGGTACTTGGAACATAATACATTTGACAAAGGACAGATGAATGTTGCTAGTGACAAAATATTAACTTTCAGTGTTTTACGATGTCTTTGTCATGGGGAAGTGTTTTTCCCCATGCATTTATTCTAGGTTACTGTCAGTGACTGCCGTGAGAGAAGCGGGTTCTGTGTTTCGTTCATGTCAGTGACTGACGCGAGAGAAGCGGGGTCTGTGTTGTGTTGTGTTGCGTTGCGTTAATTTATTTTCATTGGGCATACCGTGCCGTGCCGTCCACAGCTCTTCAGTTCTGACAAAGCCAAAATTACTCCTTTTGAAACAATGAGTGCAGGAAGGGGGGTGGGGGGGTGTCCCAAGCAGCTTTCAGCCATAAGGCTACTTTGAGAACATTTCAATTCACCCGACACTAATATTCAAAATGTTGAAAACTATTTCGGCATAGCCTATAAAGCAGTTTAATTAAATGGAATGTTAGTTGTAAACAAACGAGCTACTTGGTGAGGCTTGGCCTCACAGATGCGCTCGTGCCTTAGATGGCAGGAAAAATCTTCACGATAGGCCTATTAACTAACCACCCGATTCACGTTGGCTGGGGGGAAGGGGGGCCATCAGACAATTGTGCCCAGTTAATCCGGCCCTTCCCCAAAAAAATCACACCTTCCCACCTCTGACAGCTTAAAAGAAGTCTCTTGGCTTCTTAAAAGAAGTCAAGAGGACCTATTCACAAACCTGCGGTTTTGAAATCTATGCAGCTACAGGAGCTTCCAATCGCGAGGAAGCAATTTTGCATTGTAGGCATAACTAACATGCAATAACGCCGCCAACAACAACCAAAACTAGGCTAGTCATTGTCAACATGTAAATTAAATGTAACATTATTGTGAATCAAATTAAAATGTTCTCTTTTGCAAACGTAGGCATAGTAACAGAATAATTTAATAATGTTACAAGATACTACATCAATCCGTATGTTTCATTGGGCTACTAGGCTATTTGTTTTGCCTTGATTCATTTAGGCTAGGCCTTTTTATTCAGGGGCCATATTCACAAAGAATTTTAAGGCTAAAAGTAGCTCCTAACTGGCGAATTTAGGAGCAACTCCTAAAAATAATGGGCGTGTCACTCCTAACTTTAGGACTCCTAATTTTTTCACAAAAAGTAATTCACAAAGCATTTTAGACCTAAAAGAAGCACCTAAGTCTGGGACAGCTGAAGTCGAGAGGACTCCTAACTCACTAAGACCTATTCATAAACAGCTTTTTTGTGGCATTTTACGTTGCGATGTTTTGAAATAGCCTATGTGCAACAGGAGCTTCCAATTGCGAGGGAACAATTTTGCATTCATAAAAGGGATGCAATAACGCCACCAACAACAACACAAACTACTCATTGTTAACATGGAAATGAAATGTAACGTTTCATTGTGAATCTAATTAAAATGTTCTCCTCTTTGCAAACGTAGCCTAGGGATATGGTGACAGATTAATTTAATAAATGTTGCAAAGGTAGGCTACTGCATCAATCCATAGGCCTATGTTTCATTAGGCTACTAAGCTATTTGTTTTGCCTTACTCTTTATTCATTTAGGCTAGGCCTTTTTATTCAGTTATTAATCATCTTCCGTCCTTCACACTACTTGTGTAGCGCACGCATTCTCCGACCTGTCACCTGTCAGTCATCATCGGAAGAGAGGTGTTTGGAATTCCCGCGTTACAATCGTCAGCCAATCAAGGTGGTCACTTCAGTCAAGCTCGTGCATGAGTAATGACGTCATCCATAGCCACGAAGACTCACTCCTAGTTTAGGAGTTGTCTGAAAGGCTTTGTGAATAACTTTTAAGAGAAAACTCCAATCTAAAATCTTTAAGTGCGATTTAGGAGTAGCCTACTCCTAGTAGTAAGATAAAAGCCTTTGTGAATAGCCTACGGCCCCAGTTATTCATCATCTTCCGTCCTTGTGTAGCGCACGCATTCTGAGACCTGTCACTCATCATCGTAAGGGATGTCCCCCGCTGACCACCTCACACATTTCTCTAGATTTTGCAACGAACTTACATGACACAATGCCATAAAATATGCCAGTTTTAGGACACAGAATAATGTTTGTAATGATACCAGGTAGGCCAGGTATTGTCGAAGGTGCATGGTGAAGTGAAATTCTTACCTTGGAAAACAAACATTTGCCGATATCATCGCCGATCATCAGAATATTGCAATAGATTCTGTGTTCTGGACTGCAGGTAACTTGTTAAGCCAGTGGTTATCAAACTTTTATTTCATTCCCCACTTTGATCAAGGGGCATGACTGATGATAGTGGAGATAACGTGTTATCCCGAGGCTTTTGCAAGTCAGCATCTTCGACGGTAGTCTATTAAAAATTAAAAAAAGTTTTCGATGTCCCAAATGGAGAGCCATACTTTATTGTTTTTAACGATCTCTATGCTACTCACAAAAATGTAGGCATGGGGACATGATGAAGTAGGTTATCCAACTGTCGTGTGTTAAATTATTGTGATTAAGAGCCAGTGGTTTTCAAACATTATGTGTGACTCGGACATCTAACTAAATGCAACAGGCTCATATCGTCCTCGCATTCGCAAAATGAGGACCAGTGTTTTGTCAAATTGCAAATAGCTATTCGTTTTAACTATTTTTTTTATGATAGTAGCCTATACAAAAAGCACTTTATACTATCTTAATATTGGAATATGGGGAGGGAAGTGGCGCGTCTGCAGTCAGCCAAATATGAATGTATTCTGCGGCATAAAGCAGATGTAATTGTTTACAGAAAAATGAATATGACATGTCAAGCAGTCAATTGACTACATTGCAGTCAAGAAGTAGGGCAAATTAATTTACGAAACCAAAACGTGGGTCATAGTTGTCTAAGCCTCTATTGCGTTAAAAACGTCGCCAGATAGTATTAAATCGGCAATAACATTGTTTTCTGCAGAAGCCTACCCAAGGCTACAGATTAATTCTGAACAGTTATTTCTCTACTGGCTCAATTATCACACCACTGTTTTGATTTGCGTAGTTGCGTTAACCCCAACACTGACAATAATGTAGACGGCAAATTTCGATTTCGATTTTCGTGTAGTCAAGCCTTAAGCCATACCCAAGTAGCCTAAATCGAGGTAATGTTTAATTATGCATGATTTATTTTGTTATTGAATTCGTAGGCTGGGATTACTCTCGGCAACAATTATGTAAGGGACGGCAGGCAGAGCGATGTACAGTGGCAGAGCGACGCACAGTGGCTGAAAGTGGTACTAAAGCTTCTCGCAGCTTCACGCCGCGTAATGCGCGAATGAAGTGGTCATTTGAAAGCGATGCCCACTGTATGTTGGAAAAAATATATAGCCTGGACGAATGTCTGGGTATCGCAAACTTTATCACCTGTCTCGTGGCTTAACGGCAGCACGTCGGTGCACTGCGCGCTCAGCCGTAGTTCGCATCCAATCTTTTCTTTTCACCTCTGAGTAAGAGTAGGCCTACGAAACATAACAATAGGCTTTGACCATACATATTTATTTACTGTACATCGAGAGACCAATAAGACTTCAGTCAAAAACAAGGCAATACTCAAATTAACATAAATAGCAAGAATGAGCCAAGTAGGGGAGTCAGTCTCTTAATCAAAATAAAGCTACAGGACAGATCAATCATTGAATCACAAGATAAACATCCACTTTATATTTTGTTTGGTTAGGCGGTTGTGATTTTTTGTTAGGCGCTCCGGACACCAACTGGAACTACCAAGGAACAACACAAGTGCGACTGCCCAGGGGCAGTAGTTCAAACGACCAAACTTTGCGTCCTTGTTTGAGATTGAGAGTTCCAACTCCCTTTTCTAGAAACACCAAATCAAAGAACGATGGAGCAAACTACCAAGGTTGCGACGCAAGTTAGCAAACGACGCTTTCTAGAAACGAGCCCCAGAATAACTGTGTGATATACTGACACAGGGCTACAGAGGCTAGAATATAGTTTTTTCTTCCTGCCGGATTGCAAGCATCTCTGAACTGACCACAATTCAGCCCTCTAGGTCACTTGAGTGGACTTAGAAACACAACTGAGCCCTAGCACCAGGTCTTGTGAAGCTTTATGCAAAAGTAAATCAATATAGAATGAAAAACGAGTACTTTAGACCATTATTTACCAAGGTATGCTCATGCGTTTTGCAAAATGCCCTATGGAAACTCCCCATTGGACTTTTGGTTACCCAAAATGCATACTGACAATAAAAGCCTGACTATGTAGCAACCTCTTGGTGTAGAATCATAATCTTGGTCTCAAATGAAAGGTAACACTGAGGTTTCTTGTAGACTATTTGGATTGTATGTCAGGTGTTCTGATATAGAATGACTACCCAAAATATGGAATAATTACACAGAAGTCTCTATTTTTGCATTTACTGTGTTGGTTCAATGGTTGTGTATAAGATAGACTATACATCTGCACTACTAATATTGGATAAAACAACATGAAGATTCAATGTAGGAACACTGTCCGTTAACAGGTTTTAAGAGAGCTAGTGGTCTCTGAAAATGCTTCTAAAACAATAATCAAAGGAGTTTGAATACACTTATTATTTACATGTATTATAAAGCAGTATGGCATGATCAACTGTATCAAAAGCTGCGCTGAGGTCCTATGATACTAATACTGATGTTTTTCCTGAGTCGGTATTAAGACGTATGTCATTTGAGACCTTGATGAGAGCTGTCTCAGTGCTGTGATGGGCCCGTAAACCAGATTGAACATAGTCAAGACAGCAATTTGCAGTTAAAAAGTCAGTCAATTGATTAAAAGCTATTTTCTCAAGTACTTTGCCGATGAAAGATAAGTTAGTGTCTATACTGTAGTTGTTAAGAACAGAGGTGTCCAGATGTTCTTCCTTAAGAAAGGGCTTTACAAGTGCTGTTTTCAATGATTTGGGGAATGAGCCATACTGCAAGGATGCATTTACAATTTGAAGCATCAGCTGCCATTAAATGAAAGAAATTAAAAAAAATGTTGGCAGTATCTAAGTAGCAAGTGGAGTAGTTCAGATTTAGAACTGTCTTTCAAAGGCTTTCGTTGTCTACCAGACTGAACTCATTGAGACATTGAGGGCCACATGTACATACATTTGCAAATGTAGCGTTATCAGCACCATGGATAAACCGCAGAAAGTGAACGCTGTTACCCAAGTTTATGTGGTATTTATCAAACTTTCAGTTCATCGGGTAATCTGCGCCTTTCTTCGCCCCCTACCCCAATTTACGAATATCAACAACTAAACGGCATACATAAAAGTGCAGTTGAATGAAGTTAACTGATGACAACATTAAAAAGAATCAAACGTTTAGCGATCATGAAATACATGATAAGATGTCAACAAGCAGGGAGATAATGAATATCAAACTACTTGTGCATGTATGCTATGGAAGATTGGTCAAATCTAGACAGTAGGAAAGTTTAAGTGGATAACTTGAAAGTAAAAGTAAGACATTTGAAAGGCCAACGAATGTTAGGGTTGCTTTTGATTAAGTGCACACAAGTGTAAGTGGACGCAAAACTGGTCCTCTAAATAGCGATTCTGTTGTCTTTGAAAGTTCCTCTTATTGACAATTTTAACCGTAATTTGGATTAACACATGCTTATAGATGTGTGCTTTCATGGGCAGTTTTCATACATACAGGTGAATACCTAAATTTGGCGCATTTTACGCTTCTCCCATCTTTTAACATGAAACTCCCACTTTCCCCTGACCCTCCTCTGAATGCATATGCTTGACACGGGAAAGCGCAATTTGCCATTTTCAGCTCCTGCGACAGGCAGTCTGCGGTTTTAACTAAGTGTGGCCTGTTTGTACATACCTCTCCATGTTTTTACGTGCACGTTGTGAAACAAATACGCCTGAAGTGGGCGCAAAAGCATTAGTACTGTACATCTGTATGTTTCCACGCACACCATATTCTGATTAAGGACCATATTCTGCTTATGGCAATATTCATAATAAGATGTTTCCATGTGAAGCAGAAACGGAATATTCCCGTTTACTTGTTTATCAGCCTATGCTGAATAAAGCAGCGACGTGCAGAAGAAGTAGTGTTTTTCTTTGTGAATTTCATAGTGGATTCATAGTTTATCTTTGCACAATTTTTATATTGGCCTTTACTGTGTACAAATGTCCACACACTGACCACCATATCATGCAGTAGTGTAGTGTCTGTCCAATGACATTTCTGTTTTCTCTGTCTCTCCTCTGTTAGCTTCAGAATGGCTCAATCTCTGCCATCAAACAGTTGTTTGATGTTCTTTTTAGTGAAATATATCAAACCTTCAGTTGGCAAGCGTATTGGCAAGCAGTCATCTAGCTCTGAAACAAAACTGTTTCATGTTTCCAGTCAGCTAAGAAACAAACTAACTGAGCATGCAACCGTCAAGTCTGTGTGTAGTTGTTGCTGTGGGATGGTTATTGAATATAATCAGCAAATATAAAACCCCTTTGTTCTCTGCTCACTCTTTTAAACTTTCTGTATTCACATGAAATATGTCAGAACTTTAACGAGAACGAGTTTAAATGCAAGTTATTTTATGTGACATTTGAATAAAGAGCGTAAATAAGCTGTGAATTGCCAGTGGAGAAATGTCTGGATAATATAATCCCATGTGGATGAAGAGGTTGGGGTGTTTTTGGCTTTCTAATTAGAGGTTCTTGCAGTACTGGTGGTTCTCTGTGTAGCTTTTCAGTCTAGAAAACCAATTATGGAACGGACAGGTGGGTATGTATCTCACAGAGCTTTTGGATGGGTGAGGGAAACGGATTCAAAGATAAATAGCAATAAATGTATAATGTACTTAAAAGACTGGATTGTCTCTCAAGAGCTTTGCAGTGCAGAGTCTTTGATTGAACCCGCTTTTATAATTTTCGAAGGCATTCAGCCTGTCAGTCCAGATCTCTGTCAAACAGGCGCAGAGATGGAGAGGGCTGCAAGAGGGAGGGGGTGAGTGGAAGGAGGAGAAAGGGGGGGGGGGGTTGTCTGCTTCGTGCCTTAAATAAAGGGAATCGTCTGTAGTCCTCACATTCCGCAGGCAGGCAGCAGAGTGAGCCATCCTGATCAATGGATGTCTTGCCTTCTTTTCTGCTTTAGGTTATCACACCGTTTCGAAGGCTCATTCTGTGTGCTGAAAACCGAAAAGAAATGGAGGACTGGATCAGTTCTTTGAAATCAGTCCAGTCCCGAGACCATTATGAGGTAAGCTCCATTGTTTACTTTTTTAGTCTGGAGCATACCTTAGTTGGTTGCCTTATTTTGAGTGACGTGTTTATGAGAAAGAGGTCATGATACCTAGCTCAGGTCTGCAATAAAGATAATGATGTGCAATTGTGTGTTATTTCAAACGCATGGTTAAAGTTATCTCTTTTCTTTTAGTTGACCTTTAGTGTTTTTGTCTTCCATGATTATGGCATTTTAGAGTGAGCCAACAGAATGAACATGCTGTTATATCAGTCTGTACTGTCAAATTTACTTTCATCAGTTACATGAAAGCTGCAGTGTCGAGAGTGTTTTAATAATATAAGATGCTTTAGATTACTGTAATATATGGAAGGCTCTGCAACTGCAACTGCGAGTCTTAATAGACAAATGGCAAATCATTGTTTTTTATTTATTAATACTAACTTACTGCTTCTTTATTTCTTTGAATACTTGATGGTGATGGTTTACTTCAGGGACAATCCTGAATTTGGATGTTACTCTATTGATAATAATTGCTTTGATTTGTCTGAGAGGGCAAAACATATTATATAAGACTGTCTACCTTAACCTGCAATACCACACCCCTCAGCCCCAAAATGCTTCAGTTCCAAAACAGTGAGGACATATATTGTGATCTGATGTTGATCAGATATTGATTAATTGAACAATGATTTTTTGAAGAAGAATAACTCCAGTTGTTGAAATGGCAGTTATAAGGACACTACAGACAAGAATCTTTGTAGGAAGAAGGATGCATATTGTCAGCCTGCAGAGTGTGGTGAAAGCAATGTATATACTATAAAGTACTTCTTTTTATGGGCTACAAAGTCTTATCCTGATGTCGCCAATTTGTTTTAACCTCTCCTTGTCTAGACGGCACAGTTTAATGTGGAACATTTCTCAGGGATGCACAACTGGTATGCCTGCTCTCATGCCCGTCCCACCTTCTGCAATGTCTGTAGGGATAGTCTTTCTGGAGTCACATCCCATGGTCTCTCATGTGAAGGTAGGTGCTTGTATGTCACCCTCTGAATTATTCTCTTTTCATGCCTTTCAATGTAAAGGAATCTGTAAGAATATACAATTGCTCTACTGGTGTGTGCTAATTTTGTACATAGTTGTGCAGACAGTTGTCATTTAATTGTGGTTTAGAATTGACACGGTCCTCCTAAAATTATTGTTGATTTCAAACTTTTACAAAGGCAAGCAAGTCTACTCAATATGGTTTGCCTAAAAGGGGAAATTAAGGATGTAAAAGGATGTATAGACTGGATAAGGAAGAAAGTCATGGTAAGTTTAGTGTGTTTATGAGCAAAATTAAGACTGGCCTAACATTACAGACCAGTCTAAAATAGCTTTGTGAAACAGGCCCCTGTTCTGTTCTATCAACTATGATAGATAAAATGAGAGAAAGATGAGAATAGTTTGGATTGCTGTGAGCGTGCTGACGACATTTTCATTAACTGGTAACACATTTGAATGATTCATGTGGTGTACCTCAAATGTCTGTTTGACAATACTATGTAGTTTTAAAGATCCATTTAGGTAGGCAGCCGATGCCACTTGCCCGAAATAGCTTTTCAGAGGTGTTGCCAGCATGACTGCCGAGTGGCGAGTCTTGACTTGTAAGGACTATGATGCAAGAAATGTGCATAATGTTGCTTTAAAGTAGCTACTATGCATAGGATACGATTAATCACAGATTTATCTATTGGTACTTTTATGTACCTGCAGGATTGATGAATCCGATATAGAAGTATAGTCTCCTGTAACCTTCCAAGGTTATATGTCAATAGAGGTTTGTTTTCAATAGAGGTTACAGTATGTTTTAGAGTGAATGCTACATTTGGTTGCATACATCTGATATTTGATTAGCTGTAGTAGAATGTAACTCTTATGTGGCATGTAGGTCATTGCTCAAGAGGTGGGCACACAACGAGTGTGTTATTTTTTTCTCTATAGACCAAGCAAGATGAGTATACTTACTGTAGTCCAATTAAACCTGCAATGCAATTTAGAGGAAATCAACTATGAACTGCTAGCCATTAGCCTATTGGATCTCATTCACATAGAGATGGAAACTGTGTGTTTTGTGTGTGTGTCTGTGAGAGAGAGTGAAAGAAAGAGTGTGTGTGTTTGGGTGTTGTATGGTTGTGTGAGCTTATTTATATGTTCACACTGCAATATGTTTTTTTTTCTGAACTGTGATATGCATAACGCAGAAGATAAAGCTAAATTTAATGCCACGTCAATATCGCGAGGTAAGAGTAGGGCAAGTTTAACCATTTCTCACTGAAGCTGGCCAGCAAAATAATTGGGTGTATGTTGCTCAATTTTATATACATTGATTGTTAGTTGATAAAAAAAACTATAGCTACTAGCACAGGAGGAGTATGGAGCCCATATCTGTTTTCTTTATGAGGAATGACAGCTGTTAAAATATGAAGCATTGTGCAGTTATTCATTGTTATACCACTGCTGGGTTAAATTTCCTATTGTGATTAAGTGTTTTTCTGATAATTGTGCACATATGAAGTAGCTCCAGTTTTTGGGCGTATCTTACTTGTATATTAATTTGCCAAACTCGGTGTAAGGTTAAATTTACTGTCACGTTGCAACAGAGCTACAAATTAGCGATCTGACAGACATTCAGAGCATAGCAACATTGTAGCATATGACTAAGGTGGCATTTAACTCATTTGCACTGCAGTAGGCTAACTAAAAATGATTTTTACAAAACTATGGTTTGAGAAAACAATTTAATAAATTAAAATGTATTTTAAAAACCCATCCCTTCAACTAAATATATATGAACATATACATATAGTAAAATCAAATAAAATGCAGGGTCACTTGAGATTTTTTTATAGTTTACAAGACACAGGTGGTGGCTTAACTTAACCCCCTCCCCACCTTCAAGTTCTTATTTATATATTGTATAAATCAAATTTTAAACACTGCTTTTCCCCCTTACAGTATGTAAATTTAAAGCCCACAAGAGGTGTGCTGTGAGGGCCACTAATAACTGTAAATGGACAACCTTGGCTTCGATTGGGAAAGATATCATCGAGGATGAGGATGGGGTAAGTAGTACTATGAAAAATATGCAGTCCACCATTTAGCAGAAAAGCCATTGTCTATGCACAGAACATAGGACCTCATTCACCAATATATTCCTAAGAATTTTCTTAACTGTCCTATGAAAACTCTTAAGCAGATTCACGAAGGTGTTCTTAAACCTCAAAATCATTTGCAGTTTTCGTTCTTATCATGCTGAATCCCATTTCTTTCTAAGTTGACAGGGTGTGCCAGTTGTTCTTAATTAGCATAGGTAAACGCCCTCTCAATCCCCAAAAAAGATTTTTTTGATCATATTCACTGAAACTGACACTATGCTCTACCTCCACCTATAGAGCCTGTTATTTGTTTTACAAAAATCCATAGCTCCCGGTTTTTCTGGTCCAATCAAAGCAGGGCTGTATGAGATCTGACTGTCAATCACAGTCTGGTGCAGTCTGGTGCGCACTGACGAGCACAATCTCGATGAGAGGGTGCTTGGTGGTAGTGGGGGAGGGGCATGAGAGTTGTAAACATTAAAACATTTCCCCTCAGTCCCCTCAATCTGTCAGACTTGCCAACTGCAGCTTTAAGTCTGACAGATTGAGGTATAAAAGTCAAAAAGTATTATTTATTATGTTGATTTATTTCAAAATACCTCATTTTAAAATTATAGTGGAAACTATTTTTATACATCAATAAAAAAATTTGTATTTAAAAATATCATAAATCATAAAATAGATAGTTGTCATTTGAATTCTATTGTATTTTGCACCTGCAGAAATTATTAAAATGCAATAACCATTTACAGGGCAGCCGCAGGGTTATGCAGCACATGTTCCAGCCCCGGGTCATTTACCCCCCTCCTCCACCTCCCCCAAAAATTCTAAATAATTTTTATACTTCAGATTGTTGTAGCATAGTCATATTATACATCATTTGAAAGTTTGGACTTTTGGGAATCAATACATGAAAATCTTTGTCATGTAAAATATGTGTAGTGCTTTACATTGTCAGATTAATCTTACTATACTTACTAAACTTACTAAAATTGCCCCCCCCCCCCCCCCCCCCCCTCCGCTTTTGGTCCTTCCCTACCTTCTAGCTGCAGTGTATATCCTTAGCAATATAGCATATTGGGTCTTGAAATATTCACAAGAATCCATAGAAATGTAATATTCATGTCATTTGATCCATATTAGTTATGCAGATGATGTCCACCAATTGAATTGAAATAGAAATTGTAGATTTTTTGTAATTATTCCATATTTAGTGTAGTCATTCCATATCAGAACCCCTGAAGTATAATCCAAATGCAAGCATGAAACTTTAGTGTGTTACCTTTCATTTGAGACCAAGATTATGCTTCTACACGTAGGGGTTCATATGCAGTAAGCATATGTCAGTATGCATTTTTGATAACCAAAAGTCCTATGGGGAGTTTCCATAGGGCATTTTACAAAACGCATGAGCGTACCTTGGCAAATAATGGTCTAAGTAAGCAGTTTTCATTCTATATTGATCTACTTTTGCACACAGCTTCACAAGACCTGATGCTAGGGCTCAGTTTTGTTTCTAAGTCATATCAAGTGACCTAGAGGGCTGAAATGTGGTCAGTTCAGAGATGCTTGTTATCCGGCAGAATGAGAAAACAATATTCTAGCCTTTGTAACTCTGTGTCAGTACATCACACAGTTTTTCTGATTGTTTTCCAAGAAACTACAGTGTTGCAGCTTTCCAAAGAGGTCAGGCATTTGATTATAGGCCAAAGTATAAGTATATAAATGTACTCTTTTGATCCCGACGAGAGGGAAATTTGGTCTCTGCATTTATCCCAATCTGTGAATTAGTGAAACACACTCAGCAAACAGTGAACACACAGTGAGGTGAAAACTGTCCTATAAAATACTATACATTATTAATAAAATATACACTTCATATGAATTCCAAGATATATGAAATAGAAACATATGATATAAGCCATCATTTTTCGTGTGCGTTTGTGCATGTGTCAAGCAGAATCTAGGATGGCCACTGGTGTGAATGATCACACTATATTCAATATTACTGATGATGTCAAGGTGGTGGGGGCCTCCATATCAAATAAATTTTTTAGGGAGTATTGAAAAAGTATAACAATAATTTTGGTATCGTGACAACACTAGTCTAATTTCTTGGAGTATGCGCAAACAATACTTTGAGTTTTCGCGCCGGCGGCAAGAATCAACATAATCAGTCGAGAGGAGAGACAGCATATCATGGGAAAGTGTTTTTTTAATAATCATTATTGGGATTATCTGGTGTTTTTACGACCGCATAATGCGATGTAGGTCTTAATTTTCATTTAAGTGGTCTTAAAAAGGTTTTTAAAAAGTCTTACATTTGGGGTGGTCAAATCTGGGGAAACCCTGGTTTGTTTTGCACAAACAAGTAGGTTTTAAAGGTGACCTTGGCAACTATTTCAACGTAATAAACCCGTTTAGAAATCATATGGATGGTCCTGTTCCGGTGGAAATGGTGACTTTCCCCGCTGCCCCTAGCGTTCCCAGGCGGAAAACCAACCTTGCAACATTGAGACTACCGTCCCGGAAAGAGAAGTGAGAAACAAGAAACTTGTTTTAAATCGTGTTTCTTACCTTGTAACATCCACATTGTTCTTCCGAACTTATGCTAACCGTTGCGCTAGCTTGTAAACAAATCCATGTGCTTCATCGTTACCTTTTTCCACAGTTTGAAATAGCATAATGCACAATTTCTCCAGCAGAGGGGGAAATATAGCTAATCCTTTCCCTTTAAGAACACATTTCTCCAGCAGAACGATTGGTGAATGAGGCCCATAGTTATTATGTGGAGGGAGCACAGGAAAGGAAAAGCTAAAATGTTTACTATTCTGTAGATTGCAATGCCACATCAATGGTTGGAGGGAAACTTACCTGTCAGTGCCAAGTGTGCAGTATGTGACAAAACTTGTGGCAGTGTCCTTCGCCTGCAGGACTGGCGCTGCTTGTGGTGCAAAACCATGGTAAGATCTTCATGTGGTATTTATCTGATGATATTACCTGCAAATATTCATTTCCAGTGGGTTGAACTGTTTTAGGTTTTAGACAATGTAAAACGTATTCACAGTATAAATATTGTCATAATGTCATGCTCTTTTTTAAGTTGATGTTTAGCGATAAACAGTGTGACAGTGCTTGTGTTTGGACAGGTACACACTGCCTGCATGGATCTTTACCCACGGAAATGTCCACTTGGACAGTGCAAAGTGTCCATCATCCCACCCACAGCACTCAACAGTATCGATTCAGATGGTATGCTGACCAGGTTGATTTTTTTAAAATGCTTTTCTTAAAAAGTAAACCCTCTGTATGTAACCCTCTGTTATGATGTACCAAGCAGACAAACAGAACTTCTCTGCTTTCACTTTGGAACTTGTGTAATTCAGAGTTATACTGGCCATAAAAATAGTGATGTTTAATCTCGCTCAATTTAGAGACACCGTCATTGGATGTTCAAATTATTTTCTTTAGGCTATGGTCATAAATAACAAAGGGCTATATCTTGGCGATCTAAAACGCATGGTTGCTGGCGAATAGCTTAAACAAATTTCGGGGTTTGTCCAGTCCACATTGGGGGTGGTTTTGTTATCAAACGTCGGTGCCTTAATCATTCATGTGTGTGTTTTGGGCGTAACATCATTTAAACCAATGGAAATGACATCTGTCATTTCCTTTAACAGCAAGCAGCGCAACTTTAAACAGCGCATCGGTATTTTGATCGGCGCAGCGGCGCATTTGAAGGAATCTGCTTGCCAACGAGAACGTATGGAACAGGTATTCCATTAAACCATGCTTTACTAAAACCTAGCAGAGTATAGCTACAAGCATCTGCACTTGTCTGTTATTTGAACTCATAGGCAAAATTAAACTAAATTCACTGTGGTGTCATAGTCAGCGACAAAACAGTTATAGAGATTGCTAAAACACGTGACCAAGATTATGGGTACGTTTGGCCGTTTACATTGGTTTACATGGGCATGGATTGCCGCAGATCCCCAAAATGCTTTGCGTTCACCAATGGGAAAATGGCATGATGACGACACATTCTCAATCTCTATACACAGTTAATGACTTTCACTATTGACTGACAATGGGTTACCATCGAAAACATAGCTTGAAAAAAGAAACCCTTACCCCAGTAATGTTTGAATGACTGAATCAAAAACTTAAGGACATTTATCCTGCAGAGGAGTTGCTGCTTACATCTACTGTAGTGCGTCTTCAGCTGATAAACCAGGTTTTTCTTGGTTAGTGGTGTAATGCTTTTCAGATGGTGTAAGATAGCAATTTTTAGATAATGCACCAGACCACACCTTAGGTCGTTAATTCACACAACCCTGGGCGCATATTGTTTAATAAAAGAGAAGTGCATGGCAAAAAATTTGTGAGTGAAATAGGATTAAACTTTGTCGTGATAAGATATGCTATGCGCTGTGTTTCTGATCGTCAAAATAGGGCCCTTAAAGTCCATTCTTAGTTTAATTTTCATTTCCTTTGCTTATTTTAATTCATTATTAACACTATGACCACTACTATACTCACTACTATTATTATTATTTTTTTTATTTTTAACAATTTGTATTTTGAATTATGTTATTTCTTATTTTGTTATTATTATTATTTAATATTTTTTAAAGAACTTTGGGTCAACCCTGATGATTTAAATGTGCTGTATTAATAAATTGACTTGACTATTATTTGCTGGAATTAAAGTAGGGATACATTTGACAATCAATGATTTTGATATTTCCGGTCCAGTAAAAACATGTTAATGGACAGATTTAATAATGACTGATAATGAGCCTATAGACATAATATGTATCAGTGTAGTGCTCCATTGCAATAACAAAACTGAACTGAAAGTGGAGCAATATTTGTAAAAAGAGAAAGACAGATAAGTAGCATGCTGGAATTGACAAGGGAAGGGATTGTAATAAGAATATCCACCATCCCCCACCCCAGAGCCTCACATGTGTAGGTTCCCTTCCTGAGAATGTGCTCAGTGCTCTGGAGGAGAGCAGCATCTTAATTGGCTCTGGGCTGCTTCTGGCACGTGTTGCAGCTTCGTGACTACCCCCACCCCCTCCCTTTTCCTCTCTCTTGGTTGCTAAAGAAAGACTGAGGGAGAGGACTAGACTTGATTGTGGTTGTCTTTCATTTGAGAAGAAATGCACCTCCATCCCAACCACACTACAGCATAATTTAAATATTCACATTATGTAATCTGAAAACTGCTGCCCTGATTAAAAAAACAATGCAACTGATCTCAGCTGGTATTCTGTGTACAATGGAGTGGAATGGAAATAAGTGACCCCAAACTTTTGACCGGTTGTGTAGCTGTAATGGAAATGAATGCAGCACATGATTAATCTTGAATATACAGCCCTTAACTGATCACGGTAGGTTGCTCAGTATTCATTTCTGTGTTTACAGTACATGTGCGGTATACCTGAACATCATTTGGTCTCAAAATCCTCACAGCTCCTGGTGCATTTAATGAAACCATTGCCCTGCAGTGAGAGCATTTCACAGTGTTTCTTTAACAACCACACTCTGTTACTAATTCATTGTCCACAGTATGAATTAATAACTGAGTAACAGTACTGCAGCAATTTTCTACCACAGTTATTTTGAGAAAAATACTTGAATTCCCTTTCTTCTTGTTACAATTAGTGACTATCACATTTATCTGTCTTTCTCACTAATTCACTACTTGAATTTTTCAGTGTGTTTTTCTAATATTTTAAGTTTCAGTGTGATTTGGGTCATTCCGTGTCAAATCAGATACAGTTGTTGCTGAACCGTCTTCGATTTTGTTCAAACCTTGTCTATATCAAGAATGGGTCCCAAAATCAAGGCTTGTGAAATATTTATGTTAAAATCCTGTGGTCCCTATCTTGGCGATCTGAAACGTCTGGTCAGAGGCGCAAAGTTTAAAGACATTTATGGCGTGTCCAGTTCACATTCGCTAATTTAATGGCGTGGTTTTATGATCAAATGCTGGGCGCATTGTTCAAAACGGTTGCTCTTATGTTTCTTAATCAGTTATGGGTGTGTTTTGGGTGTAACATCCTTTAAACCAAAGAGAGTGACATATGTCATTCCCTTTAACAGCAAGCAGCGCGACTTCAAACAACGTATTTTGATGGTCACCGGCGCATTTGGATTCTGCTTGCACGCGAGACCGTATGGAACAGGTATTCCACTAAACCATCTTTAACTAAAACCTGTTTGTAACTAGCAGAGTATAGGCTAAACATATTTGCACTCGTCTATTACCGGTCCGCAACGTGGAGACTGCTGGTCCACGGAGCAGTGGAGTGAAACTAGAAATGCAATTCCAAGGAATTACCAGTGCATGAAAATGCTAAAGTTGTGATGTAAAATATCATGTATCATAGTTAAAATAGATAATACAGAGATGGTTACTACGGTGATGCTAGGATAGACATGATGGCTGCATAGCTTAATAAAAGTTGATAGTTTAAAAGGAGACTGTTTAAAAGCTGAATGTAGATAGTTTAAAAGTTGTTGATAGCCAGTAGATAGTTTAAAAGTTGTTGATAGACAGCTAGTTTAATAGATAGTTTAAAAGTAGACCGTTTAAAAGTTGAAGGTAAATAGTTTAAAAGTTGTTGACAGACTGGAAGTTTAATGAATGTGTATAGGTAGATATTTGACGATAATTTGACGAAAGTTGGAATGGCTCTATAGTTTGCTAGCAGTTATGCTAAGATTTTTAACTATGCTAACCATGCTAATTAGCTAACATAGCTAATGTTTTCTAGCAGTTTAATGAATATTGATATTCAAATAGTTTAATGGCTGTGTATAAGTAGATATTTGACGATAACTGAAAGTTGGAATGGCTCTAATGTTTGCTAGCAGTTATGCTAAGATTTTTAACTATGCTAACCATGCTACTTAGCTAATGTTTTATAGCAGTGCTAGCAATGCTAACTATGCTAACCATGCTACTTAGCTAACTTAGCTAAAATGTTCTAACAGTTTTGCTAAACATGCTAACTATGCTAGCAATGCTAACATGCTAACTAAGTTAACCATGTGACTTAGCTAACCTAGCTTATCATTTTTAGTAGTTATGCTAATTATGCTAACTAACATGCTAACTATACTAACCATGTGACTTAGCTAACCTAGCTAATCATTTTAGTAGTTATGCTAACTATGCTAACTATCATGCTAACAATGCTAACTATGCTAACCATGTTACTTAGCTAATCATTTTTAGCAGTTTTGCTAAAAATGCTAACTAACATGCTAACAATGTTAACATGCTAACTATGATAACCATGTTACTTAGCTAACTTAGCTAATCATTTTTAGCAGTTTTGCTAAAAATGTTAACAATGCTAGCAATGCTAAGATGCTAACTAGCTACAGTGGGTAGGAGTCATAGTTGATGACAAGTAACAGTTACAATGGCTGAACAGTTAAAAAGTTCAGTAGTTTAAAGGGTTAAATTGTTTAACAGTGAAATGTTGTAGTGAGGACTTTTATTTTGAAACAGTTTTTGGCAGAGGAAGCAGTTGAACAGGATGTGTAGTCTTAATAGGGCCAGTTTATATGCTTAAAGCCTGAGACTGGCAGTTGATCCAGGTGGCCTGAACACCTGCCATAGGATTCTAATTTCTTAACGGCTGTATTATGATGTCACAATCGGCAATGTTAAGTCTATGGGGATTTTTAAAAAGTTTTTCTTTAATAGTTTAAAAAGTATAAAAGTTTCAAAGTTGAAAAGACATAGCAGCTTCGTCCGTTTGAATACCTACGTTACAAAGTTTGAATGAAGTTTCTAAGTTAAACTGTTCAAGAGAAATAGCGTACGGAAAAAGTGGTGAGCGGAATAATAATAATAAGAAGTTGTTGCCTAGGAAGAACAGTACAGTGCATTTTCATGCACTGTAATTAGCCCCGGTGCTTCATTTGATAATTTGCTGCGCAATATGTCAAGGAACCGCGGAACGACAGAAAGAGAAAACAAGCGTTTCTGCAATCAGGAGGAAATACTTGCTAATTCACCCTTCGCTAAGCCACACCCGAAAACCGCCACAGGCCAATCGTGGCTTAGCAACCCGTCACTAGGCACGGGAGGTCTGACAAGCTTTTCGAGTTTTGCCATGTTAACCTGTGGAGACTGAAGGCCTGTGGGTCATGAAGGGCACTTATTTGAATGTGTGGTGCCCTAACCCACGTAAAGACACAGTAAAATAGCATGTTACACTATAGAAACATGATATAATTGGGAACACATATTGTTCTAACTATAAAAATGGCATATTGCATGATATTTCCATAACCGAGAGATACACGCTTCACGATAACGGCAAGAAGTTGTTAACAGACGTTCACCAAGATGTATAGCCCATCAGCAATCTATTAAAAATAACACCTATTTGAAGTACCATTCATGATATGTTGTCAAATATTGAAGTTGTGGGAAGTACATAGCTTAAATGGTATGTTTCTTTCCTCCCCCATGCCTGTTCCATTTGGCCAGGAGAGTTGGCTCCTGTTCATTCTGGCCAGGAGAGTTGAATGAAACAAAACGCACATTCGACTTCTGCTTAAATAGCTCATGAACGGTTTTGTTCAGAGATGAAATTCCAACTGTATTTGACAGAGGACAGATGTAGGTTGCTAGTGACAAAATATTAGCTTCCAGTGTGGTACGATGTCTTTGTAAATTACATTTCATTGAAAAGTCCCGGTTCTCCCCCTATGTAATAGACGTGCAGGGTGCTAAAGCTTGTCAGGCATAGCAACAGTAACTAAGGAGGGCGGGACTTAGCGAAGGGTGAATTCAATGTCATTAAACAAAGCCATACAATTAAGTGGTGGTATGAGCGTTCATTCAATGAATGCGTGTGCGCGTCTGAAACTAGCCTACCAGATAACGTTGGTACCAAAGCTCCACTTCAACCTGTTGGAACGCTATTTAATTATTTAACAGCAGTTAATACAACGACGTGGATTCTTGCAACGTCAATATAAACAAAGCATTGACTGTATAATACACTATCTAGCATTGAGTAGGCCTATTGTAGGCCTATAGTCAAATTTGAATATAACGTGGCCAAAAGCTATTGTAGCGTTCCTGTTAAAGATCTCCAGATCAGAGATATACGCTAATCTGCTCCACCGTTTATCATACACAAAAGCTGGTATCGTGTTTCCTGAATCCTTACATTCAGGCATTCAAATGAAATTTCAGTAAAAAGCATGTACATTTGTGTGTATGATTGTGTGTATGATGCTTGCATGAGGGAAACATTCCAAAACAATAGCACCCATATAATTGCTGTTGTTTTGAGAAGTATTTCTCATGCAAGCATCATGTAACAAAGCAAAAGCAATTAACTATTGTAATTATTATATCTTACACATCGTGGGTGTAAGTCCAGTAAGGACTGCTTTACTAATGTATGTTTTTGTGAACAATGTTAGCACTTTAAACATTGACTGCTTTTAAGTGAAAGTGCATGTATAATAATATAGCATAATAATAATTGTGATAATGATAATCATAATGATAATTTGATGGGGGTGGGGGGGGGGGGTGGGGGGGGGGGGGGCTGGTTGGGGTACGTGTAGGTGGGCCCTATGACCCCAAAGTCTGCCATGACCAGGCCTCAGGTCAAAGAAGTTTCAGAAAGGCTGTGCTAGACCACACCTTAGGTTGTTAATTGCCACACCTCTGGGCACATTGTTTAATAAAAAAGAAGCGCATGGCAAAAAATCTGAGTGTAAGATAGGAATACGCTTTGCGTCGTGATAAGAATACGCTTTGCACTGGGTCAAAATAGTAGTGTATTTGTATTGTATTTGCACACAAAATACTGTTTGATGCCATGCGGGTACAACAAAATATTTTGCAAGTCTTAGTTATGGGACCTAAACATTATGTAGACAAACTTTGAGCAAAATCTGAGACTGTGCAGCAACCTGGATTTTCCTGGATTCTGTTTGATTTGACATGGAATGACCCATTTCTGATACTTTTAAATGGTGTACTTTGCACTGTATTCCAGTTGACCAGGTCACATGCTTTATACATGTGTTTTTTTTTTCCCATTAATGTATCATGTTTTTTACATGTAGAAGAAGTGTGAATAAACACTGATGAATAGGATGTGTGATTGGTCCTTTTTTTGTGATAGGCTTCTGGAAAGCTACATGTCCCCCATCTTGTGCCAGTCCACTCCTGGTCTTTGTAAATTCTAAAAGTGGTGACAATCAAGGGGTGAAGTTCCTGCGACGTTTCAAACAGCTGTTGAATCCAGCTCAAGTGTTTGATCTGGTGAATGGAGGACCCCATTTAGGGTAAGATAATTTGTTCCTGTTTGGAAACTGACAAAAACATTTTAGAAATGTTCCCTTCCATTCCAGTATAGACAGAATACCAGCTGAGATCATTTGCATTGTTTTTTTACTCAGGGCAGCATTACATTATGTGCTTACATAATTGCAAAAGGGTTCCCCATGTTTTCTCAGTTAGCCTTTTAAAATGATATCAGATTAATAAACAGAATGTGCCGTTGCAACATTGGATGAATGGTTGCTGATAATGGGCAAAGTAGATATTGCATTAAAGATCAGCCATTTCTTTCTACAACAGTCGAGAACCCCTTTGCAATTCTGTAAGCACATAATGTAATCTGAAAACTGCTGCCCTGATTAAAAAAACAATGCAAATCATCTCAGCTGTGGAGTAATAATGGAGTGGAATGGAATATAATTGTTATTATTATTATATATATATATATATATATATATATATATATATATTTATATATATATATATATATTTTTTTTTTTTTTTTATTGCAGACTTCGCTTGTTCCAGAAGTTTGATAACTTTCGAATTCTTGTTTGTGGTGGAGATGGCAGTGTGGGTTGGGTACTATCAGAAATTGACAAACTCAGTCTTCATAAACAGGTGAGTATTTTATTTTATTTTTACCTTCCTCTCGCTTACGCCGTTATGGTATAGAGTATGCTCTATTTAATAGCAGTAGCCGACATTAGCAGTTAGGGTAAGTTTTTTTGTAAGCCTGTCTTTCATCCAGTGGCTGAGAAATTATAGCAGTCAAGAGGCTGTGATGGATGTCAATCAAACTGTTGGGTGTTTATGGGTATTTACAAGCTGAAGGACAGAAGGTTTGTTACTTAGTTACATAGACATTTGCATTATATCAATGTTTTAGGTTACCTCTCAGCATTTGCAACAGACCCACATTGTTATGGTTATGGTTATGGGACTTTGCAGACGCCTTTGTCCAAAGCATTGTTTTGCATATGGTCATGGTCCACATTGTCATGCATATGGTGTATGTGTACTGTATCTGGTCACCCTAACATTGCACAAGTGTTGTGCTAGCTTATTTAATGCAAATGCATTTTGCATGTTGATACAACATTTTTAAGGGCATGCATTTCCCTTACAGTGCCAGCTTGGTGTGTTGCCACTGGGCACTGGAAATGACTTGGCACGCGTACTTGGCTGGGGACCATCATGTGATGATGACACACAGCTGCCTCAGATCCTAGAAAAGCTGGAGCGGGCCAGTACCAAGATGCTGGACAGGTATTGTCCTTAAACTGTTGGTTTATCCATATCAATCAGCACGTTTTCATGCCGGGAAAAAATAGTTTTGAATCAGTTTATTGCCCAAATTCCGTTTATGTCAATATTCTGTTTAACCTGTTTACAAGCAAGTAGAATGTCACATTTTGAGCATATTCCTGTTTACATAGCAATCGACATAATTCCGAATAAGTACAAGTACAAATACAAATAGGCTCCAAACGTCATGACGTAAATCTCCTCTGGTGGAATTCCCTCTTTTGACTGCATAATACAACATCTTCAGGGTCTTCCACCTGTATTTCATTTGTTCAGGCGTACGTTGATAGCCAGCCTCATTACGTTTTTTACAGATCTATTTCGACATTTTCTCCCGACAATGAACTCCATGACATTTGCATGATTACAAGAAATAAGTTTGTCTCCTTGTCTTTCCAAAAGTGATTAGGAAAGTGCGTGAGAGACAATAGGTTCATTTTATCTTAATTCTGTGCAAATTGAGCATGCGCAGGCCTACAACACATTCCCAATAAACTTGCTGGCGTGCTGGTTGACATGAATCAATTACTGGCATAGTATATTGAGTTAATACTCACTAGATGTCTCTTAAAGCTGTCTTTTTTGTGCATTGCAAATGCCTTATCCACACTCAAAATGACTAATGTATTAGTTATTATTTATAAATTAATATTATCGCCAGGCATAAAAATAATGAGCCCTATCTTAAGGCTGGTGCATCGCGGCGCCAGGCGGGACACAAAGTGCCTTTGCTAGTTAGTGACCAATGCAGTTATCGGGTGTATACTCTGCTTGTCACACACAAACACCTGTTTCAGCACAGCAAGTTTTGGTGGAATCTTGCTGTTGCATAGATGGTCATTTGTGCAAGCAGATTTTTTCTGCAGAGATGCGTTCACTCATCATAATAGCAACGTGCCATGGTGCATGCACTCCTGGAGCCTCATTACAGAAAAAATATCCTACAGTAACTGCTTTTCCTACCTTGAAAGATAGATAATAGCTTGAAAGATAGATAAAATCATATGATCCTATTACAGAAGCAAATCCTGAACTCATACAGTAACTGTGTCCTCTATTATCTCAGACCTCCTATCTTATCCTAACTTAAGAAATCCTAATTAGAACCGTCAATTTGATTTTCAATCGGCAATCATCCTGTCATGCCTGTGTCTATGCTTGGAATGTATACAAGACTGCTTGTATCTATAATTAGAATATACGGTTGCAGAGATAGTGTTCTATAAATCTTTGACAGTTGGCTGCTCAAGATCGGAGAGGGTTGTGTAGGTAGTAATCAAGGATCTTTTACAAGATGGGCAAACCATATCAGAGAGAAACTAGAATTCATGCAAGAACAAGACAGGAAACTAGAGTGTGTCAATTTTGAGGCATAGGAGGTGTACTGTAGGATAAAAAGAAGAAGACAAATCTGTTGTGGACGTTGGTGTCTATGTGTGGTGTTCTAAGATGGATAGTTCCGGTCTATAATTATGATTGGCTGAATCGGAAATACCATTCAATGCTGTTGTAAAACCCAACACAACCCTTCACGTTGACTGCATTTTAACTGATACAAAATGTAGAGTTGCTGCAACTCAGTGTTGCCTGGCAACCATGCTGATAGAAGAAATACATTTCTTGGCGGATGAATGATCTATGAATAAATCATTACATTTCTCATTGCTCTGCCTTTATTTTATGAAATCTTGCCAGGTATATGTAGTAACCAGTCTAGAAAAGCACTAAGCCCCGAAAGGCTCCATGACATACGCCACAGTCATGTCATATAAACACCATAACACTATCAAATACCTTATAGGCATCACACCTCAGGGATCCATTTCTTTCCTCTCTAAGGCTTGGGGACCACTGAAAATTCAGGCTTACTATTACTACTTACCCCTGGTGATTTCAGCTTGACAGACTTTAATATACCCAGAGAGTGTAGGCTTAAAATGTGCAAAAGTTGTTACACTCAGTTATACTCGAGGAAAGTTACAGCTGTCTGCTCTTGAAGTTGAGTCCAGCCACAAAATTGCACATGTCCGCATACATGTAGAGAAAGTGATAGAAATGGGTGTGTTATAAATATGTGATACTGTCAGAGAAGATTCTAATCTCCTCCCTGGTGACATCAGGATCTGAGATAGCAATTATCGATAAGATGACTAATATATAAATATATATACACATTTCCAGTAGGCTATATTTAATGTCATGCAAATTGGCTACAACCTCACGTACAGTTAAAAGCCATGTCCTTGAAATGGATTAAAATCGCTTAGAAATATGTTTTGTACATTAGCCTAATCCGTTATTTCCACAACCGCAGAAAAATATCACTAATAGGCTATAATACGGAAAACAAGTGAAGTTAATTAGATTTTCTAAAACTGATAGTTCCGGTCCTTGATTGTGATTGGCTGAATCGCGTTCGATGCCGTTGTAAAATCCAGCACAAGCATACACCTTGACCGCATTTCGTTCTATATTACTGCTCTAACATAACTTGATACAAAAGTTGAAGTAGCTGCGTCTCGACGTTGCTTGGCAACCATTCAGATAGAGGAAATATATTTCTTGGCAGAAGAATGATTATCTATGAATAAATCTTTACATTTCTAGTTGCTGTGCCTTCACTTTATGAAACTTATTTATAGTAACACTTTTAGAGAAGCAATAAGCCACTCGAATCCGTAGGTTACACTGATTCTACAACCGCTAGCGTGTCGTGCCTAACAACGCCCCTTAGCCGTTGTAGAATCAGTGTAACCTACGGCCTCTCGGGGCTTATTGCTTAAATATAACTTAGATAAGTCTTAAATTCTACTTATTCATAACAGCACATAGCATATTGCAGATGTATTACATTGTGATTACATACTGTGGTGTTTTGACATATTCAGGCATTTTAGATTAAGTGACATATTCGCTGCTCTCTACTTCAAGTACCACAGCAGCACTGGTTGAAAGCTGGATAGCTATTTAAGTTTATTATGCTGGTTGGAGAGTTTAGTTTCCCCATGTGTTTTCTAAGTTTGCAACAAATGTAACAAATGTTTTTTCCTCTGGGTCTTGGAAAATATGTTTCATAATCCATTGGGACTGAAGGAGCAAACAGTCAGTGTTAATTATCTAATAGTAACGTTTGCATTTGCATGATGTTATCCACTTGTACTAGTAGTAATTGACAAGCTGTAATGTGCTGATTTCGAAAACCAGGCGTGTTCTAATGCTAGATTGGCCATCTTGCCATAACTTCTCTGAGTAGTTTGGTCTTGAGTTCTCAACGGGTCGGGAAATATGACAGCAAAAAACGTCCAGCCTGAGCTGCCATACATTAAACTGTGGGCATTCGACCACCACCACGACGCAGCAGCAGCAGCAATCTGACGAAGTTCCTGGCCAAAAATGTCCCCCTTAAAACAAATCGTGAACATTAAAGGTTGATTTGAATTCCCGTCTGCTGGTCATGACAATACGTGTATGAGGGGGAAAAAAAGGGGGTTGGGTGTCGGGCCGGGTTCGGGCAGATAATTCATGTTGATGTGTCTGGTTACATCGGATCCGGGCTTTAAAAGCCATGGGTCGGGTCGGGTTGTAATTTTCAGGCCCGTTGAGAACTCTAGTTTGGTCACCTCGGTTAACAGTGCTAACAACAAAATTAGCATAGAATGTGCTTTCTGCGTGGTTCATGATGCTACCAACTGCACAAGCACACACACACACAACCAGAAAATGCTTGAGTGGCCTGTGCTCAGAGGTGAGGGGCGTGTCGAGTGCAGGGCTTGAAGAAGCAGGTGCTCATTGTGCTGTAAGAGTTGAAATTGTAGCTATTTCCGAAACATTATTTCTAAATGGAATGTGGCAAAAAAAAATCTTGATTTTACTGTTTTTGTTTTCATTTGGAGCCGAAATTGAGAACAAAATTTAAATTTGCTTAACTTGGCAGCCCTATCTTATTCCACTGTTGCCGTTGGTGAAACGCACCTGAGCAAGCACCTTTTGCAGTTCCTCGGAAATACATTCTAGTTGTAATTGATTACTTAATTTGAAAAGATAATTAGTCTTATAATTGTTACTGATAAAAGTAGTGGAATTACCTACTTTTAATAAGAATATGGGATGATATTTGTTTCACTAGAAAATGTATATCAATAATTAGTGATTTATAATTTGATTAGTCAACTTGAAAGTCCCCGGGGGCCACCACCCCCACGCTGGGCCTCCCGAAACTCAAAAAAAGCATTTTTTCCTAAATAACTACCTGAACCATGGCCCCGAGGATGAAGAAATGTTTATGGTATGTTGGTCTCAAGCAGTGGTGGAGGAAGTACTGAAACTCAGTACTTAAGTAAAATTACAAATAAGCAGAGAAATATATACTTTAGTAAAAGTAAAACTACCACAATGCCAACCCTACTTAAGTAAAAGTAAAAAGTACTAGATTTTAAATGTACTTTAAGTATTAAAAGTAAAAGTACTTGCATAATGATTTATTATCTTAATATCTATAGGCCTATTCTAATAAAACAAAATCAGTAGCCTATGATGTGTGGCATTTTAATAAAGCTAGTTTTAGGTTATACTAGGCTAGATAGTTTTCTGGAGACTAATTCTGGTTATCTAGTGTGATCGGCTGAGTTAAGTATCATTCAGTAAAACACGAGGGCCTGAAGTTTATCGGGGTAGACAAGGGAAACGTCTGGTGGATCGTAATGCCAATTCTGCAGGTCCAGATTGAACAGAAAAGTTGTTGAGAAGGTGTCTTTATGATAAGGTTCAGTTTCACTTGCGCAGACGCGCATAAACATTGAATGGGCGCTCACTTTACTACCCCCCAAATGTAGGCTATGCCTCTTTATTTGATCACACAATTAAGAAATATTTTAATCTGGAACATGTTTAGTTTTTTTTTTCGGACAGCAGTTCTACAGTATAGTCTACCATTCATGTGCCGCAAATCATCAGACGTGTGACAGACACATGGGCATAGCCTGTAACTTCGCTGCTCCGCGGACTCGCAATCTCATCGGAGAGGAGGCCCTAACGCTGCAGATAATAGACAGAGAAAGGCAAGCATATGCTCAGGGCACAGAACACAGTTGCATGTCCAGTATAGCCATGGGTCTGGTGAATATAGCCTACCGAATGCAGATGGCTACAAGCTCACGCTTTGTCTGGTCTAGACTAGTTTCAAAGATTTAGAAGTGGGGCATGTAGCGCTCTATCTTTGGTAGCAACCCAGCCCCCTGGTGAAACAAACGTGTTTGTCAAAGAGAAAAAAAAAACTGATCATAAAATGTAATGTAAAAAGGAACGATGGTATTATAGAAATGTAGCGGAGTAAAAGTACAGATAATTGCTGCAAAATGTAACGAAGTAAAAGTCAAAAGTATGCACTATAGATTCTACTTAAGTAAAGTACAAATACGTGGAAAATTTACTTAATATTTGTACTTTGATACATTCCACCACTGGTCTCAAGGGCCCACATCAACCTAGCCCATAACCACTCTTTTGTGATTTGCACCCCCCGGTAAAAAATGAAAATGCAATATTATTCTGCTTTCATCGCCCCTATCTTCAGTTGAGATGTGTATGATTAACCTGACATCCTCTGGGGGTATGCCAAGTTTTGTAGAATTTCATATGGTGGGGGGGGGGGGGGGGGGGGGGGTAGTTCGGTGGTAGCGTGGATAGCAGTGTTTCTGCTAGATTTTTTTTTAACAGTGCCGGCCAACATGTTATAGAAACACAACCCACGACACTGCCTTTATTTGGTGCAAATCTCCTTTACTTTATAGTCCGCGATTCACATTAGGCCTACTAGGCCATCACCGCGAGTGCATACGAAATGTTTTTGGCCAAGTTTTGCTTCAATCCAATTTACCTTCGTTACTACCAGTCGTTGCTTTTTTACTGCATCGATTCGCGATTGAGTGCGCAGCTAATGTAACAGTGTTTTCGTGGAGACATCCACTCTCCAGTTTAATTTTTGCTGTTGTTGCGAGCGAGCTAATAGGCTACGATATGGAAAATACTTTCAATACGATCAGCTTCAGAAATGAATGGGTTTTCCTTAGCCTGTGCTACACCTTTCCACCAAGTTGTGCGAAAATTGTAGACAAAGATGCGTAGCACATGAAAGCTTTTGATAGCGCATAGCACTAACGTCTATAAAAACAATATATTTATGGAATAAAACTAGACAGGTACCTCGGATTAGCATTGCTGTTTATTGTTAAACTGCAATTTTCAGCAACCAGTGGAGGGCATTTAGCCTACTATACGCTAAATGAAGAGGAAACACTGAGAAGAAAGTTAATGTTTTAAATAGGCTACATCAATACAATATAAAATATGCGAAGTGAAACTGGGGCCATAATAACCTCTGACTAGTTTTAGGCTACTTGTTAAATTGAGTGAGTGGCAGCCAGCAGGGGAGGATACGTCGGCAGGATTATTTAAAAAGCAACTGCACATTGTGCGTCTGCCCTGATTCTGATACCGTGGTGGTATTAATTAAACCGTGGTGGGCCGCCATGCTGAAATAAATGTAGAGGAAACACTGGATAGGGTCCCTGCAGACAACCCGAAGTATTGTAAACTTTAAAAGTGTACAGAGAGTTTATAACGGGCTGTTTCTGAAGGCAGCACATTGCCTTACTTCGTGTTCCAGTGGATGTGTTCGACGTCTTCTTGCTGCATAGATCTGGCTGAATCTTACAATAAAGACATGCATCACATTCAGTCAGATCTGCACAATGCAGAGGACGCAACCAGAACAGGAAGTAAGGCAATGTGCTGCATAGAAAACAAGTACAGCCATTCTTTGAGTTGTAGCAGGTAAATTGTGATATGACTGCTCTGCTCTGCTCTACATGGTTAGCAGGGTCCATGGCAGTCAGTAACAGCTGTTCTCAATCATATGCAGGTGGAGTATCATGACATATGAGATTAAAATACCTCCTAAGAGCACACCTTCTGTTGATGACGAAGAGGACAGCCAGGTACCAGTCCACTTGCACACACACAATTATACACATAAAAATGACCACATTAAGTAGAAACCAATAAGATCAAACACAAAGGCGAACATTCTCATGCCAACATGTTTTTCCAAACGCATCTGGATCTTCACTTTACAGAAAAACACAGACATACACACTGTAAGGACATACACATTGTAAGGCCAGACGTTTCTATTTGCATTCTATTTGTCGGCAAAGCAAGAGGAGTTATTGATTGTATACCAGCCTGTACATTTCTACCTGCTTTGAAGATTAAACTCTATATCTACTAGGGGTAGTTAGGCTGTTGGCTTTAAAACAGACCAAATTGTTTGAACAGTTTTCTTGTAATACTTTTTGCTATTCTGCTGCTGGACAGGATGAATATTGTGCAAAAGTTTTAGGCCACCTTACATATTTTTCGTTGTCAATAATATAATATTAATTATTAATCATAATATTTATTTTCTTATTAGAAAACACAAAAAAATGTATTTCTTTTCAAGTTCCAGTCCACATTTGGATTTATTGTTTTAACAGTGTTATGACCAATCTCGCAAGGAGGAAGCTATTGATGGAGTCAAAGTTCTCCACCAAGATCAGTGATGGGCATGACCAGCCTAACAGAAACTTCTGGAAAATCTACTAACATGTCAGAACCAGGCTAGCCTTACTCCGCCCTTCTATGTACTTCCGCTTATTTTTAATTTCCTTTCAGTACGTCGTCTGGGTCTGCGGTATATTCACAGGTTTTCTCCTGCAAAAATCTGCAGGTCCAATCAGCGAACAGAGGGAGTAGCTGAGAACGATGATGTTGAGGTTGTGCGCTAGTTTGAGCCAGACATACAGTACGTAACGACACACATTTAAGCACATTGAGTAACATTTTGTATGATAATGTGCTATATAGATAAACTTGCACTTGAACTTGAACGACCAAACGTTAGCGATTGGTTATGGCAGATCCAGAGTGGCTCTGGGCAGATCCAATAGTTTTAAACTTCAACAGAGTACTCACCTTCAAGGAAGTTAACGCTTGGCCAGACTCTCTGTAGAAATTAAATGTACATACGAGAGTCTGGATATTTCCAGGCTAGAACCAGGCAGTTATGTCAACAGCTTCTCCCTTGTGAGATCATTATAGCACTCCTAAAATAACACATCTAGTGGTGGCCTAAGATTGGAACCAGAAGCAGATGTACACATTTTTTTTAATACTGTGTAAATATTTCCTAAATGTTCTGGTTGTATTTTAATAAAGAGATTGATAAATAAACATGTGTGGTCATCATAACATTGGATTGCTAAAACAGCAACTCTAATAGTGGCCTAAGACTTTTGCACTGTTACTGTATGTAGTTTGACAATTCACTCTATCATGCATGCATATGCTGAATCTGAATGACTTACGGATACACATGACTCATACCGCACATCGGCAGGTGCTGCAGGTTTGTATATTTGTACATACCAGGCCTTACTGTCAGGTTTATATTCAAGATATCGGACCCAAGAACAGATAAGAGCTCACAGTTTATTAGAAAGCAAGGACATAGGTTTGGTTTCAGCTGCGTACTGTAATGATTACTTAATGTAGTATAACTAGCCATTTTTAAGTTTAAAACTCCTATCAACATGACTGCTAACCTTGGTTGAAAGATTACAGAAGGCAGATGATGTTAGGCTAGCAGATTGCAGTTGTTAGTTTCCATGTCTGGTTACTTATGCTCTGTTTGGTGAAAAACCTTTGTATATCTCTTTTCTTTTTTGGAGGCATAGCTGATTTACAAACACAAAAATGCTGAAGGGCAAAGGGAGTACTAATTTAAAACTTTACCCTTTCCTGGGGTGTGTACTGTCAGACCGTCCTGATGACTTACTGTTGTCCACACACCTGCTTGCCTCATCTGTGTCTGCCACTAAGGCGACAAGTAGCCTATACTTTGACACTTTGACGTGAGTGTCAAATGAATCCCCTTCAGCCAATTAAATTATAGTGTGTCTAAACTGGTTGTCCTGGAGATGTACACTTTATAAGTAGGAACACAGTAATCAATTATCATAATATAAATGAGTTTGTGAAAATATTTTTGGACAATTTTGTCATCACAAAATATTGGTATGGACATGTCCCTATGGCCCATATGCAAACCTACGCCCTCAATGGAAAGCACAGCAGCTCTTATTTTCAAAAATAAGAGCATAACTTACAAGTTAGGGTTGAACAGGAGGAACAGAAACAGAGCTAAAGGTTAAGTAATTTTTAATGTATAGCAAAGAACATCAGGATGCCAAGTGATTCACAAAAATGGTCAAATCAGGCAAGAGTTGATAACCTATAGACAGGGGTCTGAGGCAACAATAAGTAAAACAAATTGGGCAGACTTAAACAATAGGTTAAAAGGTAATGCAACAGATAGAGGGAAAACTCACAAACACAGAAGGCCCCCCCCCCCCCCCCCCCCCCGGCCACTTCAAAATGTTGGTAACTCAGCTTAGTTAGGGTGGTCTGGGGGCATGCATCCCCTAGAAGAATTAAAAAAAAAATGTGAGACAAGTATTTTATTTATTAGGCTATGAATTGCTTTATTCACTTGAGTAGCCTATTGTCACTAAACCATTGGATAAAGAATGTGCATACCGAGACCAACTTTTGAATATTTTTATGGTGATTGGCAGCAGTCCTGTATCTTTAGAAAAATTGATTACACACATTGATAATAAGCTAATTTTCATTCATTGTTGACATGGTCCATTAAGGGTTAGACGGGTGTCCCGGGACCGGATGAACACGCAGCTAAAAACCACAGCTGCAGTTGCAGCCGTGACGACAGGAAATGTGCAGGCAGCCACGAGAAGGGTATTGGTCATATAAAATGAACATTGCTGATGTATGGGTTACACAAAGCTACAACAAGCTTGGGGCAGCCGTGGCCTACTGGTTAGCGCTTCGGACTTGTACTTGCCGGTTCGAACCCCAACCAGTAGGCACGGCTGAAGTGCCCTTGAGCAAGGCACCTAACCCCTCACTGCTCCCTGAGCGCCGCTGTAGCAGGCAGCTCACTGCGTCGGGATTAGTGTGTGCTTCACCTCACTGTGTGTTCACTGTGTGCTGAGTGTGTTTCACTAATTCACGGATTGGGATAAATGCAAAGACCAAATTTCCCTCACAGGATCAAAAGAGTACTTATACTTAACAATGCAATCATTATGTTTTCTTAATGACCGACAGTTTAGTTTATATATAAAAAATAATGTGTGATGAGTGGTGCGCTAGTTCTAAACCCTGCGAGAAATTCTCTCGTATCCCTGCACCTCTATTAATTATACAGATACCTTGACATCCCTAGTAATATTTCTGCGTGAGAAATGCAAGGTGTGGCGTGTAAGTGTGTGAACTTGCTGAATTGCGTGTGTCTCACGCCCATTGCGTGAGGCTTAAGAACCCTGTGTCTGTGCAATGAATACATTTACAGCAGTCATACTGTATCCATGTTATATAGTTTTGTGTGTGAGAGAGAGCCACTTATTTGTGTGAAAGAGAGCCACTTATTTGTGTGAAGGCTTCTTTGAGTGTGAGGTTGGTGAATTGATGTACCTGATGTGTACTTGACAGTTGTAGCCTATTGGGCAATTATAAGAGGAGATTTTGTCCTTCAGTCATGTGCCAATGCCTTCACTACTCCCAATCAGACAACAGAGGTGATTGGTGAATTAAGATGCCAAGTGATGGCTGTACTTTTTGGTGGGAAGTCCACAGACTCTCTTACAACATTACGGCACAACACCCTGAGTAGGACGGTTGTCCTTGCGTCATTATTTGTGACTCCAGAACGTCTCCCTCCAACGGAATCTGCTAGTAAGCTTCACAGCTTTTGAAAGTTATCCGCTGTGACTGTGTGCATTTCTGCAAGATACTCTTCTGTTAATGTAGATACGGATTACGCTTCACTGCTGCCTGTGGAACATGTCAAAATGAACAATGTGACAATCTGCACAACTTCCTTTCAGAGGGCTGGAGGATGATGTATGATGATGAATAATGATATAGTAATTATTTCTGATATACTAATAAATATAGTTTAATATTAAATTTAATTAGCTCCCCCCTTATGATAGATGCCAACATGTATTTGATGCACACAAATATACAGTATAATGCATGCCTATGCATGGGTTATGGTTCACTAAAGTCATAGAACAGCCAGAACTATATATATATATTATAAAAGCATATACCCTTTACATGAAATATAACATCAATTAACTTACGTTCCCAACTTCCACCACACTTTGCATAATACATAATCTATTCTGTATAGGCGGATCTAGTGTGCAGCTGATACATTTTGGTATGTACAGCCCAGGGGAAACAAATTAAACATCCTAAACTATATATTTTCTGAAAGCATATAACCTGTAGATGAGACATAACACCAGTTAAGACATGTCCCATCTTCCTCCATGAATGCACAATACATTGCCCTCTATTCTGTATAGGCGAATCTAATGTAACGTGGATACATTTGGGCATGTCCAGTCCAGGGGAAACAAATTAAACACCCTAAACAATGATTTTCTGAAAGCATATAACCTGCAGATGATATAACACCAGATAAGACATGTCCCATCTTCCTCCATGCCAGGAACAATACATTGCCCTCTATTCTGTATTGGCGAATCTAGTGTAAAGTGGATACATGTTGGGCTATATTGTCTAGGGAAATCAGATTAAACACCCTAAACTATATATTTTCTGAAAGCATATAACCTGTAGATGAGATACAACACCAGTTAAGACATGTCCCATCTTCCTCCTTGCCATGAACAAAACATTGCCCTCTATTCTGTTTTGGCAAATCTAGTGTAAAGCAGATACATTTTGGCATGTACAGTCCAGGGAAAACAAATCAAAGACCCTAAACTACATATTTTCTAAAAGCATAACCTCTAGATGAGATATAACACCAGTTAAGACATGTCTTATCTTCCTCCATGGAGATGGTTCATAATCCTGTATTGAATTTGCTCTGTATTAAAACACATTGATTTTAATATATGGCTGAAAAAGGTAGAGCATTGAAACATTTTCAATATTACCATTTAAAATCATATTCTTGTTTAATATGACCACAATTTGACATCAATTTCACCCCTGTAGGCTGAATAGTAATTGAGATATAGCCATTTGACAGCCATTTTGGCGGCCATTTTGAAAATTACCCCTTTCCCAAGGTCAGATTTCACTAGATTTTTAGTATATTATTTAGCATGTCCAACAGTACCAGAATCCACCAGAGTCATTTATTTCTGAAAACTATTGACTAAATAATAATAATAATAATGTTTTAGAAACAGTTGTTGTGTCCTTGCCATTTGTAATCATAGGCAAATAAGGAAAATGTTGGTCTGAAAACAATTCTTGTCAAAGTTGTGTGCCCTGTATGCAACATTCATTCTTGTCACGTAGTATGCCTGGGAACTACAAAACTAGTATCAACCTCTGTTGCACCAGTAGCTCTGTAACTTAAAAAAAAATTAGCCTGAACAGACTGGGAACAGGAACAAAACATGATGATCTTACAGAGAACCACAGGCAGATCTTTTAATAGGCTGGGTAATATAATCAAGGTGGGAAACAGGAGAGGATCAATATTGGCGGGAAAGAGATCAATGGCAGAACATAGAGGTGGGGCAACAAGCGCATGGTGAAAGAAAAGAAATAAAGACTGGTACAATTAAAACAGAAAACAGCAAGTAGTGGGCAACAGGTCTCAGTCTTAGAACAGGGATACTGACACGACACTTTCTATCAGAGCCGGACAGTAACGGAGTACATTTATTTGAGTACAGTACTTGAGTACAATTTTGAGGGATCTGTACTTTACTCGAGTATCATTTTTGGGGAGTACTCATGACTTTACTCAAGTACATTTGAGAGGCAAATATTGTACTCTTTACTCCACTACATTTCTATCCATAACCGTGAGTACCCGTTACTAAAAGGAAAAAAGAAAAATCTCGGAAACCCTCAATTTGTTGTTTCCCTCTCAAAGGCGATTGGATTGTGCTGCCCCCACTGATTGGGACAGCCTATCAGCAATCACCTTCAGCTTTCCGCCAAAGTCAACTCCATGGTCAGATTTAGATAAGAGATGAAACCATGGAGGTAACAATGGATGAAGACGCAGCAGGTCCATCCCGGGAATGTGCCAACCTGTGGCCCCACCTCGCCAGACTATTTAAATTTTCTGAACAAGTTAATCGTTTTTCGCTTCAAATAGTATTTTGTATTTGAAATACGTATTTTAAATACATGTATTAGAAATACTGCCCATCCCTGGCAACATGGTAAAAAGATGAAAATTACTTGATTTTACTTCCAATTCATTTGACATTCTCCAAGGTATTAACATTTTTCATAACTCCATGTAGGACGTTTCTGTACATAAATGTAAGCACTGTGGCAGTAGTAATGCAATATTTAGAAAATGTAGGCTACTATTGTACTCTTGATACTCAAGTACTTTTAAAAGTACTTTAGTACTTTTACTTAAGTAGACATCTGACTGTTTACTTTTACTTGAGTAAAATTTAGCAAAGGGTATCTGTACTTTTACTCAAGTAATGAAGCTGTGTACTCTGTCCGCCTTTGCTTTCTATCACATAGCATGCACACAAAGGCTATTACAGTTGCATGAAATTCGTTTTCAGTATTCTCAATGTTTTTATTACAGATTTCTGCTTATGAAGATTCAGTTGCTGCTCATCTTACAAAGATTTTGAACTCTGATCAGCATTCGGTGGTCATATCCTCGGCAAAGTGAGTTATCAGCCCTGTCTATTATTCCCTTTATAGCAGTGGTTCTTAAACTTTTTGTCTGGCGACCCCCCCAAAAAACATGGGCCAAGTCTCCCCCTTCTCTCTAACCAGCGGAATTTGGTTTTGAAATGTTGTGAGATGGGCATTGGAAACAGAGGCAGAAAATGTCTTCTCTCATAGGTAGGCTATGTCAACATCAAAGGCATTATGTCAATGGCAGCCTTTGACTAAAAACCATTTTGCGACCCCTCCAATATTTTTGGCGACCCCCAGTTTGAGAACCACTGCTTTATAACAACCAAGCTCATTGAAGATATGTGACCTTTCTCATCTCCCTACCAGGATTCTTTGTGAGACAGTGAAGGACTTTGTTGCTAAAGTGGGAAAGTCTTATGAGAAAGGCACTGAAAATACAGAGGAGGCAGACACTATGTCCCTTAAAGTGAGTATTTTAACTACATCTCAGATCTATTATGCGTATGCCTCTACACCGACTGCACATGTATTTCCCATTCTATTAAATGTGATATCTCACATGCTTCAAATTTAGCATGAATGTTTACTTGGACTCTAAAAGTCAAAGTTCAAGGTCATTGTGACCACATGTATGTCCTATTATTGTTAATGTGATATATCCTAAGAATGCCTTGAGGCACATTAGATTCCCCTCAACTCTATAGTATATGGTTATAGTTATGGGATTTGGCAGTCACCTTTGTCCAATGCGACATACAAATACAAAAACAATATAATATTTAAAATTGAACAGGGAACAGATTAGAATGTTGGTCAAACTATAATAAGGAGAATAGCAATAATAAACAACAATGTTGATTCAATCAATAGCCTAATAAAATAAGCAATGAAAATGAGGGGAAAAAAGAAATAATAAACAATAATGTCAATTCACTCAATAATATAAACACAATACCATGGTAAGACTACATTAAGGAGAATATCAATAATAAACAAAAATGTCAAATTAATCAACAGCCTAACGGAAATAAAACAATATTACAAACCATAGCGCATAAGAAGCGCTTAAAGAACTAAGTGCATGTTGAACAGGAATGTCTTTAGACCCCTCTTAAATGACCCAAAACTATCACAGGAACGGAGAGCACTGGGCACCTCATTCCACCAACATGGAACCACTGAGGAAAGAGTCTTGAATTAGACCTAGCGTTTATGACTGGTCGACACAACAGACACTCATCAGAAGACCGCAGTGGGCGGTTGGGGATGTATGTCTTGATTATTGAATTAAAATAACTAGGAGCAGAGCCAGTCAGTGTCCTATAGGCCAAAGTGAGAGATTTAAATTTAATTCTGGCTACTATAGGGAGCCTCTTTGGCTGATTAAAGAAAAGGCTTGCTCCAGCATTCTGAATCAGCTGTAATGATCTTAATACACAAGCGGGTAAGAGCATATCAGCCAGTCGTCCAGGTAGGGGAAAATGCGCTTTCCCTGAGCCTGTAGTGGAGACAGTGCCGCTGCTCCGCACCTGGTGAAGATCCTTGGCGTCATCAAGATCTCAAATGGGAGCAAATTAGTTTGCCCTTCCCTCGAAAGCAAAATAGTGCAATGGGGACATGGAAATAAGCATCTTTAAGGTCAATGGTTGTAAACCAATCGCTCTGTTGAGTTCCGAGGTCTTAAATCCAGTATGGTACGAAGTCTGGCATCTTTTTTTTTGGTATAATGAAGTAAGTAGAATAAAATCCACTGTTTTGTGTATGATCGTCTAGGACAAAGCAAAGGTCCGGAGCATCATAATGTTAAACGTGCGTAGTGCTGGGCGGTATACCGGTTCACACCGTATACCGGTGTATATTTTCGTTATGATATGAATTTTTTTAAATACCGCCATACAGGTGTATTTGATTACACAACGTTTGGAACGCTGCGCCGCGCGACAGTGTTCAGGCGGGACTTTTTTCACACGCACGCATGGTGCGACTGCGAGGCATAGTTAGGGTAAACACAAAACACCATTAGTTTTCATTAGTTTAAGGAAAAACGTTAAGGGATACTGCATTGAAAGGGATTTACCGTCACGAAAATTCTATTGAGATTGTTCAACAGCTAGCTGGCTAGTAGGTGATGTCGTTAGTTAGCAACCCACCGAACACAGTGAAGTTTAATGATCTTATCACTCATCTCACCTTAAGAATATTCGCTGAAATTATCCAGGTAGCAAGTAAAGCATGTTATAGACAGGAACTGAGCAATACTAGCTGGCTAGTTAGAAATGATCCTGACTGTCATCAGTGCACCAAAACGAACGTTTTTGTTTATGTTTTGCCTAGCGAACCGAACCGAAGCTCATGGCAGGCCACATGAAGTTAACGTTAGCCTACCACTAACGTCATGTAAACCACACAATAACAATAAGGCATGTTTCTGATAGGCCTATTTGACAGAGTAAGCTTATTAGCAGAGAGGTTTTATTTTAAATTGTATAATTTTCAAAAAAGTATAATTATTGCAAGTTGCACTACTTTTTGTATTGGTTTTAAGATGTTTGTAAAATTTGCACAGTAAAAGTTCTGTATTTTGAATGCAATTGTCTTTGCATTCTGATTAGATTCTTCATTAGAATCATGAGTGGCTCTTTGTAAACAGCATAATTTTCTGGGGCCATGCAAAACTGCATTACCACTAGTGTGGAGTTATTCTACATCATGACAGTAAAATAGACCATCCTTAGTCAATGTACTGCAGCAATTCCTCTCTCAACCTGTAGAAAATGCTGTGAACATCTGATTATGCATGAAAAAAAATACCGTCATATACCGTGAAACCGTAAGAATTTTGAAAAATACCGTGATATACATTTTTGGTCATACCGCCCAGCACTAAATGTGCGTGTATAGGTGTATGTATGTATATGTTAGGGCTTTGACTTTTGCCCAAAAATCATATTCGAAGTTTGTTTGTTTATTAATATTATTATATTAAAATTCGAATATATTCAAATATGTATTAATAATATTTTAACCATTAAATGTCTTCAGTAAGACCGATATTGGTATCAAACTTAAGTTCTATATGTTCTGTCCACCAGAGGGCAGTGTATCAGTCAATGTCAATAGACTATGTGCACAAAAGGCTGAGTATTTATGCGTGTGTTAAAATTGTTATTATTGAGCATAAGGCCGGGCGATAAAACGATAGCAATATGTATCGCAATAGACATGTAATCAATATCAATAAAAAATACGTTCGATAGAACATTCATAATTAAAAGCAACACACACCTCCTGCCTTACGTTGTCCATAAATAAATAGGCTAAATATATCTTGCATTGTAGTATGTGAAACTCTACCAGAGTAGGCGATAGAAGTAGGCCTACCTCAACACAGACTCTCCTTGCTCCGTGCACTCTTTCTCTCTCCCTCTCAACAGGCGCATCCCTCCTCAGCATGCACATGTAATCCAAACATTAATAGTGCAAGACGACTGGCTAAATTGCTATTAAATCCGGTTAGCATCATTAGCACGCTGCAAGAATTTGTTCAAAACTGTTGCATTCAAATTGACTGCTAAGTTCTAATCATCTCAATCCCGATGCAAATGGAAAAGTATTTTCCAAGACTCAAACGGGCCTGTCCCAAGGAGAAAAAGTATTCATTTGAACTTAAACACACAGTAGGGAAACTGAACAGTCTAACCGGACTATGATAAACTAGCAAATTAAGCTAACGTTAGCCTACTTTGTTTACAATATTTCCAGGCTTCAACCAGTGCTGCTTTTCATTCAGACTTATCTGCACATTTATTTATTTGAGTGTTTTTCATGATTGTGTTGCCATTTCTTTTCCCTGTTTGCTTTGATTGATAACTGAGGTAATTAAAATCAGAGGAAGGTTAAGTTTAAAATAAAAGTGTCTATTATGTCTATGTGTGAGCTAACTAAGCACGAACCAGCCAGGATGCTAACATCACTTACAGGAGCCCAGATGACCAAAAATAGCCTTGCTAATGAGCTCGCGATTTTACTTCACCGGGCGTGAAAAAAACCTCGGAATCTGAATTTAAAACAACGTTTACAACCAAATACATTTATGGAAATTATGTCCATAGGCTACAGGTTCGAATATTAAGAGATCCCTAAAATTCGTTCGAATATCTTTAATTTTTAAAATAATCGAATTATATTCGAATAACGAAGTTCGGAGTCAAAGCCCTAGTATATGTATTTACATAGTATTATGTATTTATGTACCATGTTTCCCACAGAATTTAATTGTATTTGTGGTGGTAGATGAAGGGGGGGGGGGGGGGGGGGGTGTGCAAACATTCTGTGTCAGAGTCAATACAATGAATAGCCTATAGTTATACTTGTCTTGCACAAGAAGTCGATATTGACAAGTAGCTCTAATGTTATAGTGTGATAACCTCGACAACCCAACAGTATTCTACTGTTAGCATAGGGATACTGCTTCTTATACATGTATGCTTGCACATAACTTAATTAGAGAGAGAGATGAAAAGGATTTCATCCCAAATAAATTAGTACAACATAGAAAATCATTGTGTATACCATATATTGTATATACCATATATATATGGTTGGATGGATGGATGGATGGAAGCCTAGTTGTAGGCATAATGTTTAATGTGAAATAAAATAACTAGCCTAAAAGGTAACATTCGAAATTAGGAGAAATAAGGCACGATAAGAGTAATTGGGGAGAAAAACTGAGTAGCCTTGGCTATTTTTAAGATCTTAACGTGAACTTAAAATAAAATTTGAGCTGAGACAAGGATAGATACTCCACAGCTGGTTCCTTGAACCCATCAATCAGCAAGTTTAATTTTATTTTTTTTATGTTGACCCAAAATCCTGGAAACCCAGGAACATCATGTTGTTGGACAGTGAATGGATTAAGCCTAACTAGATTGTGGTGGATCAATCATATTGCCCTTTTAAATCGTAAAATATTCTGTGGTCTCAGTTCACTGTTGAATGGGTAGGCTTAGCAATGCCATGGTAGCCTATTTAGTTGCCGTTATGGACGTGATTGTGCCCGTATTGTTATATAAAGCTCTGTTCTCGCTGTCTAGCTTTCTCCTCTTTGAGCAATCCATGATTTGAAAATAACTTACTTATCGCTAACTTAGATATCCATCTGATTGTTTCCCGTCTCCTCTCCTCGCTCGTTTCAGGCTATTAGTGAGTCTCTTCACCATAGTAACTTTACTTTACTGACTCGACTTTATCAGAATGCAGAGATTTCACTGGCTGAGTAGCAGCAAGCGAAATGATAGTTCATGATACTACTAAAGTAAATGCTTTTATCCTAACCTACAAAACATTTAGCACAGTTTTGAAATCTTACCTTATTGAAAATCTAAATTAGGGTATTATTATGGTCTGGGTCCGGATAGGATCACGTTAGGGTCCGGACTCGGACCGCGGTCCGCCATTTGACGACCCCTGGTCTAGTGGCTCGATGGCCCCCTTCTTCAGAAGAGCCCAGATCTTCTGCCGTAGGGTCAGAGCTTTGCTTGGGTCCTTGACAATAGCAATTTTGACCCGACGGTGATCTCATTATTGTTTTCATTTTGAAGAAGGGGAAGTGTCAGAATGTATGGAACAATTTAGATTGAGATCGAATGTATTGCAGCTTGTAATAAATGATTTCCCTGTAATTTTTTAATTCACACCCCCCCCCCTTTGCACATGTTCTCCCACTCAGTGTGCCATTCTGAATGAGAAGCTGGACTCCCTATTACAGACACTGAATACAGAGGCACAGGCCATGTGCCTACCAGCAGTGACAACACCTCCCATTGTGGAGGAGGAGGATGAGGGGGAAGGACTTCAAGGGGAGGAGGAGCTTAGTGATTCCTCCATTACTGAGTTGAAGGAGAAGCTGGAGGAGAATGTGACTGAGAAAAATTCCTCTTCACCATGCAAGCACTTCCCACGTGAGCAGCTCATGCTAAGGGCCAACAGCCTGAAGAAAGCTGTGAGGCAGATCATTGAGCAGGCAGAAAAAGGTAAAATGATTTTTAAAGATAAGCCGGCTTCTTCTGTATATTTTAAATTGTCAACAGAGAAATCTGAGTGAAATTGTTAGAAATCTTGTAAATTGAATAAGAACTGTTACATAGATGCTTAAATGAATTAATTAAAAGATAAAGATCGATAATTATTATTTGCAGGTTGACAACTGGCCACTTGTATTGAATTAAAACTTTGTGAACTACTGTATCTGAATATTCAATATTGTTCTTTTTTCTCTTCTATCAGTGGTAGATGAACAGAATACACATACAGAAGACCAAGAACTGCATTCCCTGACAGTCCCTGAGTTGAAAAAGGATGATAAGGATAGTGAGAAAGATGAGGATACCAAGGAACTGCAGTCTTCACCCTGTAAGATAGTAGTATAGATAAATGATAGAAGTAAATCCTGCCTACTCTTTATTTATCGAATATAATACTAGTTATTCAGTCCCATATATTTGCGTCTTACTTCCTGTGTAGTAGGGGTAAATACTCTCCCCTTTACTGTTTGCTTTATGCATTACTTTTTTTTTTTAAAAATACAGTAATTTTCTGTGTATTAACCAAAAAAAGACAAAACCATGTATTGATCGCACCCTTATATTATTAACTGCAGCGCCCAATAGCCCAATTATTCAGAATCAAATCAGTTCTTTAATCAGAAAAAAGATTAAATATGGACATTTAATTATATAGGGACATAATCTTTTATTTAATTATATAGGGACATAATCTTTATAAACAGTGTCATTTTACCGAAAAACCTCTTTCCTCCTCCAAAGCAGCTTTAATTGCACTTGTTGTGGGTATGTGGAAAGCCTGTAAAGGCTGTTGGAAATTCATGTGAGTGTGACTGTACATAATTCCTTATTTGTAGAAATCTAAAGAAACTATTCTTATGGAGAACAAATTTCTCCTGAATTTTGGCAAAAGATGCAAATCTCCCATCTACATAGAGATCCCCTATGGAGTATATGCCTGTCTCCTTCCAATGTTTAAAGCCACTGTCTAGCATTGAAGGTGGGAAAGAGGGGTTACTAACTATGAGGAGTAAAAATATAGTGTGTTCATACCACAGGATGTTTTGATCGATTTCCAGATACGAGTCATATTGTGGATGATAAAGTTACCCTTGTAGACTGTAGTCATTAGCAGTACACTGTTTCATTTCTAATTCCATCCAAGCCCAGTACCCAAGCCCCCCCCCCCCAAATAATGTGGTTACTATGCTGGTTGCTAGGGTAATCATGTTGGTTGTGCTGTGGTGGTGGTTGCTTGGTTGTTGTTAGGGAAATTAAGATGGTTGCTAGGGTGTTGCTAGGGTACATATGGTGGTTGCTTTGCTAAATAACGCGGTTGATATGGTGGTTGCTAGGGTTAAAGCCAAACCATGTTTATACAGGTCTGTGATACTGCCCGGGGCAGACCACTGTTTTGGGATTGTGCAAACGGGTTGGAAGTGTTCGAGCAGGATGGAAGGACAGGTCACAGTAGCAACTGACGTTTGAAAGGGGTTTTATTTCCCACAATGCAAAATATTAACAAACCAAAATAACTAAATAAACAAAAATAAAGTGGATATAATTCCAACAAAAAATTGTCCTCGACAATTACTCAGAAAATTGCCTTTAGTAAGCCATCAGTTTAGTCCAGTATTTTTCTACAACACGGTAACATACCACCACAGCCTCACAACAAGCTGTTACTTTCTCCTCCTCATATCACAAACTGACTACTTCATATAGGTGCCCTCACCCATAATGCAACATTTGGGAGAAAACCAACTACAGGTAACACATCTTAATTTTCTGGCAAATCAATTAAGTGCTTTTGGCACCAATGGCTCCCCATAACATTTCCTCATCTACAGCAGTTTGTTTTCTATAGCAATGCAGGCAACACAGAATTAGATTAACGGATGACAACATATACTTATACACATACACACGAAAAACAGAATACTTGATCTCCCCCACACAATTTCCCATGACCCAGTCTTTTAAATAGTACTGGCGCATAGCGCGCTCTTGTTTGACCATCACGAATGCGGAAGACGGAATGCGGAAGAAACGCAACAGTGATCAGTAAGTGAGTATGTATGTTACAGAACAGCACAACTCTGCACACGGTTTCACTGCAATGGGATCCTACATTGTAGCAAACGGGGAGATGGAACACAGAAGTTTGAATCAGTAACATTGTGTGTGTGCGTGTGTGTATGTATGCGAAGGGGAGATGCGACCAGCGCGCTATTTGCGCATATCAGTGAATGAATGAATGAACGGTGGTTCATAGTTCAGGGAGGTGCGTAGTAGACCTGGGAGAACACGGAGGTGAGACAGGAAAAGAATGCCCGATCTTTTCCACATTTCCTTCCACCTCTGGAGTCTCGCCATCGCCTACCACATTGTCCTTTCCTGCCCGGTATCGGACAGTGTATCGGTATGGCTGCAGTGCCAACCACCACCGGGTGACCCGGGAATTTGTGTCCTTCTTCCGGTGCAACCACTGTAGAGCGCGATGATCAGTCTCCACAATGAAGTCCCTGCCGAGCAGGTAACATTTTAGGGCCTCAAATGCCCATTTTACAGCCAAACACTCTTGCTCAACTGCAGATTACCTGGATTCTCTGGGGAACAGCTTGCGGCTCAAATAGGCCACCGGCTTTTGTTGGTCCCCTTCCCCCTGCAGCAGCACAGCCCCCAGTCCAACACCTGAAGCGTCAGTCTGAACTGTGAAGGGTGCAGTAAAATCTGGGCTTTGGAGGACAGGACTCTGGCAAAGGGCCCCTTTAAGATCTAGGAAAGCCTTCTCCCCCACTGGATACAATTTGACCCCGACTTACGGGTCATATCACTCAACGGTGCGGCTATTGTGCTGAAATCCTGCACAAACCGCCGGTAAAATCCAGATAATCCCAGAAGCTCCTTCTTGGTCTTAGGTTGCTTGTAGTCCAGGATGGCTTGCACCTTGTCCTGCTGAGGTCTAATGACTCCTCCACCAAGGACATGCCCCAGATACCTAGCCTCCCTCTGGGCTAGAACGCATTTCTTGGGCTGGAGGGTCAAGCCAGCTCTTTGAAGGCGTCCAAGCACTTCCTGAAGATGTTCAAGGTGCTCCTTCCAGGAGCTGCTGTAGACGACAATGTCGTCCAGATATGCGGCACAGAAGTCCTCAGCACCCGCCAGCACACGGTCCATCAGGCACTGGAAAGTAGCTGGCGCCCCCTGAAGGCCAAAGGGCATTACCTTGAATTGATACAATCCCTGAGGAGTACGAAAGGCAGTCACCGGCCGTGCTGTTTCAGCCAGGGGCACCTGCCAATACCCTTTGCATAGATCCAGGGTGCTGATAAACTGCGCTTTACCCAGTCGCTCGACCAGGTCTTCTAAGCGTGGCATGGGGTAGGCATCAAAGCGACTTTGTGCATTCACTCGGCGAAAGTCAATGCAGAACCAGAGACTTCCATCCTTCTTAAGGACTAGCACAACAGGGCTGCTCCACTCACTCTGTGACCGTGGAATGAGGAATGTCATGGTCCACAAGTGTGGTGTATCCTGGTCTCCCCTGTAGCAGTTCAGCTGGAATAATGGCCTCCAGCTCCCTCTGCTGGTCATCGGACAGATGTGACAGGTCCGGGGACGATGCCTGTCGTGTGGTGGGGAAGACCTGCTCAAGGTCATCCTCATCCCCCCAACTCGCTGGATGAGAAGCTGCTGGCTGACCTGTTCCTCCCGTTCTTTCCACTCTTTCAGCAGATTAACATGGAACGTCTGCTTGGTTCTCCGTCGCTCGGGCATTGCCACCTCATAGGTAGCTGGTCCCATCTTTCTCAGGATGGTATAAGGGCCCTGCCACCGAGCCATTAACTTGTTCTCAGAGGTGGGCAGTAACAGCAGGACCATCTGCCCCACCTCGAATGTCCGTTTCTTGGCCGACTGGTCATACCACCCCTTCTGTTTCTTTTGAGCTTGTTCCAGCTGTTCTTTCACCAGCTCAGCCATCTCCTTCATCCTGTCCCGCATGGCCAGGACATAGGCAAGTACACTGGTGGTCGATGGTTCTTTAGGTTTCTCCAAGGCGTCCCGCAGCACATCAAGTGGTCCTCTCACACGTCGGCCATAGAGTAGCTCGAAAGGAGAGAATCCAGTGGATGCCTGGGGCACCTCTCTGTAGGCAAACAAAAGATAAGGCAACCACCGATCCCAGTCCTTGCCATTAGAGGAGACAAACTTTCTAATCATGGCCTTAAGAGTCTGAGGGGGTATGCAAAGCACCACTTACTACTTGCTATAAGGTATAAATCATAAATATTAGGTACACTAATATTTTCTAATTGTGATCATTAAGTATGGTCATTGTCAATGACAATGTTTTTTTGTAGTGTCGAGTTCAGTTTCAGTTGTCCTTACCTTAACCCTAGCCCTTGAGTTATCCTAACCAGCCCTTAGCCCTAATAAGGTGAATGATAACCTTGGCTCAAATGACGTTAAAACACCAAACATGTGTGGTGAAAAATGAAGAACAAACACCACCGACTAAAAATCTATTTATATGGATATATAAAGCCATTATTATTGGTATGGTATTGTTGTTGCACATTTGACACTAAAGCAGTCTGTGAAAACATGCACATCAGTGGACTGCTTTACTAATGCAAAATTGAAAACTATGATTTCATTGCATTGCATTACTCAGCATGGATGCACGATGCTTGCATGATAAATACTTCCCAAAACAACAGTTAGGTAGGTAGGTAAGGATGCCATTTAGGAGTGTAAATCAAGTTTAATCACAATTTCATACAATATAGATTATTTAAGCCAATGATTTGATTCTTTTCAATACTTCAAAATGTGTAGCAATGCGATTCGATGCGTTACTGGGGTCTGTTGTCGATAGGAAATTATAGATTTTGGTTAGTTTTCATGGATTCAAATGCCAATATTATAGGCTAAATTATAGGCCAAATACTGAACATTGACTGTGGAATCAAGTAGGTTACAGAGTTTCTTTTCCCCCCTAAAACCTCCTGTCACTAGCTAGATGCTTTCAAATTTAACATGGTTTTAAACTCATATGTTGCAGTTTTCTGTCACTGCAATAAAACTAGCCTATTTGGAATATTTTGTAGGCCTGCTGTTCCTTTTATGAGAACAATTTAACTGATCAAGTTTTCATAGGCTATTGAATGATTTAAATGTGAATGCCATAAACTTAATTCGCCATTAACTAGATTAGCGTGGTTCTTCACGCAGTTGTCATCTAAATGCAGTGTTTTGTAGGCTATTCAAAGAATTTCACGTTCATCACTCAGTTGTGGTGTAGGTCTGTCTTGAGTGATCGCTGTCCCTTTAAATGTCTGGGACTTTAAATAACGGGACTTTTAAACTGCATGCTGTTTTTGTTGATGGACAGTGCCGTCTTTGATTCAGTTTTCTACCGTTTTAATAAATGACACGCGCACTTGCGTGGTTAAAAGTAAGGAATTGTTTTCACTCGTTTTCTTGCAATTCCGTAACATTAGATACTAGGTCTAGGTTACGTTAAAAAAATGTTGTCGGTTACTATGTCAGTGACTAGTTCGAACTTTGTTACTGACGGGCTAGGTGGAATTTTATTGCACGGTTCTGGATGATCACAGTCAGATGGCAGCGCTACTGTCAGCTGAACGAAAGCTTACACTAGTCAAGTCCACAGTTGTTAAAACTTCCAGCTGAAGTAGCCTAGTGCAAACTGAGAGAGTTGCCTCCTAACGGAGTGAGTGTAGCCTATATTTTCTTAGCAGCTCAGAGTGATAGGCTAGCCTAGGCCTACATCTACCGCTCCTTTGATACATGAACAAATATTATCAGATGAGTGACAGAAGCACCGGACACCGGACCAGCAGGCCCATATGATAAACGCTGCTCTGGTAGCCTGCGGTAGGGCCTAGATGACGTGAAAAACGCGAGAGTCGCCGAAAAGCATCCCTGCATCCCCGGCCCCTAAAAAACTCTTCGGATCTGCACGATTCTCCACGGAACTCTACACAGTTTACTTCTACGTCATTGCTATCGACTCTGACTCACTCAGGTCCTGTTAGCACGTATATATTTTTTAATTAGGCAAGATGAAGTTAAAACATGTAGACACAAATATTAAGCAAAAAATGTAAACTCATTATATATTAAGGTGGTGATGAAAAATGTACTACCAAGTCAAATTGCATTATTACCTTTTACTATCTTTCAAGGGCCTTAATTTTGGTAGATTCTATTTACTACCTTTTACTACCGCGCGGACACCTTGCAGACTCGAATCTCTGGTGAGAGTGAATGAAGGTATTGTTCAAGAATCAATATTTCTCCCACTTCCGCCACCGTCTTTCCTGCTGGTCGGATCCACTTCTTGAAGAGGTCTTTGGCGGCTGTAGAGTTCCTTTGGTGTTTCACCTGCTCTCACCTCGGGATCCCGGAATCTCTGGTGGTACACTTCCTCGTTAATCTCATATTTGGCCAAAATGGCCTCCTTTACTCTGGAATACTCCAGTTTGTCCTCCATGTCCATGGAAACATATGCACTCCTGGCTCTCCCAGTCAGGTAGGGCACCAAATGAACTGCCCAGTCCTCTTGGGGCCATTGGTACGCAGTAGCCAGCCATTCAAAAGTGGTGAGGTACTGCTCAACGTCATCCGACTCCTCCAGCCGTGGCACCACAGCCTTTGCTGCATGTATGGGGTCTGGTACTGGTGCTGGTGCCGGCACTGGTGCAGGCGCTGGGGCTGGTGCAGGCGCTGGGGCTGGTGCAGGCGCTGGTGCAGGTGCTGGGGCTGGTGCAGGCGCTGGAGCTGGTGCAGGCGCTGGGGCTGGTGCAGGCGCTGGGGCTGGTGCAGGCGCTGGTGCAGGCGCTGGGGCAGGTGCTGGTGCCGGCACTGGGGCTGGTGCTGGTGCAGGGGCTGGTGCTGGTGCAGGCGCTGGTGCAGGTCTGATTCCCCACTGCTCCTCTAGCTCATCCCGGACCTGGTTGAGTTGGACCTGGAAGCTCCTCCAACGCTGCTCTTGCTGGAGAGAGGCCTTTTCCTGCACCCGCATTGACTTCAGGAGCAAGTCATACAGACCAGCAAAATCCATTGCCTCGTCCCCTTGTCGACTGCGCCACCTGCAGCTCCTTGGATCTCCTCCTCCAGCTCACGGTCCTCTTCCGGTTCTGTGGCTAGCCGTCGATGCATTATCCGGTTTTCCACGGTGTCCAGCTTCGCGCTACTGCCTCGACCTCGGCCCCTCCCACTTCCTGCCTTCTTCTTCGTCGCTCCTGATGGCGCCACAATCCCACCACTGCCACCAAATGTGAAACTGCCCGGGGCAGACCACTGTTTTGGGATTGTGCAAACGGGTTGGAAGTGTTTGAGCAGGATGGAAGGAAAGGGGTTTTATTTCCCACAATGCAAAATATTAACAAACCAAAATAACTAAATAAACAAAAATAAAGTGGATATAATTCCAACAAAAAATTGTCCTCGACAATTACTCAGAAAATTGCCTTTAGTAAGCCAGCAGTTTAGTCCAGTATTTTTCTACAACACGGTAACATACCACCACAGCCTCACAACAAGCTGTTACTTTCTCCTCCTCATATCACAAACTGACTGCTTCATATAGGTGCCCTCACCCATAATGGAACATTTGGGAGAAAACCAACTACAGGTAACACATCTTAATTTTCTGGCAAATCAAGTGCTTTTGGCACCAATGGCTCCCCATAACATTTCCTCATCTACAGCAGTTTGTTTTCTATAGCAATGCAGGCAACACAGAATTAGATAACGGATGACAACACATACTTATACACATACACACGAAAAACAGAATACTTAATCTCCCCCACACCATTTCCCATGACCCAAACAGTCTTTTAAATAGTACTGGCGCATAGCGCGCTCTTGTTTGACCATCACGAATGCGGAAGACGGCGGGAGAAACGCAACAGTGAAAGAAAGTGTAGGTATCAGTGAGTATGTATGTTACAGAACAGCACAACTCTGCACACGGTTTCACTGCAATGGGATCCTATATTGTAGCAAACGGGGAGATGGAACACAGAAGTTTGAATCAGTAACATTGTGCGTGTGTGTATGTATGCGAAGGGGAGAAGGCGACCAGCGCGTAGTAGACCTGGGAGAACACGGAGGTGAGACAGGAAAAGAACACCTGATCTTTTCCACAAGGTCATGTACATGGTCTACTGTGGATCCACTAAGATCTGTTTGACATGGATTGCTTTAAAAAATAGATGGGACAGCGCTTCGCAGTATTAGGAAATCAACTCGTATCTCTTCAGTGCCTCAAACTTGGTACATGCCATCACGCACATCAACTTACATATCGCTAAGTCTTACCCTCTAGCGCCACCAACAGTTCACATTTTTAAACACAAGAAAAGCTTCAGAGGCCACTAACCAATCTTGACAAGACTTGGCATATGATCTTTAGGCAAAGCCCAACAAAAGTTACTTGTCAGATTTTTGACCACTAGGGTGGAGCTAGAGAAACAGCAAGTGAACTCACATGTCAGTAACCCTTTCACAAATCAAAATTTGGCACGAGGCATCAGGGCATGGTCCTTACCACACACGCCAATATCTACACCTCTAGGTCTAATCTTCTAGCACCACCAACAGGTCAAAGTTTATAATTTTCATCAAAGTTACAGGAAATGAGCTCATATCTCAGCAGCGCTTTCACGTATTGCCTCTGTTTCAAGATGGCGCCGACCAGCAAATGACTCAAAGTATTGCCTGTATACAGTCCTTTTTAATAAACTATCTGTACAAAGAAGTGTCAGGCTACTTTGAGTCTCGTAAATGGTTTAAAATTAGTGATCTTTTTACCATGAGAAATGCCCTATCGCTACCAGTGTTTTAGATGGGAAACGGAAGGAGTCCTCAGGTGGGAAAGATAGGGAAAGTTGAATATTGTCCGCATAGCAGTGATAGTCAAATCCATGGGAGCGAATAGTCTCACCTAAGTGGTGTAAATAGAGCCCTAATACGGATCCCTTAGGTACACCTGTGGTGAGTTCATGAGACTTTGATACCGGTCCCTTCCAAAACTCGCTGAAAGAACGCCATTTAAGTCAATATCTTTCCCAGAAATTCCCAGTTCAGATAGTGTAGAAAGGAGAATGTCATGGTTTACAGTATCAAAAGCTGCAGATAAGTCTAGTAGAATTAATACTGATGACTGAGCAGTGGACTTACCTACTCTCAATGCTTCAGTCACACACAGAAGAGCAGTTTCAGAAGAATGACCACTCTTGAAACCAGAATGCATAGGGTCTAGCAGGTTATTCTGATATAGGAAGACTTGGTTGAAGATTAATTTCTCCAAAACTAGGAAAGGAAGAAGGGAGACAGGTCTGTAGTTTATTCACAACAGTTGAATGAAGTGTACGTTTTTGCAGGCGTAACCCATGCCTGTTTAAAAGAAGGAACTATTCCAGAACTGAGTGAAGTATTGAACACGTGTGACTGCTGGCAGAACAGCAGGTGCGATAGATTGCAGAAGAGTAGACGGACAAGATCCAAAAAGCATGTTGTTTGATGACTTTGCTGAAGCATAATAAGAGGAGAGAAAGAGTCCAACGATGCCATCATGCCAACACGGCAAAACTCTCCTTATAGGCTCATCAAGCTGAACACTTATTTTAACTTTTTCAGTGAAAAATGTTGCAGTCATCTGCTGACAGTGAAGTACAGTAGCTAATGGTGGTGGTGGAGGATTGAGAAGAGACTTGAAAGTTGAAAAAAAGTTTCCTACTGTCAGTGGCACTCTCAATCTTGTTCTGATAGAATGCCTTTTTTGCAAGTGTAACAGTGGACGAAAAAGATGATAGCAAAGTCTTGTAGTCACTAAGATCATTTCGATCTCTGGATTCATGCCATTTCCTCTCAGCAGCTTTAAGTATTACTGTTATTAATATAGTAGTAACAATATATCTTGCGGAGTGATAAAATAGTATTTTTTGTAATTCCATCATATAACTCTCTTGTTTCTTATGTCAATTAATGTTTGTAGAAATATGTTTGAATAGGGAAAAAATGAAAAAAAAAAAAAAATGAAAAATTTCTACAGTAGCTTAGCTGAGAGTGAAGGCCTAGAAATTCACCATTGATTGATTTTGTATTGAATTTTTGGGAGTTTTAATTGGTTTCAGTAAAGGTACCAAATGTATTTGAACTCTATTTAACTTGTAAGATGTTTATGTTCGAAGGAAACTTGATGATTTCTGATATTTGACAAAAATCGGATTTTTTTTTTTTTTCGATTTAAAATTGTTAATTGATAAAAAATCATCAGTTAATCTCTGTAAGTATGTATTTGATAGAAGATAACCATTTTTTGGTAAAATTACACTTTTTTTATGAAAATGTCCCTATAGCATAGCCAAAAGTGTGTATTGTAAATGTTTATTGAATGTTTATTTTGGACAAATTTCAAGAGGCCCCATGTTTTAATCTGTTCAAGTACTGTAGGGGTTCTGACAGAGAATCCAAAGAGAAAACTTTGACAGGAAAATAGGCTAATGTTTCTGGCAGATGACCTATCTAACAGCACCTGACAGATGTGGTATATCAAAAGAAGCTAGTTAAAAAGCATGATTGTTGCTCAGATGTGCCTTAGACAGGCTATATTAAAAAGCTACTCTAAAATGTTTTATCACAAAACATAATGGTACTGATGTCACAAGTTTGGGGGGTGAAATTGGCATGCTGACTGCAAAAAATGTCCAAGAGTGCTGTGTTCTGTGAGCTGAATGTAAATAGGAAGTGCACACTAATATGGATTTTATCACATTTTTGAACAATATTTAAAGGAATATTTTTTTTATGTGCAGGGAAGAGGTCTAAGATCTTTTACTTCAACTTTTAAAAAATGGTTATATTTTATTCGTTATAGAAACAAGAAGTGTTGATACAGTCCTTAATGTTTGTTTTAAAGTTAATTTGATTAAGTGGAAATGCAATGCTTCAATTAGACCACATTGTCTTAATTGCATGGTCTAAGACATGTTTGCTATGTATGAGCTGAGGTAAAATAAGAGGGACTGAACTTACTGTAGTCATACCCATTTCGAGTGTGTTGAAGTTTCTAGTGGTACTGAGAAAGAGGAATGTAATTTCAATGGAAGATCCAATAATGTAAGTGGTATTTCATCTGCTATGCAAATGACCAGCATTTTGTGCCTTGAATTATTCAAATATCTTAGTTTGAATCTTGAACCTGACAAATGTCCTTGGCAATGTTTGAAAACACTGTATTTAGACACCTGTTCAATGGTTCTTTCCTTTGCCCTCCCCCTAGTGGCCACATCCCCATGCTCCCCCACAGAGAGACGTGTCAGCCGCAGTACCCAGTCTTGTGGTTCCTTCTCAATTCCTCCCTTCACCACCAGCAAGGAGAACCTTCCTGTTCTCAACACTCGTATCATATGTCCAGGTATCACCATAAGATTATCACTATATCTGAGTCATATGTTATAGTTGTAGCAAAACGTAATGGTGCAACTGTAGCAACAGTATTCTACACCAGATACACATCAGAGTACCCATGATGGCACAAGATTCTGTCCAGTCAAGTAATTTCTCAGTCTTTCTCCATCTTTCACACATTTTCTGGTTGTTCTTCAGTATCCTGCCCAAAATTCCTGACCACCTGGTAACACATTTACTGTGATGAGCTCCCACTACAAAAAAAACTGATAAACTATGTATTCACTGCCCTGCAATGCCCTTTTGTGTCAATAAATATGGTCTTACTTTTGGAATATAGGCTTGCGGGCAGGCCTTGCTGCATCTATAGCTGGCAGCTCCATCATCAGTAAGATGTTACTTGCAAACATTGACCCTTTTGGAGCCACTCCCTTCATTGACCCAGACTTGGATTCCCTGTAAGATTCTTTCTACTAAGTGTTCAAATTTTTGAAACGTTAGTTACTAAATGTTACCTTCAGGTGATTTCAAGCTGCATCATCAGTTGTAATCATTGCTCACACAGAGAGGGATACATGGAGAAATGCGTCATGAACAACTACTTCGGAATTGGATTGGATGCCAAGATATCATTGGAGTTTAATAACAAACGTGAGGAGCACCCAGAAAAATGCCGGTGAGCCTTTTATCTCATTTTGCTCACAGTGGGCCATATTCTCCCATTTGCATGGAAGTTCTTTTTAATGCGCTTCCAGTAAAGCACTTTTGAGTTACGTGCAGTGGTGGGTAGTATACTGTAAATCTATACTTAAGTAAAAGTACAGTTACTCCCTTAAATGTACTCAAGTAAAAGTGAAAATTACTTTGAGAAACTTTGAGAAAGTAAAAGTAAAAAAAGTTAATAAAGTACTCAAAGTACAACTTACTTTCCATTTTTTATGTTTTTAAGTTGTGCAAGTCAAAAAAGCTAATTCGGGCAAAAATAGCACTTACAGGTAGGTGAAATCAGAATCAGCTTTATTGGCCAGGTTTGCGTACACAAACAAGGAATTTGACTCTGGTTAATCTTTGCTCGCAAGTACAACATTCATTTAACATATAAGGATAAAGAATAAAAACATAAAGGAGTAAAAAGAATAAAAACAGCAGGTAAAGCAGGTTCAGTGAGCCAATCAAAAATTGCCTGTAGGCCTATTAGGCATATGATTGCCTAGGGCTACTCCCACTATATACCACTCACTCCACAGAGGTTGAAAAGTGCACAGTTGCACACTTTATTTTACTTAGGGCGCATTCACACTGGGTCCGTTTAACTGGACAGTACCTGAGTGCGATTACTTCCCCCTAGCCCTGACTCAGCTGGTCTCTGTTCACATTACATTTTTGATTGCGGACCTGGGTCCATTTATGTCATAAACACTAGCTTCTTTTTACCAATATCGCTTGGCAACATTGCAAAAACGGCAGTTTATTTCCTGGTTTTGGAACAGATAGCATTCGAACACCGGAGTTCTAACAAACCATACCCCAGACCGCCGTTTTCTAGTGGACCCTGGTTCGGTAGACTGTGTTCACATTAGCAAAAATCACCGAACTATCGGCCCAAACAAACTCTGGTCCGGACCAAACGGTCTAGTGTGAATGCACCCTTAAGCGCATGGAAAAATATGGCCAATTGAATGTTTATAAAAGAGTGTCTAACTGTACCTGGTCTCCACTACACAGACAGTAGACTACTCCCCTCACCATAGTGTAACTCAACTTTTAATTTATTTATTTTAGTTGGAGACTAGGACATGGGAAAGTTGCCCATGTTTCACTGGTCGGATCTTACAATCTTGAGTACAGTCAGTAGAAAGGGAGTTGCATACAGCCCAGTGACTGTTCAGATAGAGGCTGGTTTAACTTACTTTGTGAATAGTAAATCAAGCAATAATTGGAGAATTACATATAATCCAATCTAAGGCATTTTTTAGGGGTTAATCAAATCCTGGAAGCAGTCATTAGAGATAACAAATATGATATTTGATGGGGTTTATGCCTGGTGCAGTGCTGGGCTGTTAGTTGGAATGACATGTGAGCTCCACACATGGATACGAATGTAATTCGCTTATTGACTCTTCGATCTGTTACAGAAGTTGGTCATGCTGTATGATATCTGTGTTTTATAGGAGCCGTACGAAGAACATGATGTGGTATGGAGTACTGGGTACCAAGGAACTTTTACAGAGGACATACAAAAATCTGGAGCAGAAGGTGCAGTTGGAGGTAAGGCATTTCAAAAGGAGTGCAACAAGTGATGGCAGTCATCACAGGGAATTCAGATGAAGACCAAGTGTTTGCCCTTTCTAGCTGTCAATAGGAGTTTTGCAGTAGGACAGACTACAAATCCTAATCATAGCTTGGTCTTCCCAGAAGAATTAAAACATATTCTATTTTAAAAGCATAACATGGAAATGGGTGGTTGACATATTAGTCTAAAAATTAGTTTTTTTTTTTTTTTTTCAGATATTAGGCATGGAAATCACTAAGTCCTGATGTACTGACTTAGTATTTTGGATTTTCCATTGGAATTTATATTTGTCATCTTTATTGACATTTTTATGAAAAATGGCATGTCCAAAGTTATTCATACCCTTTTTAAATAATCAATAGAAACATCTTTATTTGCATTCACAGCTCTCAAAATGGTTCATATAATACGTACCAAGCCTCTTAATGGCTCCACAATGATTCTAGACTGTACCTTTTTAAAAGCAATCCGGGTTTTGAGTCAGGAACATTTGCCATCACTCTGCTCACTTTTGTGACTGATTGAGGTATGGACTCTGGCTCTGGATTTTTTTGTAATGTGTAAGCAGTAAGCAAAAAAAACTGTAAGTAGGCCTAGACATGGGCCGGGTTTCCCGAAAGCATCGTAAGCCAAGATGGTCATAAAGTCCCTCTTACAAACGTCTTAAGATTTGCCGACTGTTTCCCGAGTCATGAAAACACGGGAATGACCGGGCCCATTGATGGTCTACTTGAGTGATGAAATGGTCTTGATTAACTCTGTTTTATCCTCCCTTTCAATATTGGTAATAGTAAATGCCTTAAGTTAGGCTACAGTAATTTTGGCGATGGATTGTTGGACTGCCGATGGACCCCTGATTTTGTGTAGTCTACAATTCCATCCATTAGGCTACCAAATTTCAGCTTGTAGGCTAGTTGACATTTTTCAAACTTTTTCAAAATGGTAGGCTAATCCATGAGAAAAAACAACACCAAAACATATGTATCTGTAGCTGTTAGATTGAGGCTTTATGCCCTGTAAACACTGTGTCCTTTTGCAAGAGTGAGCTTGTTGGTTACTATTTGCCTTCCTGCCTGCTTGCCTGCGTGCATGCACACGGGGTGGGAGGGGGGGCCTATTCCGATTTTGTGCCCAGGGCCCGTGGTCATGATAATTCCGCCATGCGTGTAGTGTTTGTTGTCTAAATATTTATTTTAACATGTTGATGAATAAACCAACAGGTTCATGGTAACGAGTTTAACTTGTTTAGGAGAAGTTTATTTCAGCTCAGTTTTATGCAAAATACAAACATGAAAAATAGAATAGGCCTACCATCTGTCATATGACCAAAAATAAAAGAAAACTGCGACAAGGCAGTCTTGGTCTGTTGAGGTAACATGATTTAACCATGCCCGCGCTTGAAGTTTATCGACACATTAGGTCCTTGAATTTGAGGATATTGGGCCTGGAAAGTCCTTAAAAAAAAGGTCCTTGAATTTGTCCTTGAAATTTCTTAACCAAGGCGTGGGAACCCTGTACCACGAACGTAGAGCCTATTAAGAGGAATGGAAAGAAAACTTGGCGTTCATCTTACCCAGTTCCACAAATGCAAAGCCAGCAAAACCTGATATGCAACGGTGTCACTATTTGAAAAGAATATCAGACGGCACTAGCCTACCAGACGGAGCGGCACCTTCAAGGTGGCCTATCCGCTCCAGACAGCGGCAAGCAGATTCCTTCAACTGCGCCACTGACTATCAAAATACCGATGCGCTGTTTGAAGTTGCACTGCTTGCTGTTAAAGGGAATGACAGATGTAATTTTCATTGGTTTAAAATATGTTACGCCCCCAAAATACACCCATGACTGATTAAGACACCAACCTTTTTGCGCCAGGCGCTGACGACAAAACCACCCCCAATGTGGACTGGATAAACCCTGAAATTTATTTAAGCTATTCGCCAGTGACCGTGTGTTTTAGATCGCCAAAATATAGCTCTACGCCTCTGAACATCCATTTCTGATTGCCAAAATAGAGCCCATAGTGTGACAAATAAATCATATGGTGTGACGAGAAAACCCTGTCACAATATGACATAGTGTCACATCATATGAGGTTTCATGCTCTAAGCACAACAATGAGTCTTGTGGTTACATGCTTGCACCCTAATAACATACTAACTGCAACATGGTAACATAGATTTAAAGGCAATGACAAAAAAGTAATTTATTTTGGCCATTTTTATGTAAAAGGCGTCACATCAAAAGACAATGTGAAAGGGTACTGAAGCGGAAGTGCAATAATAATAATAATAATAATAATACATTATATTTAAAGTGCCTTTCATGACACCCAAGGTCACTTCACAAACAAAAAAGGTTGTTAAATTATAGTCATCCATAAGCCATCTTGAAGAGATATGTTTTAAATCTGTAATTGACACAAAAGTCAGTGTCTGATGTATTGTAGTCTGGCAGTGAATTCCAAGGCTTGGGAGCGATGTAGCTGAAAGCCCTCTCTCCCAGGGTGCCGAGGTTCACACTAGGGACATGCATTAGGCCTGCTTAGAAGGTCTCAGTGAGAGCGGGCAGGGGTGTAAACTTCCAGGAGGTCAGTGAGGTAATGTAGGTGGGGGTATAATTGTGTAAGACCTTGAATGCCAGAAGCAGGACTTTGAAATGTATTCTGTAGGAAACTGGAAGCCAGTGCAGTTGCATAAGCAATGGTGTTACATGGCTAGTGGATTTGGAGCATGTAATAATCCTCGCTGCAGAATTCTGAATGAGTTGGTGCGGGTGGAGTAGTATTAAGGATTCCAGACAAGATGGACAAAGCCGTGCAATGTTCCTTAGATGCAAAAAGGCACTTTGAGACATGCTGTATATGTGCGCACTGAATGAGAGTGTATTCTACAGTATGACACCAAGGCTCTTGGCCTGGTTGGAGTAAGGGATGGTGCTGCCATCTACAGAAAGGGTGAAAGGTTGCATCTTAGCAAGAGCTGATTTGGAGCCACCCACTAGCAGCTCAGTCTTACTGCTATTCAGCTTCATGTAGTTTTGTGTCATCCACAAGTTTGTCATGGAGGCAGACAGTAATTACAGGATTTATTTAAAAAATATATGAGAGATAACTCACCTGGTAACCTTTCAATATCCTTCTGAGATGTTTTAATAATTCCTGAATGAAAAAGTATATCTCATTCCCAAGGGTCTCCAAAAACAAACAAAAAAATAATTTAAAAAGCATTATAGTGTCACACCATATGATATCTATTTTTGGGACATAATCGTTATGTAATATAACCATATTTCTCCACAGATTTTGCAATTATTTACTTATGTTTGACACTCAGACCCAAAAACCAAAAAAGTGATCGTCAACAATCCAAATTAACATGTATGTGCTTTTTACCTCTATTGCTTAGTGTGATGGACAGTACATTCCACTTCCAAGCCTCCAGGGAATTGCTGTATTGAATATTCCAAGCTATGCTGGTGGGACCAACTTCTGGGGTGGAACCAAAGAGGATGATGTGAGTAGCTCAATAAGCATAATCTCCTGCTTATCCAATCCAATTCCACAATTTCAGGTTCCTATTCACCATTCAAATGCAGTTTTTCCTAAATAACTACCTGAACCTAAATCCTATAGCGACCGGGTGAAAAACACTGCCATATTGTCAGCTTCACTGACTGATGACAAATGCTAACACCCCGGAAGTGAAGGAGCTGGTTTAGCTGTAAAGCGGAAGGTCGTGTCGTATAAGCTATTAAAGCCCACAGCATATAATACCACCATAGCGTGTTGAGTCCTAATAATAATAGAGGCTTGTTACGTGGTAGCAAATAATGTAAACTATCAAAGAAATAGACGTAATGTAGGAATGCACACAGATATATTGAAACAGGTAATGGTGTAGGCCTATCTGAGGAAGACCTGAGTGGTTGAAACGTACTTGTACACTGGGAGCAAAGAAGACTATCTTCACTTTTTCCCCTTTGCAACTGTCAAAGAAATCCCATAATCACGGGAAGGCCTAGGGTAGCCTACATGTACATTAGATGGCCTAAAGATTAGGCCCTTCTGCATAGCATTCAGTGATTTGCATGCAGTAATTTCAACACTGACCTTGATCTAGCCTACTTTGGCTATTTAAAGATACTTTATTGCTAAAATGTAAATTAATAATAACAAACAATAAAGGACTTAATCACACACAAACTACTATTTTACTGACTATAAAAATAATAATTATGTAGGAAGTTTAGAACCCAGAATTGACCTGCACACTACGGAAGTGCACCAAATTCAACACAAATGACTCAATACACTTGGGGAGGTCTGCATCCTTTCTTTTCCAGATATTTTAGGATTTGGCCGTGGTATCATTTCAGTATCGAGTATCGAGATATTTATGGAAGGTATTGTATCGAAGTCATCATTTTGGTATCGTGACAACACTAGTCTAGGTTTTCTATCGAGAACTTTTAGGGTTTGTTTGTACTTTACATTTTAGTGCAACTAACGGGGAGCTGTTGCAATCAATTTTCTAACTTTTAACTTGTCATATTTTATCTCTGATGGCAGATATTTTGTGCTCCATCATTTGATGACAAAATCTTGGAAGTGGTTGCTGTGTTTGGTAGTATGCAGATGGCAGTGTCAAGAGTCATCAAACTCCAGCATCATCGCATCGCACAGGTGTATTGCACTTCTGATTAAACTGACTCCTCTACATTTAAAAATATACAGAAAATGTATGTGTAGACGCATGCCATTACACAAGTTTTGCTAAATATAGACATGGTTTTAGATGACCTTAGTGACAGAATACTGTTGCAGTTTGTTGAATGTGTAGGCCAAAGCTGTCTTATATTGTTTTGTTCAGTGTCGATCAGTGAAAATCACAATCCTGGGAGATGAGGGAGTGCCCGTTCAAGTTGATGGGGAAGCCTGGATACAGCCACCTGGACTTATCAAGATTCAACACAAAAATAGAGCTCAGATGCTCACCAGAGACAGGGTGAGCCTGTACATGTGTGTAAGCTTTGGAGGCATGTGGGTGTAATACAGAGGCAGTAGAAGCAAACTGTTTTCTTTATTTTTCTTTATTTGTTTGTGTGTGTGTGTGTGTGTGTGTGTGTGTGTGTGTGTGTGTGTGTGTGTGTGTGTGTGTGTGTGTGTGTGTTTGTGTGTATGTATGTGTGTGTATGTATGAGTGTGTGTGGACAGGCATTTGAAAACACTTTAAAGTCATGGGAAGATAAGCTGAAATATGACAAGCCCCCACTGCGGCCACACCTGTACCCTCAGCAGTCAGTAGACTTGGCCACTGAGGAAGAGGTCACCCTTATTCAGATATGTGCTCGTGCTGCTGAAGAGCTCATCACCAGGTGACACACCCACATCCATACCCAAATCATAGTATAATATATATGTTACATACCAGTGCAAGACCTTTCGTCTCATAGTTTGGAGTTCTCTTTCAGTTGAGTTCACTCGATGTTAACCAATGAGAAGTCCATCTCTGATTACGTCATCGATCTGAACCAGTCTTTAATCACCTGTCTTGGGGAATAGAATCAGAAGTCCCCCCAAGAACCTTGCAGCTGCAATCCCATCAGTAAAAAGCCTTTTTCAAGGCGGCATTATTCTGAAGATACAGACAACATGGATGGGTTTCAAGATTGTCCTACCTCCTGCAGCCATGCCATTCCTTGTTACGGCTTCACCAGTCTTGCCGTGCAGTGAGCACCATGGCTTTGATGCAAGTCTACACCAGTGAACTCTTCTGCCGTCTGGACACCCTGCTGACCCAGAAAACTCACCGATCTGAAGAAGGAAGTGCTCAGGTTCGGCCTGGCCGCGCACTGGGCTTTCTTGTAGCCTAGTCTCGGCACCTGTAACTGAACTTGCCCGCAAGACAAAGGGCGGCTCCCTGTCCTTGATACTCCGGTGTCACCAGATGGGCTCTTCGGCCAGGGTATTGCTACACGGGTACTGTGCATGGTGGCGCAGGGCTACGCACTGCAATTTATTCGCCTACTACACTTCACTGCAGTGCTACCCACATCGGTTCTTTCTCATCGTGTAGCTACGCTGTGGCAGGAAATAAGCAATCTAGCTGTCAAGCACGTTATTCAACCAGTCAAAGCAGAAGCATGTAAACAAGGGGTTTTACAACAGATACTTCATTGTCCCAAACAAGGATGGAGGTCTCAGACCCATCCTCAACCTGAGACATCTGAATGCCTATTGAGACAACTTTGGAGTAACGCCCAGACTATAGTATCTGCACTTTGCATTAGAGGGACAGGTTTGGGAATTCACAGTCCTCCCGTTCAGGTGCTCTATCCCCCAAACACTCTCAAAGTACATAGATGAATTTTTTGGACAACTGGATGCTAATGGCATCATCTTCATCAATCCAAAAGAAGCACTTTTCAACGACACTCAGTCACCTCAGCTAACTCGGCTTACAGGTGTAATGGAAGAAATGTGCACTCATGCCCACTCAACAGTTAGTGTTCGTCAGACTCAATCTGCACTCCAGACGAATGATAGCCAAGCTTTCTCTCGAGACAGGCACTGTGCCTACACCGGTCAAACACGCCGCCTTCGCAAGACTAAACAGGTGTTCATCACATCACACTAGCGTACAAAGACTTAGGTGTACCTCCCCCTGAACGGCTGAGAGCCCACTGCTTTCAGCTTCATGCATGTGAGAACTGTCTTGCGCCAGCAAGCTACCACTGTCCACTAAGGACCACAATTGCCTGATGTGTGCATGTCTATGTTTAGCCTGTGTAACATTGTTGACTACATGAATCAAATCCAGTGCCAGGGAGCTACCACTGTTCAGTGATCTTCACTGTTCAATCACCTGGATGTATGTACTATCAATGTGCTTATGCAACTGTCAGAGATGCAATAACCACCGGTCGCTGTGTATCACCCGGTGATGGATCTCTCTTCTCGTCAATGAGCACTCGCCAGAACTCTGCTTGTGCCGTATTATTGACTTGTTTCACTGCCAAAGTAGACATATAAGAGGACCCTGCCATTGGCTGTACTGTCATATGAATATGCAAAAGCCTCACCCCGCTGATAACACTCCAACATTACTACGCACTCGCCAGAATTTGTGTTGTACAGGATGTCTTGTTCATTGCCAAAGTTGACATGATGGAGGACCCCACTATTTGCCTACTGCCATATGCGAATGTGAGAGCCTCACCCCGCTGATAATCCTACGTCACTGCGCACTCACTAAACTGCATGTGATGTGTTGATGACTCACTTCATAAGCGGACATGATTGAAAATCTGCCATTTGCCAGTGCGAATCCGGACATATAGACTCAACCTGCTGATGATTGTTCCAGCATCACTACATACTCGCCAACTGCTTGTGCTGTGTTGATGACCTATTCAATGGCAACACGGAAGTACAGAGGAACACTCTGTGATTGGTTGTAATGTCAGATTGACTTACTCAGCTGATGACTTATTCTACCAGGGGCATATGTGTATGCTACGCTCTGCTGATGGTTCTCAGTGAACTATGTAAACCACAGTCGCAATGAGGGCTATTGTATACGTTTCCAATTGGTTAACATTGAGTGAACTCAACTGAAAGAGAACACATGGTTATATACATAGCCTACAGTAGGTTCTCTGAAGGAGAACATGAGACATTATGACTCCTCATTGACTCCTGAATCTGGCCAAACGGTCACATCAGAATGTTGAATTAGGAAGAATAATTCGCAGACACAGGCCTAAATAGGATAAAGCATGCAAAAAACATTCCCCTAGACGGATGGATCAGGTCGATGACATCATCAGATATGGACTCCCATTGGTTAACGTATCATGTTCTCCTTCAGATAATCAACATTATGGATATAGCCACACGATGTGGATGATTGAAGCCTGAGTATTCATACAAATCCACTACCTAGTTGAGTTGAAATTCTGGAATAAATATGTGGTTTTGAAGCCTAATCTTTCAATTAACCAATTTTTCATCAAATGCTAGCAATTATTGACCTAAAGAAAATGTTCATAATAAGAAAGAAATAATAAGAAAATGTTTATAATATTTTTAAAGAAGTGGCAAAGAAAGTTACATCGAAAAGTGAGCAGGAATTGCCTGCTTTCAGAGTGTTGTCAAGCCACTGTTTGCCTTTACATCAACACTGTCTTTCTTGGCTGTTATAATCAGGATATGTGATGCAGCCAAGACCAATGGTCTTTTGGAGCAAGAACTTGCCCATGCTGTCAATGCCTCCTCACATGCCATCAACAAAACCCACCCAAAGTTCCCTGAGGTGAGTGATCTTAATTTGAGCATGATGACATATTTGTAAACTGAGTTTGGTGCAGCCATTAAAGGAAAAAGTCCTTGATTATGTGCTTGCACCGCTATCACATATTGTTCTTTTTTTGATCCAAGTGCTTTTGGGTGCAGGTCTAATAACTAATGGGTCATTCTGTGTCAAATCAGACAAAATCCAGGAAAATGGTTGCTGCACCGTCTCAGAATTTGCTCAGAGTTTGTCTACCTAATATTTAGGTCCCAAAACTAAGACCTGTTAGCCTGGCGGGACATCCTATATCATTGAAATGTATAGTCTGGAATCGAACCATTCACCTCGCTTAATCCAAGGGGCGGGCAGAGAATTGTCTTTCAAACTGCCTAGGCATGCAATAGGCCAGCGCTACGACCATATCCGTATCCGGTCGGCAAAACGGCAAATACATCCTTCTTCGAAAGGAATGACTTAAGTGCATTGTGTTGCTCAACTTTCAAAGAAAAGCACAAGTCCAACTCCTCCAAAGTTGACGCCAACGCCGATTCGAACAACCGCTCTTCGTTTGCCATAGCCACCTTCCTTGTTGTTCACCGTCGCAGGACTGTCGTTATCCTGTTAAGCCCACCTTAAGACTCTCTAACAAAATAGAGCGCTGTGATTGGATGAAGTCCACGGCGTCAGCCAATAGAAATCCCTATGGTTTGATACTAGACGTACAGGCTGAGCAAATTAATTTGCCGCCGCTAGGGTGCGTCTAGATTTCTAGGCTAAAGACCTGTAAAATATTTTTGTTAAATTCCAATGTTTTCATACATTATTTCACCCTTGATTTTGTATAATTTTTACTCTCTCAGAAATGCCTTACCTTCGAGGCGAGGTTTGGGCATTAATATCTTGACAAGTATCATTCCCAGTCTGCTCAAACTTTGTACGGTGGAAGTCCGACATGTTTTTAGTATGATTGGACCTTTACAAGTTTGTACTGCAAGCCCATTAGTTTTATTTAGCGGGTCCCATTTAGAAGTGGCCACGTCATTCGTGCTTCCCGTGATTCACGCAGCTGCATGAAATGTATTACAACCTTTCGCCACAAGGTGGCAGCTTCTGCTGTAGCATTGCCGGTAAACAGGGCAGCTGACTGCATTCAGAGGCGTTGCAACGGCAGTGTGATTGGCAATCTGCGGACCGGTGCCGGCCGTGGGCTGGACCTCGCCAGTCCGCGGAAAAAAAAAGAAACATGCTATACAAATCAACTGCATAGGCTGTCTTTGTCTATGATCTATGGTCTATGATCTTCAAACTATGAGCCTCCTTGATGAGTAGATTGCTGGTGCACTGAGCCATGAATTTAGGCTAGATTATGTCTATGTTTAGCCTGTGCAACATTGTTGACTACTTGAATTAAACCCAGTGCCAGGGAGCTGCCACTGTTCAGTGATCTTCACTGTTCAGTGACCTTGGATGTATGTGCTATCAATGTGCTTATGCAACTGTCAGAGATGCAACAACCACCAGTCGCTGTGTATTACCCGGTGATGAATCTCTCTTCTCGTCAATGAGCACTCGCCAGAACTCTGCTTGTGTCGTATTATTGACTTGTTTCACTGCCAAAGTAGACATATAAGAGGACCCTGCCATTGGCTGTACTATAATAATAATAATAATAATAAAGCTTTATTTGTATAGCACCTTTCATACACAGAATGCAGCTCAAAGTGCTTTACATTTGAAGCATGTAACACAATAATAGTCAGTCAGTCATTATCAATCACTTTTCTTTGCTGTTTATGATATACTCAGCAACATATCAAAAATATAGAAAATGACGTCTTAAGACTGGCAGCCTTAACCCTTTACCCCCCACAAGCACACCATATGGCAACTGTGGCAAGGAAAAACTCCCATATTCCAGGAAGAAACCTTGAGCAGAACCTGACTTAATAGGGGGAGCCCATCTGCTTCTGGCTGGCTGCGCCCTCCAATAGTAGCAGATGTAGAATAATCTGAAAATGTAGTCTACAGGATAAGATGAGTTAACTAAAAGCTTTCCTGTACAGGTATGTTTTCAGATCTTTTTTAAAAATATTTACTGAACTCGCCTGCTTGATGTACAGAGGCAGGGTGTTCCATAGTTTGGGGGCATAATGGATAAACGCAGCTTCTCCACTTTGTTTGTGGAGCACTTTGGGTACGATTAAAAGATTAGAATTGGATGATCTAAGTTTCCTTTGTGGTTGATAAGATATTAAAAGCTCAGAGATATATGAAGGTGCTATGCCATTCAGAGCTTTGTAAGTAATTAACATAACCTTAAAATCAATTCTATAGGAAATAGGGAGCCAGTGCAGTTCAGCCAACACAGGGGTGATGTGTTCTCTCTTCTTAGTCTTAGTTAAAAGTCTAGCCGCAGAGTTCTGTATGAGTGCCAGTTTCTTTAGATGTTTTTTGGGAAGACCAGTGAAAAGTGCATTGCAGTAGTCTAACCTGCTAGTGATAAAGGCATGAATTAGTTTTTCTGCATCTTGTTGAGTTAAAAAGGGCCGCACTTTGGCAATGTTTCTCAAGTGAAAATAGGCTGTCTGAGTAACTTTACTGATATGGGGCTTAAAACTTAACTCTGCATCTAAGATGACACCGAGGCTTGTTACTTTTGGTTTGACCTGGTGTGCCAAGTTCCCCAGATTACTAAGAATAATATCTCGCTTTAGTTTTGGTCCAACCAGAAGTACCTCTGTTTTGTCATCATTTAGTTTCAAAAAGTTTTTGCTCATCCACTGATTAATGGAGGTTAGGCATGCAGTGAGGGAGCAAAGGCCATCTGGGTTAGTTGGCTCCACAGAAAGATACAATTGGGTATCATCTGCGTAGCTGTGGAAGTTTACATTATGCTGACTTATGACGTTTCCCAATGGAAGCATATATAGAGAAAATAGCAGGGGACCAAGGCAGCTCCCCTGGGCCACACCAAAAGGCAAGTCATGTTTTTCAGATACATGATCTCCTAGACTGATATAAAAATCTCTGCCAGTAATGTAGGTTTGAAACCAGTTTAGAGCATTATCAGAGAGACCCACCCACTTCGCAAGGCGGTGAATTAGGATGCTATGATCAATGGTGTCAAATGCCGCACTCAAATCCAGAAGAATAAGGATTGAGACTTTGTTTGAGTCGGTAGCTAGTCTGAGATCATTGACTATTTTTACTAGAGCCGTTTCTGTGCTGTGATTTGATCTAAAACCTGATTGGAATTTTTCAAGGATACTGTTTTCATTGAGGAAGGTATTTAACTGATTACAAACAACTTTTTCAAGTACTTTGCTCAAAAACGATAGATTTGATATAGGCCTGTAGTTGCTCAGATTGGTATGGTCAAGATTTGACTTTTTAAGTAAAGGTTTCACAACAGCGGTTTTAAAAGCAGTTGGAAATATACCTGTTTCTAATGAGGTATTTATTACCTTGAGAAAAAAGGGAGCTAAGCCATCATATACTTTTTTGAGGAATGTAGTAGGGATTGGATCTAAAACACATGTTGAGGAGCCGGTTTGAGTTATAATTTTACCAAGCTCAGATTGAGTAATAGTGCTAAAGGACCTTAATTTTGGGGGGCTGTTTTTGGGTGTACTATCAAACATATTACTTGTGTTACCAATAGCCTCCCTTATAGAAATGACTTTGTTTTTGAAGAAGTCTGCAAATTCTTCGCATCTTAGAGAGGATGCCTGACTGAGTGTATCAAAAGGTGTTTGATGCAATAGCCTATCAATGGTAGAGAACAACACCCTAGAGTTTCCACTGTTTTCAGCAATTACCTTAGAGAAGTGGTTCCTCCTCTCATTCCGAATAGCTCTATTATAATTTGCAATTTTTTCTTTTAGAATGGCACGGTGAACCTGTAACTTAGTTTTTCTCCATGTTCTCTCAGCTTTCCTACATGATCTTTTTAGATCATGGATATTTTCGTTCATCCAAGGTGTCAGTTTGCTACAGGGCCTTTTTTTAGTCTTTAAGGGTGCCACTCTGTCAAGCAGAGCGCCTAATTCACGATTAAGAGCCTCTACCATTTGATCAATGGGATGATGTAAAATATCTAAATTTATGGAGTCTATAAGAGCTATGAACTGCTGTTCTACTCTAATGTCCAAGAGTCGCGATTTGATTGCAATTTTGGGATGAATTTTTGGAGTATGTAGTACAATATTAAAAGATACACAATGATGATCAGACATATTTATATCATTTACTGATAAGTCTGTGACTTCTATCCCTCTGGAAATGACTAGATCGAGGGTGTTGCCAAGGTTGTGGGTGGGTCCTGTAACATGCTGCTTTAGCTCTAAACTGTCCAACACATTAAGGAACTTACTGGCTTTAGCATCAGTTGTCTTATTGACATGAATATTGAAGTCGCCATTTACAATTATCCGATCATAGCTAGTGATGATGAGCGACATAAGTTCAGAAAACTGGTCGAGAAAGCCAGTCCATAGTTTAGGAGGGCGGTATAAGGTTAATAGAAGTACAGCTGGGTCAGCCTTCAGAGTGAGGGCAATATACTCAAAGGAAGCGAATTCGCCAAAGTTGACTCGTGTGCAACTATATTTGTTTGAGAGAATGGAGGCAATTCCACCACCTCGTTTGCCTTGTCTAATTGAGTGGAAGAAATTATAATTTGGGGGACAAGTCTCAACAAGAACAGCTTCGCTGTCTGAAGTCAGCCAGGTTTCAACAAGAAACAGAAAATCCAATTTTTTTTCACTAATAAAATCATTGATTGCAAAGGTTTTGGTAGTAAGTGCACCTATATTTAGTAAACCCATGTTAGCTGAAAATGCCTCTGGCTTTTGAGGAATATGCTGAGGTATGGAAAGAATATTTGTTAGGTTTCTAGTTTTAAATTTGTCTTTTCTTTTTACTATACGTTGGGTAGAAATCAACGTTGGAATAGAACTATAAGCATAAGTCATGCTATTGCATGACACAGCTTGATCTATGGTAGTAGTATTGTATGTTACCCTGCAGAAAACATTCTCAGACTCATCCACATGTATAATGCCATTCGAATCAATACCTGGGGGGCGTGAATCTGTAATATTTTCTACAGAATGTCAATGTCTCAGTGTGGACGCTATGTTGTCAGAGAGTAGCCTGGCTCCATGTTGGTTTGGGTGGAGACCATCACGCTTCAGCATACTGGGCCTCTCCCAGAACAAGCCCCAGTTGTTGACATAGGGGATGCTTAGGGAAGCGCAGTAGCGTTTGAGCCAGGTGTGGAGATCGTACTGTCATATGAATATGCAAAAGCCTCACCCCACTGATAATACTCCAACATTACTATGCACTGGTGGTTGTTTGGGTCATTGCAGCTTCACTGGGGAAATATAAATAAAAGACGCATGATTCAAGCGTGAGGTCACGTGAGAATCACGCATGAAGCTGGACAATTCGAAGTAGTACCCACTGTAAGGCCCATATAGAACAAAATGCAAAACTGGTGACATTGAGGGTGTTTTAAACGTATTTTTTTGTATCCACGACACCAATCATTTTTTTTGTCTGCAAATACAATACTTTATTAACGTTGAGCCAATATTTGAGTTCTCTGCAACAAATGCACATGAAGATATTAGAGATAAAACAAGGTATTTATTGGTATTTTTTGGTAATGTTCATAGGACTAAAATGGTATGTGGGGTAGCTAGTAGGAACACGAAAATTAATTTGTGTATAAAGTGTACCATGTTTCATACACAAATACACTTACTTGGTTACATTGGATACCAATGCATTTTCATTCTTGTCCCTGAGGCAAAACAATGATTTTTACTCTAATTATCTATGGTACAACAATAGATATTCAAGAGCCTTATAACTACCCCACATACCATTTTCATCCTATGAAAATTACCGAAAAACAAAACCTCCCCTTGTTCAATCCTTAAAATCTTCAAGCCCATTTTACTGTATGTGGAGAGCTCAAATATTAATTTTTAATAAAATATAGTATGTAACAAAAAAATAAATTATTGATACCAAATGCATACAAAAACAAGTTTATACTACCCTTAAAGAGGTGGTTCAGGATTTTGGACATAGGACCTCATTTCCAAGTTAGCAAGTGTGATATTTATCAGTGGAGACCGTTTTCAACACGTTTCATCCAGTCCTTCTAGTTGCAGAGTTTGCAAGTGCTAGGCTAGCGCAAGTCAATGGTATGTGTTAGCCTGCCACTAAAAAGTCTTACCCACTCCACAGTACACCCGGGGCAAATTAGCTCGGTTTATAATCATTTTGTCTAAAAAGTGCCAATGAAGTACCATGTTTCAACAAAATCTGAGACGGTGCTGCAAACAACCTGATTTGACACAGAATGACCCAGTATGCATTGTTTCTAGACAGTGTTAAAACACCCTTAAATCAACCTATACCAACTTTTAGCGAGACCAGATGGCACAACCACTACAGATATATGTTTAATTTTTGGGCACTATGTATTTTGCCGCTGTTCCAATTTTTAGATGCACAGTGTCTGAAAGGGGCAAATGAGCACGAATTTGCAGACATAAGTTAAATTAAATGTTTCCATAAACTTAAAGGTAACCAACCCTTCAGTGCAGCACACAATGGCATGCAGTGGCAAACATTCCTCTATCCTTAACAATTTGAAATGTTTTTATCACCCTGATCTCCGACAATTTGCTTGTCTATTTGTATTACTCAGAGTCTAACCCGGAACACAGCTATCGAAGTGGCAACCAATGTTAAGGCATTGCACAATGAGACAGAGTCACTGCTTGTGGGACGAGTGTCTTTGGTAAGGTTTTTAAAAAATCTGTGTCCACGTTCTTTAAAGTGTAACTCCGGCAAAAATTGACCCCAGGGTCTTTTTCTGCATTAAAACACATCAAATAAGCCGTGGAGACAGTATAAGCTATAGCCTAAAATCTCAAGCAGTTTTTTATCTAAGGGCGGTGAGCCAAACACTTCCCAAATAGCATTTTTTAACCAGTAACATTGTTCAATACAGCACCAAACCTCGTCAGTAGCTTGCTCAGGGTCCCTACACATAAAACGAAGCACCAACAAAGTAGTTAGCGAACCCGGAGTTTATTACAGTTAAGAACACTTACCAACTGTCCCCCTACCAGCTCCTCTAACCCAGTATTGCAAGGATTCGTTGTACTGTCACCAGAGTGCGAATTACCCCACCATAATTGGGGGGTACTGCTCCTTCACTTCTTCTATGACCATCATGGTCCACTACCATATCAATCCCCACCGTGATCACCAAGTGCAACATGTGTTGTGCAACACATACAAGGTCTAAACATGCGACAAACTGAACAGAATATCTCATTGTTCTTGTATATCCTGTTGTCTCCCTGCGGCCTGTTCACGGTTATATCCTGTGCCTCTCCTGTCTGCTGAGCACCCCTTTCCTTAACACATATGAACAGTGTATAAAACCTAACTGCACCTACACTTTTAATGTAATTGTTTGTAGATCTTAGTGTTAATATTTCCTGTTTACTCTTTTAGCACCAAAAAGTGCCTGATGTGTGCCTTTTCCTTTTCCTCATAGTGTCTCTTTGAATAAAATAAAATCCTAGTTTCATTAAGATAGTATCAGGGTTCTCAGATGAAACTACATTTATCAAACTAAAAATATGAAATAATAGAATGTAAAAACAATACCAACCAATTAAAAACAAATTCGAATTCTAGCACATAATATTTAGCCTAGGCTACTTTTATGTTTCCACAGGTTTCTCTGATGTTATAACATAGGCTTAGCTACATCAGACCCTCTTGTGCCCGGTAATATAAAAACACAGGATCTGTGCCAAAGTAATTTCAAAAAGGCACAATAATTTATTCAAGATAAAATGAGAATGGACACCTAGGCTATGGAGTTCATCTCCTTGGAAATGACAATCGATTTTACCTATCTTGCTAACTAACCTTGGTAACTAACCGAGGTCCACTTTACTAGCCTCAGTGGGTAAGTAGCAAGTAGCCAGTAATTCAATGTATGAAGACGTGACATGAGCTATGAAAGAACAAAACACGTTTATAAATGAAGGTAGTAAAATCTTCAACAAGCTAGCAACTTACATTTACCCATGCACGTCAGCAGCAAACTGAATTTAGCCTACTGGAGGAATTTAACTAGCGTTTTGTCATGCAATGTTGACACTTGCTTGAAAAGTTGAAGTGGTTCTCTATCTCAGTTGCTTCTAGCGCCACGGTGGTTAAAAATGGTACGGTCCACAATAGGGGTGTCTGAAATCGTTTTACATTAAAATGTTCCTACAGTGAAAATAGGAGTTGACTTGTATTGTAACTGTAATGATATTTTTTCACAATATCAGAAACATTATCTGACCCCCCCAAAACTAATATTTCTGTCTCTTTGGAGGGTGGAGGGTTCTCTTCATTGGGGGGTATAGTACCCCCCAGTACCCCCTGTAATTCGAACTATGACTGTCACGTTTGGTTAATCTTCACGCTGGGGTTAGATGAGCTGGTAGGAGGACAGCTTGGTGCTTCATTTTATGTGTAGGCACTTTAACAGCAGCATTCTCTGTTAATGAACAGATTATTTAATGTATTTAATATTGTTTCACCCCAGCAACTAGACTCTCCTCATGAGGAACTGCTATCAAGCGCCCTCCAGATTGTAGAGGTTGAGCTGGGAAAATTGGCTGAAATCCATTGGCTTTACCACATCATCCAGCCCAATGATCAAGAGGTGAGTATGAAGATCAAGAAGTAGTTTTTACCTTGCAATTGCTCCAAAATTATTATCCCATTATTATCCCATTGCTCTTACTGATGTTTTGGGGTTGGAGAGAAAACACAGATTGTTCATCCTTATTTAACAATTGTGTCTTCCAGGATCACTCAATGGTGTATGACAAGAGGAACAGCCGTGGTAGCATGTTCCGCATAGTGCCAAAGTTCAAGAAGGAAAAAGCAACCAAGAAGTCCAGTCCACTGTCAGGTAAATTATTTAGAATTTGATTGTTTAGCTAATAGATTGTTGGGCAGAGCATGTCCAAAACAGTGAGGAAGTGATTCCAATTTTCTTGGTGGGCCATGGATAAGCATATTTGATTATTGACATTTTGTTCTGAATCCATATAGTTTTAGTTATTTCTCTTGTTTGTGAAATAACAAACCATGTGTTGTAACAGTATTTACTCATAACTGTAATGAAACCACAGCCATAGGTAATAGTCATTACATCCCACGGATGTCTTCTAAAAGTTATCACATGTTTCAGGCCACATCCCCTTCCAAGAGTTACATGTTATCCTCGAAAAACACATGCACCAAGTGTCCAAACACATGCACCAAGCCCAGATCAGGGCTACATCTGCTCTGGGAAGCATGGGTTCTTCACACTATTTAAAGGTGCCCTAAGCAATGTTGGGTAACGTCACTTCTGTTGACGTTCAAAGAAAACAGAGAGCTAGCTCGCTACTCCCTCCCTCCCGTGCAATTGAAACTCTCTTAAACGCGCATCTTGTCGATGATTGGCTGGAACAGTTTGTTATGTTGTTATGGTTCAGGGGGTCGTTTCTAGAAAAGTTAGCAACGACGTTGCTCAACCACCATGGTATGACGCAACTTGCGACCAAACAACGACATTGTTACACCTGTTTCCAGAAAGCATCGTACCTGTGTCGCAATTCACTACCTCCGACGTTCGGACACTGTAGTCCCAACAACATTGTTGATGATGCAGCGATAGATATCAGTGGTGGAAACAGTGGCAACGTGTAATACCCCACCCCCTAGAAATTTTCTGCCACAGCCTGTCATGTTGACATTGTTCTCATTTAAACCGAGTGATTAATGCTGGCATTGTCATTGTCATCTGCAAAAACCTAGACCTATTAATTGCAAGTATATGAAACATTTTACTGAAGCCGACCAATATGTGCCATTATTTGTGTTGAAAATCTATGTTGGAAAAAATATATATCCTGGATATCAATTGTCCCGTGGTTTAAAGGAACCATATGTAAGAAATGTATTTCAATTAATCATAAAATGGCCCTGATATGTCACTAGACATTAAGAAATCATGTTCATTTCAAATACTTATATCACTGACAACAGTCGTCCGGCCAGGATATTGTCATTTAAAATGTGAAGTTGCAGCCCTCAACTGATGTTGATGTTGTAATGTTGTGTTTTGGCCGGATGCGCCACCCTCCACCTATCTACTAATCACGAAGTCAGTAGTGTTTCGGCATTCAGATCCAGTTGCCAGCTCTGCCAGTCAGGAGGGCAAGGGGATCGAAACGTTGCTTTTAAATTAATAAAGTTTATATTTTGGAGCAGTTGCAGTGTGCAGACCACACTTTTTCTAATACTAAAAGCAAGGCAATACTTGAATTAATATAGGGCCTAAATAGCAAGAATGAGCCAAGTAGGGGAGTCAGTGTCTTAATCAAAATTAAGCTACAGGATAGATTAATCATTGAGTCACGAGATAAACATCCACTTCACAATTTTTGGTTAGGCGGTTGTGATTTTTGGTAAGGCGCTCCGGACACCAACAGGAACTACCAAGGAACGACACAAGTGCGACTGCCTAGGGGCAGTAGTTCAAACGACCAAACTTTGCGTCCTTGTTTGCGATTGAGAGTTCGAACTACCCTTTCTAGAAACACCAAATCCAAGAACGATGGAGCGAACTACCAAGGTTGCGACGCAAGTTAGCAAACGATGCTTTCTAGAAACGACCCCCTGGATGGAACAAGTTGTTTTTGTTGCTGTTTTTGGAGCCTGGGCTGTCCACATAGACAACATTTTTTATAGTGTATTTAGGGAACAGGCAGCTAGCGGATGGTGAGGTGATGTTTGCTCTATGTGATAAAAAATGTATTCGCTTAGAAACCACGTAACATCGCTTAGAGCACCTTAAACCAAATGAAGTCCTACATGGATTTCTTAGACACTTCAAATCCAGTCAGCGCCATTTGAAGGCATCTATTTTATTTTTTTATGTACTAGGCTACTCAAAATGTTTAGTTGCGCATGTACTATTCAAATACTTCAAAGTTTGGAATCAGAGAAATGTTCCTTTTGAAACACTTTTTTTTTTTTTCAATTCAAATAACCAGAAAGTGTATATAGCTATTGTTAATGTTAAAAATTACCATTATTGCTGGACATTAATGATTTTGCTTAACTTTAATGGAGGCAAATGAGCTGCAATTTGCTGCTGTCCCTTCCCCATTCTTAATCATTCAGTTCGCTACAGTTCCATATCGCTGAGGGTCAGTAATGCATCACAAAATAAACAGGCTTGATTCAAAATGTGCCTGTCATCGTGTTCCGGAGCGGAACAAAGTAATTTACAGCATATACTTTATTGTTCTAAGGAAAGACGGGGGTCTGAGAGGAATCTTTTGAGAACATTAAACAGCGTCTCCCTTTTCACATGAGCATGCCAAGTAGGATTGCATGCAATGAGCAAAAAGACTATTGGTTGGTTGGTTGGTTTGAATACTCAGTTCTACCGTTCATGTTGTCTCAAACATGTCATACTTTAATGAAATTTGTAGCAGCAGCTCTAGCACCTCTACACGAGTGGGTATCAGAATAATGAACCTTGTAGAGGACTGGCTTATACTGTGAAAATTCCTGGGTGTTCTTAGAGCTATATCTACCGTATTTTCCAGACTATAAGTCACACTTTTTTTCATAGTTTGGCTGGCCCTGCGACTTATAGTCAGGTGCGACTTATGAACATGTTCTTAAATGTTAATTCATATTAACTGACATGAACCCTACATGAAACATTACTGTCTAGCCACGAGAGAGCGCTCTCAAATGTACAAGTTCTGTGCACTTTCAGTCAGAGATTAGTGATAGCGCTATGCCTGAAGCACACGTGCATACCTAAATCCTCAATTTATGGGGGATTCTATTTATAGCCAGGCCTCAGTTTCGGACAAATAAAGGCCAGTAATAATTTGGTTTCAATTTAACTCATAAAAGAGCTCTTCTTAATATTTTATATTATTGGTTGGTTTAATATTGTTGCCAATGAAAAGTCATTGTCTTACACCACGAATCTCCAACACGTTGCTCTCAAGCTACCAGTTGCATGCCGCCCCCTTCTGAGCTTGCCAGAGGCTGAAGCAGTAACCTACATTTAAACACAATTGTTGCTGCCAGGCATCAGCCTACGAATTTTATAAAAAAGTAAATCATGCAGAATTTAAAAAAATAACTAAATTTAGGCTATCGTAGACCTCTTTGGCTACACGGAATAAGGTTTCCATTTCAACACAACACACGTGCCATGAATAAATGAAAGCGGATGCCTTATCTTGCAATAAGCGGATGGAAATACCGACACCCTTTCATACATGAACCATCAAATACCCCACAGATTTCAGTGGTCATCAGTCCCGATATTTAGCAATATCAAACAGTACAAGCCATGCCACAAATAAAAAGACCCCCGCCATAATTTGAGGATTTACGATAGTCTGTCTCCTAAACATTCCTCACCTGTTATCTAGACATGCATGAAAACATTTGAAAACAAAACTCACTGCCATGTAGGCTAATATTTGATCACTGTTTTGCTACTAATTATCTTTCACATAATGAATACGCACACTAGAAAGTGAAAGTAGGCCTACTATGCGCTCCGTGTCTGTATCTGTCTGTTCACGTCCGCAATCGATTATAACGTTCCTCAAATGGAGAACACATCCATGTTCTCTCGCGTTATAGGCTGTCATGCTTGTGTGTTCGCAAAATTCCTGACGGTTCCTGATCGCTAAACGTTTGTTTTCCTTTCCTGTCGATCGCGGTTGATGTAGAAGCAATTGAAGTCAGAGTTGGTTCGTCTAGTCAATAGTCACGCTTTCAGGCTGATCCATTATTAGATTAACGTTACCAGACAGCGCAGTAACATGTGTGGGAATTTCTGTCATTATGATGGAGTTGTGGGACTTTTATTATTATGCTCAATACTTAATAACTTATGCGCAATACCCGCAATCCCGCGCTGAAATTTAGGCCCTGGTTTTAAATGCGCATATTTTTTTCTCTCGCTCTCTCGGAGGTGGCCAGCCGAGTATTTCTTCTGCTGCCAGCTTGTGCCAATATATCGTACAAAATGCTTGCTTGCATTGCATTCTCCACATTTTTAACTAAATTTTCATGTACCACATCAGCATTTTTGTTCAGTGAATCTTATAAATTGCTTTACAATTAGCGCGGGCACTCGTCAGCAGCCTTTGGCTTGCCTCTTGCCGCTATTCACTCCTTCGTCTTCATTAACATTCTCAATATTTTTGGCCTCTATGTGTCCAGTTACATCTGTCTGTTCTATTTTGTGAAATAAATTTCTAAATATCACCTGCTTGCTGCAGCTTTGGTCTGCACGTCCTATTAAAACCGGTCTGTGCACGTCTTTTTAAAACCGCATCATTTTCTCTATCGTGGGCATTTAATCACATAAAAACATAGGACATGCATACCATTTCCATTTTGTTGGACCCAAACTTGTGTTCAATATAAATAATTATATTTGAATTACATTTGTAACTAAAAGTTGAATAAACTTTACAAAAATACCTCTAGTCCCCAGAGGTTTAGTCAGAAATAGCATGATGACATTACTAATGTTGTAAAGTATTGTTGCTGGGAATATCTACACAAGTGTGCAGAGGCCCATTATCAGCATCCATCAGTCCTGTATTTCAGTGTCATGTTGTGTGCAATGCAAGTTTATAATTTTAGTCTAAAAGATCTAGGAGTGTGAAGATTCACTTATTGGAAACTAGTTTGAACAAAAATGGCACTGCATCAGTACACTGAACCCCTACTTTAGTATAACCAAAGTGCTGTGAAAGAATAAGGGCCCTATTTTAGCGATCTAAAACGTATGGTCACTAGCCAATAGCTTAATTAAATTTAGTGGGTTGTCCAGTCCACATTAGGAGTGGTTTTGTTGTCAAACGTGGGGCAGATGGCGCAACAAGGCGTTCCTATGTTTCTTAATCAGTCATGGGTGTGTATTGGGCGTAACATCATTTAAACCAATGAAAATGGCATCAGTCATTCCATTTAACAGCAAGCAGCGCAAGTTCAAACAGCGCATCGGTATTATATAATTAGATAGTCAGCGGCACATTTGAAGGAATCTGCTTGCACGCGAGACCGTATGGAACAGGTATTCCACTAAACCATGCTTTACTAAAACTTAGCAGAGTATAGCCTATATACACCTCTGCACTCGTCTATTATTTGAAGTCATTGGCAAAGTGAAACTAACTTCACCATGGTGTCATAGCCAACGACAAAACAGTTATACACAGTTAATTACTTTCACTATTGACTGACAATGGGTTACCATCGAAAACATAACCTGGAGAAAGCAACACTTACCCCAATAATGTTTGAATGACTGAATAACATAACCTAAGGACATTTATCCTGCAGAGGAGTTGCTGCTTACATTTCATGACAGCTTCAGCTGTGCTTCATATGTGCCAAATCACTTTTATCAGTCATTACCAATTTGCAAATGATGGTGAATAACTACACATTGTGAGATGTATTTTATAATATCTTTATTATAATTATGTTTCCCATTGTAATCGTGTAATTTGTAATGTTTTGCATGGCCTGTGGATGAGAGAAGCAGGGTGCGTTGTGCACCGGCCCATATCACTGTTGATAATGCACTCTTAAAATAACATAATATAAACAACTCACCAAGGATTTCTGACTAGGTTTCTCAGTGGCGTAATGATTTTTAGAGGGTGCAATTTTGGATTGTGTGCCTAAACACACCTTCTGCCACACCCCTGGACGCAAAGCTTAATAAAAGTAAACCGCATGGCGAAAAATCCGAGAGTAAGATAGGAATAAACATTGCATTGGATAAATCTGCTTTGCGCCAGGTTTTGCATTGCAAAACATTTTCTTGCAGTATTGTGGATGAAGTAATTCAGTCAGTCTATGCACTTTAACTACACAACACAACACAAGTTACAATAAGCAGCTAACACTAGCCTCTAACCTTACTACTTAGGCTGAAAGAAACATTATAGCTTTGTCTGTGTGCTAACTCTGAACTGCACTCCCTTCTCACAGAGGGTCTTCCTCCCACTCCAGCAGACGGCTTAATGTTAACTTGGGAGGAGACACAGGGTAATATTGCATAGCCTACTTCTCACTATTAATGCCACGTGTAATCATGTGGAGTTATTTCACAACGTATGTTAGTAGCCTACTTATGAAGGGGAACCAGACCAGATCAAGGGTCACAAGTTTTCTCACACAATCAGTTAACTTAAGTTGATATATGGTTTACAAGGATTCGATAGTCCTTCGTTGGATAGTATATACTATGGCTGTAACCAGGCCTTGTCCGTAAAATTCCATAATTTTACGGACAAGGCCACTTGGCCTTTGGTTGGGCATATTTGGCGGGGGGCACAAAGGCCACATGTCAGGGCACCAAGGCCAAAGTTAGCAATAGCCTACAGTAGGCTATATAAAAATGATCAAAGTTGAATTTTGCCTATTCACAGCAGTAGACCTGTATCACTGAATGAAACATTACACAAACAAGAAACATGACATACAGTATTAGCCTACATAGAACTGTAAATCATCTGATTTTACAGATATCTAGGCTATATTTAACATTTATTTTGTATTTGGCCTGTTATGAAATCATGTATTAAACAATTTAAGCACATTGTAAACTTAAAGCCCAAAGTTGGAGACATGCATGTAGAAATTTGCTGCAATTTCAAAACCGGATTACTCTGGAACAGCTAAATGTACAGGGGAATGCTCTACATAGAGTCTACACCAGGGCTCGACATTAATGGTTGCTTGAATTCTTGAAAGCTACGCGGCTGCTCTGAAATCATTGGTCGGTATAATGTACAATTAATTATAAAGTAAGTCATGGAAATTCAGGTTTTTTGTCAGGGAAAGTCAGGGAAAAGTAATGGAATTTTGCGTTTGACTTAGAGTGGAAACCCTGTACAATGACAACTAGGCCTACGGTGGTAAATAGCTAACGTTAACATGTCACATCGTAACCAAGCAACTCAACTGGTTAAATAACGTTGGCTATTTTGTTCGACTAGCAATAGTCTATTAAAACCGACAGACAAGTAATCTGTCATTTTATGTCATACTTCTGACAGTATACATGAATTCAGAATTGTGACGTGCATTGAGCGTATTCTATCTCTAAAAAATTGATACACATAATCTACTGGCTAAGCTGAACAAATAGGCTTTTCTGTTTTCCTTTCAAAGTCACATGTCATTTCATGACGTTGTTAGTAATAACTCTATTGCTAATATCTTCCCAATCTTAATCAAACTTGGCTACATGTCAATATCTCAAGAACTGCTTGATTTAAAAGCATGACATTTGGTAAACTTATACCTTACTATTAGTCTGATGAGCCAGACCCACATCAAGATGTAGAGTCTGGGAACTTACCATTGGCACTGCTCAAGTCGCGATTCAAAGACTGCTATTCGCCAGCAGCAGCATCCATCTTCTTTGTTTTCAAGTAGCAGGAAATTCACGCGGAACCGTCGCTGACTCTATACACGATGTGATTATAGAAGTTTAATTTTTCCAGATGATAGAAGATGATAGAAGTTTCATTTTTCCAGCTTGCAAGCCAATGGAGAGTTGCTAGACTACCCTGGCTGCAAATTACATTTGCTGCCGCTAGGGTGAGTCTAGATTTCTAGGCTACCTGACTATCACATTTCATAAAATGCCAATTGACTCATTCTTCAAAATGGCTGGCAACACCCAATCAATTTTCAGCTGTCAATATATGCCATTGTAAATGGCTGGTCCTCATCAAACTGCATAGGCTCATATTATATTATTAGGACACATACTAGCTATGAGCCAAAGATGACAGAGGTTGTTCACAAGAGGTCTATATAATATGCACATCTATAATATGCACATCATGATATCATGGTCAAAGTCATATCACGAATCATCAAGATACAGCATTTTGAATTATGGCATCCCACCATCTTTTTCCAATTGAAAAACTGAGAAAATCACATTTGAAGTTACAGGTTACAGGCAGGGACAGGTAGGATTTGCACACTGAATTACATTTTTTGTAACATTATGTTCTTGTCTTGACTATGAAACTTAGGGAAATTAATTTTGAATGTGTCTTATTTCATACAACACCAAAAAAGGTTTTTGAAGTAATCGGCCTGTATCTCAAAATTAGAATATGCGACTTGTGACTCATTTTGTCAGATCAGGTCACAAATGTTTCTTATTTAATAACTGAAGTGTACTGTAATGTTCCAGGATAAATAAGAGTAGAATTAACACCATGGCTTGCAGTTGTACAACATTACGTTGGGCAGGCTATGTTTGCTAACCAGTGCAAAATTATATGTAATGGCTGACAGCTTGTTTGCAAAGTAGCGTCTGCTACAAGCTCACTGACAGCAGAGAATGTCTAATAAGGGGAGAACTGCCACTCTCGGAAAACTTCCGGTTTCTGAACTGGTTGCAGTTCCTCCTGTGGTTCCACATGAGAGCGCTCGTCCACGAGTGCAGATTGCATGGAGGTCTATGGAGCTGTACCCCTCAAAATCCACTTTTCTCGGGTTATAATTTTTTTTCAAGTAATTTGAATATTGTATTCGAAAGGGGAGGCAAAGAAAATACACTTGGTTGAGTATTATATTTTTTAAAGTTACTTAATTGTTCTAAAAAAAAGCCTTTCAAACGTATCAATGACGTCATTCATTAGCACAATGCTAGCGTGTTATGGGCAACAACGACCCGACCTGTAAGAAATCAAAAGGACATAAGTACTCGTTCATTTAACTTTTCACCTATAACCCATGTTCAAGTTATACAAACTACAATCAAATCTGAGATCAATGACAATCAGGTGAAAGAGACACATTTAGCCGTCTAGCTCCATTGACTCCCATTCATTCTGCACTCATGGCGATCGCCCCCAGTGGAACTCTGGTGGAACTGCAACCAAAATTCGGTACAATGGGACTTAATACGGAGTGGCCAGGCTCTCCGTAGACGGGCTCTGCTGACAGTGTTTCTGGTTCGTGGAAAACATATTGCATTTCATAATCGACTTCAGACATATAACCAAAGGTTTGTCCCCTTAGGTAAGTAAAGTTATCTCATTAGCTCAGTGGTTCTCACTTTGGAGGTGGGGAATTTTCAAGCTCCACCTGACCCCATCAACTTGGCAAAATGGTAATGTTAAAAAAAAAATGGTTCCACGTTGCATTTCCTGTCTCGGTCCACTGGATCAGATGCTATTTTAATTCATATGTCAGTCTGTTTATGACTATTATGTTTGTGTGTGGCTATTTTGTTTTGAATCTATGATCTTCCTTGTCAAAAAAAGAAAGGCATTATTAAAGATAAGCACAAAAAGAATTCTTCCTGTTCATTGCGCCCCACCTGACATGTCTCTATTCCCCACTAGTGGGGCCCGCCCCACATTTTGAGAACCACTGCATTAGCTGGAGCTAAGTTAGCTGTTAGTTGTACTGTAATGGATAAATTACTTCCTCACTTGGATTCAACATTACACATGAGCACCAGCTGTAAGTAATCCAGTGTTGTTGGGTTTTTTCCATTAATTTAAAACGATACAACAACATGCACGTTAACATGTTGTTAACAGCAGTAATTGCCTTGTTGAATAAAGTAATGTTAACTGTTGGCTGTTAAATGTATAATTTTAAATGCTTACTGTGGGCTGTTTAATTGTCTAAAACTGCTGATAACCACTTGATAGTGATACAATACAAAGCCTTTTAATTTAGTTGTTTAAATGGGTTGGAAAACTTTTATTAACGGTTGCACGTTGTGTGATTTAATGGCAAATTAAGGAAGTTGTGCGCAGAATTCACACAAGGTATCATAGGAGCTAGGAATAATGTGTCCTGATATACAGAATTAATAGCCCCCTGTCAGCTAATCTGAAAATAGTATTTCCTGTCACTAAATACCAGCGTCGTCTGAATCTGTAAAAATCACTCTGGGATAACTAGACAGTAAATGAGCAGATTTGAATCTTACTAAAATAAAATAGACTTCAAAACATGGCGCCCCACTGGAAAGAGCTGTGCCACAATGCTGTGGCACATTCTGGATGTAGTAATGTGTGCACTTGTATGTTGTTTTTTTTTTTGGGAGGGGTGTAAATAACACGGATAGCAACACACAAGTTTGTATAGACAGATCACCACTGTACACAGGGTGAGCTGTGATGCAAGCTGCTGCAGCGTCCGTACCATATTCAAGTGCCCATTAGGACCCAGATTAAAATCTGACCCACATTCATTTTCTGATCCCATCTTCCACCAACTTGCTTCACAGTCCTATCTGAATAAGGACAAAAAGCCAAAAATAAATAAAATATTACCACTATACACACACTTACTATGAATAGCTAACAATGAAGTGATTCCCTGACGCCTTTGTTTTGGTATAATTGGATGAAATATCAAGTTATATTCACTAGAAAATCATGTAACCCATGTCCTAACTGCATGCGATGTGAGTGAGCGTTAGCGATGAAATCGGATTGTATAAGTGTAAGTAAGTATAAGTATATGTACTCTTTTGATCCTGTGAGGGACATTTGTCCCAATCCGTGAATTAGTGAAACACACTCAGCACACAGTAAACACACAGTGAGGTGAAGCACACACTAATCCCAGCGCAGTGAGCTGCCTGCAACAACAGCAGCGCTCGGGGAGCAGTGAGGGGTTAGGTGCCTTGCTCAAGGGCACTTCAGCCGTGCCTACTGGTCGGGGTTCGAACCGGCAACTCTCCGGTTACAAGTCCGTTGATTACTTTGTTTTCAATTAGAATTCTTAACTGAATGCTACAAGATAGTATTGCGTATCCTGATGTGCAATCTTTTGTACATGACTTTTGTCAGACGTCCTGTTTCGTAAAAACTTAAAAAAAACTACATACTGCATATTTAACAGATTCAGTGTGGGCATGCAGGATTCAGTGCTACACGACAGTCGGACACTCACATGCAGTTAGGACAAGCTGTAATATCTTTCATAATATTGTAGCACCCACAATTGTTGACAGCAGCAGGTATGCCCTACTGAGCTACTCAGTCAGGTGGGTTAGACGTGAAGGCTAGCGCCATTACACTTAGGCTCAGGTTGCACAGGCTACAGTCTTCCTTTCCATTCTACTGTATCTCCTTTGTTCACTCTGAATGGATAGTGAATGTCTGCAGTTAAACCTGCATGCTCAATTTCCTCAGAGCTTTTCACTACGAGTGCTCTCAATCCCACCCCTTTGCCGGCTGCTATTGCAACTTCTTCCCTGTCATTCTCTATGTTTCTTCCACTCCTTTTGTGTTTTTTATGTGGGCTGACCCTGTTTGCTTTTGTCATACACTTGTGGGGGCTGGAGACTGAAGAGGGCTTCTTGCTCTTGACTTGTGTAGTTCAGAGGTGGGGTACGGAGGAAGTGGCCACCTGGCTGGAGCAGCTCAGCTTGGGAGAGTACAAAGACACCTTCATCCGACATGACATCCGCGGCTCCGAGCTCCTTCATCTCGAGAGGAGAGACCTGAAGGTATACATCAGTATCTCCTTTGTGCCTCACTTGATGTCCCTCTGATCAGTCAAAAACGTGCTGTTTAAACCTCTTTCCCTCTTCTTACTCTAAGCTGTCTGATCTTTCCCTTTCCTTCTTTCTGACCCCTGTTTGCTGTGTGCTACACTGCTCAGCTTGGCATCCTCTGTGCAAATGCAATAACTTCCTAACCTGGGATTTTATTTTCATGTACTTACTAACACATGTGACCTTTATAAAGCATGCCATCTCCTACAAAAATGGTAGTGGGTACTTGAAAGTAGTCAAAAGAAAAACATTAAAATGAAATGCAGTAGATTTGGAAAGGAAAGCTAGAGAGAGGCCTTTTGCAAACCTTACTTATATTACATGAACAAAGGTAAATGGCACCTATAAAGATAAGTGCTAAAAATCTTTTGTTTGAATATGTTATGTCTGTATCATCACATCAGAGTTTTATCCATGACATATGTGAATATAAGTGTATATACAATATTTTATATTTCCTAGATCTATGACATGTTTCGAATGCTGATTTAGTCACTTTATCTGTATATCTACATGTGTTAAATACAGATGTATTGTTTAATAGGTTATTCAGTGGTTATTAGCATAATTATATTACCATGAATGAAATTATATATATTGCCATGAATTATCATCATGGAAAATATATGTTAATTTTGAATTTGATACCAGCAACTTGTTTCAGAAAACGTTGGGACAGGGCTTAACAAAATGCTGGAAAAGTTGTGTAATGATAAAGAAAACAAAAGGAGGAATGTTTGACAATTAGGGTAACTGGCAACACGATTGGGTATGAAAAAGAGCATCCCAGAGAGGCAGGGTCTCTTAGAAGTAAAGATGTAGGGGTATTCTTCTCTCTGTGTAAACATGTGTGCACAAATGATGAAACAATGTCATTTTAATGCTTCTTAACATGAAATTGTGAAGTATTTGGGGAGTTCAATATCTACATGACATAGTATCATTAAAACATTCAGAGAATCCAGAGAAATCTTTGCGAACAAGGGAAATAGCTGAAAAACAAATGGAATGCCTGTGGTCTTTTGGGCCTCAGATGGCACTGCATCAACACCAGACCTGTCATTGTATGGGCTCAGACCAACCTCTGATAACCATTGTCTACAGTGCACAGTTTGATACTAAATTAAAAAACTACAGCCAAAATTGTAACAGCCAAAACAACCAAAATTGTATTGAGACATGATACAGAAAATATCACCGTCTTATCTGGGCCTGAGCTTGTTTAAATTGGACTGCGGTAACATGGAAAAAGGTCCTGTGGTTACACCAATCAAAATGTCCCATTCTTTTTGGAAATCATGGGCTCACCTGGGCTTAAGAGGAGAGGGCCTATCCAAGGATCCAACCTTTCCAACTAGTTTTAGCGCTCAGTTTCAAGCCAAACATCTACAATGGTGTGGAGGAGCATTAGTGCCTACAGCATGGGTATCTTGTAGATTTGGTAAGCACAATCAATTCTGAATGATGTATACAGGTTTTAAGCATATGCTGCCATCCAGGTAATGTCTGTTCCAGGGAAGGCCTTGAATATTTCAGGAAAACAATGGCAAAATAAATTCTGCCCATATTTAAATAGTATTTCTCCATAGAGGAAGAGTCCAGGTGCTAAAATGGCCTGTCTGCAGTCCAGATTTGTCAAATTAGGTGCATAATGGAATGAAAAACATGACTAAGAATACCCCATACTGTTGAGCAACTAAAATCCTGTATCGGAGATTAATGGCACAACATTTCATTCTCAAAACTCTAGCAAATGGTCTCAGTTCCTAAACATTTACAGAATTTTGTTAAATGAAGAGGTGAAGCAGCACAGTGGTAAACATGCTCCCGTCCCAACTTTTTTTGCTGCTAAATATGGGTTTACAAAACTTATATTATAGTACTTATATTATATAAACTTATATTATAGTATATTATTGCATTCTGTTTTTATTTGCATTTTACAAAACGTCCCAACTTTTTCTGTTTTGGGGTTGTATTTGTTTTCATCCTCTTTGGTTGGTTGGTTGGTTTGTTTGTTAACAGGATTATGCAAATAATACTGGCCTGATTTACATAAAATGTGCTGAAAAGTATGGCATGGGCAAGAACAAACCCATTACATTTTGAAGCAGCTCTAAGCATTAGGATGCCTCAATGATTATACTTTCATTTTCTATAAATTTGAGTCTGAGGGGACTGTGACTTTTATTTTGATGAATGACAAATCAATTAACTCTTTGCGGTTCTCTTGCGCCAGGAGGTGCCTCACAATGCTGGAAAGACATAAATGTTAGTATGTCTTTGCAATAATCCTGAAAAGAATACAAAATTTGTCAGAATGTCTTAGTTCTCTTTCAATCTAATTCACTCGATGTTAACCAATGGGAAGTCCACTTCGGGTGACGTCATAGACCTGAACGAGTCTCTAATCACCTGTGTCTGACGGGGGAAATATTTGCATGCAAAGTCCATTCAGGATCCTGCATGCAGAATATTAGATTAGATTAGATGAGGCATTCTCTTCTTGGCTTAACAAAGACATCCCAACCACCATGGTGGAGCAGAGGAGATGGTTTATGCATTGATGTAAACAAAACTTGGTTATTATTTTTTTTTTTTACATTACATTTAGCAGACACTTCTTGACCAAAGTGACTTACATATGTCAGCTATATTCAGGGGTGAAAGTAGTTTTTATTTCTTGGTGGTACTATCATATAGAGTCATAATGCGCGCGCAGAGCCCGCGCCGAAAATTTCACTTAGCCTAATTATTTATTATTTATTTACTTGTTTATTTACTGTATTATAGTGTACTTATCAAGCATTCACTAGGACTTCTTATCACTCTAGTATCACCCTTTAACCCACCTGTATCTGTTTTTGATTATGAATAAATTGGCCTCACAGATGCGCTCGTGCCTTAAATGGCAATACAAATCTTCACGATAGGCCTATTAACTGACCGCCCGATTCACGTTGGCTGGGGGGCAGGGGGGGCCATCAGACATTTGTTCCCAAGGGTCTATGAATTGTTAACCCGGCCCTGCCCCCAACGAACGCAACTTTCCACCTCTGAGATAGCTGAAAAGAAGTCTAGAGGACTCCTAACTCACTAGACCTACTTACTGTAGGCTGCGCAAACCACAAGCCTGCATTCGAGGCAGGCCTTCTGTTGAAGAATGTTATATAAATCCTGCGCTAACAGTAATCCTCCTACCCCCGCTACCACAGCTGTGGATAGTGTGGCATGCTCACGCTTTATGTCTCCTTCTTGCCAACTAGGCCTATAGCCCAACCATTTACGTCTTCAAAAAATAACAACTTGCCAGATATGCCTTCATAAATTTGGGCTTCATTCAGCATTTTGTTCTTCCACTGGAAATGACTCTTCTACATTTGCTGCCTGCTGCATCCTTTCTGTTTGTATTGTTTAGAAAATGTTTGACGTCTTGAGTTAATGCATTAAACATTGTTTGCTGGTAACCAGCCACAAATAGCCTATAGATTCTTGCGTGCGTTCTCTCCAAAATGTGCCCGTTCTATAGGCTATCCAAGTGCATAATTCTGCGGCATAAAGCAGATGTATTTGTGTATTGTACAGAAAAATAAAAATAACCTGTCAAGCAGTCAATTGACTACATTGCAGTCAATAAGTAGTGCAAATTATGAAACCAAAACGTGGGTCATAGTTGTCTAAGCCTCTGCTGTGAGGCCAAACCCATGAACAAAGACGCATTGATATCTGCAATAGTTTTTTTTTTGGCGAAACAAGCTCACAGCCGAACAAGTCATACTGAAGGGAGAGGCAACTGGCATGTGATCTCCCCACGGGCCAATGGATGTACAAGTTTTCTCCTGTGCCTATGATATTTAATCCAGTGTTTTGTCAAGTTGCAAAATGCTATTCGTTTTAACGAATTTGTATGATAGTATGAAGTACTTTTTGTATAGGGTAATATCTTAATTGCTTTATACTCAATACTTGACCATTGGCTATTGCATCTGTCTATTGAAAGTGAGAATGTGGCATGTGATATACTGTGTAGGCTTCATAAAATAAAATAAACAGATTGCTAATGGCCTACAAGCTGATCTGGGGGGCGTTTCCCGTACAACTACGGAGGTTAGCTTTTTACTAACAGGATGCATCGTTCAACTAACCAACATGTAAGTTACGACTGTTTCCCAAAACTGTCGTACTTACATAGTACTGTAAGTTTGGACCATGATAGTTTCCAAACTTCAGTAGTCTGGACTAAGGTGGTTAATGACGTTTAGTAACACGTGAACGGGCACCTGCACATACTTCTGTGGCGCATTGCGTTAAGGCCGTTGCACAGCAGTTACCAGTCCCCTGTCCAAGAGTTCGAATCTGGGTTAAGACGTTGACAACAATATTGACATCGTTGTTTACCTAAGGTTATCTTTTGTGCAGATCATATTATCAAAATCAGAATCAGCCTTCTTGGACCCCCCCCCCTCCATGAAAATCAAAGGCTACATATTCTCAGCTGACTCGTCAAAAAGTGCGCACCACCTTATTATTATCTGCAAATGTGTGACTTTTACTTACGTGCACATGGCTGCAAATTGACTTTTAATTCATGTATATTCTGCCTTGGGCATTTTAAAATATGGATGTATGGTGGTTAGAAGTGTAAATATCAATTAGAAACCTAAATATATTTATAATTATTCATTTGCAAACAAATTACTGGCGTCAGTGACGTCTTTGACATGAAGATCCCTGGAACTATGCTTCTAGCATTCTACCACAGGTCGAGAGGTGTAGTTGTAACTACACAACTTTACGATAGTGGTTGCGAACGTTCGTTGCTACTATGGTTTTGGGAAACACTAACGTAGTGGAACGATGCATTGGACTATGTAAGTTCCAAATATGAATGTAATTCTGCGGCATAAAGCAGATGTATTTGTTTATTGTACAAAAAAATAAAAATGACATGTCAAGCAGTCAATTGACTACATTGCAGTCAAGAAGTAGGGCAAATTAATTTACGAAACCAAAACGTGGGTCATAGTTGTCTAAGCCTCTATTGCGTAGCCTGTTAAAAACGTCGCCAGATAGTATTAAATCGGCAACAACATTGTTTTCTGCAGAAGCCTACCCAAGGCTACAGATTAATTCTGAACAGTTATTTCTCTACTGGCTCAATTATCACACCACTGTTTTGATTTGCGTAGCATTAACCCAAACACTGACAATAATGTAGACAGCAAATTTCGATTTCGATTTTCGTTACCACCGTGTAGTCAAGCCTTAAGTCATACCCAAGTAGCCTAAATCGAGGTAATTTTTAATTATGCATGATTTATTTTGTTATTGAATTAGTACAGTAGGCTGGGATTACTCTCGGCAACAATTATATCCTGATCCTGCTTTTTCAGAAGGGACCGCAGGCAGAGCGATGTACAGTGGTAGAGCGACGCACAGTGGCTGAAAGTGGTACCAAAGCTTCACGCAGCTTCACGCCGCGTAATGCGTGAATGAAGTGGTCATTTGAAAGCGATGCCCACTGTATAGTCATCGTTAGGAGGCCTGCAATCTATGTTAACCTGGCTTAAGGCCCGTACACACCGAGTCCGATTTTTCGGATGAAACATTCGCACGAAATTATGCAGCCTATTAAACACATACATTCATATTAGTCTGTACACACCGAGGACGAAATTCGTTGCGATTAATTTTTTTTTCGCAACGGTCTCATTTCATGCGAAATTTCGCATGCAAAAAAGAGCTGTTGACCAATCAAATAATGATTTTGCAGGGTTCCATTGATGTCACAATAGAACGACGAGCAGAAAAAAAGATGATAGATTGGGTGATCCTGCTGCTCACGATGACTAGTCTCCTTAATAGGCCTATATGTCAAAGTTACAAAGAGTTTACGTTACAGTAGACTCTCTCAGGTGTTCAAGAGTTCTCCTGACCAACTCCTTACATAGTGCGAACTCCTTACAGACAGCTTTCCCCACTTTACCGTCCAATTTTACACTCAACCAAAAAGAATGAAATCTCACTACAGCAGTGAACAGAGAGCTTCTCACTGCACATATTTGCATGAAAAAATACAACATGCATTTATGGAAATGGAAGTTTTAAGAATAGGTCATCATGATAGGCTATGCTGCTGACAACAGCATTATGTCCAGTTACCACTATCGTAATTTTGCCTCACATTTCCTGGTGCGTTAACTTTGCTTTATGCTTCATAACTGAAGTAGCCCAATGTGGAACCCTGTGAAAAACGTTCTGTGGATCTTATAAAGGTAAGCTAATAACTGGTCATTATTAGCTTTTGCTGTGTGTTGGATCATCGTCATACAAGCTGATCAATGTTAACCACTTGTTGCAGCAATGCGATTTTATCCCATGCTCATTTCTACAGGCTGTCTCTGTGCCTCCGCTCCTTAGCAGATACATTTTGATGTAGCATGCGTGTGAAATGGTTTCGTGAGATGTACATGATCTAGGCTATGGCCGTTTTATAGCGTGTTGACATTTTGGCATGTAACATTTTAAATGAGGCCTTGCCTACCCTACAACTTGTTAGGCTACACCAGTCCGCCCAAATGGCATACCTCGAGTCCAATATGCGGGCAAGTAGGCCTACACCTGGCTGCAGCTTGCAGATCGGGGCTGGGCTCAATGTGGGGCAGAGCGCAACGTTAAGCTCAGCCCAAAATCAGCTTGTCATTCCCTGCTGACCTCTCTGTGTCCGTCTATTTACCCGGACTCGGAGTTCAAATTTTTCTCAAGGAAGAAGTCAAGTCAAGTCAAGTCAAGTTTATTTATATAGCACATTTCATACACAGAGGTCATTCAATGTGCTTTACATAAACAAAACCAAACGATAATAACAAATAAAAGCATAGAAGGGCAATATAGTCAAAGAATAGTTAAAAGGTAATCATAATAAAAAGAAAACATAAAACACAAGGTAAAATCATTTAAAAATAAAGAATAATTAGTAAGCAAAAACAAAGGCAAAAAAAGTAATAAAAGACAAAGTAGAATAATTATCGAGGCAGATTCAGAATTTGTAACTCGGCACAGTTAGCAGAAAGCGTCTGAGAACAGTTTGGTCTTAAGTCTAGATTTAAAACTGGCTACAGTTGGGGCCTTTTTAATGTCATCCGAAAGTTGGTTCCACAGCTGAGCCACATAGCAGCTAAAAGCTGCTTCACCATGTTTAGTTCTAACTGTAGGTTTTACTAGCAGGTTTTTCACCTGGGACCTGAGAGGACGAGAAGGTGTGTACTGCTGAAGCATGTCTGACAAGTATTTAGGTCCTGCTCCATTTACTGATTTATAAACAAGCAATAGTGCTTTAAAGTCAATTCTGTGACTTACTGGAAGCCAGTGCAAGGACTTAAGAATTGGAGTAATGTGGTCAGTTCTTTTAGTTTTTGTTAGAGTCCTAGCTGCTGCATTTTGTATCACCTGAAGCTGTTTAATAGTCTTTTTAGGAAGGCCTGTGAACAGTCCATTGCAGTAATCAACCCTGCTGGAGATAAATGCATGAATGAGTTTTTCTAAGTCATGTTTTGACATCAGCCCTCTGAGTTTGACAATATTTTTGAGGTGGTAAAAAGCTGATTTAGTTATCGCTTTCATGTGGCTGTTGAAATTTAGATCACTGTCAATTAATACACCAAGGTTTTTAACCGTATCCTTTGCCTTCAACCCTTTTGTGTCAAGGAGAGTGGCAACCCTAAGTCTTTCACTGGAATTTTCTTTCTTCACTTTCTTTGGAATTTTAATTTCATGACGAGAATTCTCGGTCTAACCGTTCATGTGCCGTTGAAACGGCGTAAATAGGCGACCCATCAGGCCAGCACTATAACTCCGAGCATGGTAAACAAAATATATATTTTATTTCATTTATTAATGCTCCCGTTAAGAACCAAACCAGATTTTGTTCAAATCTACACAAGAATTCAGAATGCTTAACTCTATAAAAGCGTATCCTCCTTGAACTACTGCCCACGTTAATCATGTCCCTTCCCGCCTAGCGTTATAGAATCTGGTTGCGTGTGTGTTGTGTAGTGGGGTGGGGGTATGGGTGCACTAATGAGCCCAACCAACTTATTTGTGTTCCTTCAGTGGTTCGACTGCACAATTATCACAATATCACAAGTAGAATAAACAAGGGATAGAAAGGATGGACTTGGTGTGTACACTTTGAGTGCGCGAATTTTTCGCATTTTCGCACTGTTATTTCGTATCGTATCTGGTGTGTATGGGCCTTTAATCTGTTTTCTTTCACTTGTTTCATGTGTGCATTGCAAAGAACCACACACACACACACACACACACACACATCATGCTTTCATCATGTGATCACATATTTTGCATGCTCCTGAATTAAGTTGTGATGACAACGGGATAAAATTGTCACCAGGATAACAGGACAGGCGGATATCTCTGCTCTTACCTCAGACTGATTTCTAACCCCAAGGAAGTGTTTTGTTGTCTACCGTTTCCTTCCTTCATGTGGATTTTACCTACATTAAAGGGGTGGTTCAGGTTTTTGGACATAGGACCTCATTTCCAAGTTAGCAAGTGTGATATTTATCACTGGAGACCGTTTTCAACACGTTTCATCCAGTCCTAGTTCGCAGGTGCTAGGCTATCGCAAGTCATCAGTATGTGTTAGCCGGCTACTAAAAACAGTCTTGCCCACTACACCTGAGGCAAATAAATTATAACGCCAGACTATCGATGTAAATGTCTGTGTTGATAGAATAGTGTAAGAAATAAACTACCCTTGCATCGCATTGCAATAGTTATACTTTGTTCCCTGAAATCGGTTAGCAGTGGCTAGCTAACTATACTAACGGAAGTTATCTATCGGAACTCCCCCTATTACCGTCGGTCCCGTATTTCTGCCGTCTTGCGTGTATACTACTTAATATCCATTTCTATACAAACCAAGACGGCGGACTCCTAAAGAAAAGCAACCACCCACACCATAGGTGTATCTAAATTAGACATTTTACCATGACTCGAAGAGCTGTAAACAGTGTTGTGAGGCTGCGTGTACACAACCGCTTGGAGCTCCAGTGGAATTTTAATTTCATGACGAGAATTCTCGGTCTAACCGTTCATGTGCCGTTGAAACGGCGTAAATAGGCGACCCATCAGGCCAGCACTATAACTCCGAGCATGGTAAACAAAATATATATTTTATTTCATTTATTAATGCTCTCGTTAAGAACCAAACCAGATTTTGTTCAAATCTACACACCTATGGCTACTGAAAAATGTAAGGTTCATTTAGCAAATGTTATTTTGAAGTGTTAAAAAATATCGTTGTTTTAGAATTTCTGAACAAAAGTGGTGATAATTGTGGGTGTTACGACAAGTCTGAAGTCTCCTCCAAGTGACTATCATATTATACACAATGGGTGTGTTCCAAACGGGAGACAGCTGCCTACTGCCTCCCTCCCTACATAGAGAGCTGTCTCACTAGACATGACTTTGGATTAAATGCATCTTTTAAAAATGAGCGTAGCACTCTAGAATCTTTGGTAAACACTACGGTATGACGTTAGCAAAGGCCTGACGTTAAACTAAATTAGCTTACGTAAGCTAGCAGGCTAACGGTATAAATTAGTTTTACGGCCGGCAGATATATCAGACCAGACGCTATTAATGGTTACAACAATGGCATAATCAGATAGTAAATTGTTTATTTCTAATCTGTAATCTGCAAATCTAAGCAAAATAAGATCACACAAATGACATTTTAAACAGATTCAGCAGCCATTACCGATGTCATCCGCCATGTTTGTTTACCTTTCACAGCTGTTTCAGATGTTGCCGCAAGGGATTATGGGTAGGAGGCAGCATGAAGTGTGCATCGATGCTGCATTCAAAAATGACCGTTATTTGGGAATTCTCTAAGATATCTTAAAAGGCAGCAGAATTTGTTTTTTTCGGTTTCGAACCGCACTTGCTGCCTTGCTCCCCAGTTAGATATCTTAAAAGGCAGCAACTTTACCCGTTTCGAACACACCCAATGAATAGCATGTAGCCTACAATGCAGAGCTAGACCATAGACCGTAAAAGAAATATAAGCTTGCATAATTTTTCCTCTTCGCTGGCCATTGTATGAAACTTTCATGTGCTCACATGAAACTTTCTGGTGCGCACTTGAAAATTTTATGTGAGCACGTGAAACTGAACTTTAGATTTTGTTTTGCTCATGTCCCCTTAAGGGCTCCGTAACATGCAGTAGGCTAGAAGAAAAGTTTGTTCTCCTGTCCAGCAGTACGTTCACGTACAGTGAGTCGGTTAGTTTACTAGCTTAAACCGTGTGTTCACATGCAGTAGCCTAGACTAGAAGGAACGTTTGTTCTCCTGTCCATAGTCTTTCTGTTTGCTTGTCTAAATGACGCATTCGTGCACAGTGGGTATAAAGCTTGTTTTTTCTGTCTGAGCCATGCGTTCGCGCATAGTAAGTCCGGTAACACTTTACTTGACGGGTGAGTTCATAGCACATTCATAGCAGCTGTCATAAACTGCACATAAAGCATTCATGACTGTTTCATGAGACATGACTCAACATGCATACCAAACCTTTTATGAATATGGAAGACAGAACGACGACAACTTGTCAAAATAAAAGATTTGTGTATCTTTGTAAATATTTCATGAATATCTTATGAAGTCTACATCGAATGTCACTTTACTGTAATCACTGAGTTTAACACTGGGAGGTAAACTACCGTAAGTCCTTCTGTTTACTAAATACTAAATATTATACTAAATAGTGCGTTTGCGCACTGTGGGTATAAAGCTTGTTTTTCTGCCTGAGCAGTGCATTTTCGCATAGTCAGTCTCTCTGCTTACTAGCCTAAATAGTGGGTCTTTCTGTTCTCCCAGCCTAAATGGTGTGTTCACATTCAGTAGGAGAAGTTTGTTCTCCATTTTAAACAGTGCGTTCGCGCACAGTGAGTCTTTCTGCTCTGCCACTCTAAATGGCGTGTTCACATGTAGTGGCAGAAGTTTTTTCTCCTTTCTAACAGTATGTTCGCGTTCGAGTCTTTCTGTTTGCGTGCCTAAACGGGGCATTCGTGTGCAGTGAGTATAAAGCATGAGTAACAAAGAAAGTCTTTCTGTTTACTAGCCTAAATGGTGCGTTTGCGTTCAGGGGCATTCAATTTTTTCTTGTCTTAGCAGTGTGTTCGCACACAACAGTGCAGTGGATGTAAGGTCTGCTCACTCCCCTAGCGCGTGTGTTCGCATAGCCGGCAGTAAGCATCCCTAGTGCAAAACGAAAAACAAAAGAGATGCCGTGTTTCTCAGGTGGATTTATGTTACTTCGTTTTCCAGAGTTAGGGCCCAAGCACCGGTGGTGCAAAGACCTTTTGTTTCTGTTAAATTACTATCTCCCTTACCTGCTGTGCGCAACTGGTGAGATTGTTGCTATATTCCCCTCACACCTCCGTGTGCAGGAGTGGATGCCTATTTCTTTATTGTATGTTCACATAGGCTACAAGAGTGGAGGTGTGTGTAATGTAATTGACTGTTCATATTATTCTGTTGAAGGGATATTCCACCATTTGGGGAATTACACTCATTTTCCACCTCCCCTCGAGTTAAACAATTGATTTTTACCTTTCTCCAGTTCATCCAGCCGTTCTCTGAGTCTGGCGATACCACTTTTAGCTCCAGCCTAGCATAGATCATTGAATCAGATTAGACCATTAGCATCTCACCTGCTAGCATCACATTTAAAAGTGACTAAGATTTCTAGTAAAGTTCCTATTTAAAACCTGTCTCCTCTCAAGTTAGAAAGTGTAATAAGACCAAACACCAAACAATCTACATAAACGTTTGTGTCAGGGATTGAACTCCGAAGTTATAGATTACAAGACAAACATACAGTGTTTCCCACAGAATTGGATTCAATTTGTGGTGGTAGCTGACTTTGACAACGTGGGGGGGGGGGGGGGGGGGGGTGGTATTAAGATCGTCTTGGTAGTGTATAGGTCTAATTGAGTGCCTGTCACTTTAAGACGTTTGAGGGAACCCTTGCAATTGTAACACAGTTGAAAGGCTGCTGATGTGTGGATGCAATTCATAATGTTTTCTACATAGTTAAAATAAAGGTTCGTACTTCTCCTTGGGACAAGCACTTTTGAATTGAAAACACTTTTCCATTTCCATCGGGATTTTGCAACATTCAGTGTCAGAGTCAATAAAATGAGCCCTTCAACGAAATTGACAAGCAGCTGTAAGTAGGCTAAGCATGCTAAATTCAACATCCAAACAGTATTCTAACATTAGCTTTGAGATACTGCTTGATTTCATAACTTAACTTAGTTTAGTCTCTTCAATGTAGCCTACTATGTTGTGATAAGACCTTAGCAGAGTTCACTTCAATGCAACAGTTTTGAACAAATTTGCGCAGCATGGTCACGATGCTAAGCGGATTTAATAGCAATTTAGCCAGACGTCTTCTATGCAATGCTTCTATGTGGCAACAACAATCCTTCAACAATCGTGAATATTTTGTTAAATGCACATGCAGAGGAGTGGCAGCGGGCTACGAGAGAGGGCAGGACAAGTAAAGGCTGCGTGCGTAAAAAGCGCAGCTCAATGGCAATGCAAGGATTTGACCTTATATTTAATTTTAATTAAATTAAACATAGAATATTAATCTGTGGCGGCCGATTTTTATTTCGTGGCGCCCTGCCACAGATTAGTCAATGTATGGGAAACACTGACATATATAACAATTCAAAAATTTGGGGTCACAGAAATGTTCATCTTTCACCATTTGCACAATTTCATGCGGTCATTTGCAAGTACCTCTGAAAAAATGACACTCAGTAGATGTGGCTCCAATGTGGCTGTTACAGAGATACTGAAGTGTAAATAATAATTGTCATATTTGCAGAATTTTGTCTTTTTGGGAACTGGTGCATGAGTTGGAGAAGCTCCTTTTCCGTGAATTAAAAATGTATCATAGTGTTATGCCTCCCATATATAGTGATTGTTTTCAAGGATGTGTCTTGGTTTTCATACAAACTAATCAAATGTATAAAGAAGCTATTGTGTAGCTATTAAAAGGTTCAAATGTTAAGATGAGCTACTAAGGAGAGCAATTTCCACTGCTAATAATGAAACAGTCTGGTGGTACTGTGTGTGCATATGCACTGTCTATGCACTCAGAGTTTACCCAGCACATGGACATGCTTTGGGAAGAAATGAAGTCCCGTTTTGCCCATGTTAACTTGGGGTGATGGACCCTTACGGAACAGCCTTGAGGAAATTGAATACCTCGGTTGTGAAGATGAACTTGCTGACCTTCAAGCCAATTCGGTGTCAGAAATATTTTCAGGAGCATGGATACAAGAAGTTTTGGATTTTGAAAGGACATGCAGTTGCACCCAGATTGGCCAATCACGCAGTTATAAGGGTTATTCTCCCATTCAGCAGCACATATTTATCAGCTTGCAGTGCGCTTTTTGCAATAAAAACAAAATTCCGAATCGATTTCTACCAGGACTTTAGGTTGGCCATCACTAACATAACACCTGACATCTCTTAACTGGCCAGAGATATGCAAGCCCAGGATGGCCATAATTTTAGCAAAAGAAAAGACTTAATTCAAGGCATGGATCTAATGTTTTTTTCCATGCTGTTCATATGTTCACATTCACAGATATGAAGTGTGTGAAAAATAGAAGTTTTTTGAATTTGAACTGAATTGTGAATGTTTTGGTGTGAGTGTGTGTGTGTGTGGGTTAGGATGTCGGAGGTGGGGGGGCTCAGCTTCCATAGTCCCATGTGAAGGGGGTCTCTTCGGAAAAAAGGTTCTCTGGTTTGAAACAACATAAATTGGTTGAACCTTCCCAGGGACAGTGTGCCTGTGTTGAAATTTAAATTCACTGGCAGCGTGGTTTATTGTAATCAGCTGCCATATGAGGCACGTCTTTGTTCAGAGTTAAGTTAGTTAAGTTAGTTATAGGTGTATGCAATAGAAAAATACATCCACAAGAATGAAATCATTGATACATGGACTATTCAGCTTGCATCTGCAGTAGTTTCTCTTGGTGTTGCAAATCTGCATATATCTTGCACAGACTACCTCAAAAAAATGTGCAGAGGCACACATGGTTTTCCTGGCAAGCATAGTTTCAGGAGTACCATTTCATGCGTAGAAAAGTGCCCAGCATGAATTAGTGCATACACACTGATACATGTGGCCTCATGTCTCCAACAATACTGTACAAAACCTGTACCACCATAGAAAAGCATAATCAACATAGAGAGACCAATAGGTGGCCCCAGTGCACAGGTGGTCAAACAGATAAAGCATACAAGGAACTGTGATTTAAGGAAAAAACTTTTATTGTGTTATTTTATTCTACCACTCTCAATATCACAAAAAACATGTGGACACACACCCACACACACTGTGAAGTTCAGCGGTCTAGTGGCCTTGTTTCCAGACTCACTACTTCAAGAAGAGTGTTTGGTTTCTTATGATTGGGATACGTTTTCAACCATAGCATGGCAATGGGCGGACTTTGCATTAACTTTGGTTACGCTGGAGCAATGATTACAATCACATTGATCAGGGATTCCTAACATTACTTCCTACTTCGCCAAACCTTTCGAAATTGATAATAAACCGCATCGGCAGTCAGGAAGCAATGTACTACCTTTGCTGCATATGAATTTACAGCCTTCCGACAGCATTTTTTTTTATGTTTGGTTGTGTTGCTAGTATTACCGTTTACCACAGCCATTTTCGATTTCAAAACTTAAATGTCATCACCTCTCAGCGCTGATTGGCCTGGCACCCTGGTGGCCAAGGGAAAACTACGTGTATTGTCAGATGCCAGACTAGTATCTCACTGAAATGAAAATGAACGGAGATACTAGGCGGCCGCTGCGGAAATGTAAGAAAAGGTTTCAAAGCACAACATCCTGAACTAAGACAATTGTGCCATTTTGGGCATTTACAAGGGTTTTGGTAGTTAGCTCACTAGTTTAGGTTTTACCACTGCCTTAACCATATTCCATTAGTCCATATATTTGTTACCTCAAACTAAGACATAGGACTCTGACCCATAGATGTAGATTGTAAGAAGACATGAAAAGCAAGTAAGAAGAAAAATACATATACCATGTGCTATTCAAATGTTTGTCTTTTTTCTGTTATTTTCTGCAGGACCTGGGGATATCGAAAGTGGGTCATATGAAGAGAATTCTTCAGGGAACTAAAGACCTGGCCAAGAACATCTTAGTAGATCTCTGAGACTGGACTGTCTGGTTGTGAAAGGTCCTTTCTTGACTGAACAGTTGCTCAGTTGCTTGGACAAGACCAATTTAACATACTGCATCCAAGGCACAATTAGGTATGCCATGCTATATACATTCTGGTTTGTGAACAATCAGAAAAATCTGTCAGATAGCCAGTTCCATAAGGTGCTAACTGTGGAGTTTGTATAGACTATGGCCTTGTTATTTTCAATGTCTTCTTTCCCTGTGGTAGGTGGCTATAATGGCCAGTTGAGGTGATCCGTTAGCAATATTAGATTTTTGACAGCACTGTTTACATTTCAACAAAGAGATAGTTTACTGAAGCATTACAGTTAGAAGAGAGATTGTAAAGGGAAACTTCCGGATTTTTCAACATGGGCGCTATATTTAGACCTTTTGAGGTCCACATTTTTAGTAGGGACATAAATGATCAAGAACACCATAAACTTTAAAATGGTATAAACAGCAACTTCAGTCGTGGTTGAAAAATCTGAAACTTTCCCTTAAAAACTAGTCAAAAGTTGTTTCCTAAAATAACACACTGATGCATCTATGCTTGCTTGACTTGGATAGCTATTTGACTGCATGATAAGTGTCTTTTTATGTAACACTTGAATTCATTTTACCAGATTTATTATTATGTCATTTATTACTACTGAATCATCCTTTTTCCTATATTTATTTGTTTTGCATGGATATGAAAGTCGTGACGTGCCATATTTATGGGAAAATGTGCGTTACTGGTGAAATTTAGTAATTTCCAAACACTTCACAGCTGTTTCTGTGAAACCATCACTTACATGAATGTTTCCAATTCAGCCAGTGTTCCTCAATTGATGCATTTATAAAGGATTGTGCCTGGAAATAGGACAATGAGAAATGTCAAGAAATGTTACTAAACTTACTTTTTGTTGTGTAGAACCTGAATACATTTGTGCCAAGTTTTAATCAACCTTTATTGTCATGACAAGGTCAAGGAATCTCTAAATCTCAAATGTTTCTAAGTTAATATTGAACATTGATATACAGCTATATTTGAATATTTTACAAGGAATACATATTTATAGATATTGAATCTGCAGCTATACAGTATAAGATACTGCATTGACCTGCAGTGCTAAGTAAAGCTTTTGGTGGATTAATGCTTTTCTAAGCTTTATTCAGGGTTAAGTTGTAATAGTAATTAGGGGTGTGCACAGATAGTCGAATATTCGGTTAACTGTTTGAGATATACTACACAAGCATTAATATCCCTATTTGATTGTTCTAAAACACAGTCATGGAAGTTGTGCTACCACTGCAGTACAGTATGGCATTGCATAGCAGTTTTGCTACAGCATCACTGTTGATGAACATTTCGCGTATTTGTTGTTCTGTTTATGTAATGTGAGAGTGTAGCTTACACAATGCAGAGAAATAAAAGGGAGACCAACAAATTTACACTCTGTCAAGGACTGTCTTTGCATCGTGATTCTAGAGACTCATTGCTAAGCACACCGTATTGGAAAGACCAGAAGCTACCCACCTTATGCTCTTGATAATCCATCCTCCAAATAGCAGTGTTCCCAATGTAAATAGCCTAAATAAATAATGACCGAATAACACTGCAGGTGGCCCGATTATTATTTTTTTATTTTTTGTATGCACACCCCTAATAATAGTAGGAAACCGATTTCAGATTTTGTTAAGTCGTGGTATAACAGGGTATATTTGTATTTGCTGTTATTAAGTTTGTACACAGTGTAAATATGCATACCAGTGTATGTATACACTCCTATTGCCTATTAATGTAAAAATGCCTTGTAGTTTGCTAAGACAAGATTATCAGTTGATGTTGATTGAGTAAAGTGCACTGTACTGAAATGTCATTTATTGATTGTTTTAAAAATTATGTTGTATTATGATGAAGGTGCAATATTGTCATTTTTCGATACCGTTTTATTCCTTTTTAAGGTATGTAGTTTTTTTTTTATTTGTGTGCAACAAGAAAATCTGTAATTATTGTACTCCCCTTTTTGGACTGTGGAGTAAGTGAGATAATTTGCCTGACCAGTCATGAAAGTGTATCTGCTGATTCATAACTCTTCCAATTGTAATTTATTAGTCTTTTCTATTTGTGCTTCCAGCATGTGCTATGAAGTTTGAAGTCTTGTGAAGTCTATAATTGGCAAAACTGCCTTTGGTGCCTCTTTCAGATGTATGAAGAATAGGTAGCTGCTTACAGTGAATCTGTATTATACATAACTGTGCTGAAGTCTGATGTTAATTTGATATTATTTGACACAATCATATTTCAGTCCAAGGATGAGCTAATGAAATGTCATCCCCTTAAAAATATGACATTAATGAAAACAATTCTACATGTAGAGTGGGATAATAGAGTGGGAGCGTTATTGCTAGGTGCGAGCACCTTAATATGGTTAAAGTAAATTCCTTGGAAAGTATGTCATAGCTTTTGATGCTTAGATATTATCTGTCCTAACAGACATATCAGATATTTTTCATCGCTACATTAAAAGCAGAGGAGCCAATATACTGGTTATTTAACTCCACGTTGAATCTGCTTTTACATTTACTGCAATACTGAATTCATTCTTAAATATGTTAAAGGGGAAAATAATTTTGAAATGATTTTAAATATAATCTTTAAGGATTATATTATCCTTAAAGAGAGACATGTTCAGCTTGAATTCATAACCAAAGACAGGGGAAATGGCACAATTCTTGAATCAGTCAACATTATTAGTGTACTGTATAAAAGAAGTGTAAATGTTGGTATAACTGTGTGGCCTTAAATTGCAATGGATATGTATGCATAAAACAGGTCAACAGGTCAAGGGTATAGACGCCACATTATCTTCTCCAGAATATTGAAAAGCTAGAATATCCTAAAAAGTGCTGCATATCTGAGATTAAGAGCAGTCATCTATACATATTTATGCAGCAGCCAGTGACTGTTGCAGTGTCAGTCTGTGGGATGGCAATCAATCAATTCAATCAACATTCTGAAGTTACAGTCTTCCTCTCATGTTGCAATGTGTTTGTCTTGCACAAAGACACTGGCTGTTTACGTGTAAGCAAGTTCTCATGGATTCTGATGGACTATTCCCTGACCGTAGCCCTAGCAAGAAAGGGCTTGGACTTATTATAAAACGTACATATAGCTGTAAACTGCCTTTTAAGGGAAAAAAGTTCATGTGTGGAAGTTTTCAGAGGCGAGCTTGCCTATCTCTGTCTTATACATTTAGTGAGAAGTGAGTTATTTTATTTCTTTACATTGTGTTTACAATGCACCATTTAATTTTCAAGGCTGTATACAGAGTCATTTATGATACAATATTTATTGACTAAGGTTTAGCAACTGATGTTTATGTTTTCACTGTTTGAATACTGTATAATGTTATAGTTGTCACTTGCATTGATATTTGCATAATTTTGGTAAAGTAGGTTATCATCTTCATTACTACTGAGTGACCTTTTCTTGTGCCTTTTTTACTGTAGAATGCATGGTTAAATATTTATTATGATATGGAAGTCACTGAGATGTGTATTTTTGTATACTGATTAATTTTGTTGAATATTTTAGATGCCTTAACAAGGCCACCTCTCAATATCTTCCTTCTATAATAAACCTGAATGCATATAAACGGTTTCTCTGATTATATAAATGTAACAACTATAAAGTAGACATAACTGAAAAATATGTGCATTGGGAATAGGAATATTTGGTGTATTTTTAAATGTTGCACGCACACGCACGCACACGCACGCACAAACACATAAACACACATGCACGCACAAGCACAGATACACACATACGCACGCACACACACACAAATAACATAACAGAAACACATATAAACAAACACGCACAGACACACACATAAAATGGGTCCCATTTAGAAGTGGCCACTTCATTTGCGCTTCCCGTGATACACGTAGCTGCGTGAAATGTATTACAACTTTTCGCCACGAGGTGGCAGCTTAAGTCCACGGTAGCATTGCCTGTAAACAGGGCAACGGACTGCATTTAGAGGTGTTGCAAGTGTGATTGATACTGTAAGCTACAGAATTATACTAAAGATTACCTTGTTGAAGTCATACAGTAGACTAGGCTGAATCAGAGCCTACTTTTTTATCAAGCTGGGGCCAGAGATGATTAACCTGACTCTCGCCAGATGAATTTTGTTCCGCCTAGCTCCACTCACATCCATCTGGGATCAGTTCCGTTGAGAGTGATTTCAGCACGAGATTGTATGGTAGAGCCAATCAGGATGCAGGGCGGGAGTTTCATAGATGTGACGTAGTGTAGAAGCGACTGTGAGACTGTTCTCAGCGCCACGGGTTGGCTTCGATATGAGTGGTTGAAGTAGCACGTCAATAGATGACGGACAAGTGGCTTATCCAATCTTATGCAAGGATTTTTTAATAAGGCCCAGCCTTATGAAGCACCACTCCAATGGATTGATCCCAGATGGATGAGTGGAGCTAGGCGGAGCTACATTCAGCTACATTCTCACTTGGCCTTGACACGTTATAGACAGAAGCAAAATTCTTGACACTTATTCAATAATGAAAATCTTCACAGTGGATCAACAATCTCCCTCGGAGTGCAGTGCCCATAATTTGCATTGACCTGGGGTAAATTTAGTCAAAAAACACTTAAAGTGTTGTGAATATTCCTTTCCATATTAAAAATCACGAATCAATCAGAAGAAGATAGTATACAATATAAAAGTACTTTATTATAAATATTCAATAAAACGAATAGCAATTGGCACCTTGACAAAACACTGGATATGGATATAGTAATAGTAAGATGGCAAAGGAGAAAATTTGGACATCCCTTGGCCCGTGGGGAGATCACATACCAGTTGCCTCTCCCTTCCACGCTATGACCTGGTTGATGACTTTGTCCAGATGGTCTATGTATTTATTGCAGACACCGGCTGTGAGTTTGTTTTACCAAAAAAACTATTGCAGAGATCAGTGTATCTTTGCTCATGGGTTTGGCCTCACAGCGAATGTATTGTTTCGTGGAAGCCCACACTAACTCGATGGGGTTCAGATCCAGCGACCTAAAAACAGAAACACATGGACATGCCAGCACTGTTTTCTGATATGTATTCATCCAGAATATATATATATATATATTATTTAATTATTAAAATAACTACAGTAACTTACTCTGCCGGTGTTGGTACCCAGTTGATCCCCTCACTTTGAATGCAGGCCTTGACACCTTTTGCGGTGTGTTTCAAATCAAACAGGACAAATTAGGACAACTTAATCATTAAACAAACATTAGTAGCCTAATCATCACCACGTTCAACATTATAATCATGCAAAAGATTGTTATGGAAAACAGATTGTTAGCCTACCTTGGAAGAATCTATGTGTAGACATACGGAAACGCTCCCTTAAGTATAAATGGATGGATTTTTTGTCTCTCTTCCGCGTAGAAGTGTTGATCCATAATACCTGCGGGTTAAACAATATGTTAGCACATTGTAACACTTTATTTTGCATAGGCTTATCTTATTCTTTATTTTGAACCCTTGGGCTTTCAATACTTCATCACTCACCGTCAAAAATGATCCCACCCCAAACATGCAGTTTGACTGGAAAACACACACTCGTCAGTGAAGAGAACATCACACTTTTCACCAGCAGCCTTCCATTCTTGAGCTGGATTAGACGCAAGTCTTTGTTTTTTCCCCGGGTCATTGGAACGAATCTGTAAGCAGAATTTATCAAAATGTTACTGTAAGAAGGATATGTTGAGTGCCCGATTATCACAAATAGGTAAATAATAAAGAGACACGTTATCTGGGCTTCCCAAAGTTCCAGCCAAGATTCCGGACTGCCTTTCTCACCGGGTTTAAACAGATTCTTATGTTGTGCCTTCTTTGAAGAAGCGCTTTTAATTCTCTTGCTGGTAGTTCATCATCTGTTCTCAGGATGGAGTCTATTATTTCCATCACCTGACTGAAAGAGACACACTGTTTCAATACATAGTTTGGTAAAGCCTGTTGTTATTTTTGTAAACATGTCAAACTTACAAACTTGAGTTTATATTTAAAGAATAAAAAGTTAATTTACCTTGTCACTTAACGCAGCTTTCGCCGGATAGTCCGCAAGGAAGGTCTTATTCCATTCATGGCCAGATGTTTGGCGATAGCGCTAGTCGGCCAGCCTTTCTTAGCCACTGGCCTCGTGATCTCATGAGCTAAACCATTAATGAAAAACAAACATAAACAAAACAGCCAGATGCCTCTTCATAAAATAACAGACACCTTCATAAACAATAACAACTTTTATCGTGAGACTGCGTGTCGTTTGGAACAGTGTATCGGTAGCTTATATTAAAAGCAGAAGATTTTCAGTTTGCTTCGGAATTTAATTCACTTTTGGATTGTTTGATTATAGTGCTAAATGTTGGGACTGTCGCAGGAGACATACTGTAGGCCTATCAGCCATCGAAATGAAAGCTCATCAGGGGGTAATATTGGGTAAATATATGGTCCATACTGTAGCATACTGGCGCGTATACAGTAGACTTAAAGCGGCAAAAGCCGACGTTCCTGACCCTGCTCTCAATTGCCACCTAGTGGTTGTTTGGGTCATTGCTGCTTCACTGAGGAAATATAAATAAAAGACGTGTGATTCTCACGTGATTTCTCACGTTTTTTCATCGTTTGGCTGGTCCTGCGACTCAGGTGCAACATATATATATTTATATGTTTTTTTCCTCTTCATGACACATTTTTTGACTGGTGCGACTTATACTCCGGTGCGACTTATAGTCCGGAAAATACGGTATACATATTGGTCTACATATAAATATAGCTCCATTGGCTGGTTACAAAGTGTACTACACATGATCAAAATGCAAATGTCACTAAATATGACAGAATCATTACTATATTTAACTGCCTTTACCTTGTTTGCCTATGAACTCCACTGGTATAGGCCTAAATGAGCTTAACACTGTCTTCCCAAAGTAGATAGGCACTGAATGTATTAAGTATCTGGACAAGAGGGTTATCTGGTTTATCTATTTTCTATTATAATAGGCTACCACAGAATGACATGGTTGACCCAGGTTTAATTGTTGAAACCCATGTTGTGAGTCTGTGTCACTTTGGATGAGAGTCTGCTAAATTTGTCAACTTAATCTGAACAAAACTCAAAAAGCAAATCAATCATTCCAAGTTCAGTTCAACAAGTCAATTTAATTAAAGTTAACAAGACAATTTAATTATAATAATTTATTTTTTTAATTGAATTAATACGTTTTGTGTGTGTGTGTGTGCCTGAGTGCATGTGTGTCTGTGTGTGTTCATGGCTCATGAAGGAATGCCTCAAGGTCTGCCATGGCCTCACAGTCCACCTGTTCGTCCTGATCATCTGTCTGTAAACAGTTAAAGCAAAGACAAAGAAAAAAATATATGTGATTTGGCAACACAAAAATGTCATGCATACAAAATTGGCAAAATAACCAATTTATCAAGGCAGATCTCACCTCAAATAATCAGAATCAAATTCGGCTTCAGTGCCCATCCAAGACTGGGTGGGCACCTTGAGCTCCGTTCCACACCCCATCATCAAACTGTAGTGTTCTGACCCCACGTTCACCGCCACAACAGTTCACAGGCGGTATTGGCTCTGTTTGCTGTAGGAAAAAAATACAGCCATCCACATGTAACACTGACACTGTAACATCCACATGTAACACAGACACTGATTCAATTCAGAGGATTCAGAGCAACACAGTGCTCTGCAATGTTTTGACATTACATAAATATGGTTGTTTCTTCACATTCTGTTGCTGTTTCTATAGGTCATGTAGGATGTTTTGACCTATAAGTATTAAACAGGTCCTTTACCAGTAAGAGATAAACTTCATTTGATCATTAATAAACCCTTCTTACAGTAAAAAGCATTGCTGCTGAGAACTGTTATGTACTTGATTAATAAGTAGACATCCTGTCCAGGGATGTAGTGGTAAAATGAGGTAAGTAAACTATGAATTCTTAGCCTGAGTTTTCCCATGCTGCCTCACATGCGCGATTTTATTCACGCTGCTAGGCATAGTGTTAGACTTCATTTTCACCTCAACGAAGGAACCAATTTAAATTTTTTGAACAAGTTCACAGTTCATAGTTTTCGCTTCGAGTGTTTCAATTACAAAATAGTATTTTGTATTTGAAATACGTATTTTAAAGGGAAATTTGGCAACTATTTCAACGTAATAAACCCGTATAGAAATCATTTGGATGGTTAAATAACCTGCTCCGGTGACTCCCCATAGACTCCCCGCTGCGCCTAGCGTCCCCAAACCAACCTTGCAACATTGAGTCCCGGAAAGAGAAGTGAGAAACAAGACACTCGTTTTAAATCGTGTTTCTTACCTTGTAACATTCACATAGTTCTGCCAAACTTATGCTAACCGTTCGCTAGCTTGTAAACAAATCCATGTGCTTTATCGTTACCTTTTCCCACAGTTTGAAATAGCATAATGCACAATTTCTCCAGCAGAGGGGGAAATCCTGCCAAGTTTCCCTTTAAATACATGTATTAGAAATACTGCCCATCCCTGGCAACATGGTAAAGAGATGAAAATGACTTGATTTTACTTCCAATTCATTTTACATTCCCCAAGGTATTAACATTAACATTTTTCACAACTCCATGTAGGACGTTTCTGTACATAAATGTAAGCACTGTGGCAGTAGTAGGCTAATGCAATATTTAGAAAATGTAGGCTACTCTTGATACTCAAGTACTTCAGTACTTTTACTTAAGTAGACATCTGACTGTTGTACTTTTACTTGTACTTGAGTAAAATTTAGCAAAGGGTATCTGTACTTTTACTCAAGTAATGAAGCTGTGTACTCTGTCCGCCTCTGATTGTTTGGATACTTCACACACACATGTTTTTTAATCGCATAGACTACAACTACCAAGCTGGAATCAGCACATCGACTCCCCTCTCACACCCTAAACACGCACTTCAAACAAACAAAAAGCGTCTCAGTCTCACGGTATAGCCATAGGCAAAACTGTATCGGACCGGTGTAATGTTGGTACTAAATCATCCATCGCAAAGAATGATTTTTGTAGCACGTGCAACAAATATGTGTAGGTACAGCCCTGCCCTGGATACATCTCTCAACGTGCGCTCTCAAACATTTGGTTTAAATGAAGATGTAGATCACGCGTGCGTTAATAAATCTACATTGCGGCGAGTTGACACAAATTATTCACTTTGACGAATTTATGTAGTTTCAGTCCTAGTTACTTACTTTGAGCCATGCTCTTCCTTACTTGAATTACCTTTGAAAATAGAGGATTGAAGTACAGTATATGGGTGTTTTGGAATGAACGTTGACTCAGATGCTTTTTGAGACTTTGAGCAGAAATGTCCCAGCCCGGTGTTTAGGATGCATCATAGGTATCTTTCAGGTAGCCTAGGCTATATTTTCCATTAGAAAACCATCACGTAGCGAACGTGTTGTGGCTAACTCACTTAGCTCCTGTTAGTAGCCTAGGTTATGGTCATAAGCAAATGAGATGACAGTCGAAAGATACAATTAGTGCTGTTATCAATTTGCTTGGTAGCCTATTACCGCATTTATGGTTTTCTACAAATACATCAATAATCAAATTGGCCTCCATCACTCAACCAATGCTAACGGTAACATTATTTTACCTACGTCCTAGGCTATAATATAAATTAAGATTAACGTAGCCTACATGCAGTAAAAACTAAGCATGTCCGATAAACATTCTCAGATTTATTTTGGCTTCAAGAAGAAATGGGAATTACATATCATGCAGAAATCATCCTACCCTTATTAGACGTTCTCTGCGGTAAACTACAGTTGTCCTTGTAGGAAGCGTAGTGTCTTTCCAACCCACTTTAGATTAACTTCCAACAAAATTACGTCTCACTGCAACGATGCGCCATCTGGTGGACAAACGACTACATGACGCCAATACTGGAAATGCAGCCAAATTATTATTATGATGAATATTTGGTTTTCCTTTAATCCTGAATTTGTAATTATGTATCGGCCGTTCTAATTGCCGATACTGATGGTATGTGCGTGTCTGTGTGTGTGTGTGCGTGTGTATGTGTGCACCACCATCTACAGGCCAATGAGTGTACAGTCACTAAAATTTAGAGTAGAGTATCATTTATTTATCCTGAGGGAAATTAAGGTGTCCAGTAGCATACATACATAAATACAGAATAGAAAAACACAAAGACATTACACACATCATTGCACATATGTTCACCATACAGCACACGCTTACATACATCTAGCCAAAGTCAGATCTCTCACACATACACACACACACACACACACAGCTGTGGTTGTGATGAGAAGAAAATAGTGGTTCATCACATGTGCCATAGCTGAGTGATACATAGCAAGAGCAGCTAAAAAGAGTCAATAACTGGAAAAAGTGTTCAAGTGTCAGGTGTCTCAAAGTGTCACTATGTGCAGATGAGTGTGCAGGTGTGGGAAGATTGATTATGCAGTCCAGTCACCTATGATGATCTCTTTCTGGTTGTCCTTCTGTGTGGTGTTGAACAACTGGATGGCCCTGGGGACAAAGGACCTCCGTAGCCTGTCTGTCTTGCATGGGATGGCACGGAATCTGTAGCTGAATGCGCTTCTCTGGTTGTCAAAGACTGGGTGCAGGGGGTGATTGTAATTGTCCATTATAGAGTCAAGTCTGCTCAGTCTCCTCTTCTCAGCAGTGGTAGTGAGAGTCTCCAGTTCTGTGCCAACAACAGACCCAGCTTTCCTCACCAGCCTGTCAAGGCGTCCAGCATCTCTCTTTCTAATGCTGCCTCCCCAGCATGCCACAGCATAGAAAAGCACACTGGCCATGACAGACTGGTAGAACATCTGCAGGAGTCTGTTGCATACATTGAAGGATCTCAGCTTCCTCAGAAAGTAAAGCCTGCTCTGACCCTTCTTGTAGAGTGCTTGTGAGTTAGCAGACCAGTCAAGTTTATTGTCCAGATGTACCCCCAGGTACTTGTAAGTGCAGACTGTCTCCACTGTCCCCCTCAATTGAGACAGGCAGCAGAGGTGGGGTAGCACGTCTGAAATCAACCACCATTTCCTTGGTTTTGGTGGTGTTCAGCTGCAGCTGGTTGGTCCTGCACCACCTGACGAATTTCTCCACCAGTCCCCTGTACTCCCCCTCCTGCCCATCTTTAATACATCCCACAATAGCTGTGTCGTCTGAGAACTTTTGCAAGTGACAGCTATCTGAATTGTAGTTGAAGTCTGTGGTGTAGAGGGTGAACAACACCGGGGAGAGTACTGTTCCTTGTGGAGCTCCGGTGCTACTGACCACAGTCTGTGATGTGAGGTCACACAGTCTGACGAACTGGGGCAGTTCTGTGAGGTAGTCTGTAATCAAGGTCACCAGCCTCGTCTCCACTCCCATCTGCAGCAGTTTGTCTCTCAACAGGAGTGGCTGGATGGTGTTGAAGGCACTGGAGAAATCAAAGAACATGATTCTCACAGCCCTGCCTCCTTTGTCCAGGTGTGAATGCACCCTGTGCAGCAGATAGAGGATAGCATCCTCTACTCCAACATTCTCCTGGTTAGCAAACTGTAGGGGGTCCAGTGCATGGCGAACCTGGGGTTTCAGTATGCTGAGAAGTACAACACGCTCAAATGTCTTCATAATGTGTGACGTGAGGGCGACCGGTCTGTAGTCATTCAGTTCTTTGGGGTGTGGCTTTTTGGGGACTGGTGTGAGACATGAGGTTTTCCACTGTGTAGGTACCTTGCCCTCATGCAGGCTCATGTTGAAGAGGTGTTGCAATGGCTCAGCTAGCTCATCTGCACAGGACTTGAGTAGTCTGGCACAGACACCGTCAGGGCCATTAGCCTTGAGCTTTAGCCGTCTCAGTGCTCCTCTTACTTGATCAACTGTGATGGTGGGTGGTGACTGTTGGTGTACAGTTAGCAGGGGAGGTGGGGTGGGTTGAGAGTGGGGTCCACACTCCACCGGTGTGGGGGTGGTAGTGAAGATAATTTCAGAGGAGGTAGAAGGGGGAGGGGAGTCCAGTGTGAGTGCTGAGTGTTGATTGTCTATGTGGGGGAAGGGGTGTGTGTGCAGGGTGTGAGCTTCACAGTTCTCAGGTGTGGGGGTGCCTTCAATAGTGGGAGCAGGGAGAGGGGTGTGGGCAGGGTGTGAGCTTCACAGTTGTCAGATGATGGGGTGCCTTCAGCTGTGGAAGAGGGGGGAGGGTAGCTCAGTGAGGCAGGAGGTGTGATGCCAGCTATGCAGTTGTCAGGAGCAGATGGGTAATTAAATCTGTTGTAGAACAAATTTAATTCATCTGCTCTGTCCTTGTTGCCCTCAGCCCTTCCACTCTTGACACCAAACCCTGCCATTGTTTTGATGCCCTTCCACATCTCCCTTGTGTTGTTCTCCATTTTCATCTCCACTTTCCTCCCATACGCCTCCTTAGCAGCCCTCAATGCTATCTTCAGCTCCTTCTGAATATTCCTCAGCTCCACCGTGTTACCCTCCCTGAAGGCCCTCTTCTTCCTGTTCAGGAGGTCTCTCACGTTTCTAGTCACCCAAGGTATATTGTTTGGGAAGCAGCGCACAGTCTTGGTGGTAACTGCGACATCCATGCAAAAATTGAGGTAGTCGGCTGTACAATCAGTGATCTCCTCAAGGTTTTCACTGTCATGCAGTACACGCCAGTCAGTGGACTCAAAGCAGTCTCTTAGAGCCTCTTCTGCCTCTGGAGTCCACATCCTGACAGTGCGTGTTGTGACTGGGAGACATTGTACTCTTGGTTTGTACACAGGCTGTAGGTGTATGAGGCAGTGGGCTGGGCTGCCCAAAGGAGGGAGGGGTTGGGAGTAGTATGCATCCTTCACGTTTGTGTAGAGTAAATCAATGGTCCTGTTTTTCCTTGTACTGCAGTCCACATGCTGATGGAAGTTCGTCAGGGTAGAGTTGAGTGTGACATGATTGAAATCGCCAAATATTACAAAAAAGGCGTCCGTGTGTTGTGTCTGCAGTCTTGCCACAGTTGTGTGGATGACTTCACACGCGACGAATGTACACATAACTTAATTTTTTTAGACCCCCCCCCCCATGGATGAAATTCTACGAAACTTGGCATACCCCCAGAGAATGTCAGGTTAATCATCCACATAAAATTTGGTGCAGTTCTGAACATCTTAACTGAAGAGAGGGGCGATTAAAGCAGAATGATATTGCATTTTCATTTTTTACCAGGGGGGTGCAAATCACAAATGAGTGATTATGGGCTAGGTTGATGTGGGCCCTTGAGATCAACATACCATAAAAAAAAATGTTCATCCTCGGTGCCACGGTTCAGGTAGTTATTTAGGGAAAACTGCATTTTTGGGGTTTCGGGGGGCCCAGCGCGGGGGGGGGGGGGTGGTGGTGGCAGTGGCCCCTGGGGACCAAACGAAATCTTCCGTAAAAGTCTAGTGGGGCTACATACCCACCAAATTTCATGTGTCCCGGTGGTTCGGTGTCCCGGGTATTGTTGACCAAAAATTCTGGAAGTAGATGACGGGGAAAAAAAAAACAAAAAAACTTTGACAATCCCTATATGACCGCTTTGCTAGTGGCGGTCATAATAAACGTGCAAAATACCGAATTAAACTTTGCGCGGTTGGAAAACGAGTTTTACGCCATGCGCCAGTGTGCAAAATACAGCGCAAACTCTAATTCTGACATTTCAGAGGTGGATAAACTGTGTTTTGCATTTAGCCTCCACTACAGTACATCCCTGCTACTGTCATATCATTTTCAATGAACCTACATGGACCTCTGTGTATGTCAAGATGTTCAACTTGAAGCCAAACGATGGGTTATTATCAGTGTTGGGAACGTTACTATAAAAAAGTAATTAATTATAGTTACTCACTACTTGTTCCAAAAAGTAACTGAGTTAGTAACTGAATTAGTAACTCGTTACCAGGGAAAGTAACTATTTGCGTTACTGTTACAAAAACAAAAGTTGCTATATGTCAAAGAATTTGGATTTTTTGAGCAGTTTTGAGCAGCCAGTTGAAATGAGTAGAACAGACAGGTGTTTGTAGGCTACATAACTTACGATATTTATTAGATAGATAGATAGATAGATAGATGCTTTATTGATCCCCAAAGGGAAATTCAAAGATATTGCACATCCACAGACCTACGGTTGACTTCAGCCTGTGTCAAAGGTTTTTGTTGCGAGACAGAAAGATGTAGCTTTTGCTGCTTGGAGGACTTTGCTCCAAGTCCTTCTTTGCTAGTGGATGGCGAGCTATCATCTGTGGTGGAGGTATCGGTGTTTTTTGGCCACTAGCTTTAGATGCGTGTGTGAGATGCTTCATTAAATTACAGTTGCTTACAACGGATGTCGACAAAGTCTTCGCTTCGACATAATGTACACATTACATGCACGTTCTTGCCTTTGACCACAATGAATTTGAAGTAGTGCTTATATCTCCACCTTGAAAATGCCATCTTTTCATTTCATTTCTTTTCAACTTTTCGTTCTGGCAAGTGTGTAAAAACACTGGCTCTGATTGGCTATCATGAAACATGACTCTGCCTTAGCCAATTATAATCGCCTACGTCGTTATTAACCCACCTCCTCACTAGCTGTGAGCCAGGGGTGCGTTCGGATTACACAGTTTATTCAATCAATGCATAGTAACGCACTACATTTAACGTCCCGTAACGTTAACGTCGTTGTAACGACGGGAAAAATAATTAGTTAGATTACCCCGTTACTGAAAAAATAACGTTGTTACCTAACAATGTTCTTTTAAACGGCGTTATTCCAAACACTGGTTATTATTACACCTCATGTGGGTAAGGGTGACCCAGTCACCGACAGCAGTCTCCAAAAGGGAGACCTCCCGCCACAGGGTCACAGGGTCATGGCAATAGTGAGGCCAGCCATAGAGGCCTCTATGTCTCTGATCGGGATTGATGTGCCCTTCATTACCTGTCTCACATCAGCAACCTGGATAGATAGATAGATAGAAACTTGATTTTTCTGCTCGCCACCATCAAACAGTGAGTTGTCCAAAACCTTTCTTTTTTGTAAACTTTGTGTACACAAACAATGTTCTCAATGGCCTAATTATGCTTTTAAACTAAACTTTGACTCGGGTACATTCGCAAAAAGATCCTAGGTTGCATTTTGGTGGGAGTTAGCCTACGCTTTAATTGCTCTACCAAAGCACTTACTGAGGGGACATTCCAAGTCAATTCAACCAGAGCCCACGCACTTAGGTCTCCAGGTGTACCTATGTTACCCAGGAGACACACTGTAAAATTACTCTTATGTAAGATCAATACTTTCCAAGATACAGCCAGTTTTACAGGGGGAGGGGTTGTTGATTTTGTTCGGCCTCTTTTTTTTGTCAAAGTTCACAAGCCCACAGCGCAAGAACTAAACCATGTATAAGGCCACATTTTGCATGCTGGTACATAAATAGGAATAGTATGTAGCAAAATCGTCACGTTTGGTCTGGATAATCCTGCATGGTCATAGCTGTCCCTCAAAGTTGATACAAAGTGACATAGATGCTTTATTTCAATGGTTGCTATGTTAGTTGCTAGGTAGGTGGTGGTTTATTATAGTTGGCTGGAGGCATAGTCGATGATAACTGACAGTTGAAATAGTTGAGTTAATAGTTGAGTAGTTTAATTTGTTAAATTGTTTAACAGAGAATTACTGTAGTGAGGACTTTTGTTTTGAAACAGTTTTGGGCAGAGAAAACAGTTCAACAGGATATAGTCAGATTGTATGCTTAAAGCCTGAGACTGGCCGTTGCTGGCCTGGCCACCTGACACAGGATTCTAATTGCTGGCCACGGATGTGGCCATTGTTCAACCACTTCCCCCTCCCAGATTTTTCTGGGGATCGAACCGGCAACCCTTCGGTTACAAGCCCGAAGCCCTGACCAGTAGGCCACGGCTGCCCCACAAAAAAGCAATGAATCCTTCCTCTAGTATGTGAAGCCAGTGATGCACCTGGGTTCATTGCGCATGATCAGTTTTAGTGAGTCACCTGACGTTTTCATCTCAGGTGACCGGATGTAATGCAAGGTAGAATACTAGGCTTACCTCGCAGTCACTCTTTCTTTTGAACCAGATGGTGCAACTAACACAGTGGTGGGAGCACTGTTTAGCTCATTTGAATTCTGTCGGCGGTGATCCAACACAAAGTGGGTAAGCGAAGCGTCTTTGGCTAAACTGTTTGAGGCATAGATCAATCAATACAGGCCATAAGCTTACAAACGTTGTGATGTGTTTAACATTACAGTGTTTCAGTCGTCTGGTGCTTGGTCATTATCATTGGCTGTAGTGCATACATGGTGCGTCAATACTCAAGGGCACTTCAGCCGTGGATGTGGGCATGGGAGAGCAGTGCTCAACCACTTCCCCCGCCCACATTTTTCTTACGGGGTCGGGACCGAACCGTCAACCCTTCGGTTACAAGCCCGAGGCCCTAACCAGTAGGCTATGGCTGCCCCATCTTTGCACTAATTGTAGCACTCCTAGAGTAGTATCTAGCTACCGGTGTGTGGCGGTTCCAATTATAGCATTCCAAGGTACTGTAGTATATAGCTAAACTGCTGTGTGTATGTGACTAGGCCATTTATAGCCCTGCTATGGGAGGTTAATGTATGTAGCTGTCTAGCCCCTCTGGGTGATTCCATTCTCAGCTGGCGTCCCTTTATACCTTGCCCTTATTGTCATTGTGAGTGATTGTGCCCTCTTTTGGGGTGATTATATTTATTTTGTTTTTTTCTTTATAGGTAGCAAGCATGGTAGCCTATCTGCAATGTATGCACATTGACATAGCAAAATCATATTGTAAGTGAACATATTTAAGAATACTGCTTATTAACAACTCTTTCTCTACTTCATACAAAGTATTTATGAATATTTATATATTTCTACTACAAACTAAATCAGACATTAAAGTGCATTATTTTGGTACACTGTCTCCTACCTTATTCATTCACTTGAATATAGTGGGAATACTGAGTTTACATATTGGTGTCCAATTAACTCCCTAGTGATAGAACTAGTGTGGTTAGGTTACATCTAGTCCTTTGTGGACATTTTACCAGCCACTCTTCTCAAAAAAGTGTTTAGTGCTATAGGTCTGGTCTGCTCTCAATCTTAAATAATTCTCTTTCCTCAGGGTGTGTCCCTGACCTTTTCAAGACAGCCAGTGTCCAGCCCCTCCTAAAGAAACCTGGCCTTGATCCTTCCATTCTAAAAAACTTTTGTCCAATCTCTAAATTGCCCTTTATCTTCAAAATTCTGGAAAATGTGGTCTTGATGCAACTTTCTGAAGTGTTAAAGGGAAATAGCATCTTGGACAAATTTCAGTCAGGTTTTCGTCCTATGCATAGCACTGAAACTGCTCTTATCAGGGTAACCAATGATCTACTAATGTCAGCTAATTCTTGTGAGTGTAACGGTGGTGAGGCGGTGAAGGGACTGAGACCAAAACTGGCTTTTCTCACATTTATTCCTTTGGGAAAACAAAAACAAAACATGCCTTCAGGCCCTAACGTGGCGTACATAACACGGCATCTAATGCAAAGCATACCGCTTCTGCCTACAGACTGACAGGAGCCTTGACCCTGGAAAAAGGACCGAAATAAACAAAAGCATGTGCCATGACCCGAAGACAGCCTCCAAATTCTACGTGGTCGGGGAGGAGATCACCCCAAAACAAGCCAGGACCATTCGCCTTGACATCCTCAAGTCTTTGATGGATTCGGTGGCACAGGGAAGACAAGGCAAGTGTTTTAGAGTGTAACCATTGCATAATGCTGTTTGCTAACCCTAACACATTTATTATGACCGCCGCTAGTGAAGCGGTCATATAGGGATTGTCAAAGTCCCACCCCCCCCCCCCCCCGTCAATTACTCCCTGAATTTTTGGTCAACGATACCCGGGACACCGAACCACTGGGGCACATGAAATTTGGTGGGTATGTAGCCCCGCTAGACTTTTACGGAAAAATTTTGTTTCGTCCCCGGGGGCCACCCCCCCCCCCCCCCCCTCGTGCTGGGCCCCCCGAACCGCAAAAAAATCAGTTTTTCCTAAATAACTACCTGAACCGTGGCACTGAGGATAAAGAATCTTTTATGGTACGTTGGTCTCAAGGGCCCACATCAACCTGGCCCATAATCACTCATTTGTGATTTGCAAAAAAATGAAAATGCAATATTATTCTGCTTTAATCGCCCCTATCTTCAGTTAAGATGTTCAAAACTGCACCAAATTTTATGTGTATGATGACCTGGCATTCTCTGGGGGTATGCCAAGTTTTGTAGAATTTCATCCATGGGGGGGTCTAAAAAAAATTAGGTTATGTGTACATTTAGTGACTGTACACTCATTGGCCTGTAGATGGCGGTGCACACACACATACAGGCACCCATATACTATCGGTATTAGAACGGCCGATAAATAATTACAAATTCAGTAGGATTAAAAGAAAGCCAAAATAAATATTCATCATCATCATCATCATGGCTGCATTTCCAGTATTGGCGATAAGTAGTCGTTTGTCCACTAGATGGCGCATCGTTGCAGTGAGACGTAATTTTGTTGGAAGTTAAAAGTGGGTTGGAAAAACAATGGACGCTTCCTACAAGGACTGTAGTTTACCGCAGAGAACGTCTAATAAGGATAGGACGATGTTCACATGAAATGTAATTCCCATTTCTTCTTGAAGCCGAAATAAATCTGAGGATGTTTATCGGACATGCTTGGTTTTTACTGCAGGTACGTTAATCTTATAATATCAATAAGAACTTAGGTAATGTTGCCGTTAGCGTTGGTTGAGTGATGGAGGCCAATTTGATTGATTGCATTTGTAGAAAACTATAAATGCGGTTATACCAAGCAAATTGATAGCAGCACTGTAATTGTATCTTTCGACTGTCATTTGTTGCACGTGCTACAAAAATCATTCTGTGCAATGGAAGATTTACCAACGTTACACCGGTCTGATACAGTTTTGCCTATACATGCGTGAGACGCCTGTTTATTTTGTTTTAAGTGCGTGCAGGGTGTGAGAGAGAGGGGAATCGATGTGCTTTGATTCCAGCTTGGTAGTTGTAGTCTGTGAAATTAAAAAGCACGTGTGTGTGAAGTATCAAAACAATGACACCTTCATTTCATTGTGGCTGCTTTAGCAACACACCTTAAGCTACTGTGTAGTGGGTCCCATTTAGAAGTGGCTACTTCATTCGCGCTTTCCTTGACTCATGGAGCTGCGTGAATTTTATTACAACTTTTCGCCACGATATGGCAGTTTAAGTCCGCTTGATACTGTAAGGCATAAGCCATTGGTTTCCAAAGGAGATTTTATTTGTGTCGCCAGCATAGCCTATTGACAATTTATGTTGTAAATAGGCCTACCTTATAAGCCTACCTGTAGCTTAGGGAAGCTAACAGCTTTCTATTAGGATCTAGTTTGTTAGTTACAGTTTTGTCATAACTTTTAGAATAGCCAGAGCGTGGATATCTCAATCGGAAAATTAAACAATATCGGGTGCCTATGGACTAGGCTGGGTGAACCCAGCCTGATCTGCCCGCTATTTATTTTTTGATTTCTTAAAAGATTAAGCTTGGTCTGGTGAAGGCCAGACTAGCCATGGACCTCAGTTACACAATGCAAGGGAACATGAATCAGCCTATATTTGCACGAACAATAACGGACAACAGCTCTTCAACTTTGGCCCGTTAAAATGTGTATGAACAGTCTAGCGACGCATTTCATCAAGGCCCATTTGGACATGTCAGTTATTTGCACCACTGGATAGATGTAAAACAGCATTTCGTTTCAGACTACTGTTACTTAATTTGTGCATTAACAATAACGTTTTAGACTACTGTTACTTAATTTGTGCATTGACAATAAAGTATTACATGAACTAAAGATGACTAAAATCTTATGTAGAAGAAGAAACATTCACAAAAAATCCATCCATCCAAAAATGACCTTTGTTTTTGATAGCTGTTGAAAACGGCATGGAACTGACAGAGATGTTTTTGTTTATAAATAAATAAATAAATAACATTATGCTGATACCTTTTGCTTTTCCCAAATACAATGTAGCCTACAGGTGTAAGTGACCTTTCATCAATCCAGTTGCAATGGATGAACTGTGATGAACTGCCCTACTTGTGATTGTTTAGAGATTTTAAAGGTTTTATAACAATGCTACATCTTCTTTGGCTATTCTACAATCTATTCACCTTTTCAGCACCAGTAGGCTACTTTCTGTGCAGCCGCACACACACACTCAGGCATGCCAAACAAGCATACACAAAGGTTTCAAGAGTGGGGGATGGAGTAAAATATGGAGACAAATTGAAGTGTGATTTATTTTCGCGGAATGGATGTACAGGACTGAGCGGCGGTCATATTTTGTACCGCTATGTGGTACATCTAGTTTCAAGATGGCTTTTCAAATTTGACAAATCAGCAATGCAGGCAGAGATGCCAGGGCCATCACAGGTCCAGGGTCCTACAGAGGGAGAGACATAGAGGGCTGAGGCACTGGAGATGGAGGAGCAGATGGAGGAGGAAGTCCATGGTCCTGCAGAGGGAGAGACACAGAGGGCTGAGGCACCTGAGGTGGAGGAGGAGGAAGTCCAGGGTCCTGCAGAGGGAGAGACACAGAGCTCTGAGGCACCTGAGGTGGAGGAGGAGGAAGTCCAGGGTCCTGCAGAGGGAGAGGAGGCAACAGAGACTGGTTCATCAGTCAGTGGGTTAGAATCAGGGTCTGGGGAATCTGATGGGGGTTCCCAGTCTGACTCTGATGGGGGGTCTGAGTCAGGTTCTGATGGGGGGTCTCAGTCTGGAACTGGGTCAACAGTGTCAGAGTCTGGTTCTGATGGGGCTTCTCAGTAAGGTTCAGGTTCAGAGTCAGAATCGGAAGCTAAGTTTATTTATTTAATTATTATTAAAAATGTATTTAAAATGTGTAGTATTTATTTTTTTATTTGTTGTTAAAATTGTAATATAAATAAGGTATATTTTGAACCTTACCATTTAAATCTTTCAGTCATTCAAAAAAACAAAAACCTCTAATATCTAAAAGTCAATGTTGCCTTTTCTTTTTACCATTTGGGTCTTGGTAGGTGCAATACCTGGAATCCAAAGTGTCTTTGTGGGAAAAAGCTCTTTTCCAAAAAGCAAATGTGTGTTTTTTTGAGTATAATGACATATTTCCAACAAAAGCAGCATCTACTTCCAGGAATTCAACCTAACATTGAAAAAATATATATAAAAAAGTTATTTTGAAAATAAATAGCAATTTTGTGTTTTTTGAGTATAAAGACATATTTCCAACAAAGCAACATCTACTTCCAGGAATTCAACCTATTACCTTATGTCTATTCACTGAAGGTACAAGTAGTTGGATGTGCACATTCCGGAATATCAACTCCCCGACTTTGAGTGCTCATTTCCCGCAGACATGTGGTAGAGAGAGTGCCTGTCTGGAACTAAGTCAGAAAGATGGAATTTAGAAGTGCACATTCCGGAATATCAACTCCCCAACTTTGAGTTCTTATTTCCCCACAGACATGTGGTAGAGAGAGTGCCTGTCTGGATCTAAGTAAAAAAGATGGAAGTTAAATGTGCACATTCCGGAATATCAACTCCCTGACTTTAGGTGCTCGATTCCCCGCAGATATGTAGTAGAGAGTGCCTACCTGGATCCAAGTTCCGGTATATCAACTCCCCCACTTTGAGTGCTCATTTCCCCGCAGACATGCAGTGGAGAGTCTTGCCTGGATCTAAGTCAAAAAGATGGAATATGGAAGTGCACATCCAGAATATCAACTCCCCGACTTTAGGTGCTCATTTCCCGCAGACATGAGGTAGAGAGAGTGCCTGTCTGGAACTAAGTCAGAAAGATGGAATTTAGAAGTGCACATCCAGGATATCAACTCCCCGACTTTAGGTGCTCATTTCCCCGCAGACATGTGGTAGAGAGTGCCTACCTGTCTGGAACTAAGTCAGAAAGTTGGAATTTGGAAGTGCACATCCAGAATATCAACTCCCCGACTTTGAGTTCTTATTTCCCCACAGACATGTGGTAGAGAGAGTGCCTGTCTGGATCTAAGTCAAAAAAATGGAAGTTAAATGTGCACATTCCGGAATATCAAATCCCCGACTTTAGGTGCTCGATTCCCCGCAGATATGTAGTAGAGAGTGCCTACCTGGATCCAAGATCCGGTATATCAACTCCCCCACTTTGAGTGCTCATTTCCCCGCATACATGCAGTGGAGAGTCTTGCCTGGATCTAAGTCAAAAAGATAGAATTTGCATGTGAACATCCAGGATATCAACTCCCCGACTTTAGGTGCTCATGTCCCCGCAGACATGTGGTAGAGAGTGCATGTCTGGAACTAAGTCAGAAAGTTGGAATTTGGAAGTGCACATCCAGAATATCAACTCCCCGACTTTGAGTGCTCATTTCCCGCAGACATGTGGTAGAGAGTGCCTACCTACATCCATGTCACTACCGGTACATCAGCTGGCTGCCTGACTGACTTTAGGTGCTCATTTCCCGCAGACATGAGGTAGAAAGTGCCTGTCTGGAACTAAGTCAAAAAGTTGGAAGTTGGATGTGCACATTCCGGAATAACAACTCCCCGACTTTAGGTGCTCATTTCCCGCAGACATGCAGTGGAGATAGCCTGTCTGGACAGGGGCCTGTCAGGCCTGTCAGAAAGTTGGAATTTGCATGTGCACATTCCGGAATATCAACTCCCCGACTTTGAGTGCTCATTTCCCCGCAAACATGTGATAGAGAGTGCCTACCTGAAACCATGTCACTACCAGGACATCAGCTGGCTGCCTGACTGACTTTAGGTGCTCATTTCCCCGCAGACATGTGGTAGAGAGTGCCTAACTGGATCTAAGTCAAGAAGTTGGAATTTGGAAGTGCACATCCAGAATATCAACTCCCCGACTTTGAGTGTTCATTTCCCCGCAGACATGAGGTAGAGAGTGCCTGTCTGGATCTAAGTCAAAAAGATGAAAGTTGGATGTCCATATTCCGGAATAACAACTCCCCGACATTAGGTGCTCATTTCCCGCAGACATGTGGCAGGGTGGATAAGGGAAAAATTAAATTTCATGTATACATGATCTCGTACTGCCACCTAGTGGAAAAAAATGGAACGGCAAAATCACTGTTTGGAAAAAGAGTTTATTTAGTTAATAAAGTGCAAATATCACCCAATAAAACATATTTTTTAATATGTGGAAGGGACAAAGTATAATTTAAAGTGATTTCCAGCCTTTTTGGACTTTAAATGAGGAAGATAGAGACGAATTAGTAAAATTCCATAAAAGCTACACTACAATGTGGAATAGTTCCATATATGCCACTGTTGCGAGTCCGGACCATCGAGCTAACGGCACATAATTGGGGTGCTATGTATTTTTCAGCTTTGTAACTTTTATACTTTTTAAACTATTAATTAAAAGCTACTCCAAATTTCCCCATAGACTTAACATTATGATTATGACATCACAATACGGCCGTTAAGCAATTAGAATCCTATGGCAGGTGTTCAGGCCACCTGGATCAACTGCCAGTCTCAGGCTTTAAGCATACAAACTGGCCCTACACATCCTGTTCAACTGCTTCCTCTGCCAAAAACTGTTTCAAAATAAAAGTCCTCACTACAATATTTCACTGTTAAACAATTTAACCCTTTAAACTACTGAACTTTTTAACTGTTCAGCCATTGTAACTGTTACTTATCATCAACTATGACTCCTACCCACTGTAGCTAGTTAGCATGGTTAGCATAGTTAGCATTGTTAGCATTTTAAACAAAACTGCTAAAAATGATTAGCTAAGTAACATGGTTAGCATAGTTAGCATGTTAGCATGCTAGTTAGCATTTTTAACAAAACTGCTAAAAATGATTAGCTAAGTAACATGGTTAGCATAGTTAGCATGTTAGCATGCTAGTTAGCATTTTTAACAAAACTGCTAAAAATGATTAGCTAAGTTAGCTAAGTAACATGGTTAGCATAGTTAGCATGCTAGTTAGCATAGTTAGCATAACTGCTAAAAATGATTAGCTAAGTCACATGGTTAGCATACTTAGCATTTTAACATTGTTAGCATGCTAGTTAGCATAGTAACTTGGTTAGCATTATTATCTTTGTTAACATAGTTAGCATAACTGCTAGCAAACATTAGAGCCATTCCAAATGTCAGTTATCGTCAACTATCTACCTAAATAATTTAACCATTTAAACTATCCACTTATTTAACTGTTCAGTCATTCCAACTATTTTAAACCTCATCTACCTAGCAACCAATATAGTTTGTTTTTATTCTGTATGATATTTTACATCATATTTCTGCATTTTCATGCACTATATTTCCTTCAGGAAATGGTTTTCTAGTTATTATTCTTCTTCTAACGCTTTTTCAGCGTCTAATGCGGCTTCAACCGTTTAACGTAGAAACTTCATTCAAACTGCGTTACGTAGGTCTTACTTAGGACAGGTGTGGAATGTATTTTTCATATTTGTAACTTTTATACTTTTTGAACTATTCATACTTTGCAGTCACGTGATTACCATGGATACCTGGCGGGCAAGAAACGCTAACAAAATGGTGACGAACAGTGGCTAGCCAGGGGAATTGCAGCCTTGCAGATTTCCAATAGCCTACTACAATCAATTAACTATTTAGACCATATGTCACCAAATGTTAAAATAGATAACAAGAAAAGATTAACATAACGTTAAATGGAACGTGTGATCCATAACGTTACACAGCACCCGCTGATGTTTTCATTGCTTTGAAGCTGGAACCAGACTTGGAGTTTGGAGATATTTACATATATCTTATAGAGAATCCGTCACCTTACACCGCACAAAAAATGAAAGCCTACAAAAGTACAGATAGCTATCTTTTTTTCAAGAGTGGATGGGTTAACAACGCTGTCGTATGGGAGGTGAAAAACAGGAATATCTTCATAAAAGGTGAGTGTTACTAGTTAGCTAGCTAACGTTACCCGTTTGCTAATGTTTGCATGTTTGTAGCTATAAGTTACACAAAGTGACATCTGTTCCATCGTGTGAAGAAGTCTTCATCTGAATATGTACACCCTGTCTGCCGGCGAATGACAGCTTGATAAGTAGTTAAAAAACCTATGCCAACTGTATCATATATAGCAGGATGTCAACATTGTAGCCTACCTGCTTAGTGCTTATCTATCCACTCACTCCACATAGCATCAGACAACAGACAAGAGCAGTTGGGGCAGCGAAATGCGTATAATAATCCTGTTAGCAATCTGTTAGGTTGTAATGTAGTAGTAATAAGTGTACGATAGTATGCATGCAAAGTAACTGTAAGTAATAACGCAGTACAACAGTAACGTGTCATTCATTCACCATGTATTCTTCTTCTCATATCAAATCACGTACAGATGATAACGCGTTCTCGCCACCTACTGGTGAACGTGTAAGCACGTTTATGTTAAGATTACACGATTGACATTAAACATAACATCAGCGAATCATAAGTCTGAAATTATGCACGTCAACTGTCTCTATGACAGGAAAATGTATGACCGTCACTTAGAAGTGAAACCCAGCTGGACGCACAGCTTGCAGTTCATCTGATTTGTCTACCCACGTGATGGCACATGTAAACATATGGTAACCTAATTAAAAAAAGAAAAGAAATGTGTAGCTTTAAAATATATCTGTGGTAGGCTATTGTGCTTGTGAATGATATACTTTAGCTAACTAAAACCTTTTTCTATGTTAGCTACATCATTCCTACAGCTTGAATGAATCGCCTCTGACAGCTTGGGTTGCTGTGGAAAAGGAGGGACTGGTTCGATTTGGCCACTGCATCTGTATGGCCGGGTTAGGTGAAGTGTGCTCACATGTAGTGTACATCAGGAATCTGTAAGAGACTGTACATGCACAGAAGTTGTTTGCAGACTAGTGATCTTAGCGTTTTGAATTGAGGTGCAGTGTCTGCAAACAGGAATTGGCAAAACGCAAGCGTGCACAAAGAAAACAAATGAAAAGTGCTACATTTTGAATTGTACTGTTACACAGACAAATACAGATTTATTCAATAAATAAATAAAATGCACATACACAGATAAATAAAACAGATGAATACAAATAAATACAATGCACACAGGTATTTAAAGTGAAAATGTAATGTATTATTGTAATATATAAAATGTCATATATTCATTATTATTATTATTTACAGTGTGTGTATAAATAAATCATTGCATATTTACATTGTATTATTGTAGTATTTAACCAGAAGGAATGATTGAGGGTGCTTATAGGTTGAATATGTTTGTGCTCTTGCTTCTAAGTCTTTGGGTTTTTCTATAAACTAATTATGCAGGCACATCTAGGGTAAGTTTGTCTAAATATCATGGGCATTGACAGCCGAAGCTCTTCTCTCTGTGGCCAAAATAAAAATGACGGGACAAGCTTTCCATGTCTTTCTCCCTCTTCCTCCTTTTGGTGGCAGGGGTGTGAGAGAAGACAGATGGAACCCAATCAGGGGACAGCGGGTCATCAGATTTGGCACCTGGAATAATAAAATAATATAATATAATAGATAAAACACGTTATTGCCACACAAGTTTTTGGGTATGTTCAACATTCAGTCCTGTAACGTTAGTTCCAGGTCTTTCTAGTAGCTATCAAGTCTGTTAGTGAGCTAGCTGCATGGACTAAGATTAACTCCAAGGTAGCTAAATTGTGTGAAGCAGACAAGTTTTTATTTTTTTTATTTTTTTTATAATCGAGCAGTGATAATTCCTCTGTAAATAATCTAGCTCTACTGTTGGATCATCTCTGGTTCTCATTGAAAACCATAAATATCACAAACCTCAAAACAACCTATCACACAAATTTTGTTGTTAGCTAAAAAAAAAGACGGCAGCTTAGCCTAGCTTAGACTCATAACACAAACAGCTGAATTGCGAAACCAGCTGGTGGTATGGATTGACGAAACTACAGGGTAACTTAAGACACGGTTAATTACATGATCATACACCCATTGTATTCAAACAAATGTTGAAATTACCTTTGATGAAATGGTCACTGCACAGTGTATACTGTGAAGGTTGCCAGGTCCCATTTCCTGAAACGATTGCACGTCTGCCTGTATTCGGGTGATTCTTCAATTGGGGGCAATTTTGTTTTTTTTTAACAATTTTATATTATAAAATCAGGAACATTTTAGTTTAAATTATGCCAAGACAATGCTTACATACTTTAATATGAAGGTATAATGCTGGCCACAACCGAGTTTAAATATATTTAAAATAATTTATATTTATTTGCCAACTGGCATTACAAAATGTCATTCCCATCACAACATCAAAAACTTGAAAATAAAATAAAATGATCTAACAAGGAGATAATTTAAACTCATTTATGTTGTAAACATTGTTAACCATCAACAATAAGTATAAATTCAAAATGTTCACATTCAGCAAATTACATATATTTTGATGCATCAAAATGTGATTTTCCGTGTTCAACAAAGTACACTTTTGTTTAATTTCTGGAAAAGTAGTTTTAGATATTTTTTCTTTGAATATGTGGATAAGTATTTCATTAAGCTTTTCATGTAGCAGCTCAATATTGAAGATAAAGCTATTTTTAAAGTATTTTTACTGTAAATTAAGGAACGTGGCGGTAATGACATGCTGTTCTGGTAATGACATGTTTTGGTAATGACAAGCAATGAAAAAATGGGAATGTTTGAATAGACAAAAATAGGAACAAAGCTAAACCAGAAACCTCTATTTTTTTTTTTAGAGAAAAAACATGAAACAATGTAATAAAACAGCAGAAAATATCAAAATACAGACCATAACTATATTGAGATTATTATCGGTAGGAAAAAGATGGTATGGTTTAACAATGCATATTTCAGGCTTAAAATGAAACCTCCTTGAAATGTCATTATTTATGTTTTTTTTTTCTTTTTGTTGTTTAATCTGCATCCCTAGGAAGATACAAATAAATGTTTCATGGCAACTGGTCATCGACAATTCTTACGTATACTTCCAATGTTAAATGCATGCTAGAGTGGACATCTGTAAAAGTTAAGGTTAAGTCAGTAGAAGGTTAAATATTTGCATAAAATATTTGTAGGCCTAGCATTTATTATTGTTCCTTGACTGACAGAAAAAAGAGGTCTCCTATACTTTCCCCCTGTATTCTCTAGACCTTTCTGCTAATGTCTTGGGAGTCATGCTGGTTGAAAAAAAATAGGGTACAGTACATTTGTTTTAGGAAGTAAGGTATCTCACTTGAGTTTCATTGAAATATCACACTATTAGGCTTCTTTAGCTTAATTTCTAAACAGGTATGAAATATATTATGTCTTATTGACCTTGTTGTTTCTATGAACATGAATTGTTGTTTATAGGCAACATAGTCTTAGTCGAGTCATAAATACCCCTGGATATCTTCATTAAGTACTTAAACGTTTGAATTAGCTGATTAGCCTAATTAGCTCGCTTGCCACCACTGGCTAGACACTGCAGTCAAAAGGTTAGCGGTTTCGCTGTCACGCCCCCGAGGCGAAATTTCGCTGGCCGAAAATCGCAAGGTGTTTCGCTGTGTGGAAACACACCGTCAGGCTTTAAGCATACAATCTGGCTCTCTTAAGACTACAGATCCTGTTCAACTGTTTCCTCTGCCCACAACTGTTTCAAAATAAAAGTCTCCACTACAATAATTCCCTATTAAATTTAACCATTTAAACTATCCAACTATTTAACTGTTCAACTATTCCAACTGTCAGTTATCATCAACTATGCCTCTAGCCTACAGTACTATATTAAACCACCACCTACCTAGCAACCAATTAAGCAACCATTGAAATTAAGCATCTATGTCAGTTTCCATAGCAACCAACATGATTATACTAGCAAACCACTGTAGTAACTCCTTTATTTCTGATAGTAGCCACCATGGACACCCTAGCAACAACCTAGCAACAACTTCAAGTACCCTAGCAACAGCCTAGCAACCACATTCACAGTTAAAACCTAGCAACCAGCATAGCAACCACCATACTACTACTACATACACCATACTACTCTAGCAACAGTCAGTTGTCATCAACTTTGACTCCCGTCAACTGTTTCCTCTGCCCACAACTGTTTCAAAATAAAACTCCTCACTACAATAATTCCATTTTAAATAATTTAACCATTTTAACTATCCAACTATTGTTCAGCCTTTCAAACTGTCAGTTGTCATCAACTATGACTCCTGCCAACTGTTTCCTCTGCCCACAACTGTTTCAAAATAAAAGTCATCACTATAATAATTCTATATTACATTTTTTTACCATTTTAACTATCCAACTATTTAACTGTTCAGCCTTTCAAACTGTCAGTTGTCATCAACTATGACTCCCGCCAAGTGTTTCCTCTGCCCACAACTGTTTCAAAATAAGTCCTCAATACAATAATTCCCTATTAAATAATTTAACCATTTAAACTATCCAACTTTTTAAATGTTCAACTATTCCAACTGTCAGTTGTCATCAACTACAACTCCCCACCAAACTTTTTTCTCTATCTGACCTCCATCTTTTTACTTGGATTAGATTTTAAACAATATTCAACAATATTTTATTCAGCAGCCATTTTTCCATTTTCATGCACTCGTAATTCCCAGTAATTACATTTTCTAGTTATTATTATTATTATTATTATTATTATTATTATTATTATATTATTTTAATGGGGCACAGCGTGTCACCATAGACTGTATATATAGAACTATATAGTTCTATATATACAGTCTATGCCTGCCACAGTAAAAAGGGTCTAGGTGACGCCCCTATCGTCGACGTATCGTGACGTTGACTTAGTGCGATCATTAACTCTGTGGTTGATTCAACCAGAGAATGTCTCAACCTATTTTTTACAGTCTATGGTCTCAACCATAGACATAATATACATAGACGCCGCATCGACCGCTACTCCTTACTAGCGCTGACGAGATTTGGAGCCGCCATCTTGGACCGGTCATCCACTCCACTCAGTGTAATCTGTTTGGCCGGTGAGATGAGCTGTCAGCGCACTTAATTAATCATATCTCACTGAATACCGAACAGATTCTCACGCGGTTTTTTTTGCTGCAAAGGTCATACATGTAGCTATGATACAGGACACATAATTTAGCGTATTTTAATATTCATAGTGGGTTTAACAGTAATAGAATACTCTGATATATGATAAAGTGACCTGACGTCCGATATCAAAACTGGGAACATAATCCATGTTTGACAGCATAGACAAAACTAGTTTGATACAAGTTTAATGAGTTAAATATAGTTCACAGTTGACAGAAAAGTTCCATCAACAGCATTATTCACAGTCCACAGAAAGGTTCCATAAACATTTAAGTGAGATCAGTGCCATTCAGACATCTGAGGGGTATTCCAAGTAGGCCTATGTGGTTTAGTGACAAACTTGGGTAAATTGACTCAGAATAAGTTGTAAACCTCCCAGTAGAAAAGCTGTATGATACAGGAAACATGGTTGTGTGTATATTCATAGTGGGCTTAACAGTAATAGAATATTCTGATATATGATATATTATAAAGTGATGACATCCAATATAAAAACTGGGAACATAACTAATCCACGTTTGACAGCATAGACAAAAACTGGTTTGATACAAGTTTTAATGAGTTAAATTTACAGAAAAAAACCCATTAACATTTTCAGTTCAGTGCCATCAAAAATAAAGTGATGAACAGACATTGGTGTGGCATAAAGGAAATGGAGTAACTGGGTTCAATATCAACAGCATTTGTTAGACAAGTTCCATAAATATTGTAAAGTGCAAGTTTGTAGGTTTGTTTCTGATCCTTAAAAATCAGACATTGGTTTGGCATAGTAAGTGTAACAGTTCATCAATTCAAGACAAAAAGGTGACTTGTCACTTGTACAGTGTCAATGGGTTCATCAACAGCATCTGTTATTTACAGTTCACAGAAAGGTTCCAGTGAGACAGAGTTACCGTCATGCAGTTGGTTCTATGATTTCGACAACTGGTGCATGTCATTTTGTATGTTCCCACCTTGCTAAAATTGCTTGGGTACACTTTGGCTGAGAACAAAAGTGCTTCAGACAGCAGGTGGGCAAATAAGATGGCATAGTAAACTGGGTAAACTCCATAAAAGAGGACTGAGTCAACCAGACGATGGGAAAATGGGACACAGAGTGGCGAATGCAGGTGATGAAGGTGGAGCTCATAAATCAAACATTCAGTCACAGTGTAGCAGATGCCCTGCAGTACTGCAATGAAGAGCTGCACCTTCCTCAGTTCCAGGGGTGTGAGGAGACCGTTCAGTTCATTCACAGTCTTCTTGAACAAGGCAGTTGTTCTGGAGAGATACAAAATAATACATAAATGAATGAAAAGGAATTTGAGAGGCATCTTATTCTTGTTAGGGTAAATGACATGTGAATAATACAGTGTTGGGCAAGCTACTTCGAAATTTTAGTGAGCTAAACTATCAGTTACTCTGCCATGAATAAAACACTACACAAAACTACCACCCAGTCAAATGTATTAGTAGCCTAACACAAACACAGCAGTAGGCTAGTTCACTACATAGGAAGCTACTTTAAATTGTGCTAATTTCACATGACAAGAAAAGTGTAGCTTGTCTGGCTAAGCTACTTGATAAATAAAGAAGTTGAGCTATTGAAAAGTTACTTTATTCAGGAAATAGTGAGGCTACCACCAACACACTTAGGCTACAAGTAGCAGCTAGCGATTGCCCAATAGGCTAGTCTGTGCCACTTGTGTAAAATTCTCCGGCCAAATCTAGTATGATTTATTTCTACAATAGCCTTCTTGTGTCAGTTGTAATCTAAGTCAGTGTTATGGAATGACTTATCAAGTCTCAGTTCATAGCCGGGTGAACACCGAGTAAACATAGCCTAGCTAGATGGCTACGATTTTCATACAGTAATATCAAAGATTGCTCCTTCTCAGCTCTCTGGTAATATTCTATTCACAAAATACAACCAATAGTACGGTTATGTTAAATCTTACTTGTGAAAAGTAAATCCCCCGAGTATGGTCCGCCGATTTGAGAAGGAAAATGCTGCACAGTGCTGTCATCTTGTGTCTTCTGCTGCAACGCAACGAGGAGTATGACCGGTCCAAGATGGCGGCCGCATGTCTTGTTTCCAGCAGCCAATGCGGCGTCTATGTATATTATGTCTATGGTCTCAACCCCATGTCTCAACCCAATGAACATCATACTGCGATGACTCGATTGCTTTAGTCTATGTGTCTTGTTTTGATGAAATGATCAGACACGGGGGCCAAGCAAGCAACACTGTCTGTCAGTTTACGGTAAGAATGACTGGTCAACTGGCTGTGCATTGTCTCTTACTACACGAATAATTGAAACATATCTCGCTTTTGTTGTGGACGTTAGGCCAATCTACAAGAGGGAATGTACGTTAGCCAGCTAGCTAGAAATAGCTAACAGCAGCTTCCATTAACGTCGGCTGGTTAGGTAACGTCTGGTAACGTTAACGTTAATGTTAACTGCAGCGGCTTACGGGCAGAGTGCAGCGAAACCCACCAAACGGACGAAACGAAATTATATTAAGCTTTACAGTGTGGAACGTTTTTTGACTGTGGATTTTGGGGGACTTAACAGTGACCTTAATATTCTCACTCTGAGAATCGTAAACATTGGACAAAACAACTCATCACCACGGTAAAGCTAGCCTGGTCATCTCCAGCTGTCCCGGTTGACAAAAAGGCCAACGCTGACCAGAAGTGCATTGGATGGAGTTGGTGTGGTAGGTTGCATTGGCTTCAGGATAACGTTATACCCTCAGAATTATAGTAGGCCATTAAGAACTGACAGCTGCTAGGCCGCACTAAATATCTGCATAGTTTAGAATGAACGTAGATCTACGTCGCAAAGTTACATTTGTGTACAGTTCGGAGCGATGGGAAATCGTGCTCATTGTTGTCAGTGATGCCAATCATGTATCCTAGAACCGGTACATGTAACGTTAACGTAACAGGTTGGTAGGGAGACTGTGAAGTAGGCCTATGCATTTATTCATCGTTGCCACAGTGCAGCGATATGGCACGGTCAATATGTATGGACCATGATGGTAACCTGGCCTACATAACGTTGTGGTGCTTCTTTTAATTTTATTTTGTTATTCGAATCTGTGATTCATCGCAATGTAGCCTATTTGTCCCATAGCGTTTTAAACCCCTTTCGAACCAAGTTAATGCTTGATTTGAAGATTAACCCGGATTTTCTGGCTTGGCTTCACGACCCAGGCCGAGAGGTGGGTCGAACATAGGTCCGAGTGTTGTGTCTGTGTGATAGGGAAATGTATTGCTGGTTATTCAACACATGTGAAAAACCACGCCGACTGGAAGAGCATCATCAGCTCAATACACCACACAGGGATGTCGTAAAAATGCTAATGTTGTAGAGACAGGCTGTTGTAGAGTAGGGGTTCCCAAACTTTTCCACGACAAGGCCCCCCAAATACCACTAGGTTCTGGCTAAGGACCCCCTTGATGTGTTATTAAACCCATCGACAATACTACGGCAAATGTAAAAATAAATAAAGCTAATCTTAATAATTATTTTAGACACAAGCACTTCGCAATGGAGCATACAGTGTGTAAAAATTGCATTTGGGGCTTTCTGCTGAGAGCTATCACTCTACTATTATTCCCTGTCATTATCATGGAAAATGTTCAGATATGCAACAAATTACTATAATGGTATTGTAGAACAACCCTCATAGTAATAGGTATATTTTGCTTTTATTTTTCCTTCCAACTTGCTGCGGCCCCCTATGGGGCCCCGGCTCCCACTTTGAAAACCACTGTTGTAGAGCATCGGGCTGTCTGAAATTCTAGAGGCTAGGGGCCACCTGAAGTGGATGAAACTGCAACGCTGTGACAGCACTTGAGTCCTAGCTGAAGGCTAGCTGTAGCTCCTGGAGTGACACTGTCCTCTCAAGTAGATAGTCGAGTAGCAGGACAAGCTGGAGTAGCTGGATCAAATGTAGGTCAGGGGTCCATCACCAATTTTCAATTTAATTTAACTTATAGAGCGCCAAAACATTACACATAAATGGTGCTTTACAGAGTGTTAAAACGTTACATTTAACCAGAGACAATGTGGAGGGTGACAACAGGTCTTCCACTACATTCTCTTGACCTGGGGCCTCATTTATAAAATTCTGTAAATTCTGTCCTAAAACATTGCATATGCCCAAACCTTGCAATCTGCATACGCACAAAAATATTCTGATTTATAAAACCGTGTGTGGTGTGTCAAATAATACTGCTGGTGAATACAGTTTATTTGCTTTCAACTTGAGTCTCTTTATTATCTCGCTGCAAACACGTTGTAGGATACACCATACATTTACTGATTGGTCACTGAGATGTACACCTAATTAACATAAGAATGTCTTGACATCTCCCCCTCAAATTATCCATGTCCTTGGAACAAATGGGGATATAACAACATTATCCTAAACAATAATTTTCCATCTTGTAAACTGCTGAGTGTAAATAACTGTTTCCCTTCTTATTTATTACATTCAGGGATCCAGACTAACTTTTTGAATTGGTTGCACTGGTGCACCTAACTCTTTTATTTAGGTGCACCAGCACAAAATTTAGGTGCACCCAATTTTTTCATTGCGGCACCTTTAACGTCACAATTTCAAGGTCCCCTTTTTATCACTCTCCATATACATTCCGTATCTGAGTTGTTGTCAGAGCATGGACCAGGAATGACAGTACTGATTTGATTTGGGGCCTCCACCACCTTGACGACATCAGTAATATTGAATACTGTGATCATTCACATCAGTTGTGATCCTAGTCTCTGCTCGAACCTCCACACACATGGAAAATGATGGCTTGTCATATGTTTCTATTTCATATTTTGGAATTCATAAACTTCATATGTTTTGTTAATAATGTATGATCTGCATAATTACTAATAGCAAAGCTAGTCATTTGAATACTTCATATTGATTTTTTTCAATTAATTACAGTTGTCTTCAGTGTTATTACAGTGGTGGTGTGTAAGCTTAGGTCTAATTGAGTGCCTGTCACTTTAAGAAGAACGTCAAAGTAATTAGCTTTCATTCTCACGGTTTTAGGCTAGAGGAAAATACAGTAGTTGCGCATCATCCAAGGATATATGGATGCAATTCATTGTTTTCTATGTCATTTGATAACATAAATGTTCAAAAAACTTACAAGTCAAAGAAAATATTTATGGGATCATAGAAGAGAAGTGTCTTGCAATGTGAATTTCTATGATTTTGTTGAAATCATCAATACATTCACTACATTAATGATAGACATGACGCGTGAGCTAACAGTTACATAGAAGGAACTTTCTCAAGATGTAAAAGTTTGCCAATAGGTTGTGTAGCTTATTTCGGAAAACTCAACAGTAGGCCTAAATGAACTAAATTCCATAGCCTAGGTAGGTTAGCCACACAAACTTGAGTGCAAGTCAGCAAATCAACATCGCTACTCGCTTGGATCACGACAGCTGCAGGTTCAAAGCTGCGTGCGTGTGAGGAGAAAAGAAGGCTACGGGAAGAGCACCGACTGTCATTCTTAAAAGTAGGATATATCAATCCTAATCAGGGCTCCAGAGTGCGACCAATTTGGTCGCATATGCGACCTAATTTTTCAAAAGTGCGACAAAAAAAAAAAAAATCGGAGGTCGCACGGTGCGACCAGCTATTCGAGAGAGGAAAAAGTGTCTGCATTGAAACTTTACCTTTGGTTCAATAGCAGACACATATTTGGCCAATATCGTGATTTAAACAAATCAGATAGTGAAGGGCGGGACCTCCCCTCTGATTGGCCGTGGCCCAGTGCCTGTGTGTAAATTTGAAAATGCGTGTGCTGCAGAGAGAGAGGGAGAGAGGTCAGAGACCCGTCAGATAAACAGAGTGGATGTAGTTGCATTACAGTGTGGTCACATAGGTCGAGATAAATGTCCCCTCTCCCCACTGCCTTTCGGCAGCTGGCAGCAGCAAACCGATCAGACGAGCCCGAGATGATGATCAAGTTTATCGTTGCCTACGATAGGCCTAGTGAAACTAACTTCCTTCACCAAGTTCAGTCCGAAATAATTATTCACCAGAAAAATAGACCCGACGTACAGGAATGGCACTTGCGCCAAATTTATAGGAGTCATTGCAGATTAAAAGACGTCTTAAAATTGCAAACAATGCATACAAGGCCTTCCCGAACAACAGAGATACAGATATCACCGAAAAGGAGTGCGTCATTGACCGCAGTTACATGCAGGGAGTAACCCGGTTTTCAACAGCAATATTCGTTTTGCGCGCGAGTTGTGTAAACCCATTCTGATGGCATCAATCAATTTAATCCGGTATTTGGCGCAAACCGAATATCGCTGCTACATTTAAAGCCCGAATATTCCCTGCATGTATAACTGTGGTCATTGTGTACGGTGAATTGAATGGACACATTTAGATCGAGCATGGCAAGTCATTGCAATAGCCTATAATAATAGGCCTACCATTTTGTTACTGCATTAACCATAGTGATGTTCTTATTGAAAATTTTAAAATACTAAAATTAAAAAGTTAATTGCATTGTGGGGCTGTCAAATGATTATTGCAATCATCATTGCAAAATCACATAAAAATCCCCCAGGCTACTTGGAACATCTCTTTAAATTGTGCTCAAATACATTTCTATGGAAGATGCTAGCATGGCGAGCTGGTTTAGCCAAGGCCTAAAGATCATGAAGGATACTATGTAAGACATTGAGCCATGAGATGTGCAGTTTGAAGTCCTCAAAAGACGTGAACTGTTAATTTACTCACTGTTATTTTTATTTAATTCATCTTGAGATGTTTTAAGTTTAAATTTCAGCTCAGTGAAGCACTTAAAGCACCAACACTTCATTAAGTTACTTTTCTTGTAGAATTGTAAATCATAAGTCATAGGACAACCTATATAGGACAGTAATTAAGGAAAAAACGTGAACCTGCTGCGGTGTTAAATGCGATGTGGTTGAAAATTTGGGTGCACCTAACTTTTGTGCTGGTGCGCCTAAGAAAAAAAGTTAGGCGCACCAGTGCAACCAGTGCAAAAAGTTAGTCTGGAGCCCTGCTAATAAAATTAGGTATTGTGACGTTTCTAATTTCAGGGTATTGTGATAATTTTGTAGTATTGGTGCACTATGCACCACTAGTCAAAGGAGATAAATGCTTAGTTTGTGGAAAACGGATGTGAGGAAAGTCTAGGAGCTTAACCTTATGACGTTAGGTGCACCAGTGCGACCCAGGGAAAATTTTAGTCGCACCCTTAAAAATTTTGGTCACATTCTAGAGCCCTGACATTTATGACTACTTCCAAATTTTTTTTACTGACTCTTTAACACAAACTGAACTGAATTCAACCTTCTTACACTAAATGTTTATCCTTACCACAGGTTTACAAAACCTGGTCACTGTCAGTCCTTCTGGTGTTACTGTTGGCCCTTTATTATTGTCACTCAGTCCTTGATCAAGGCCTTGTGGTGTTTCTTCTGTTGGCTCTTTGACTGTTTGGACAGTGTCTGTGTTCTCCTTTTCTGCTCCCCGTGGTACCAGTTGTAGATGTCGCCTATTCTTTCTCGCCTCTCCTCACCTTGGTGACTTCACCAAGTAGGAGCGTGGTGTGCAGCTGTCTTGAATGACCACTGCTGGCCCTTTCCATGCCTTTTCCTCGTCCAGTTTTGATAGGACCTGATCCCCTGGCAGTCAAAGCGGTAAGTCCTTCACTCCATGTCTCTTATTGAAGTAGAACGCCTGTTGTTGTTTTGCTTTCTCGTCTCTGCGCCGAATGATGTCTTGGTCTGGCCACTTTGGAACCAGGTTCCTTTGGAGCGACAGCAGTGTTGTTCGGATCTTGCGACCCACGAGCATTTCTGCAGGGCTCACTCCAGTGGAGCTTGTGAGTGTGGTGATGTAGCACATTAGAGCCAATAACGGATCTTCCTGCTTGAGAATGCGTTTGGCTGTCTGGATAGCACGCTCCACGTGCGCATTTCCTTGTGGGTTGTGCGGGCTGGATGTATGTTCTATGTCATACTGTCTGCAAAAGTCTTTCCAAGCCTCACTAGTGTATTGGGGTCCGTTGCCACTGACTATCTGTTCAGGGATGCCAAATCTCGCAAATGTAACTTTCATTGACCTCACAACCTGGTCTGTTGTGGTTGATGTTAAATGTAAGATTTCTAGGTAACGCGAATTGTTTTCCTTTATACTCACAGATGTCAGTGGCTATCTTTTACCAAGGTCTCTCCGGCAGAGGAGTTGATTGTAACAGCTCTTTTCCCTGCGTGCGCCTGTTAGTCTGGCAGAAGCGGCATGTGTCAACTTTGTGCTTGATATCCACTGATATTCTTGGCCACCACACTGTTTCATGTGCACGTTTCCTGCATTTTGACATGCTTTGGTGTCCCTCATGTATGCGGTCTAATATTTCTTGTCTCATGGATTGTGGAATTATGATGCAACAACATATTGCGATGAGGCCTTCACACACCGACAGAGTCTTTCGTTGTGCAATATTCTCTCACACTGTCTGTGATATGTCTACTCACATGGGCCATCCATCTCTGATCAGCTTCTGAACTTTTTGGAGCAGCTCATACTCTTGTGTGGCTGTCCTGATTCATGTCCAGCTTGTGTTGTGAAATCGGTCAGTTGTGAGCCACTGCATTCACATGGCAAGCGATGATTGCCTCTGTTGTGTTGTCTCTGTTCTTGATGGGGCTGCGATGACCAGTGCCTTTCCCAGTGCATATTCAGCTTTTGCGTTAAATCGCATGAGCTGCATCAAGAGTCTTTGACACCTCACTGGTACTGCACCTTTACTATTTATCAGTGACACCAGTGACTTATTGTCTGTGATCAGTCTGAATTTCTCCATGCCTACCAGGTATTTCTCGAACCTTTCACAGGCCCATACTCCCGCTAGACATTCCTTTTTCAATTTCAGGGTTCCCACGGGTCATGGAATTTCTGGAATATCATGGCATTTTGGAAAGTCTATTCCAGACATGGAAAGTCAGGGAATTTTATCATTTTTTGTGCAAAGTCATGGAATATCAGGGAATTTTGTTGCAGCAGTTTAAAACTTACTTGACAAAATATATTAAGGGTTATTCCGTGTCAAATCACCCAGTGGCTGGCAGGTCACCCTCTCCCAAAAAATCTGAAAATAATCACAGGTGTTTGTAGACCAAACCTATGCATAAATCTTAAATAGTATATCTGTATCACTAATGGTTCCAAAACTACAGCCCTTTGAAGTTTCAAGTCATTTTAAGCATCGTGGTGAACAATCCTTTTTGTTCAACTTCCAACATTATTGGCTCTTTTGGTATTTCACACACATTAGTGAAACTATGTGAATAGAAGTACATTTTCCTGTTGAATTAAACAATCCAATCAAATCAGGTGTATCTTGTGTAATTCCCCCTCTGCAAAGCTCTGAAAATGGCTATAAATTCATTATGTGAAAAAACATCACCACCTTTGAGGGCTTGTCATTCAAAAAGTATGTGACACAAATTCATCAGATTTTTTCCCCACTCATGTATGGATTATAAGGTCATGTCCATGCATTGACTTTGGTTGTTAACATTATCATATTGTCAGAGCATTTTTATTAAATTGCTATGAACCATAAACTGTGTGTTTAGATTGGATATGTGCAGCAAACAAGTGACTCTCTTACTCTTCCATTGACTTCTATTGTATTAAAAGAGCACCACATGTGGTGCAAAGTGGTACTGCAGATCCAATACAAATTCAGTGGATTTATAGACAATATTTTAAAAAAATCTTATCTCAATGAAGAAGCTCAGCAACAAGCCCAACTTTTGGGCAGATGATCCTCACATACAGAATGATATATGGTAAAATTTTTAAAAATGTTAAACCTGTTAACTGTCCACGTGGTGAAATGAGAAGATGAAAACAGGCTTTTTGAAAATCAAGCCCAATTTTAAAAAAATGCTCTGAAAATATTAAAATTATAACAACCAAAGTTAATGCATGGACAGGACCTTATAATACATACATGAGTAGGAAAAAATCTGATGAATTTGTGTCACATACTTTTTGAATGAGAAGCCCTCAAAGGTGATGATGTCTTTTCACATTATGAATTTATAGCCATTTTCAGAGCTTTCCAGAGGGGAAAGTACACAAGATAGGTCTGATCCGATTGGATTTTTTAATTCAACAGGAAAATGTACTTCTATTCACATAGTTTCACTAATGTGTGTGAAATACCAAAAGAGCCAATAATGCTGGGAGTTGAACAAAAAGGATTGTTCACCACAATGCTTAAAATGACTTGAAGTTTCAAAGGGCTGTAGTTTTGCAACGATTAGTTACACAGATATACTATTTAAGATCTATGCATGGATTTGGTCTACAAACACCTGTGATTTTTTTCAGATTTTTTCGGAGAGGGTCACCTGCCAAATTGCGCTGAAATTGGGTGATTTCACACGGAATGACCCTTAATACAAATATATTTCCACTCAAAATTGGTGTATCTGGTTATTAGCTTTACTGCTTGCTTGAGTAAGCCAACTTTATTTGTTCAATGCCCATTTACTCATCTCCCGCTCTAAAAAAGTAAAAGATTCTTGAACACTACGCGGGGTGCTTGCCTAATCTGAATGTACCTCGGCTTGGCCGGAAGATATATTCGCTTTAGGACTAAACATAGTAATTTGCTCGATTCGCTGGAATAATTCGCAAGATGCTGTTTGATTTGGATTGTTTGGATACTAGGCCTACACACAAGTGGACACGCATTTTACTCTCATAGACTACAACTACCAAGTTGAAATCAAAGTAGCCTACATCGATTCCCCTCTCATAGATGCATAGCCTAAACACACTTCAAAACAAACAAACAAGTGTCTCAGAGGGAGGCTACACCAGGAGCACAACTGAAGCGCTCCATTCGCATTGCGTAAAAATAGTTTTTAGAAGATAATTGTCGCAGCAGATGCTACGCGAATGGAACACTAAGTTACATTCCTGGTGTAGCCTCCCTGTCAGTTTCACAAGCATGCATTGTATTGCCATACGCAAAACTGTATCGCACTGGTGCTACGTTGTTAGATCATCCATCGCACATCGACTGATATTTTGGTAGCATGTATGACTGTACAGCCCTGACACATCAGTTATAATATGCATTTGACACAAGCATCACATGCGAGTGCATTAGTGATGACGGGCAGTCATGTGACCCGCACGCGACCTGCATGCAGTGTTGGGAAGGTTACTTTCAAAACGTATTCCGTTACAGAATACAGAATACCTCCCCAAAAATGTATTTTGTAATGTATTCCGTTACTCAATCTGAGTAACGTATTCTGAATACTTGGATTACTTCCGCATTGAATTGCATTTTATAAGTGTAGGAATGCGGCCATCAAATCCTGCTTACTAAATAGGCCTATTCTGGTGTGTTGTTCTGTTCCAAATGGCTGAAGTGTTAGGCCCACATAGGAGAATGTGAAGTCAACTAAGCTACCTGATACAACTATAAAATAGCGAGGTGACCACTAAAACTACAGCAGGCGACTAGGCTAATTAAAACAAACCAAAAAAATAGGCTAGCCTACTTTAAGGGCGTAGCCAGAAATTATAAATAAGGTGTGCCTGTGAGATTGTAGCCCAGTAGGCCTACAAGTGAGGGGCGCATATGACAGGTGGAACGCAAATGACGTGCAAATGTAAACATAGGCTACTTTATATCAGTGCTCTCAAAATTAACGTAATCGCGTAATGACAATCAAAAACTGCGCGTTAAAATATGCTACTCGCAAGAATAATTCTTCAGAGGCTGCACCATAATTAATTTTAAAACGTAAATGTAAATCTAATTAGAAAAAAAAATAAGCCATAAAGCTATTTTAAGTTAGAATAAAAAAACTTGCAGTGCCTATTTTAGAGATGGTTTTTATTGTAGGTCTAAATCAACAAGTGAACTAGGCTTTGTTTATTGATTAGCAAACTGTGAAACCGATTGGCCGAAGTAGCCTGATCTATTAATACTTGGGAAAATATCCTTTGAACAGACATCAGGAACCATGATCAGTGAGGAACAGGACCTCCACTTTCTTTACTCCTAATTTGCTGTGTCATTTCAGGGTCTCTGCGATGACGCGTCCATAATGCGCGCTGGCTGCGTTTTGACGGGTGCAATGTGAGGCTAGTGCAAGACGGCGGGGCTTGGATTTAAACATGGAAACAATTTCATCATAGATTGCTTTCAGGAGCTTCTGGGAAATGGAGTTGCCTTAATTTATTTAGAGAGTGAATAAACTTATGAAACAGAGAGGTATCGTCATGTAATCCATTGATTTCAACAACGTAATTCTAAATACCAACTATTTAAATTGTAACTGTAACGGAATACAGTTACTCATAATTTGTATTCTGAATACGTAACGCCAGTAAATGTATTCCGTTACTCCCCAACACTGCCCGCGTGTGACCCCTGGGTCGGGCAGGTGCGGATAGAATGTATAGATAATCTTGGGGGTCGGGTCAAAATCACTAGACCGCAAGTTATATCCATAAAAATAGCCGCAGAATTGTGTTTGTAGGCTAACGTGAGATTTCTACCTCCTCTCTCTGTCTCAAATGTACATGCACACACACCAAATTGGATACAAAAAATATCCCATCAGAGGGGACAAAGCTTATTTACACAACAAATTAAAGGCACACTATGCAGGTTTTTTAGCTTAATATGCAAGTTTTTTCGTTTAATTCACCTTCATTTAACAGCTTCAGAGTCATTGGAATGGTTTATGACTTTTTTCGGGTTGAATGGTGGCCGTCTCGCTTCCCCCTAGCGCCTGTGAGCGGAAAAACCACCCTTGCAACTGTCGGCCGGCGGGCCGATGGCCTCAGTGTCAGGAAATATAACGTGTGTAACGAATTGCTTTACTGCATTCAAATACACATACACGCCAGGCACCGGCTAGAAAAAGGTAGCGATGGAGTTTCTCAGACATTCGTCATGACAAAGCCAGCGAAAAAGAAGCAAAACCCGAGAAAACAGTAAGGAAATTGCCAATACTGCATAGTTTACCTTTAAACTTTTTTCTAATTAGCCTATCCAGATGATGGTATTTCATAAAAAACACCTGATGTAAGGACCAGATAACATTTTAGGTCATAACCACAATCTGGTAACGTCCCTGTTGCTCAGCTCACTCTCTAAGTGGTAGCCTGTATCCTGCTCAGATTAGGCCTACACCACCACAGATGTTTTGTTGGTCTGCAAGAAAAGCGGAGATAATATCGGCAAATAGGCTACCTTGCTCAAGTTCACTGTAAGAGATGTGTTTGTGTTTGCCTGAATACTTTTGCAATGACTGATTAGTTTGATACTGAACTACATCTCAGCTACTAGCAGCCAAGCATCAACATGGCCTATGTCGCTTAGGAATTCTTACTTAAAATGGCATAATATTAGTCTTGTGTAATGATTGGAGTAATAATTATCTGGTATGACATTGAAATTGAGTTGTGTCCTGATTTGCCTTGATAGCTTCCTCTCATCAAAATAGAGGTCCTGTAAGATCCCTAGCAACATCCTTTCTTCACCATGGATGCCTATGCTAGGATCAAAGGGATTCCATTGAAAAGTCGTGCCACCCTCAGGAAAGAGGTATCTTCTTTTAACGATTGAAATTCTTTGTTTATTTAATTCTTTACTGCATTCTTTTGAGACAGTTATTATAATGAAATTATATAATGTATATTGGAATAATGAGTTATCTCTGATGCAGTGTTTCCCAAACTGTGTGTTGCGGCACATTAGTGTGTCGTGAGCGTTGTACAGATGTGCCACAGGAAAAAAATCCATATCTAGAATGTTGACGCCACACATTATCGCTATCTTAAAAGAGTGTTCGAACCCAACTGTCTTATTATCTCGAAAATTATGTCTAGTGAGCTAGAGAAAATTATGTCAGCGAGGCAGCAATTCAGAACAGAGCCCAAGTTTTTTTTTTCTTTGCCCTTAATAATCATTAACAATTTACCCAGCTATTGTAGGCTATTGAGATCACATTTAGCCAAATTGCTTCTAAATCTGACAGTATTTGATATGCTGTTTTGCACATTTGTCCATCTTTCTTGATACCATTTATATTGGCTAAAGAATGTTACACTTGTGTGCAAGTAATAGCCAATCACACTTAAAACACTGCACAACAACATAGCTGCAAGAGAAGTTTGGGATACACTGCTCTTATGAATGACTGTGTTTCTGTGTTTATTTTCTGTGTCCATACACATAATTCTGGATTTTACCAAATTTCTTGGAAAGTTCAGACAATAAATGATATGGGTCATTCCGTGCGTCAAATCAGACAAAATCCAGGAAAATGGTTGATGCACCATCTCAGATTTTGCTCAAAGTTCTACCATTTAGGTCCCAACACTAAGACCTGTAATATATTTTTGTTAAATTCCTATGTTTTCATACTTTTTTCACCTTTGATTTTGTATTATTTTTACACTTTCAGAAATGCCTTATCTTCGAGGCCATGTTTGGGCATTAACAACTTCAAAAGTAGAAGACTGAGGCCTCTACTACACTACACCAAATCAGATCCGATACGGAGTTCTGGATCAAATCCGATCTGCGTCCACAAACACTGTAGCCTATCAGTTTGGGAAGCCTTAAAAATCCTTGAAAATCATGACAAACTCATAGTCAATAAGTATGGATGCAAGGGAATAAATAACCAGATAAAATCTGAAAACTGGCGGAAAATAGGATGTTTGCCAAGTTTATGTTACTGCCTGGGTGCAAAAGACAACATGCTACTTTATAGTAATTCACATTACATTATAATGGCAGGTATTTGTCGACGAACGACAAACGAACACTAAAAATTAGGCTATGAGTTAGCTTCTCAGTGAGCATGTTGTGACTTGGCAGTAGTCTATACAATGTTGCCTACCCCAGTCAGCCAGCTAGGTCATTGCATAGTATTATAATCTGTATAATTGGGTTGATTGCGAATTTTATGATATTACAAAATCAACTTAGCCATTTAGATAGCCTACGTTTTTCGTTACTTTACATGCGCCTATTGGTCGATATTGCAGTGGAATAGGCATAGTTTACACAGAATGCCAGGTAGATTTGTCGACTAACGACAAACGAATAAAATAGCTTACCTTGTGTGATGGACATTATAGACCATAGCCTACACAGTGCTTCTAATGATCAAGAGGGATTTATTTGTCACACAGCCTACACTCTTAGGCTATATAATAGCCTAGCGTCTTTAAATTGCATATAATCCGTTGCCATTTACTGTATGGCTGTCAAATGAATAAATAAAAGAATGAATAAAAGGCCACTTCTCACGAAAACAAAGCAGCATGGCCATAATCACGTGAAACGAGCAATATATATTACAACGAATCAGGGAAGGGAACATGGGGTTGTACGTCATTTCTTTTCAGATGGTTCCGCAACACACTACAGACACGCAGTCCACATTCGTCTGATACGGCTACGGAGCAAAATGAGTTCGGGGTCTCCAGCGGATCCAAATTACTCCTCTTCGGATACGCTGATCCGATGGTCTAATGTGGAAAAGAGGGGCGTTTGTATCCGACATAGTGTAGATGGCCTCTGACATGTTCTTGGTGTGACTGGACCGTTAAAAGTTTGTACTGCATGCCCATTACACAGTCCCTGCGTCGTGGGGGGGCTTTGGGGGGCCTGGCCCATCCTGGAGGTCATCTGTGCCCACCCTAGACGAGCTTTGCTGCTCCAACCAACCCCACTTCCCCGATCCCATGGACTGATTTTGAACACTAATTTAATGTAGGCCTAGGCATATCATACTCAGTAATCCGGGACGAAGGGCCTTGGTCAGACAGGTAACCAAGGACCCAATGATCATTATGACTGTTTAAAAACAACACTCCTCTGTTCACTTTATTTTCATATTCTTCTGCAAGAATATCAGTTTGTCCATATTTTCTGGCAAGAGGCGAGACCTACTTGCAGTGACTATATCCCCTGCCATTGAGTCCACAGTGAATGGAGAATCTTGAAAGTTGAATTCTGAGAAATGCCCAAGTTGCCCAAAGGGCAAACAAACAACTTTTACTTTGATAACCCTATAGAACATGTTATTGTATAAAAGTTCACTGTACTCAACATTTCCAGGTCAACCTTTGGCTATTAGATGTATTAATGTAAATTGCACATTTTTCGAAATTTCGCCAAAGTTCATGTGTTAGGTGGCACCCCTAAATCTAAATGGAATTACTCAAAACTTTGCAAAAGTCATTTTTATGTTAATTGGAACAAAATGCAATGCCAGCCAAATTGATATTTTGAAATTAAAATTTCCCATTCAAATGTTATGCACCCTAATATATATATTTTACAGGATAAAATATGACATAATGTGTTATGGTGGAGTGTGTTGTAGTGTGGCCTAAATATTTTAGAAATCAGTCCATTCTTGTTTTTAGCCTTTACAATTATGTCCCAACTTTTTGTACAAATGGTTAAAGAATATGATTGCGGAATGAGTTAAATCTTAGCATTCTATTTGTTTGCCACTAGAATATGCGTGAAAATGCAGCTGTGTGTATGAAAACGCTGCTGAAGAACAGGAGGGAGCTTTGCAGCGTGTTGTTGGAACTTCAGAACATCAGAAGCACACAGTATCTGTCAGAGGTGTGTAATGTTCTGCATTGAACTGTATTTATGCATTGGTGGTGAAAAGCTTGAAAGCCTCACCTTTTTTCATTATGTAGAATATTACAGTAAAGTATGCACTTTACACGGGTGAAAGATGAATGAGGTGCTTCAACATTCACTCGGACTCAATGATTAACAATTTAGAAGATGTATGTTAATGTCAGGGTCACAGTAACGTGACAAAACATGTAGATTAAATTGTATGTTGACTGAACTGTTGCTTGGAAACATACAACCACAGGGTGGTAATTCTATTTTTTTTACTAAATATCATTCAGTAATGCCAACTTTGCTTTTTCTAGATCCACTTTGTGTGTTTGCCTGGTCACACAGAAGGGGATGATTTAACAACAAGGGTAAGTTACAGGTTTTTTTTATATAACATGGTGGTATGTATTGCAATTGCACAAAATGTGACTTAATTTATTCATGTTTCCATAAAAAAAATCATACTCTTTTTTATGAACTCAGGTCCTACCATGTGGCCCCACTGATGTGGCTGAGTTGCTTAGATCACTACATGTACATAGCCTCAAAAACGAAGAGGTGTTGCTTCTTAAAGACTCCAAGAAGCTCCTTGAACGGAAAGACAGTCTTTCACAGGTGAAAATGGACAAATTATTTTCTTTCCCCAAAATATGCTACATCATAGGTGTTTATTCACAGAAAGTACTTTGCAAAGAGAGACTATATACAATTATTGCTAGCTGCATTCTTACTGTGGGGCATATTTACTAAAATCCTTGTGAACATGAACTTGATTAGAATTGATATTATTTAAAGTACTCGTGAGCGACCAAGTAAAACAGGTGAATTTTTCTTTGCAGCCAGTTCTGTTTTTAAGGACTTAAACATAATGCACCTCTCTTACATCACTATAATGGCCCTCAGACAGCCCACACCTCTATGAAGCTCAAATGTTATGATGTTATTGAAAGTTAATTTGTGGAGCTACATAGTGAGTTAAACTTCAGTTTCCATCTTAACTTTATAATACATTCAAAAATGACTGAAATAGTACTCCTTGGGCAAGACCAGCACTACTTTTGCTTGCCTGTTTTGCAGTACATCCATATGGTACTTTTAAAAAATGTAAAATGTTGCTATATATTCATTGTGTTGCCTCAAGGAGTTGCAAATTACTCCCAGATAATCAGTCATGAGCTGCACTATTTAAGGTGCAGTCAGGGTTTTTACGTGATTTCAAGGCCATAACATTTTTTACCACATTCAGCAATCATCTCCTCGCAACCGCTAGATGCCTATTCTGTGAGAACACTGTAAAAAAACATGTGTCTGTAGGCAGCTCCGGCTCCGAAAACTGGAAACAAACAAAGTGGGGGCAGCCCACTGTTTTGTTTGGTTCTTGGTTAAAAAATAATGTAATTTTTGTTTGCACAAAAGCGTCTGTTAATAAATTTACAGTGGGGAGAATAAGTATTTGAACCCATGCTAACGTTGACTAAAAAGAGGAATATAAAATCATCTGTTAGAAGCAACTCAAGGTAGTGTGATGCATAAATTGCGGTGAAATAGGTAGTGTTTGGGAGATGTAGATTATTCCATAGGCCAATAATAGTCTTGTTAGTAACAGCCAGTTTTTAACACACCAAAAAAACATTTTGTGATGTTTCAAAACATCAGTAGATCTGTTCCCTAGCAGTGAGATTGGGTTGTAAATATCTGACTGGGCATGAAATTACGGTGGCTGACAGGTGCAAACGACGTGCAATTTATGACAACAGATGCAAATCAACAAAACACGTGCAAATAGACAAAACACAAACAACTTAAGAAAACATTTTCATCTTCATTTGACAACACGTGCACATCATTTAGAAAACGCGCTGCAAATTCAGAAAACATTTACATTTCAGAAACGAGCTGCCAATTCACAACACGCAATTCAGAAACGTGCTACAAAAAATCACAACACATCTGAAGTGTTTCCGGGGGGCACTTAAAAGCAGTGTTGGGCAAGTTACTTCAAAATCGAAATGTATTATGCATTACTTTATTACTGTCATTTCAAAGTAATTTGTTACATTATAATATTACTGTCTCTGAATTGTAAGGCATTACACTACTATTGCATTACTTTTAAGTTACTTTTACCAAAATATCTGGAAATGTGGATTAGCCATTCTAAATGCAGTTTATTACGCTCAATCATAGTCAGAATTTTGTTAAAAACCGACAAAAGGTCAAAGTCTGGTAAATTGTGATATAAATACTGTAACTCTAAGGCCTAGGCCTGCTCATTAAAATCAATAGAGAGCCTACTATATTGTAAATCAAAGCTTAAAGAAACTGTATGTAAGATTGTGGCCAAAACTGGTACTGCAATCACTTTCAAACTACTGTAGAGCGATGTATCCCCTTCCCCTCCCCTCTGACTGGCAGAGCTGGCAACACGGATGCCGAAACACTACTGACTTTGTGATTAGTAGATAGGTGGAGGGTGGCGCATCAGGCCAAAACACATTATCAACATCAGTTGAGGGCTGCAACTCCACTTTTTAAATGACAATATCCTGGCCAGACTACTGTTGTCAGTGATATAAGTATTTGAAATAACATGATTTCTTAATATCTAGTGACATATCAGGGCCATTTATGATTAATTGAAATACATTTCTTACATACGGTTCCTTTAATAAAGACATGTCAAGATGGTGGCCTACTGACCATTTTGGTGCCCTAAGTGAGTGGTTTTGAGTGAGTGACATTTAAATGATAACTTAAACACCTAAAGTAAAATAAAAGGCCTATTATTTACAGACCATTACTGTGTGTTTTTAAACATTCATGCTGTTTTCTTATAAATGGTGCAATGTCACTTTAAGAGCATTGATCTTTACGTTCTCATAATGCCTTTTTGCCAGCTTTTGATTACAAGCCTTGTTTGTTGAGTTACATTGATCGCACAATATTAACAATAATATGCACAATGTTAAGTTGTTTTAAGCAGCCTTCATTGGAAAGTATGCAATAACATGTTGCATTTCGTTTTGCAAATAAAAGTGAATTATGAGCCTGGTATCCACCTAGCTATCTGAATGGATTATTTTTTTGTCAACTCGGCATATCATGTGCTTCATGTAAATGCTTGGAAAACGAATTATTGAAGACCCACCAATTCCATTCTAGCACTACGTGGTGGAGAGAACCCAAAAAGTATGAAACTTGCATGTACCATGGTGTTCGTGCATTCTGACATTGTAAACGTTATTGATGAAGAGTGAAATGCAGTTTGCAGTAAAGCTACTATTCATTGGTTAGGCTACATGTGGATGCCCCCTCTGTCCTTTGGTGCCCTATGCAAAGTGCGTGATGCACGTGGTGGGAGCGGTGGCACTGCCAGGCTACACAATCTTTTTTCTGCATTTCTATCCCTTTATTCTCTTCAAGTTCAATTGTGAATTCAAGTTCACAGCTCAAAGCTGGCATGCACTAGAAGTTTGTGTTTAATCAAGAATCAAAAAGATTAGCGTGGCACCACTTTAGATGTTTCATTAAATGATGAAATGGCGAGGCATAGTGAGATCTTTCGGTTTCGCACAAAGTGCACTAACTATTATGTTCTTCATATCCTTGTCTCTGAGCGTAGCCTAGGCTTATGTCCATCCCGCAAATAGAGTCCGCTGCAGGCACAGTCATCTTCAACCAGTATCAGGCGATAACGTTCTACTATTTTGCGCGGATTGTTTCTCCTCTGTTGTTCTCGCGGTGGTGTTTGCGAATATATCAAAACAAAACACTGCTTAATTTTTGGTTAAAATGCATTGTAATGCGCGTTACTGAAGTTTGTACCGAGTAAAATATTACCCAATTTTTTTTGTAATGCCTTACATTACCGCGTTACCGCAAACAGCAATACATATTACAGTAATTACATTACTTTTGTAACGCATTACTCCCAACACTGCTTAAAAGTGATGAACACCTGAATAGGTGGCGAAATACATACGTACAGACAGTAAAGGAGAGGTGTTCATCACTTTTAAGTGCCATTAAAATGTTAAGATAAACCCAAATACTTAACGTTTCAATTGTTTCTGTTCTTTTTTTTTCAGACTGGCTTGTCCAAAGCCATCTGTATATTTAGGCACAGTCATGCTTCACAGATCAACGTCACCACCCTCCTGGGGCTGCTCACCCGATACACAGCAGGAATCAGGTATGCCTTGGAGCTGCAGTCCCTACAGAGGGGGATGTCAGAGTCGGGTCAGGCAGAAGATGATGACACCAATCATTCTGTTTCATCCATTGAGGAAGACTTTGTCACTGCCTTTGAGCACCTAGAAGAAGAGGAAAATGGAGATTGTTCATGTAGGTCAATCAAATTATTGGACATGAAGTGAACATTGGTGACACAGACAGGATCAGTTTGCATCTATGTTGTGTCATTCTGTGTGTGCACTGCAGTGAATATGTCCATACATGGGTCATTGACAAATAAGGCTTTTAAAAAACTTGTTTTCAAAATAATCTTTAAAAATGGTGTCACAGTTTGGCTTACAACCGTGACACAACTGGGAGACCACACGAGAGGTACAGTGCCTATAAAAAGTATTCAGCCCCATGCTAAAGTTGACTAAAAAGAGGAATAAAACAATCATCTTTTGAAAATGGATCGTAATGCCTTAATTAAAAACATGAGGAAAATTCCAACCTTTAAGGACACCAATTTTCTTTGTGAATGAATAATGTATCATAAATAAATAAATGTTCTTCATTAAAATGCAGGGTGCATAAGTATTCATACCCCTATGTTGAATTCCCATAGAGGCATTCTTTATTTATTTTTTTAAAGGCCAGTTATTTAATGGATCCAGCATACTATGCATCCTGATAAAGTTCCGTTGGACTTTGGAATTAAAATAGCCCCACATCATCACATACCCTTCACCATATCTAGAGATTGGCATGGTGTGTATTTCAGTTAGCCTATTAGCTGGTTTGATTTGCATTGAGCTCAATGAGCATCAAACCAGCTAATAGGCTAACTGAAATAAAGGTAGGTTACACTGGGCCCAGGTGGAACCCATCCAACTGATTACCACTGCAAGCAGCCCTGCAATCCAAACACACACACAAAGCACAACACAATATGGGGACCACTAGTGGCCCAGTTGAACACTGAAGACCTAGGAGTAGTGACAGCAGGCACCCCACCACAGGGGGCCTTGACAATGAACAGAATGCATTTTTAAAGTTGGAAGACATTATTTAAGTCTTATAACCCGGAGAGAAGAAATACTCTTTTCTGATTGGCTGGCGGAGTGTTTTTTAATTCTGAATAATGGGACACCTAGATCTGTAGGAGTAGATCTGGTAAAAAAAAAGTTTAATCGCCGTTCCATACAGTTGAGCCTGGCTTCGCAAAAATGGAATCAACTGTAAACAAGCTAACTGCCCATGCTATTGCTGTTATAGGGCCAATGAAAGTTGTACAACAAGCTGAACTAGTGGGCTTCTTTTTAAACGGAACCGCGTGTTTCCTTTGCGTGCTATGAAGGCATGGCTTTACAGTGGCAACCGGGTGATAAGTGGGATAACAGGTGTGTCCAGTTATACGGAATTAATGGACTCGGGCGGAGGGAGTTCTTTGCCCCTCGCCCTCGTCCATTAATTCCGTATAACAAGACACCTCAGCGGCCGTTATCCCTTACTTAATGGCTGCACAACATTTATAGGGATTTTAATATATTCGCCACCCAAAAAATGTCAGGTGGCACAGCCTTTTATTTTTTAGAAAAAAGTTTCTAAAAAAAAAAACCACACATTTTGTTTTCAACACACATTCATGTATTCAAATACATAATGCCCCACCTTGATTAGAACCTGGTTATGGGAGAGAATTTTTACATTGTGTTTGTTAAAAATGACTATTGGCCGATTTATATTGGTTTAAAAAAACTCAAATATCGAAATTGGTATCGGCCTTCAAAGTCCCATATCGTTCAGGCTCTATGGGAGATGGAGAGAAATTGACACCCGCACACACACACATACACACACACACACACACACACACACAGGCATGCAGACACACATGCACAAGGCACGCACACACACACACACACACACACACAGGAACACACATACAAACATACACAAAAGTTGCAAGAGTAGGGGATGGAGTAGGAGATGGAGACAAGTGTGACAAGCTGGAGAGGATGTACAGGACTGAGCAGCGGTCATATTTTGTACCGCTATGCAGTACATCTAGTTTTCATCTGTACTGCCACATGGAATATATATTTTGTTCTCTAATTGGCTTTAGATCTATCCAATTGCAGGCAGAGGCATTTTGTCCCTGTATCAGTTGAAACACGTCCCATCAAATTCAAATGTTGTGTTACCTGATTCAAATTCTGATCAAATCTGATAAGAATTTGAATGTGGCTACGCCAGGCTATCAATTTGTAGTCTATTACAAAAGAAGAAATAGTGAAAACAGAGGTGTGAACATAGTGAGAGTAGATTATTGCACAACAATAACTAACCTACGAGCTACAATAACAAACCTACCTTTGTCTGACATAGAAGTTAATTTGGGTCATCATTCCTCATTCATGTTTGAGATACTGAAACATTAAGTCACACATAAGTCCATGATTATGCTATCTGTGACCCTCAAATGTACATGATTTGGGTCACACAGCGTAACCAGTCCCCGATAATCATATAAGAAAACCCATCTTCTACTCATTTTATTTAACAGTATGTTTAGACCATTGGTTCCCAAAGACTGGGTCACCAGCATAGCCTAGTGACGATTTATGTTGTGTAATAGGCCTAGCTTATAGCTTAGGAAGGCCAACAGCTTTCTTTTAGGATCTAGTTTGTTAACAGCCACGGTTTTGTCATAACTCCTTCTGTGCAATTTTGCATTTAGAATAGCTCTAAAACTGGGGGGCGAACACGTTGCAGAGGGGACGCGAGAGCGTGGATATCTCACTTGCAAAATGAAACAATATTTCTGTCGGGCGTTATTTGCTGTTTACATCGGAATTGTCCACTGTGTTATGGATCCATTTGTCTGCAACGCAACAGGCTACAAGAACATCTATCTTTAGAAATACAGGAGCAGCTTACTATATGCTGAAGAGTGATGACTGCGTAGCATGCCAGCATATCCCCAAACTCTCGGATGTACAGTGGGCAGTGCTTCGACTTGGCCAGCTTCCCTCGCGGTCCGCGCGGCATCACACGGCTTTAATTTGTATTTTTCCAGTGACGCTGCAACGACGCTGCAACAACCGGCAGAGGTCTCAAGTGAGCAGGGTGTCTCGTAAAAAGAAATGGAGCTGGAAAACCCTACACAGACTTCACTACAGACTTTAGCAGACTGGTTTAGAAATAATTTAACAGCCAGAAATATGCCTGCCCTGCCCTAATAAAGAAATATTTGGTTAACGGCGAGTGAATCCCGTTCGCAGCGGTAGAAGAAACGCAGGACAAATTACACATTCTGGTTTTCTCCGAGTGCAACGATGATAGACAGACATCATTTGGACAAAATATAGAGCATATTAACCTCCGTTGCTCAGCCAAATGCCTTCCTGTTACGTCCTGTTATCACGGAGTTACAGGCGATAAACGATTTTTGATGGTCACAAGTTTACTTCATTAGCGGTTTATTTTTTTGATTATTAAAGAGTGTTATTCATTTAAAGGCTTGACTTCGTGCTTATTCAGAAGAGCATTTAGTGCTCTCCCCAATCCCAGACGTTCACATTGCATGCATGTTTGTTTGTTTGTAATGGATGCAACCACGAGATGTGCTTGTCATAGGCGCCGATACCGTGGGTGCTCCGTCTCTCGGGCACCCACTGAAACAGTCCCGGCTAAATTTACATTCATTTAAAATCAAACATCGCAGTTTATGTTAAATTCAGAATCTCTCATAATGTGATTGGATATGTTGCTGTCAATTCCCTACTCCATATACTAACCACCAATGAGAGCGTCTCTCGTATGACAATTCCTGACACTTCCCACCTGAAGAATTAACGCAAGGCTTTGTCGGGTCTTCAGCCCCGAATGTTTAAAATGTATATAGCCCTGAATATCATTTTAAAAGTAGTGTGACAAAGCTTATTGTTTTGTGACACAGCTAAACACTGGTACCTCATAGAACGTCTATAACATAGCCTAGGTGGTCGCAACTCACAAAAGTAAAGCAGATGGAAAGAACTCACGCAAATCTAGCCTACAACACGCAGACAGCTTCATGCGCAGGGGAGAGAGAGAGAGCGCGCGCGCACACAGGTGCTTTATGATTGTTGGCTTCTGATGGTATCTTGCTAATTCACTGAACTGCATTAGGTGACACAAATGGTATTTCCTTTATCTTATAACTCCTTGTCTGAGCGACTACCAGGCCTATGGTTTTTAAAAGTCAGATGTTCCCTGACAAAGACATTCAAAAATTAAGAATGTTTATTGACTTGAAAAATACACAAATTTTTGCAAACTCCCTTCATTCAACCCTTGATTGAAGACATCGCGGTCTGGTGCGCTATGTAGATCGTTTCTCGTACCATTTAATTTCTCAGAATTTAGGTCTACTAGGCCTACAATAACGTCATCACCAAATACATCTTTTATTTTTAGTTGATCAACCACAAAGAGTGGCATAGGCCTACTGTGCACAGTGCACTGACGACTGTAGCAGCCCAAGGTAACCAGTTGTTGTAGATGAGAGGCAACCCCTTGTTTCAGATAGCCTGGACAATATGTTACCTGGGTGTTGCCTACGTTATTAATTAATGGTAGCCTACAATAGTTAATTGATTCGCGTAACATATTAGTTGGCTCAAAGAGAAGGGAATCAGGATGGAGAGGGTCACGCGTGTGTTGCTTTTGCGGGATCGAATCCAGTTTAATGCTATTTTTCAAAACATATATTTTTTTTACATGACTTTTGTCCGAGTGGCTGTAATGTAGCCGAGCGCTCAGGGCGTATGAAAAGTGACTTCAAACCGCCTAAAACAACTTGTTTGTGAATGTCTGACAACTGCTGCAGCGCATGCACGCGCAAGGAAACCAGTAGGTGGAGAAACCAGAAGGCACACAACATCGGAACGATTTTAAGGCTATTTCGCATAGGCTACTCAATGGTGCTATTTCATACGCATTATAGCGACCCCCACTCACCGGGGTTAGGCGATTTGGCGTTTGAATATCCCCTCTAAAATAAACACATGTATTCGAATATATTGGAATATCTAGGCTATATTATTTGCACATTATGTCAGTGACGCGCATCATGTCATCTGTTTTTAACTTTTTGTATGGTTATTGCTTGACGGGGGATTCCAAGCAGCTTTCAGCCATAAGGCATTTCCTAATTCACCCGACACTGATATTCAAAATGTTGAAACTATTTCGGCATAGCCTATAAGCAGTTTAATTAAATGTAATGTTAGTTGTAAACAAACGGGCTACTTGGTGAGGCTTGGCCTCAAAGATGCGCTCGTGCCTTAAATGGCAATACAAATCTTCACGATATAGGCCTATTAACTGACCGCCCGATTCACGTTGGCTGGGGGGCAGGGGGGGCCATCAGACATTTGTTCCCAAGGGTCTATGAATTGTTAATCCGGCCCTGCCCCCAACGAACGCAACTTTCCACCTCTGAGACAGCTTAAAAGAAGTCTAGAGGACTCCTAACTCACTAAGACCTACTTACTGTAGGCTGCAAACCACAGGCCTTTTTTTTTTGGGCAAGCCTGCATTCGAGGCAGGCCTTCTGTTAAAGAATTGTATATAAATCCTGCGCTCCTACCCCCCGCTGTGGATAGTGTGGCATGCTCACGCTTTATGTCTCCTTCTTGCAAACTAGGCCTATAGCCTTCCACTGGAAATGACTCTTTCCGTTCTATAGGCTGGCCAAGTGCGTAATTCTGCGGCATAAAGCAGATGTATTTGTTTATTGTACAGAAAAATAAAAATAACCTGTCAAGCAGTCAATTCACTACATTGCAGTCAATAAGTAGGGCAAATTACGAAACCAAAACGTGGGTCATAGTTGTCTAAGCCTCTGCTGTGAGGCCAAACCCATGAACAAAGACGCATTGATATCTGCAATAGAGTTTTTTTTTGCGAAACAAGCTCACAGCCGAACGAGTCATAGCACTGAAGGGAGAGGCAACTGGCATGTGATCTCCCCACGGGCCAATGGATGTACAAGTTTTCTCCTGTGCCTACGATATTTAATCCAGTGTTTTGTCAAGTTGCAAAATGCTATTCGTTTTAACGAATGTTTATGATGGTATGAAGTACTTTTTGTATAGGGTACTATCTTAATTGCTTTATACTCAATACTTGACCAATGGCTATTGCATCTGTCTATTGAAAGTGAGAATGTGGCATGTGATCTACTGTGTAGGCTTCATAAAATAAAATAAACAGATTGCTAATGGCCTACATGGGGTGCGTTTCCCGTACAACTACGGAGGTTAGCTTTTTACTAACAGGATGCATCGTTCAACTAACCAACATGTAAGTTACGACTGTTTCCCAAAACTGTCCTACTTACATAGTAGGCCTACTGTAAGTTTGGACCATGATAGTTTCCAAACTTCAGTAGTCTGGACTAAGGTGGTTAATGACGTTTAGTAGCACGTGAACGGGCACATACTTCTGTGGCGCATTGCGTTAAGGCCGGCAGATGACCGCCACCGTTGCACAGCAGTTACCAGTCCCCTGTCCAAGAGTTCGAATCTGGGTTAAGATTTTGACAACAATATTGACATTGTTGTTTACCTAAGTTTATCTTTTGTGCAGATCATATTATCAAAATCAGAATCAGCCTTCTTGGCTTGGTTTGCGTAAACTAACAAGGACCCCCCCCCCCCCCCCCCCGCCCCCCTCCATGAAAATCAAAGGCTACATATTCTCAGCTGACTCGTCAAAAAGTGCGCACCACCTTATTATTATCTGCAGGTGTGTGACTTTTACTTAGGTGCACATGTCTGCAAATTGACTTTTAATTTATGTATTTTCTGCCTTGGGCATTTTAAAATATGGATGTATGGTGGTTAGAAGTGTAAATATCAATTAGAAACCTAAATATATTATTAATTTGCAAACAAATAACTGGCGTCAGTGACGTCTTTGACATGAAGATCCCTGGAACTATGCTTCTACTAGCATTCTACCACAGGTCGAGAGGTGTAGTTGTAACTACACAACTTTACGATAGTGGTTGCGAACGTTCGTTGCTACTATGGTTTTGGGAAACACTAACGTACTGTAACGATGCATTGGACTATGTAAGTTCCAAATATGAATGTAATTCTGGGGCATAAAGCAGATGTATTTGTTTATTGTACAGAAAAATAAAAATGACATGTCAAGCAGTCAATTGACTACATTGCAATCAAGAAGTAGGGCAAATTAATTTACGAAACCAAAACGTGGGTCATAGTTGTCTAAACCTCTATAGAGTAGCCTGTTAAAAACGTCGCAGAAGCCTACCCAAGGCTACAGATTAATTCTGAACAGTTATTTCTCTACTGGCTCAATTATCACACCACAGTTTTGCTTTGCGCAGTTGCGTTACCCCAACACTGACAATAATGTAGATAGGAAATTTCGATTTCGATTTTCGTTACCACCGCATAGTCAAGCCTTAAGCCATACCCAAGTAGCCTAAATCGAGGTAAATCGAGCTTTTTCAGAAGGGGCGGCAGGCAGAGCGATGTACAGTGGCTGAAAGTGGTACTAAAGCTTCACGCAGCTTCACGCCTCGTAATGTGCGACTGAAGTGGCCATTTGAAAGCGATGCCCACTGTACATTAAAATGGATCTTTTTGGTATTCATTTCCAACTTCCCAAGCTGATGGTGCTCAAAATGCAACACAACCGTGTTCAAAGCAGGATGAGGACAACCTAAGGTTGTGTGTGTGTGTACAAAACTGAGCTAGAACATGAACTGAACATATTTAACATTGTCTCATGAGTGTAATTGAGATTGCAGAATTGTGTGAAAACTTTGGAGTGCATCACTAAACCCTAGTAGTGGGCCATACCTATAGACATTAGATATCTATCCAACCACTTAGATATGGCACTGTAGAATGGTTATAGAAAAGTTTGAGAACCTGTGGCCTAAAACATCGACATTTTGGGCAATATTGGTGGTTGCATGTTAGATCTGAAGTCAATTGGGTCGCGATAGTCTGTCATTTTTAAAAAGTGGGTCCCCAGGAAAAAAGTTTGGGAAACACTGTTTTAGACCACTCAAGGGCCATAACACCTTTACTGAAAAATAAAAATACAAAGTAAAATCATACAAACATGACTCTTGGAAAAAAAGAGCTGGTGAATTGGTAAATAGCTGTGTTCTCTTTTCACAGCTAATGAGGCAATACTTACACTACCAAAGCATCTCCTTTTGTGACCAGCAAACACCACAAACCTAAGAGACAAAGAATATAAGATGTATTAACATACAGTAAGCAATTCATCTGTATTTTACATGCTTTCCCATCAAGTGAAGGGGAGCAACAAGTGGTAACAGGTGAAAAGATGTTCAGTTGGTTTAGCGGCCGTTTTTGACTGCACAAAAATTGCCCCTGGAATTAAAAATATATTCATAGAACTCGTTAAAACAAAGTTTTCCTTGCTCACAAACAGCACTAAAAGATATCACCTAGATTATGTCTTTCACATTTGCCATAACGTTTTACACAACCCACAAACAGCTCATTGAGTTAACATTAAGTCAACTAACAACAACCATTAACTACTGTACCTGGACTCCCTTTTTACTTTGAGATAGCTAGCATAGTTTGCTAATCACTGCTAACTACAGCTCATGCATGGAGTGAAGACAGAAAATGTAGTCTATTTTCCATCGATTAAAAACAAACTTTCTTAGTTTTAATAACTTCTTATTCAGACACATATTTTGTAACTACAAATTAGCAATGATAAGCAATGATAATAATGTCACTGACTGATGAGAAGTTACATCAGCCATTTCAACATGCTCAAACATACAGAGCATGCTTGACACTTGTTAACTTACCAGATTGAGGACAGCAGGCAGTGGCATCTTCCCCTCCTTTGCACTGCGTGTGTGGGCTCAATTGTAACTCGTTTTCATTTTTTATTTGTTGTTTTATCTTGAACAAAAAACAATCTTGAGAAGCATTTGGGAAAGAATTGGAATAGGGACATGTAGGCGTAATTGTAAACCAGCCCAAAAACTGAAATAATAATAGATTAAATAAAATAATAAGGATCGCCATAGTTTAGAACTGGGGTTTCCAACAGGTAGCTTGCAAGCTACCAGTAGCTTCCCACCTGTTTCTGAGTAGGGCTAGCTCTCAAAATAAGGTTCAAGGAAAATGTTTGCGAATTTGATAAGTCACTTGGTAAACCTGATAAAATTCCTATCAAATCAAATTCACAATCTGCAAAGACAGAAGGTAAAAGAATTGAAAGGAGCGTTAAAATGCATACAAAACTTATTCAGCTGTTTTGGATGGAGATCAGCTATGTGAATACATTCTTTATTCTTTGTTTACATGCCACAATTTAATACATGCCACTACTAATAGCCTATAAAACATTAGTAGCTCTTTGCCATGTTCATTTTGTCAAGGTAGCTCTTGAAGGGAAACAGGTTGGAGACCCCTAGTTTAATTAGAATCACGTCAATAAGATAATATGGGAAATAAACAAAAGTATGAATAATACCATTACTGCCAGAAATGCTATCTATGGTAAACTGGTTCATGTTTGCCACTACTGGCAAATTTGTTACCAGAAGTTCACTTAAGTTTGCCATTACTGGGAAACAGCTGGTGGCAGTTCACTGGCAATTGCCACTACTGGCAAATTTGTTACCAGAGGTTCACTAGAAGTGTGGTGGCAAATCATTGGCAGACAGCTATGTGGCAAACTTCTTATTGTTGCCAGAACTTTACTGGAAGTTTGCCTATAGCAGCCAACACTGGCAAACTTCTGGCAATAATTTCTAGTGAACTCATTTGTTTCCCTAGCCTGACGTAGTCATACTCAATTCTAGTCAGAATATGAGTCTGATACTGCTCCATTGGTACATAATTATGGGCCGTGTTTCAACCGATACAGGGGGGAATGCCTCTGCACTCAATTGGATAGACCTAACCAATCAGAGCAACGAAATAGCTTACCGTGAGGTGTAGGAAGAAAACACACGAACCATCCTTCTTCTCCACAAATGCCTTAACATTGTTTTCTGGTCTTTTGTAAAAAAGTTAGTGTCGTCAATAACTCCTAGCCTACAACACTCATTAGCGAAATCTAAGAGATAGTAGTAGGGTAGGCTATTAGGAAAAAACGGATAGCCTATATCCCCTAAAAATAATTCTGTTGAACACTGATATGCTACAAACATGTTAAACAGCTGGGAAAGGCTGTCGCAAATCTCTCGAACAGGTGGTCAATCAGAGATTTCAAACAAACGAGGAAACATGTCACAATGCAACAGCGCTGTTTTCCCTTGATGAAAGTGAAACCACGAGTTTTCCCACATCTCAACTTTGGCCAAAGTTTTCAGAAATAATCGTTTTCACTAATAAAACCTCATTAAATAATATGCATTTTCCATATGGGGTCTTAAAAGCCATGTATCCTTCTAGACACAGTGTTTTTGTTTCAAACATAAGCCTAATCTAAGCGTGCTCAGATGACGTGATGGACCAGGCGCTGTTGCTAACCTGTCCATCATCGTAAAGCCCGATTTGATTATTTGATTGGTCCGCCTGATCTAGGGCGAGCATACTTGCTCCACAATGGAGCAATGCCAGACCGAACTTCCCGACCTCAAATGTTCTGAGTGGGACTAAGTTCGGAATGGCACCCAGGCTATTGTTTCCCACAAATCACCCACAAGTTTGCCGCAAATCTGCCGCAAACATTTAGTTTCTGTAAGGGTAGGGTTGCAAAGGGGTGGAAAATTTCCGGTAAACTTCCGGAAACTTTCCATGGGAAGTTAAGCTGGGGAATTTTGGAAATATTCCAAGTTGGATACTTTCATGGAATTAAAGGAAATTATGAGAAATAATGGGAATTTACGGGAATTAACTGGGAATTTTGGGTAATTCATACAAACTGCTTCATATACAAATATAAATATAGTCTAAACATATAGTTTTAGAATAAGCTTTATGATTTCATATTTTCGGCAAGCTTGTCTGCCTATGTTTTTTTAGCATGCTTGCAGTCTGTTTTTTTACAAGCGGCTAACATTAGCTAGCCTTGTGAGACCATCCTGATCTTGCGAGCTCCATTTTTCCACACGTAGATCAGTCTGGCTTCTTGCGATGGAGAAAATGGTTTTGAGCCAGGTTTAGGTTAAGGGTAGCCTAGCTTGTGGTTGTATTTTGGTTGACACTCTGTTAGTACATCATACACTTCGTTGACCTGATTGGTTGATTTGGCCCGTCTATCACCAACGTAGGTGGTGATAGACAGATGGTTTATCTAATCAGCTAACCAGTATTTCGCCTCTTCTCAAAAGTTCTCCAACGGAAAGTTCCCAGATGGATATGTCGAGCGAATGCGAAGCAATCCATCTGGCGGAGTCAGGTTAAACATTAGCTGGCCGAAACAGCAAAAGTGAACACTGACTGAAGTTGACTTGTTACAAAAATATGACCATATGGTTATTAACCATATAACCAGTATTTTAGCCCCTTCCCAAAAATTCTCCAACGGAAAGTTCCCAGATGGATATGCCGAGCAAATGCGAAGCAATCCATCTGGCGGAGTCAGGTTAAACGTTAGCTTGCCGAAACGGCAAAAGTGAACACTGACTGAATTTGACTTGTTACAAAAATATGACCATATGATTATTAACCATCAACAAGTAACGACAAGCCCACAACTGGGTAACTCTGTTAGCAAACTTCCCCCCGTTTTCACTGGAATCTACTATTTCTTGGTTAAAATTAGTATTTTACCTGGTTGCACCACCTGACTATGTGGTTGCCCCACCTGACTTTTGCTACTAATTTAAAATTATACAAGCATCTTCATAGACTTTGTTAGCAAGTTCATCCATTTAGTTTTACAAAACAAAAGAGTTTTATATTAATAACTTGTTCTCAGTTTTACATTGGTTGTACCACCAGACAAGTCCAACTATGATCACCAACTATTATCAATATTTGAGAGAGATTTACGAACTTTTCACTCATCAGTAAAGGTCACTTGGGGTCCTCTTGATGAGACAATATCCTGTTTTATATATACTCTTTTCCCTCTTCAATTCAAAATAAACGTTCTATGAATGCAGTTACACCGCCCTGACATTTCAGATATGCAAATTTCCAGATAAAAGTTTTTTTTTTTTCAATTTTCCAAACAATTACCTAGTAAACTAATACATATAATACAATTATGCCACTATATTTATTTTTAATTTCCTTACCTTTTAAATTCTATATTTAAAACTTTTCACAGTGTTAATTTGCTCAGACGGTTGCACCACCTGACATTTTGAATAAAATAATGTTTGTTATGAATCATTTAAAGTTATTTTAAACCAAAGTAATGGACTCGGACACAGAAATCTGCATGTCATGTCATTGACCCACACACCAAACAGTAAAATATGGCAAATTTATTCATAAAACATTTTCAATGTAATAGATCTATAAATCTCCATATTTTTGTGCTCTTTTCCCTAGTCTCGGCTTCCTACAATCAGGGAAATCAGCGTGATGTTGCCTCCCAGACAGTCTCCAGATACTGCAAAGACATGGCTGGCTCTCACATCATTGTAGGCACTTCTTCCAAGAAGAGCTCAAGAAAGCAGAAGTACACCACTGAGGGACCTATCTCTGTCCAGTTGGGTTCCACTTCTACGTGTTTTTCAAGAATTGAGAGTCCGTATAGTTTGCCTTTGTCAGACATTCCCCCTAAAGACCAAGACATCTCTCACTCCCTGACAGAGTCAGATGAGTCAGACTGCTCTAGCCCCAGTCCCATAATTTTCTTAGATGAAGTGGACTATCAGAGGAGTCTTAAGGCAAAACTTGAAATACCCAATATCCCTGTCCTCAAGGATGGTGTAGAGGACTCTGACTCGGAGGTCAGTGAATTTTTTGATAGTTTTGATCAATTTGAGGACTTGGACCTAATACTCCAATCATCCATCAAGGTGCCAAAAGGTCAAAACACCTCTGGCCAATCACAGACAAAGACGTTATCTGAAGAAACTGACTCTAAATATGTCTCCAGGGGTCATTCAACTATGAATCCTCATAAATTTGACCATTCCGTTCTCCCAGACAATATTAGGAAACCAACTCCACTGAGGCCAGGTTCTCCATATGGTGTTCACTCAGATGTTTCAGATTCTCCCCGACTAGTAAGGAAATCCTGTGACGAGAGTGGATCACTGTTCAGTCCAATCTGTTCATCTGCTTTCAGCCCTCTGGGAGAAGGGGGTACCCTAGAGTATTTCTGGAAATTAGATGGAGACATTTCAGAGTTACGCAAACCTCATGATCTCTGTTCCTTGTATAAGACCTATTCTGATTTTGCAAGTAGCCTGTCCAAGGAAATTCTTGGATCTGTTTGTGGCTACTCATCCCCTGTTGATATCAACATGAATAAGAACCTGAGTTGTGTTTGTCACAAAGAATTTAAAAGCATCAGTGGACATCTCATGAAGTTGGCTGACATTCAAGAAACAGTAACAGTTTCCCAGTCACAGAAGAAATATCAGTCTCTCAAAGATGGAATTCAGAGATTTGCCACAGATCTAGTTGAAATTAGTCTTGGTAGTGCCTTCAGAGATATCCAGAAAGGAGTGTCATCCTGTACTACTACCCTTTGCCATTTAGCTGCCAGGCTGACCTCTTCAGTGTTTCAAATGGCCTTTCATGAGATAGGTATGCGTCGTGCATATGTGTTAAAAGAACGTGCCATAAATGGATTGGCTAGCTTCCTTGTTGGAGAGGCGGTTTCTGGGGCACTTGGAGAATTCTTGTCTTTGAAAAGTCAAATTTTTAGCAACACTGTTACAAAATTTGCTGCAGATTTGGCTGAAGAGTTAGTCTTTGAAGGTATCATGGAGGTTTGTCAGTTTTCACACGCCTCTTCACCACTGACTCCAAAAGTTTACTCTTTTGAACACGAAGAGGAAGTTGTTTCTTCATATGCCACAGATCTATCGGAATCTGTTCTTCAGGAGGCATTTATAGAATTGTCACAAGCTGACATGGCATTTACAACCCAAGCAGCCATCAGTGTGTCTGTAGACAACATTTGTCATGTCAGTTCTGAAATTAAGTCCAAAACAGCCTGTTATACAGCCAGTTGTAATCCTGCACTAAGAGGCAGCCTTCAACCATATGATCCAGTGCAGGATGATTGCATGATGCAGAAAGCTCTTTTTTGTGTGTCTGGTATGGCTAGCTGTGTCTCGGTCCCTGTGGCTGGAAAAGCTATTTCTCATTTACAGAGTCTAGAGGAGACTGCTGATAGCAATGCTGGCTTTCAAAGAGAGTCTATGGCAGTTCCACTAGATGACAGTATTTCAGGAAGAGCCTCTTTCAGTAATTTGTCTGGTACCATGGTGGACAAGATAGTGAGTGAAGCATTTGACCTAATGACATCCCCTAAAGTCAAGAAAAAGGTAGAAGACTGTGCTGACTTTCTGAGTAAATCAATGGGAAGTCACCTGTCATCAGGTCAAGGAGAGAATCAGACTTTAAATTCAAAGTTGCATGATGCATCTATCCAGAGTTCTGAATGCAACCTTTTGACTCTGTCTGTCTCAAAGACTGAAAGTAAAGAAACATCTGATCTCTTGACGAAGCATCATTCCCCAGTCAGTCAGGAAGCCTCAGAAATTGATGGTGTTTTGACTAAGGACACTCTGGATGTACCAACCTTCGAGATATCCACTGGAGGCGAAAAGGTCAGTGTAGAGGAAATAACCCATGCTCCTGACCAGAAATGTGGTGCAGACACAGGAGCACCCTCTTATCCACAGCAACCTTTAGAAAATTACAATGAAAGAAAAAGTAAGCACTTTTCAAAGAGGTTCAAAGGCAAATTCACCAAGGAATATTCCCCTTTAACACCCCCTTCAACGTCACATTACTCACCATCTGGTCAGAAAAAAGCAAGTTCTGACTTTCATATGGCAGACTTCATGTCTACGAGATCTTTGTCTGAGGGGGCATGCCACAATGAGATGGAGGAAGATGTTCTGGAGGAAGGATATAATTCAGGTATAGTTAACAGAGCTGAAACAGAACATGATGTCAGTTTTGACGACAAAATGATGGAGAATGGAGCTCTCCTCTATGCAGGACGATTAGCATACCACATAGTCTCTATGGCAACTGAAATGGATTCGATGGGCCTTGATGTGCTATATAACAGGGACACTGAAAGAAAAGATGTTGTCTCACATAGTGCAAAGTTTTCAGAGCAGACCCTAAACGTTTTATGGATGTATGCTGGTGAAATTGCTGGAGAGGTTATGAGTGATGTGAAGAAAATGATGATTACAAACCATAGTCACCACAAAGGTATTCAAAGGGACACATCAAGATTATCACAGAGTCATGAATCTGATTGCAAAACTGTAAAGTTGAGTGATCTAGGTGATCAGTGGTTCAGTGACTGTCTACCATCAGTTCTCAATGCCCCTAGCAGTAGTACCAGTGGGATGACAACTGAGTACCCAAGCTGTGAGAGTGCCTCAGACGAGTATGCAGGGTACCTAATTAAAGTTTTGAAGAAAGAAGGTGGAAGCAGAGAACTTATCTTGGATCATTATGCCAGTCAGCTGGCATATAGATCGATAAAGGCTGGACTTACTCATGCAGCTCACAAATTAAAGCCTAAGTCTCCCTCAAGACTTTATTCCTTAAGGCATTTGCACTGCAGTAGCAGCCACAATGTTTGTAGAATGTCAGCTTCTCAAACAATCCCCGCTAGAGGCGTTGTTGGTAAAGCATGTTCCCTTAGTGGTGCTGCACAGCCTTTATGTCATGAAGGGCAAGACAATAAGAATGAGTATATGGAATATGTACATTTTGCTGAGTCCTTGGCATACAGTATTACCTGTGACGTTACAAGGAAGCTTAGAGTGTCCTCAGTGCGTTTGCCAAAATCACTGACTGATTCCTGTCTGTATAAAAAAACTAAGCTTGAGGACATGGCAGAGAATTTCATGAAAAGCACGTTTTCTTGTTCTATATTGCCTAACGCAGAAAAAATGCGACAGTATCATAGCACTGGGAACTTAAATGATGGCTCTTACAACAGTGGCATAATGCAAGTGATTGAGCACTATGCCCAAAAAATAGTAGATGACACTTTGGAAATGACCTTGGGAACTGTCGCCCAAAAGGCAGCAGGAGGGAAAACTCTTGAAAAACTCCCATGTTCCAAAAGACGATGGGATGCTAAGGCCAGGGCCACATCAACGTTTCAAGTGTGCCACTACTGTCAAGTTAGTGATTGTTTGTGTTATGGCAAGTCTGTTCGACATCACTATCATGGTTTGCAGAAAAGGGGGGGACAGTGTCCTGATGCAGCAAGTGGACATGAAATTCCCAAGATTCATATTCATTTGGATAAGAGGGCAATGTTTGCAGAAGAAATGGTGTCAACAGCAATTGCGAAAGCAAAGAAAGAACTGAGCAGTGCTAGCCTGAATGCAGACAGTGGGATTGGTCATGATGGAGCAAGCTTTGCGGAAAGCCTCACCACAGAGATTATGACGTCAGCATTGTCCAATGTCTGCCAAACCATCAATTTGAGGTAAAACCACTTGATGACTTGCCCTGTACATGTCTGATGCTCAGTACAGCATGTTGATTTATTTGGAGTTGTCAAGCTTGTGTTGAGTTTTGAATTCTAAACCCAAATACACATTGTGTTTCCTTTGTCATAGACATTGTTTGTTTTCTCATAAAATGTTTTGGTTAAAATGTATATAAAAATAACAATGTTTATGTTGCAGCATGTCAGGGAAAGAAGGTATCAATACAATAGAATCCACTATAAGCCAGCAGCTGAGCTTGAGTGTTGGAGATGACAGTCTTGGCAGTTGGTCTAACTTGAGTTTTGAGGATGACCATCCAGATGAGAGCAGCAGTTTCTTCCATTTGAGTGACAGGTAAAGGACCTCCACAATGTTTCCACACTTTATTTTTTTACAGTGTCATAACTTCAGTCATAACCTCTAGGAAAGTATTGTGTCAAACTGTTAGTAGATCTGCTTGATATACTACTGCATTTTTCGCAGTCATCAATACTTACTAAAGTGAGAACTATAGAAATAGATTTGAATATTTTTAAGCTAGATGTGGCAAGTTTGTTTAACAAAATTAGTTTGAGTACAAATGTCCTATTTTGCTTGTGAGTTACAACGTTGTCTTTCTGGATCCTGACCTGTTTCTCCAAAACCCCTGAAGGAACAAAAAAATAGCTTTTTTAAGAACGTAAGATGAACTTAAATTGGACTTGGCTATTTCTTATGAGTTGAAGTTAAGAAATACAAGACAATGGTCTAAATTGTACATGTGAAATTGAGCTCAATTGTGTGTAGGAGCAAATAGGATATCTTGTTTTGATTTTTGTTTTTCTCTAGGAGTTCAATTTTTGGACGCAGGAACAAGCACTTATATTTTGAAAATCATAACAATTGTGAAGCGCTTAAAATACTGTATTAGTCATCAATAGTTAATTAGCATTGATGCATGGTGTTTTGTGTTAACACAAGACATTCAGTTCAAGATGTCATCACAGTGAATTCAAACTAAACATTCTCATTCTTCAGTATTAATGATATGCATATTGTAGAGTGAAAAACTATACTGCTGTAGCACAGTATGGAAAAGTGATCTCCAACTGCCATTTTGATCTGTCGAGTGGAATAGTGCAGCGTATTAAGGAATGCTTCTCCTCTCTCCCCCAGTAGTAATGGGAACAGCAGTAGCTGGAGCAGCCTGGGTTTAGAGGGAGAGGTTTATGAAGAGCATTTGTCCTTTTCCCCGTCTGACAGGTTGGTCTGAGCCAAACATAACTTATTTGTGGGCTTTCAGCAGTGACTATACGACTACAGAAATTAGATACTGCCAGTGCTTAAATGTGTCTTGCATTTTCCTTTCTCTCTCAGAAGAAAGAAACTATGACAGGGAAAATGTCTTTGTTGTCTACCATTCACAAAGTTACCACACTAAAATCATTTATTGAAATCAGATTTGGCTTTAGATAATGCCCTGCATGTTGAAATAGTGATTATATTTATATATATATATATATATATATATATATATATATATATATATATATATATGTGTGTATATATATATATATATATATGAAATAGTGATATATATAACACAGGGAGAGAATGAGTCATTACAGTAGCAACAGAGTGGAAGTAATGTCATTCAACATGAATATAATATCTTTATGGGTGCACAGTATGCTTTTTCCAGAGCATGAAATATAATTGCAACTGTTGTCTTGGGCTATGTCAACAATGGTCTAGATTTAGAACCAAGGGAGATTTGTTGTTTACTCTTTTTGTTGATTCAAAATATGGAGAAAAACACCAGCTACATCTGCAAGAGACAACAGTGCTTCATCGGGCTGTCTTATAGAGAAATTATGGAAAACCTACATTGCAATCCAATAAATATATTTGTCTAGCATTACGTAGAATTTTTCTTCTTCTCCTTCTTCTTTGTCTTATTATATTTCAAAAACTATATTAAGAGCTGAGCTATGATGTGGGATATAATGAGAATTGGATCTCGAATCTCGTTTGAGTAGCTATCCTGCCTGTGTGTTTTTAGTTGCTCTCACTTACTCTTTTTCTAATTCTAATTATTTAATCTGCCATTGTACTGTGACTTTCTGTTCTTGTTTGATATTTTACTTTGCAGTGATTACACTGAAGAGAAAGAATTGGAGTCCAAGGAGGAAACAAATGGTAATGAAAGCACCATCTGCTACAGGGGTACCCACCCCACCCCACGCACCCACCGACCTCTTACACACACACACACACACACACACACACACACACACGTGCGTTATACACAGTCACACATTTCCCCAATGTATCTTTGGTGCAGCTATACAGTTCTTTGGGGCTTCTCAGAGGGGAATTTACCATCCACTTGTAAAACCACACTTGATTTTCCCATCTCTCTCTCTTGAGACTGTCAGAGTAGATCTGAAAGTGTCTGCAGATGACTTTAGTCTAAGTTTTGTGTCTTGCCTAGTCAGCCCAGGAGCGTGGGAAACACAGCCATCTTGTGGGCTTGCTGATGAGAGTTGAATTGTGATTTAACATGTCTGCATGCTTACACCATGTGTCCCATGATTTTAAGTTTTTATTTTGGTTGAGTCCAATCTCAAGGATTTATTAAAGTAATTTTATATCCCCTGATTAACCAAATTAGATTTAATATTCAAGAATGCCATTAGTGACATTAGTGAGATATACAGAACAGATGGAAAACATGCAGTGCTGGATGGCTCAATGATCTTAAAGAACAACCCCTGACTTTATAGCAAATATAATGTGATGTAAAGTGTTTGAAAAGATTTGTTGTGCATGGCAGGCACATCACGTGCAGAAAGGGTCCATGCACAGGGAGAGCGGGCACTGTTAGTGATCAACACAGAACTAAGGGAGCCTGGCCTTGACCCCCAGCTGAGGACCTTGCTCCAGTGGATTGCAGCCTCCATTGCTGAGCAGCCTGTTCTCCAGCTGGGCCATCAGAACAGCAGGGAGCTCCAACAGGTCACTATATTTTGTTGTTTGTTTGTTTTGCATAGATATTTCACATATAGACGACACCTGTTATCATATTCACTCAAACATGTGCAAACATAATCAATAAAATATACAAAATTTAAAGTAGATCACTCCAAACTCATAAACAATTCACCAACTGAACACGCAGAGTAGGATGAAATTACCGTGTTTTAATTCATGTATTTTAGGAGTTGATGAGGATAGAAACTACATGGATGTTGAAATTAAATCAGTTTCATTTATAGCCTCTTGCAACTAAATTCTAGGTCCTCATAACTGCTTGCACACAGTGTAACCAAAACTGGCTTCTACCTACCAGAACCTACCTGTCATTTTTATTCAGAGTAGTCATGGTTTCAATTATCTTACGAGAGAGCGATAGGTAAGTCTCTTTATACTAAAAACAATACCAAATAGATTTTTTGATCTTAATATAAGAGATTCAAATAGCATTGCATTTGTTTCTGTGACTTGTGTGTTTTTGGTCCCAGTCCAGCCCTGCTCTTCAGGTTTTGCCTCATGGACCAATGCAATGAATGAAGATCAAGAGCTCTTAGATTACAAAAATATGTGTAGTTTCCATGGTGTTTGTGTAACACATCTTTCCCTTCTTTAGCTTCCAGAGGTCATGCAGAAGGTGAGGGAGAGGCAGTGGCGAATCGGTGAGCTGCTCCAAGCCCTGTTGAGGTATTATGAGGAATCACAGCTTGAAGACAACAGAATGCATGGTTACAAGTCTCTCTTCCAGTGGCTTCTAGAGCATGTCTAACTTTCACCCACACATGCCTTGCCTCGTATGTTTGTGCAGAGCTGTGAGTCAGCCTTAGTGAACTCCAGCCTGAGGAGTTACCATGCAGAATTCCAGTGTTTTGCTGTGATATACAGCATGCTTGCTGAAACTACTGGCCCCCTGTAGGAAGCCTTCTCTTGAGCGTTACACCCCCCTAACCACCAGGGTGTGTCATAGAAATGGCTATTAAAATTGCTCAGTGTGTGAGTTTGAGTTTCACCATGGACTGAAAGTATTTTTTCCATTCTTTTGCGTTCGCTAATAGATTCCATGTCACATTAATATACTTTTGTTCATGTTGTCAAACAGCCATATCCTGTCAATGAACACCAAGTGGTGTTTTCTGTCAAGGAAACCCCACAGCTTGGGGCAAAATGAAGTCACAGCCATACCTTTTCTCCATGGTGATGTTTCCATTTAGTAAGGAACTATGTAAACAAACTCCTTTTTTCTCCTCATGAAAGGTGTTGTCTGGTAAAACAGAATAAAGAGTTTAAAAAAATCACCACACTCACAATTATTCTATTATTGTATTGAGAACATGTTTTTGTGCCTTTCACAACCCTGAAATACCCTACAGAGGATCACATGTGTTTGTTTCCAGTTCCAATGACACCATACTGTAGGATAATGGCATGTATTAATTTGTTCCCATTGGGATTATTTGATTTTAGCATTGATTGGATTGATTGACGCACAGTACAACGCACAGAAGCATATAATGTATTAGGTATAACCCCATGGGAAGATAGAGATGTTAAGTCTTCTTTTCTGTCAGTATTACATGAAAAATATGTTTGTTTGCTTAATACATTTTATAAGCCCCTGTTTAGAATCCCATTGGAAGGTACAGTGGTGTTAAAAAGTTTGTGAACCCCTCCTTCCAATTACTGCCCCTTCCGATAAATGGTAAATGGTTGTGCTTCATAACGGCTGACTTTTCTTCACTCTAAAGTCACTCTTGCATAAGTTGGTTTATTTATTATTTGCGCAACAAATTAATAATTATTTACTAATTATTATTGTAAATAGGCATTCTAACAGATTTTCTTTGTCATTTTATAAGGTTTTTAATTTTTATAATATCTGGTAACTTTTTAGGTGATATGCTCAGATTTTCAAAAATCTATGGGGTTCACAAATTTTCTAGCACCACTGCATATGACCTCCTATAAGGGAAGTGTGTGCTTTTTATTATTTCTTATGCACTTTGCTTTCGATAGATATATTTGTTTTTAATGTCCATGTATTGCAATACTTTGTTCTGCACATGAAGATGAAAACTATGACATAATTATGAATGGCTTTGAGTAGAAAAAACAAACGCACACCATATGCCAATGATTTAATAAAAAAAAACACTCATAATTATGAATGGCACCTCTATATTGCTTCAATTGTGGAAATGTACTTCCAGATGCACTGTGGTACGTATGTGTATCACAAGTAATCACCTCCCTCCCTCTCAAATCTTCTCAGTACAGTATATCCCATCCTGTTTACAGTTTTCTACTGGTCCATACTAAATCACCTAATTGTACAGTGTACTTTTAAAAAAAATGTATGTTTTATGTTAAGGTCAGTATTGTATAACAATATATTCAAAAGTTAGTCTGGGCTATAAAAAGATGACACTCACATAAACATGCAACCTTTACACCATTTGAAATATGTTAGCAAACCCACACAAGCAACTGCCACATTTCAAATCTAAGATGTGTATATAATTTTTGGCAAATCATTTTTGCCTATATACTGACTTTGCTGCCTTCTTCAAGTGATGCAGCTTTGCTTTGTGCCATAATTCGAGTGGTGTTCTGTAGTGGCTTCCATTTAGCTGTGCTCACTCTTGCACCCCCACCTGCATGGCATTAGGGTCTCTAGTGAGCCATCACTCTTAACTGCTGTTACAGGGACATCCACTTGTCATTGTTGGTCTCATCTGTTTCAGTACAGCATGACCAATAAGTGTCAATGTTTCTGTTATTTGTGTTTTTGTTGATCTATATGCTGCAAAATCTGGGAGCCTTCAGAAATTATTGAAATCTAAAAATGAATACCTGTATGAAATTATCTTATGAAAGAGAAGATATGTGTAGTTCCACAGTATGGTGAGCAAACTGTGTATGGAGCAAGAGATCTTTCTTGCAAACCCATACGACTGCCTCCCCCATGAGGTGATACTGAATGAGTGCTTGTCCCTATACGCATGTGTATAAATAAGGCCAGGTGTTCAGCCTATAATATATTGCTTTAATACTTTGCTTTGTGTACATTCCTATCCTTCACTGAGTTTTTACTGCAATGTTGTGTTATTTAAAAGCAGAATGTCTATGCTAGATGCAGCTTAACAATATAAAAAGTAAATACTTTGTTATTTGTGGTGTTGCTCTCATCCTAATATACCAGGCAAATACGTATTCACTGACTTCTATTTTTCCTGTGTATTTGTATAATCTTGACAAATAAATATAAATTATTCAATGTATCCTATTAATCATTGCTCCTTTTTCATGGTCTTTAGCTGAGATGTCCGTTAGTGGAGTTGTGCAGAAACTTTGAGCTCAAAGTGAAGATACTTCATGAAGTTATACAGTAGCACTACTACATTTGTAATTGTTAAAAATGTGGGTAAAAATAAAGCTTTATTTGTCTCCAGTGTTTTGCTACAGTATATACTGCATAAAGTAGGGTTTAACATGCTTGTCTACACATCAGACATGATTTACAATCTTGCTTGTAACAATGAGGCATATTCCATTTGTATTCCCTGAAGCTGTGGCCAGGTTCACTATCCCATATTGTCTGGCAGGTGTATAACTTGGTTGTTTGTCAACTTTGGATTTTGCAACACTTTGACAACATGGACTGACTCCAACATTTTTCCATGTTCATCAGCTAGTTAGTTAGCAAGTTAAATGTTATGGAAGCAAATAGACACAATTTGTGTGTTTAATTGGTGGTCATCATCTGTAGATATGAATTTAAAATGATAAAACATAACTTTATCATTTGAAGCAAAGTATTTTTAGGACCCCTTGGTTATGAGTTGTGGATTCACAGGGGGCCCTGGACCCCACTGTGCTAATTCATCTGTCTCCTCAACACCAACAGCGCAAAATGTAGAAAAATATATGTTTATGTTCAGGTTCTTAACACTTATGTCCAAAGCCATTTAGAATGACATCAATAAACATTACATTAACATAAAAAAAACAGTTTTTAGTAAAGTCATATGGCTCTAAAATAAAATATATATATATACAGTAGCCTACCAATATAAACATAATTAACAGAATAACAACAATGACTATTAGCATATACAAACAATGACTCTGCGAGGAAAAAATGAATGAAACAAGGTAAACATAAGTCTTAAGACAGTTTTTGATTATCCCAAATATATGGAGAGAATTGGGTAAATTCTTGACTAAATTAAAGTTACTTTTCTCGCGAACCGTTTACCACAACAACTTGCTTTTTTAACATTGTTTAAAAGCTGAGAAAGAGCTCTTTCGTGTGATGTGATACATGTAATATCTGTGTGAAGATTAGTATGGCAAGCCAGTTTAACATTTACCCGCTAGACTGGATATGTATTGCAGATATCTGTAATTCAGTTTTGCCTAGTCAAAACGAACATTTTATATATCCACAATTGAATTCTTCCTATCCATAATTGTCATTTCAGATATCCACAAAGACATTCTTCCTAGGACAAATGACGCCACATTTGCCATTCATTTCTATGGGGTTTATCATTACGGATATCTAAAATTCAGTTGCAGATATCCACTATGTGAATTACGGATATCTACAATTGAACTGTAGATATCTGTAATTCCAGTTAGAGATATATATACAATTTGATTCTGACTAGTCATAACTCCAGTTGAAGATATCTTTAATTCACATCAATTCAAGATATCTACATGTACCTTTTCAGATACCTTGAATTAAGTTTTGACTAGGCGAAATGACATTGTAGATATCTGTAACTGGAATTATGACTAGTCAAAATGACGTAGATATCTCAAACTGGAGTTAGGGATAGTCATAATTTGATTGTAGATATCTATTATCAAGTTATAGATATCTTGAATGAGTTTTGATTAGAGATATCTGAAATTGGAGATATCTATAACTTTTATTCTGCCTAGTCAAAATGTAATTATAGATATTTTGAATTAGAGTTTTGACTAGGCGAAATTACATTAGAGATATCTGTATTGCTATGCAAATTAGGTCCGCATCCCACTTTAGGCGGGAGCAGAGCGTGTTGTTGTTCAAATCATCAAATCATATAGCACCTAACTGTTAACTTGTAATTAGCACTAATTAGCACCATGTCAGAGCAGCCAGGAGTTTTTAATCGTCTTTTTAATGCTGCAGCCCATGCAAGACAGGAGATGGCAGCAAGAATTGATGATTCAATGTTGCTTTGATTTTTCAATTACAGCCAACGCCATTATGAATGGAGTCTCCTGTAGATGGTGCTGGTGCATTTAGTAGGCCTACTAATTTATGTAGGCTACGAAACAGAGATCAAACCAGTTGATAACGTGAGAGTCTAATAAACCACATGGTGTCCCTGAGTTTTAGTTATTTTAGGTGTCAACAAGACATTACAAGACTGCTTCTTCTCCTTCCATTCATAGAAATAAGGAAATAAGCCCACTTCTTCTTCGATTATGTTGGGGAGGGGAAATTAGCCTACGGATCTAAAGAGCAACATCTTGCACAATAATTTGCACTAGTCATAATGACGTTTGAGATATCTTCAACTTTCATTCTGCCTAGTCAAAACTGAATTAAAGATATCCACAATTGTCATTTAAGATGTGTGACGAGTTGAATGTTGTTTTCAATGACGTGATGACAGATATCTGTAATTCAGTTTTGCCTTGTCAAAACTGAATTACAGATATCTCTATCTGACGTTTCGACTAGTCACAATTACGTTACAGATATCTTGAATAACAATTCCAACTAGAATGTAATGCCAGAGGAATTACAATAGTGGATGGAAAGCTGCTGGCTTAATGTTGGTGGGGAAATTCCTTGAAAAAAAACAATAAATCACTTAATCTTTGAGTTCATACAAACCCTCATACCAAAAGACCTTGTGTGTCAAGGCATTCTTGAGATATAACACTCAAGGTGTTTTTGACCTTGACATTTGACCTTTGACCTCCAACATCAATTCACTTCATCTTTGAGTCCATACAAACACTCATACCAAATTTCAGGCATGTATGTCAAGGCATTCTTGAGATATAATGCTCAAAGCATGAGATATGGCTGTGACTTTTATTTTGACACACGGGAAACACTTAAACAGGATGTGTAGTTTTAGGGAGCACCAGATTGTATGCATTAGAAGCTGAGATGGTTGAATTCACAGGTGACACCTGTGCCAGTGTTCTAATTAGCCCGGGAACTACTCTGGGAGCTTAACAAGCGCAGCCAGAGGGTTAAAGCGGAGCTGCCTTTAGGCCATTATGACATCACAGCCTTTGAAGTTTATGGGGGAAAAATTAGCTTTTTAACATTTTTAATCCCTTATTTCTCAAAAAGTATACACTTTTTTAAAAATCTGAAAAATAACTCTCTTGCCCCACTCCAGACCTTCAGAACGGTTATTTCAACATGTCTGTACATTAAGCGGTTAGAGTCGCATTAATTCTTGAAAAGGTAAAAAGAAAAAAAGGTTATAATAACTAGAAAATGTAATTCCAGAGAATTACCATTGCATGTAAATGCAAAAAGCTGCTGTTTATAACATTATATTACTTACAGTATAATTATTCAGATTACATAAGACTTACAGTATTCCTGAAAACCACTTACTTGGTTATATGTTAGCTTAGAGTATATGACAGTCAGTAAAAATAAATTGTTAATTCAATATTGATCAACATTCTTTGTTTTAATTCAGCAGAATGATACTCAGAATACACTAATGAACACTAAACACTAAAACCAAAGTAAGCTTGAAGTAAAAAAATCACAGTTGTTGAAACCAATTTTAAAGTTACCCAATAATGATTAGGGAGAAACCAGATGTCTACTGAATTTGCATTCTTACAGAACTTGATAATGTCAATCATATTATCCTGAGACAGATCTATTTATCAGTGGTAATTCTGAACTGGCAGCAAGAGCTAGAGGTCTCAGTTAATTGTAATACTGTAGGTCACATTTGATAGTGATACAGACTGAAGAATAAGATTCAGCCCATCAGATGATCAGTTTTAGACATAACTTAGGTTAGAATCTTAATTTTTACACAGCACAGCTCAGGTCTAAAAACAGAGGTCTAACAGCACAGCTAAGTTTCACAGATGTCACAGCACAGGTATCGACTTCCACGCGAAAACCTGGCTAAAACACACCGTAAAAAGGCCTTAATATGGCAGCATGCAGGTCACCATTTGTCAAACTATGGGCCGCGGTCCGCAATGTGGACAATGGTCTGCAGAGTGAAATTATTCCCGGGCCATCGTCTGATAATTTGCTGCGCAATTGGTCAAGGAGCCGCGGACAGAAAAAGAAAACAAACATTTCTGCAATTAGTAGGAAATACTTGTTAATTTGGTGTCATCAAACATAGAGGCATAGAATTAAGTCGTGGTATGAGCGTTTATTCAATGCATGCGTGTGCACGTTGGTAGCAAAGCTAAGCTTCAACCTATTGGAAGGCTAATTATGAAACAACATTTAATAGAACGACGTGGATTTATGCAACTTCCATAAAAAACAGAGCACAGACTATATAAAACACTGTTTGGCATTAAGTATAAAAGTCAGCCAAAAGCTATTAATTAGTCATAGTTAAAGATCTCCAGATCAGTGATTTAGGCATGATCTGGTCCGCCATTTCCCATTCACAAAAGCTGGTATTGTGTCTCCTGAATCCTTACATTCAGGCATTCAAATTAAATGTAATTAAATAGCATATAAATATTCTATCAGTGTATGATAACAACGGCACCCATATAACTGCTGTATTTTGAGAAGTATTTCTCATGCAAGCATCATGCAACAATGCAAAAACAATGAAACTATTGTAGGCCTAATTATATTTTACATTAGTAAAGCAGTACTCTGATGTGCATGTTTTCACAAACTTTTGTGAACAATCTTAGCACTTTAAACATTGACTGTTTTGAAGTGCATGTAATCTTTGAGTATATTTATATTATAGTATACTATTTATATAGTATAAAAATAATAATAATTGTGAAATCATTATGATAATTTAATAGGGGGTGGGTTCATGTAGGTGGGCCCTATGACCCCAAAGTATGCCTTGACTGGGCCTCAGGTCAAAGAAGTTTGAGAAAGGCTGATGTAGACGACAAAGCAGCAAGGAGGCATCTTATGATCATTTAAACAAGTTTTATGACAAGGTCGGTGAGGATGGGAAAAATCGTACATTTGTGCAAACTTTGCCCGCACTTCAGTCACAGTCATTATTCATTTAATCGTTAAATAAAATACAGTACACGTCTTGGTTCAATAGGTTACGTGCAGTCATTTTAATATGTTTTAATAAACATTGAACCAGTCCGGCCCTCTGCTTGTAGCAAATTTGTTTTTTTGGCCCTCTAATGTATTTGACTTTGACATCCCTGGTGTAGATATCAGATCTACGTCACAGTATATATAGTTCAAAGGTATGAGCAGATATGTTGAGATATGGTCACATGTTTTTGGGAATGAATGTAAGTGTTAATGTCAGCGACGTATGGTTGGCAGGATGCGCACAGACAGGCACACACGATATGTAATACACGGTCATCACCACACTGGTCTGGTCTGGAACCTAAAAGACAAAAGCAAACAAGTTAGAGTTATACCAAAAACAAGGAATGTGTACAATTGTTCAATACAACTTAGATATTTAAGTGAGGTTGTTGCACCATAAATCTGTAATGGTAGTTAAATATACTAGCCTATAGTATTTCATTGCAAACAATGCAACATTTTGTGTTTCATTCATTTCAGTTTAAGGATATTTGATAGCCAAACAGTTTAAAGTAAACAGCTTAGAACACTTTTTAGGATAAGGGTTTGTTGTCGCTGTTGATAATCATAAACTGAGTCTTAAGGATGGACTATTCTGATATTAAGTATCTTAATAACCAACTTCACGCTTGCGAGGTCTGTCATCCACATTTTTCTATAGATACGATGTAGGTCTACTCTAGGATGTAGGCCTACTACAACTGGGAAGCTTGATTCTTGTGCCAGGCTACCATAGACAGTAAAAGAAATGGACAAACAGACTCCGTCGTTTTCAATGGGAGGGCACTGAGTCAAATAGAACGATTTTTCAGTTGGTCCCCCAGATAGCAATTTCCTTTGGGCCGGATCCGCATAAAAGCCTTTAGATCCGCCTGTAGCGGACATACGGTATCTGACTGTGGGCCAGGTCTACTCCCGATACAGGTTTCAGCTCTGCTAGCAATGCTGTTTTATCACCGGTTTACAGATTTGTCCCAGGTCCAATTTCCGCAACTCAACTGGAAGTCAGGAGATGCGTTTAAAATACAAAACACTGATTTGGCCCAAACCTGTGATACGGATATGAGCCGAAGGACCATTTTTTCACAGCAGACCCAGGTGGTAATGATATTAATTAAGGTGCTGATTCTAAATTGACTGTCCTTTCCCTACTTCATTGTCAACTGGCTGCTAAAGAAAAAAAAGGTATTTTGGAATGGCACAAATTTAGAAACCATGGGGGTGCACTATGTTCCCATGGCCACTTCATTTCTACAGTAAGGCTGGAAAAGAAGATATAGTTGGCTCAATATTGATCATATGTTCGTTTCATTATTTTTATTATTACCTAGCAGTGGTAAAAGTAGTCAATTGTTGTTTGTGTCAGATCTAACAGTGCTATGAAACAACCCCATATTCTTGCCACGCATGCAGAAGTCCAAGCAGTAATGTTAATCAAGGATCTTTGGTTTGCTCACTATCAATCTTTTGACATGATTTGCCAGCCTGGGGTTGGACTAGGACAGCCCAACTTTTCAAGGTAGTATCTGCTTTTTATCTCTGTTGGTTTATTCAGAGACAACAACAAGCAACCGAGCGATTGATAACTTTACTATTATTTTCCAGCAACAACAACTAGCTTAACTTAAGCAAAACAGCTATCACAATAACTATTTTGGGAAAAAACAGTGATAACGCTAACAGGATCACTGATGATAAAAAACGAGTGTAATTGTGACTTAGCCTATTTGCAAAAAGGAATAAATGTGGAATTAACACGACATAAACTTTGTCTGGGATTGCACTTCTACAGCCAGGTTGTTGAATAAAAAAAATAATAAGACACTTATGTGTAAAGTTTTTTTTACCCCCCTTGTGTTTGTAGCCTAGCTTATGTTTATTAGTTGAGCTGTTGGGAAAACGTTACGAACTTTAGCCTGTGTGAACCTATAACGAACCTGTTAGCAAATGTGTAGCAAACAGATTTTTCAGGATAATTAGCCCTAATTACCAATCACATTTCACATGTCAAATAAAGCCGGCTGATGTCTGATAAACGAGTCCGTACCACACACAATAAGCGGACCCGTATTGCATATGATAAACAGATCTGGAACACGTCAGTAACACAGACTACCATACGGAACTGGGCCAGTCTTAGCCCTTATTGGTACCAGATCCGTCAAACGGATCCAGACCAATTTTGGACCGATGTGCGTTTGGACGCCGGATCAGGTCCATTATGCAGATCCGTGCCGGACGTTGTGGTAGGTGTGGCCCAGTTCTAGCCTGGGTGTTCCCATGCTGCCTTGCGCGCGATATGATTCACGCTACTAAGGCAGCCTGGAGACCATGGAGCAAATTTTCGCCTGAGATAGGGAACCAATCACAGAACAGGGGGGAAAGCAAGACGATGATGAGCTATGCACAGACGCATTTGATAGACATCCGTGGCACCCAATAAACGGATCCGGGCATTTTTTTCAAATACGAGAAAATGAACGTTTGGTTCCCAGACCACGTCTCATTGAGAAGTGGTGGTGCTAGCCAGGCTAGCCCAGTTCCGTCCCAGTGTATGTTTGCTATCTGGGCCCCCCAGTACTGCGCAGACTCACACTTAACTTTGTGACGTTAGCCATCGAACTGAATCTTGTAACTCATATGATAGATACACAGAAATTCTTCTCACACTTCCTTCGCCTTCAAAGTCATCAAAGTTAAACATTTATTTATGTATTATTATTAATATCATTCTCACGAAGTCGTGTTAATGTTGAAGCTACCATACATGATCATCTTCAAAAACAGTCAACAAAACAAAAAAGTTATAGCCTTGAAGCTAATCTTCTTTCCACTTTTCCGACCTACGGTCAATCCATCGAAAACCTCTGTAATGATTAGTGCCGTTTTTAAAAAAATTAGGTTTACTTTTTTATTATTATTAGGTTGCCTCTGTGTACAAGGAAGTTTATTGTCACATGCATATAGTTACTGGAAGTAAGAAATGCAGTGAAATTATGTCTGGTGTCAGTCTATTTGTGCATTAATGGAGGGGGGGGGGTAAAAAGTGCAGTAGAAGAGGGGTTTAGTAGATTAAGTGGCAAGGGCTGCATAAAAAAGGTGGGGGAGGATTGGGATTGGGTGGGGGGCACCAACAAGGAGCAAGTGTAATGCTTTACCTTAACATACGGTCGTGTATGCTAGGTTTTACTTATGAGTTACCGTCATAGACAGTAAGGTGGACTGAGCTTCTTATCCAAACAATACGGTTATCTCCCTACGGCGCGAAAGAGAGATTACGTCAAAGCTAGCTACCCTCCAACCGAACAAGCTAACCATTCTTCTTACGGGTAACCAACGTTACGGACGAGGTAGTGGAGTCTGTTTTGCCTTTGTAGTGTTTATGTGGATTACACAGAAGCTACAATATCGGCACAGGATATATGTTATATGAAGTTATGGTATTTCAAAAAAATCCTAGAATGAATGGACTTCTATGGGAGTTAGCAGAGAGGTGGTCCCTCCAGCCTACGTTGATTCTTCTACTTCCGGGAATTCGCCTGCCCCCTTGCAGGCTACCCTTTAATTTATGGGCCAGAATAATGCAGAAATGAGTAACGTTAGCCTAGGCCAAGTAAACATACTTTGTAGCCTATGTTGACAACACAAACGTTATACCTCAACTAGTGTGTTTTAACAATACTTTTGTCATATCAAACAGTATGGCTTTCATCAGGTCCCTTTCCCCAGGTGTATTTAATTAAGAGCCAGATAGTATCCGTACAATATTATCCGTACTTTAGAAGCTGTCTGGTAAACGTTAACGTTAGTTAAAACACGTAAAAGTTGAAGTTGTACATATTGTTTTATATATTGTTAACACAAAATAGGGGCTACGGGTTCACAAATCCTTTTTACAGGTACACAAATGCTATCCTGTGAGTCACAACTGTCAAGAGTCATGCACTCGACACTTTTGCTCCAATCGTTGCAGCGCAGTTGGTGCGAAACACATCTGTGTTTCATAATCTGAGAACATGCACAACATTTGTGCGTAAATGTGAACTAATGCATCCGAAGTTGTGCATCTGTGAAATAATTTCTCATTAATAAAATTCTACAGATCGCTTTGATTTTCTTGCACGACTACAAGTCAATTGATACAAGTGCTCGAATCTGCTTCTACGAGTGACGATACTTTTGCTCCTGGCTAGGTGATATAATAGGAGCAAAAAGATTTGTATGTGTGCACGTCGAGTGAATTGATCGAGAAAACAAGGCGGCCGGATCTGGATCATTCATCTCTCTCCGAGAGTGAAGTATCTAGACTCCTGACATGCAGCCGTCCTACCACATGCTCGCTGGACCCTATACCTACGAGCCTACTTCAGTCCATCATCCCGACCATCGCTCCAGCTATCACACATGTGATCAATGCCTCGCTAACCTCCGGCACATTTCCAACAGCGTTCAAAATGGCCCGGGTAACACCGTTACTTAAGAAAGCTTCTCTCAACCCTGCTCAAGTCGAGAACTACCGCCCTGTCTCACTCCTGCCTTTCCTATCCAAAGGCATTGAACGAGCAGTCTCCAAACAGGTCTCTGACTTCCTTTCACAGAACAACCTTCTGGATCCAAATCAGTCTGGGTTCAAAAGCGGCCACTCTACCGAAACGGCTCTGCTGTCTGTAACAGAAGCCTTAAAAGAAGCCAGGGCGACCGCTCGGTCATCAGTACTCATTCTGCTTGACTTATCGGCTGCCTTTGACACGGTTAATCACCGCATCCTTCTCTCTATACTCGCTAACATGGGAATCTCCGGTTCTGCTCTCTCCTGGTTTGAATCCTACCTCACAGGATGCTCGTTTAACGTATCATGGCTTGGTCAGCTATCTGCACCTCACCATCTCACCACAGGGGTCCCCCAGGGCTCAGTGCTGGGCCCCCTTCTCTTTGCTATCTACACCACCTCCTTGGGACAGATTATCCGTTCGCATGGCTTCTCATACCACTGCTATGCAGACGAGACACAGCTCTATCTGTCCTTTCCACCTGATGACCCCTTGGTTTCAGCACGGATCTCGGATTGCCTCTCAGACATAGCTACATGGATGAAGGCACACCACCTCCAGCTGAACCTCTCAAAGACTGAACTGCTGGTCCTCCCAGCTAAACCTACCATACACCACGACATCAACATCAAATTTGACTCCCTGTCTGTTTCACCTACCAGGACTGCAAGAAATCTAGGAGTTGTTCTCGACAACCAACTAAACTTCTCAGATCATGTTGCCTCAGTCGCCCGGTCATGCCATTTCGCACTCTACAACATACGGAAAATCAGGACTTACTTGACTCAAGATGCTACCCAACTTCTGGTTCAGGCAATAGTCATCTCACGACTCGACTACTGCAATGCCCTCCTGACAGGTCTCCCAGCCTGCGCAGTGAAACCACTTCAGATGATCCAGAACGCGGCGGCGCGCCTGGTCTACAACCAACCCAAAAGGGCACATGTTACCCCACTGCTCATCCAGCTACACTGGCTACCTATGGCGGCACGCATCAAATTCAAGGCTCTAACGCTTGCCTACAAAGTAGTCTCCGGTTCTGCTCCCACCTACTTGAATGCCCTCATACAGACATACGCTACCTCCAGACCGCTGCGCTCCTCAGACGAACGACGTCTAGCTCTACCACCGGTACGCTCAAGCCAATCCAAACTTTTCTCATCTGTTGTTCCTCGTTGGTGGAACACACTGCCAGTTCCTACAAGGGCAGGGACATCCTTCTCCATTTTCAAAAAACTTCTGAAGACCCAGTTCTTTAGAGAACATCTCCTCTCATAGCAACACTTACAACAAGTCTTACTGATCCTAGCACTCACCAGCCGTCTTAAACTGACAAGTAACTGTTAAAAACAGCACTCACTGATGCACTTATTCTTACTGTACTCTAATGTTTTTAAATTGTCCTAAAATTGTTGAGAATTGCTCTAAAACTTAAACTGTTGTTAGTCGCTTTGGCTAAAAATGCGTCAGCCAAATGTAATGTAATGTAATGTAATGTAATGTGAAATGTAAAAGTTCAAGAGTAAGGTTTTTAATGAACTTACATGATGGTAAAGGTGATTTCGCAGTCTTCAGAATTTTGTTTCCTGGTTCTTGACAGACAACCCACTTTGTCAGGTGTCCCGTTTTACCTATGTGTCTTGCCACTATTGGTCAAACAGGTTAGTTTGATCCGTCATTACTACAATAAGCCTGAATAATTTGGCCTGGTCTACAACCAACCCAGAAGGGCACGTTACCCTGCTGCTCATCCAGCTACACTGGCTACCTATGGCGGCCCGCATCAAATTCAAGGCTCTAACGCTTGCCTACAAAGTAGTCTCCGGTTCTGCTCCCACCTACTTGAATGCCCTCATACAGACATATGCTACCTCCAGACCGTTGCGCTCCTCAGACGAACAACGTCTAGCTCTACCACCGGTACACTCAGGCCAATCCAAACTGTTCTCATCAGTTGTTCCTCGTTGGTGGAACACACTGCCAGTTCCTACAAGGGCAGGGACATCCCTCTCCTTTTTCAAAAAACTCCTGAAGACCCAGCTCTTTAGAGAACATTTCCTCTCATAGTACAACTTACTTTAGAGAACATCTCCTCTCATAGCACCACTTACAACAAGACTTTCTGATCCTAGCACTTACCACCCGTCTTGAACTGACACTCAACTGTTTAAAAACAGCACTCACTGATGCACTTATTCTTACTGTACTCTTAACGTTTTTAAATGGTCCTAATGTAATGTGATGTAATGTAATGTTACCCTGGAAATCCAGAGTTGGAACAATGGAATTGTCTCTGCGAGACACTCTGGTAATGAGCAATGTGCACGTTACTTTTACCCCAACATTCCGGGGAACCAGCTAAACTGATGAAGACAGCGCTGCAACGTTGGAGGACAGTGAAGTCCAAAGTCCGAAATCATTCGAAAACATTGGTCTAGTGTTATCCAATTGCGTGCAGTGAGATTTTTAAATGCATGCTTGTTGCCGCCCCTCGAGTTGGGCCATTACATTGTCCGTGGCCAGACTCTTAATCTTTCTAGATTACCAGGGTCTGGATTTTCCAGGCTAATGTAATGTAATAATTTGGGTAAATGTATGCACTAGATTTATGCCTATTTTTTCACATCTTCATGGACACCACAATGATTTCCCTCTTGTGGTAATATTTTCCTTGTAATTATGTATGGTTTGGCAGAAATAGGAACTGCTGCGTCCGTGTAGATGAGAGAAGCAAAGTGTATGTGCATTGCGCATATGCTACATTATGGCAAAGCATGTGCCCTTAAAATAGCACCTTAATAACGCGCCACTGACTTTAGACTAGGTTTTTCCTGGTCTGTGGCGGAATTGTTTTCTGAAACTGCAAAATAGCACCAGGAAAAGTTTGCGCCATAACACGCCTCCTCCTTTTCGCTTAACCTTAAAAGTTAGTATAATTTGTATTTTTGTCATTTGTATTTTAGTATATTTTTATATATTGTATTAAGTGTTAGTATAATTTGTATTTTAGTATATTGAGCATATTATTTATCTTCTACTGTCCTTACTGCTTAGTTGTGTTTTTATATTATATACTTTAATTACTCTTTCTGCTGTTAAAGAAAGAATGTGTTTGTGTTGTATGTATGCTGCTGCTGAGACCTTGAATTTCCCCTGGGGATCAATAAAGTATCTATCTATCTATCTATCTATCTATCTATCTATCTAAACCGCCCCCGGGAGCGCAAGTTCATTCACTAATTTACCAACGTGCGTCTGGTCGGTGTACAAAGTCAATTGCGCTTGGTGCAAAATAGGGCCCTTAGTGTTGGTTAAAGGCTGAGTTAATGAACACTCATCTGAAGACAGCAGCACGCAAAAGGGGGCGTAGATTTCGATCATGGAATTAAGATTAAGGTGCAGATCCAGTTAAGGGTCCTATAGGCCAGAGTGAGGCATTTAAATGTAATTATGGCTGCTATAGGAATCCAATAAACAGTAATGAAGGAGTTACATGTGTTTTCTTTGGCTGGATAAAGACCAGCTGGAATGGTCTCACTACACCCGCAGGAAGGCCAGCTTATAATGCATTGCACTAGTCTAGTTTGGAAAGATCCATGGTCTGCACAATAAGTTGTGTGGTATATTGTGTTAGATAAGGTGTTAGAACAAAATTAGCCCAAGTACTGATCCCTGAGGCATACCTGTAGTGAGGTCATGAGACCTTAACCAATGGAAACACGTACATCACAGCCCTCATTGAGACGGTGACCACGTCTTTCACTGAGAACCATCAGTGGAGTGTCCTCGCACATCCGCTTCTGAAAGAGAAAGTGATTAATTTCAAAGTTTAATTTCACTGCTAGTTATGCCCCTTGACGTGGTAAATCAGTGAACCCTTTCCAGACCCACTCTCAATCTTAATTGAGATGCTGCCTGGTGTCAGTGAGGCTAAAGGATAGCCTCTGTTTTCTGCCCAATTTCATGTTACAAGCAGTGTTGGGAGTAATGCATTAAAAAAGTAATGTAATTACAGTAATCCATTGCTTTTTGCTGTAATGCAGTAATGTAAGGCATTATCAATACAATTTCAGTAATATTTTACTCGGTACAATTCTCAGTAACTCTCAGTTACTTTGCTTTTTTAATCCAAAATTAAGAAATGCTCAATTGGCACCAGAGAAGATTATCCTAGAATTAAAAAAAGTCATCTATGCTGGTCCTGGAATTTGATTGCCTTGTTTAGATGACTGTAGAAAGGGAATTTGAGTTATCTCTGCCATTCATGCAACAGATCTAACATGGTTCGGCTATACTTCTCATTTCAAGCAGTGAGAATAACTAAAATGTTGCTTTTACAGACAAAGATCGCAGCCATTATTCTCTATTCTCTATTTTCACTACAGTCTACACCACTGTAAGTGGAAGGAAAGGCAACCAGCAATGATGAGAACCATTTAAAGTCAATAAACAATTTCACTATGGCTATATTTTACTATATTAAGTTGTGAGTGACCTTTGGCCTTTGGGGCCTACATTGTCCCATGAGCCATAACTGCAACCATTATATTGTTCTTTTGTTAACCTTAAGCCTAGCTTAGTCATTATGCCATACCACATCACCTCCTGCCATGTAATGCATTGAACACATGAATATCTATTGAGAACACCAAATCCATACCACACCAAATTTCCTGTTATTTTGGTGAAAGTAATGTAAACGTAGTGTAATGCTTTACAATTCAAAGATAGTAATATTGTAATGTAACAAATTACTTTGAGATGACAGTAATAAGTAATAAATAATGCATTAGGCTTTTGAAGTAACTTGCCCAACACTGGTTACAACCAATGAAAGGCAGGTAAGACCGGTACTTGTTTGTGACTAAAAGGGGCTGACAAAAGAATATGTAAATGAAGGGTGGCATGGGTGGCTGCCAGATATATGGATATATACAGATAACACTTCACACAAAAATGGCATTACTATATGCACTGATGAAAAATGTCTCAGAAAGAAATGCTACATATAAAATTGGTTCCTTCAAACAGTTAAGACATGACAGAGCTCAGCCCCATATTTAATTAGCACAAGATGTGTGATGCCCCATTGGTGTCTCATCACCTTGACGTCCCGACTGGTGTGGTCTTAAGTCAGACTGGAATCCCCAATCCTCATGGGTTTGGTATGATTCACCCTGTCTACATGACATCACATCCTACAGCAGAGACAAATAAACTTGTGTTGCTGACTGATTCTACAGTAGTCTACATTGTTGGTATTTGACGTGCAGTGTGTGGTAAGTTTGGTGTAATAAGGGGGATCCCCAGTCAACATTAGTAATGAAAAAAGTTTTTCATTATTTCTGGTACTAATAGAAATACCTGAGAACCTTATCTGAGAATTTAGAACCATGAGGACATGTTTTGTGTACATGTGGGAAAATAAATAGGTTAGGTTTTAAATAAATGTAGGTTTTTAAATAAATAATTTCAAATAAATAGGTTTTAAACACCATATAAGGATTATGTACTTACTGCACATGTAGTTTAAGTTAGCCAATGTGACAGCTTGTGTCACATACAAAGCAACAACTTTGTATCGTGTAGAACAACATGTTGAAAGGAACATTCAGATTCAACCAACATTACACTGGAGACAGTTGCCTGCAGCACCACCACCCTCCTTAGCAGTTCAACATTGGTTTCCATGCAACAACATTGTTTTACCTCACGGCACAGTATCAAATGACGGTATCCAGGATATATCAGACAACATGACGACACACATGGCAGTAGTTTGTGTTGTGTTTCTGGGCTGGGCTGCGCTTGCTGAGTGCAGTGTGGAAATGAACTGAATCTGGTGGGCGGCTCCAAGGCTCTCCCGCAGATCACTGCCGGACCAGACAAGGCCTTCATTTGCCATGAAAACAGTCCAACCATTACATAGTTCCAGGCTGTAGATACAGTGTATGGACCACTCACTGAGGGGTGCAGCTGACTCACTTCAAAAGACCAGTGTTTCAGTGTTTGTCACAGTGGAGGTTTTACATGAGAAAGGAAAGACCTTTGCTAATCATTGAGCATCACTTAGGAAGAGGAATTGTCAATATTTCCTCCCAGTTATTTTGACTACAGTGATAGAAACCAAAACACATTAAAGGAGTGCTTTCTTAACCTCCATCTTCTTTCATTATTTTGATATATGGACACCTCAACCATTACACTATAAGCATGTGTTTTCAGTTCATTCAAGCTTTTGTTTATTCATTTGTATAGACCCCAAAAAAACTTTCCCAAATCACTGCAAATGTCAGTAGTTGGTTGTGTCACTGCTAACTATACTCTAACTTTCTATTCACTAAGAAAGTTATACACAATTTTCATTATTATTCAGTATAATTGTTTGTGTTTACCTGTAAGTACATGTATGTTAATGTTAACTAAAAGGAACAACATGTATCTTGAAAGAAAAGGCTCCAGAATGGTGTGTTTCCAATTAACCTCAAATGAGAGAAATTCAACAAAAGACAGATCAGAGTGGTCCAGGTAAAGTTTTGTCACAAATGTTTAGATATTGTGGCTATGCAATGGTACATCAAAGGGGTCTTAAGGGAAGTCTTGAAAACAAAAGGAAGATAGATCTAAATATATTGTCTTTGAATCTTAAAGATTATAAGGGCTCTTCTTGTCAATCTTTATATTGCACAAAGGTTCTAGAATTGGCTTCTAGTTTTGCGATTCATGAACTTTAATTTCTTCCTCTGGAACCACTTTCCAGTATTACTGTATGCAAAGAGAAAAAGCCTCATACCACGATGCTTCCACCTCCAAACTTTACTGCTGGTATGGTATTTTTAAGGTTATATGCAGAGCTATTTACCTTGAAATATGGTGAGTGGTATTGTCAAAACTTCGGAATCTGAAACACATAAACAAATAAACACATATTTATTGTATTGTAATGTGATTTCTTGACCTGTATGCATTTCTGTAGTTAATGTACATGATGGTACATAGCCTTACACAATGCTATGAAGCAACCTGCTACTTTATGTTTTTTATGGCTTTTTAGGGCAGCTAGTTTGTCTTCCAATTCATTCAACTTGGATGTTTGGGCTTACAAGTCTTTTTACAAAACTGCTGCTTAAATCGTGCAATTTACCTAAGGTACTTCAAATGCATTCACAACCATTTTCTTTTATCTGTGTGTGTGTGTGTGTGTGTGTGCGTGTATCTATAGTATCAAGTTCATAAAATTACAAACCCAGCCAATACACATAAAATACCACAGCAGTTTCACAATGCATTTCTTTACTGTCAGACCCAAAACCATAGCCAAATATCATGTTCAGTCTTACGGTCATTATCACATAGATATAATGTCTACCAAGTTCACATTGGGGTCATTCAGAGGATAATCTACTAGCATCGTAGACCCCTCATTTGTAGTCACTGTTGGAGAGTTTCTCAAAGAACATGTTGACACATGCATCTGTGTTGTTAATGCGACACGTAGGTCTAAAAAAATGATAATACCAGCAGAATGATTTTTGCACGAAAACTATGTATATCCAATTTGTGTCTACTCTAATAAACCATTTTGTATCCACCAAACTAACCTACTTATAAACTGTAATAGAATATCTGTAATATGGGATGGGATATCCTCACTAAAACCTTTCATTTTTGAATTGTCTTGTGAAATTCATGCTTATAATAAAACCACAGAATCCCTCTGTGTACCGATGTCAAATCAAAGGGTCTATAAACATTACAGTTGCTACATAGGCCATAAAGACGTGCTGTATAATAGAGGTAAGAGGGCAATCTCAAAAGAGTTTGATTAAGGACTAAGGTGCCTTCTGTTGAAATGTGTGTGTGTGTTCATGGTGGTGGTTTAGGGAACACATCAAGTTGTATCCAGTAAGTACTGAGGCTTTGGATGTTTGTCATGCTGATTAGTATTCTTAAAATGCCCCCATAAGAGTCAATGTTGCACTAGTTTGCCGGTCAGGATGCTTGATTTAGAGAACATGCTAATGCTTATATGAAACATTAATGAATGTGTAGCTAGCCATGGTTCTAGGTATGTAGTGTAGATTGAGTGATGGATGTGTGCTGATCCTACAGATAAGCAGTACCATGTGCTTGGAAGCTACCTATCTACTAAGAAACTAGTAACTAGTGAAATTGAGGAGAAAAGGGAGGAGGTGCTTAGCTATGCCAGAGTTTAATGTAAGGAGAGGTAAGGCCATAGATATAGGAAAGGCAGGTTTAAATCTCCTAGAATGTAGAAGTGGGATGAGTATCAGCTGTCAGTCATTCCATGGGCTCTTCCTGAACTTTGTTTAGCAAAGATAATTAGTATATAATAATTAGTACACCAATTGGCCTGTAGATGATGGTGTTAAGCAAAGGGTTGCCGGTAAAGGATAATATCTAAATTTTCTTACTACATTTCTACAAGCCCGTATACGCACACACACAGGCATGCGCACACACACACACACACACACACACACACACACACACACACATATAAACATACTCACACGCGCGCACACTAGGGCTGTCAATCTTCATCCATAATCCCATTTGAATTTCATTCATTATTATTTTTAATAATCAATTTATATTTGCATATTTATTGCTCAAATTTAGCGTATTATTAATATTAACTATGCATCTCTGTACACTGTATAAACAGGCATGCATTGTGAATGCCACTATAAACGCGTGGTTGACTTGTTATATTGAACAAAAGCTCAGTCTACCAACGATATCTGTGCAACTTGAGTGGTTTCAGTTTCTTTCACGCAGACGCGCACACACACTGAATGAACGCTCATACCACTATCACTTAATTGCATGCCTCTATGTTTGATGACGCCAAATTAACAAGTATTTCCTGATTGGGGGAAATTTTGCTTTCTTTTTTTCTATAGGCCCGCGATTCCATGAATCATTATGCCTATCAGACGAGTGACAAAATCACCGCACATAGAGGAGGGAGGCAAAAACCCAGTAGGCTAATTCTTGCCTGCTTTAGCTGCGGTTCCTCGCCCTCGGACTGTTTACCTACCCAGCTTGTCAGGGTGTAGCATTATCAGATGTGCACTCAGGCTGCTAATTGTCAAGTGATTTCATTTGTGACTTAGCCTACATATTCTGAAGATTACGACATTGCTAGGCTACTTGTTATTTTTCCAAATCCAAAATCGCTAAATGGTCAGGAGTGGTGATATCCGTTGGTGCATCGCTTTCTGCCATTTTTAGATTGTGCATTAGATGTGAAAAAGCATTTCGTTTTCACATACAGTATTCACTAAAGTTAGCCACACATAAAAAAAACTTCCCAAAAAACCACATTCGAATAGTAATTTCAAAATTTGCTTTGTATTGATTTTTTAAATATTCGATTTATGTTCGACTTCCGAAATTCGTTTCAACAGCCCTAACACACACACACATGCACACGCACGTGCGCGCACACACACACACACACACACACACATGCATGTAAACACACACACACATACTGTACAGATGCACACACACAAAGAAACACAAGCATGCACACACACTTACGCACACACACATTTTAACCATTTATTTATGTCCACAAGAAGAAAATGGTACAGGGACACAAATATTAAGAATGCAGTACAATACATATGCAAACCCATGGACAAGTAGCATGCACCAGGTCTTCACAATATCACTTAACTTACAGTAAGTATGATGTATAACCTAACAAGCACAATACTCAATTCTTAAGGGTATAAGTAGCAACGTCTCTGCCATATGTAGCGGCTGCCAATGATAACAGAGATGGCACAGTACTTGCAAGCTGTTTAGCCCTCCCTTTGGCCATCCCAAGTTGTTGCAGCCCTCTTACTACCAACCTGTGTACGTGTCCTAGGCTACCAAATATGAATGCGAGTAGTCTGCACCTACAGTATAGCCTAGCTCTGAGATTGTGTTTAGGAGTCGTTGGTATGTAACTACCTTGGTGCAGAAAGCCTCCTCCATGCTAGAATGAAAGGTGCAGCCTACCTCCAAAATGTACACCTCACTGGATTCCTCATTGATGATAACATCTGGTGTATTGGCAACCAGGTGTAAGAAAGTACTAGGGTTACTATTGCAGTGCTGAAACATGGATGGTTTTACCTGAGAATGTTTGTACATTCTTACTGAGGGTGGAAAATGGTTTGATATGTCTTTCACTATGAGAGGTCTACTATTCTGTCATGACATGCTATGTACATTCCTTTGAAGGCATAACAGCCATTTAAGATGTGTGACAGTGGTTCAGTGATATCTTCTGAGGTGTGATGCAAGCAATGTTTTTAGGTTTTTAGGTACCTGATTTGTGGGAAACCAGATAGAGAGGGTAGTAGGGAGGACTTGTAATCTGGCTTTAACTGTAAATGTGAGAATGTCCTCATTGAGTGCAGTGTTCTTGAGAAATGAGTGAGACACAGAGTGGTCAGCAAAGGGAAGACATGCAAGTTTTCCCTGAAGTTTCAGTCCAGTCCAGTGTTGTTGTTGTTGATGTTGGTGTAAGTCCATAAGAGTTCGCCGACCACCTGCAGATGTAAGCAGATGGCTGTGACCACCATATGTGGCTGTTGCCTTGACGGCAGTGAGAGGGTCAGTTATAATGTCCTCTGAGACCATCACATTCCCAGAGTCAGACCGCACCCACTCCAGTGACACTCCAGTTCGGATGCAAACACATTCATGCGCACGCACACACACACACAGCCATGCACACACTCACACGCACGCACACACACACACATACACACACACACACATAAACACACTCACACGCATGCACACACACAGAGACACATGCACACACACGCATGCACACACACATAAACACAGACCGAACTTCCCGACCTCAAATGTTGTGGGCGGGGCTAAGTTTGGCTGGCACCCAGGCTAGGATGGAGTAGGAGATGGAGACAAATTGACAAGTGTGATTTATTTTTGTGCAGAGAATGTACAGAACTGAGTGGCAGTCATATTTTGTACCGCTATGCAGTACATTTAGTTAGTTTACACCTCATGGTTGGTCAATTGGCAAGTTACAGACAAACGCCCCACTGTTTTTCTCATATTTATTAATTTGCTTTATTCATTTGAATAATATTTCATGTTATGTTCTTAATATTGTCACCAAGTTAAACTAAAGAGATGGTGGTTCGAGAGCAGACCAGAAGTGGTCATGGGTTGTGACCAAAATCCACTGGTGCCAATATGAGATAATATATGGCTGGCAATGACACTGAGGAAGGTGACAAGTACCTCTGTGTGACTTGGCAGTCTGTTAAAAGTTCTGGAAGATGTGCATTCCCATGGTAAATGTGCTGTATGATGCTCAGCTCCTGCTGAGAGAGCTAAGAATAAGCTCTAGAGGGGCCTGCTCAGCAGGGCAAAGCCTGAGAGAGAGCCTGTCTGTGGTTTTGGTCATTTTGCATTCAACAGTGCAATGGTTTTGGCTCCCTGACACACTCAATGTTCAGCTTGTTCAGCGACCTCCTGTCTTGGGCAAGAACAGCTCACATGGCAAAACAAAGGGTATAAATACCACCCAAACCTTCCTGTTCTAACCTCTGCACTCTGTGGAAAATAGCTGAGGGCACAATCAAACCATGGCAAAACAAGAGTTCTCACGGTATACTAATGATTCTTGACTTAATATGAACTGCTGTAGGCTGACAGCTTCTATAAAGGCCAGCCAAGTTCACAAGGTCACTGACGGGGCATTTGTCTCTGTAACCAACACCAGGCTTATTTTAACATGCTCTGCTACATATCCACAAACATGTGCACGTCTGCATCCTAAGGTGCATCAAAATACTAATTGGAAAATTCATGAAGCCGAAGTTGAAATGACATATTATGATGGTAAATACGTCTTTAAGAGAACATTCAGGTTAAATCTACGCTCATTCCTTACTAAATCAGAAGAGATCACCCACTATAATCTGATTGGCTGTCTCTCTTCAAGGGAGCAAAACTACACTGCCCACCCACTGTTTATATGAATTCTCGGTCATTACTTACTTCCTCCCACAGACAAGATATTTGAAACAAGCGCTCATGGCAGCTAATGAATACCGTAGTTACCTGCGGAATCACTTTGAAATGGAGACCGGTCAGCCGCGATTTCATGCTGCCCAGAGTACTGCACCGACTTACAGATCACTTATTTTTGGAACGCTAGCTGTAATTGGATTGTTGCAGGTCGCATCAAGTGTTGCAATTTTGTTACACTTAACTGGGTATCTACGCGAGGTAAGGGGCCAGAATACTATTGTTTATAGGCTTAAATAATTGCGAAGATTCTACATGAAATGTAATAGGCAAGATTTCGGTGACACCTGAAAAGTTTTACTTTCAATCAAGACACCAATTTAAATGCAGAATAGCGGCGAAAAGTTACAGCTTTGCCTGTGATTTTTGGTAGGCTACATCCGTATTTCCTCTTCAGTGAACGCAAAACCGTTTCGCCTTCATGTTAAATTGTTTGTTGAATTCCTCAGGACATTCGACAGACTAGGCTATGCCCCGACTGTGCTATTTGCGCGGTCGTAAAAGTGTAGTTAAGGTTTCGCGAGGGTAGAAAGACGAGGGTAGCCTACAGTGTGCGCGGCATTGTTATGTTTACCGAAAGCTTTCAGTAGCCTAATGTTCATAATGATCCATAACCTACAGGAACCAAAAACGGCATGAGACTCGAGATTAGATTGATTTGAGGGTAGGCCTAATGACTTCTTAAAGTCATGCCGAATTAAAAAGTAGGCTAGCCTGTAGCCTAGTACGTTTTTGTGTGCAACTGGCATCGGAACTAGCAATGGCAGGGGAAGTTTTTACTATTTTATTTTGATATGTGGCTTGTTGCCCATTACTTTGCGACATACGATGGAACAGCAACTGCTTAGAAACATTGTTTTGCGAACTTGGAAAAGACCAGGCTACGCGTAGTCGCAATCGAGAGAGAAAGAGGAATTTCGTATAGTGCAAGAGCAATTTTTGCCACAGGTTGTTGATTTTACATAATTTGCACATGAAATATCAGGTTTTCTAGTCACTAGTGAATTATACGAAAACACTGGCCCTTTCTTGCCCTTGGTGGGAAAGATCATTTGTTTAAGCCCTCCCACCCTTTGGAAAAAAATGTTCTTGGCTTTCCTTTGCTTAGATAGTGGTTTCAAATGAACATAATTACCATGGTCAAACAAGAACAAGCAGAAGTAAAACATGGTAATGAACATCTGCTCTAATTAAGTAGGCTAGGCCTAGACTACAGCCTTTTCTGATCTGAATTTCTGTCCTGATGTAAATTTTAACAAACTAAATAGTCTAAGAATGTCTGACTGTTTATGGGTCTGTAACCCAGAGGAGAGCCTGCACAGACACACGAGGGACGGATTTGATAGTGTTGTATGACAATATGATCATAATAAATAAATAAATAAATATAATTAGCTAAACCTCTTGAGTAAATCTCAGTCTCTATGTCATTAGTGCATCTTTACTAAGATTTTAATATTTTATAATTTTATATGATTATTGCTTGCATGAATTATTAACTTGGTGGGCTATATGTGCACCTGTTGTATTGTAGGCTATACTCTCAAAAAGGAAATAATTCTTGACTGGATTCTATAGCCTAATGATTTTTAGAAGAGAAAGCAGATGTTTAGGTAAACTGATCAATAGGCAGATGATCTTAGCCCATAGACAAGCTGTACATTTTGTATCTCTGAAATAGTTGGAAGAAAGATTAACATTAATAGAAAGTTGAATTATGCAGTGGTAAAAGGGGTTGGGACATCAACCTCTCCCCCCCCCCCCATCTTTGTATTCAGTTTAAAAAGTTGACTACACAACGTGTAAATGTTTAGACTCTTATTCTTCTTCACTGTAAACCTGTAATTTGCTATATGGTTAGGAGGTTAAGTCCACTAGGCATTTTAATTAGCACAGCAACTCTGGCATGTTCTGTGGGTTTGTGTATGCTTAAATTCACTTGGCTGCTGTTTGGGCATTTGAAGGAATTTTGTAATCCAGGTCCAAAACCCCGGGAAGATCTTACAGCACAATGACGCCAAGTACAACACCAACTAGGTTTTATCAGTGCTGATTGCTGTTGATGTCTGAACAGCAAGTCTGTTAGCTTATAATTTGCTAACTAGCTTTGAACAACATGGACACTGAGGATGACTTCTTTCGTGCATTGCTGTCTTTTTCAGATAGACATTTCCTCAACCCAAGAGAAACCATTAGAGGTGAGTGATTCATAAGTTCAGCATACAGATCACATGTTCTTATGTTCTGTTAGTATGCAAAAAGAAAAGTGTAGATGGTTTATGTCGAAATGTATGGTTATCATTTTTACTATAAATTGTGAAACTGTATAGATTGGAGATCTATGAAAGGGTTAAGAGATGGTTCTGGTGGGCATGGATTATGGCTGATACTATTATACACAAATATACATTATGCATACATACATATACACACACACACACACACATACACACACATATATATATATATATATATATATATATATATATACACACACACACACACATACTGTACATACACACACACACAGTCAAAAGTTTGGGGTTTCCATTCCACTCCTTTGTAGACAGAATACCAGCTCAGATCAGTTGCATTGTGTTTTTAATCAGGGCAGCAGTTTTCATATTTCATTATGTGCTTACATAATTGCAAAAGGGTTCTCGACTGTTATAAGAAATGGCTGATCTTTAATGCAATATCTACATTGCCCATTATCAGCAACCACTCATCCAATGTTCCAAAAAAAAAACAATGCAATTGAGTCACATAATCTCAGGTGGTATTCTGTCTTTAATGGAGTGGAATGGACAAGTGACACCAAACCTTTGACTGGTAGTGTACATGGATATAGCCTACAGTTAATCTTTCCAAAACCTTAGTCTGTGTTATCCTTCTTGCCAATGATAACAAAGTAACAACACTAACAGCAGAATATATATGATCTAAATGGAGGTAAATAGGGTTCTGATAAGTTAAAAATGATTTACACGTCCATGGGTTTAAGATTACACCATTCCAATGGCCTCTTCAAAGAACATTTCTCTTGTGTGTAACAGTATGTCAGGGCTTGCACCATGCATATGGGATGAACATGGTACAAAGACACTTGTAAGCGTAGATCCAGCTTATGTGACTCTTATGCTAATTGTTGTACACCAACCTTAAGTATGTGCTTAGTGCTTCCCATATTTGTATGTAAAGAGAAAAGTAAACATTGCTGCACAAACCACAACTGCAGTGAAATATTTCTCTAACCAACGTGGTCAGGTTGCCTGTAAAGAGTCTGTCAACCCAAAAATCAGATGCCTTACCCTCATCTGTGAGACCATTGTTGCAACCTCTGGAATTGAAACCTACAAGTTCTAAGTTACATTCTCCCAGTTGACTTCATGGCATTAACATATTAAACACTTATTCAGTGACCGAAAAAAAATGCATTGCATTGAAGGTGTGTTCCGGTGTCATTGGTAACAAGATAGTGTGGCTTTAACATTCCTCTATTGTCCCCAGACATTTTTGTTGGATTGGTAATGGTGATGTGATGCACTGGCTTTCTCACTTCATACTTAAAAGTAAGAAGTAGTTCTCACTTAGAAGATCTGGGAACGTAGCCTGTGTCACTCGGGTCCTGGTTTTCTGCACTGCAGTTTTGACAGTCATTTAGCCTACATGTTTGTTCATTTGAACATAAAATGTGCCTGAGAAGACACACACATCAGTACATTAAGGCTGGAAGATTTTCTGTTATGAATTCCAAACCATGCTCTGTAATGTAGTTATTGTTAAATTGCTATTTCTAAAACTGATAGTTCCGGTCCTTTATTGTGATTGGCTGAATCACGTTTGATGCTGTTGTAAAATGCAGCATAAACATACACCTTGACCGCATTTCGTTCTTTATTACTGCGCTACCATAACTTGATACAAAAGTTAAAGTAGCTGCGTCTCGACGTTGCTTGGCAACCATTCAGATAGAGGAAATATATTTATTGGTGGAAGAATGATTATCTATGGATAAATCGTTACATTTCTCATTGCTGTGCCTTTACTTTATGAAACAGTTTTAGAAAAGCAATAAGCCACTCCGCTAGTCCGTCGTGCCTAACAACGCCCCTTAGCTGTTCTAAATTCAGTGTAACCTACAGCCCTTTCGGGACTTATTGCTTAAATCATAAGTGATAAGTAGACAGTTAGGACTCATTTAAAAGGAGAATTAACTAGAATATAGAAACGTTGATATCTCATAGTTGTGTGAATACAAGTCAGTCTTAATCTGTGGTCATCTCAGTTCTTTGGAGGCAATAAAACAAAATACAGGGTCCTTTTATAAATGAATCACTGAGAAAATTTCTTATACAGAAATTACATCTTGATCAAATATTTATATGTTGAAGCTGAGGCCGCACTTGAACAACTGCTTTAGTTGGTAGCAGGTCCAGATGCTGCTGTTTATGTAGCATGAGGTGAATGACTGTAAATCAAGGGCAAACAAAACAATTCTGCAAGCAAGATGTGCAAATGTTCCCTGTAGCATAGAAAATTAATGCTATACATGTATACATTTGGGTTCTCTATATATTTGATAGCACCTGGGGAATGTCACCTCAAAGCATGTGTACTCTGGTAAATACCAAGTTGTCAACTGAAGGACCGCATAGAGGAATAATGGAAAGTTTACTCATGCTTGAACCATGTTTACATTAAACAAATTCCTATCCTTATTTCTCAATGGGATTTTTTAAAGTGTTTTTCATCTTGCATAAATGGACTGTGTGTTTGTGTGGATTATTTAGAGATATTTAAAAGTGCGTCCTAACATGAGATGGAAAAAGCATTACACATATAATCAAACACAGAGAAAAGAGAAAACAAGTTGCACCTGCAGCATTGCAGAAATAACACCCAAAACTTAGTGACCTGATAAAACCATTATTTTTCACAGGAACATAAACCAATGCAAAATAGTCGAGCACTTTCCTCAGAAGCTGTAGACATATATTTAAACAGGCATGTAGAGACACTACAAATAGCTTTTTCAATGCATTTCTGTGTGTAATTATATCATGATAATGATATTTCCTACATTTTCCACATCTGTAGGAGATTAGAACGGAACCATACCTTGCAGATGCCTTGAAAGATCAAAGGAAAAGTTCGCCAAAGACAAAATGCCCCAAAAAGAGAGAAGTGATCCCTGAGGCACATCTTCCTATTAGAGGACCTATTGATTTTTCCAATAGTAAGTATCAGCCATTGATGTTAAACCTTGCCTAAGTACTTGATGTTTAGATATCGAATACACTGTGTATTCTACTTTGAAAAGGTGTACTATCCACAACTGCCACACAAACTATAAGTGATGCTCAACTTTACGTGTACTCAAAACAATACATTTAGCCCAGTATGACTGAACAAAACAAAAGTAGTATAGAAAAGAGACTGAATCTCACTAGATATGTCTTGTGATATCTATGCTTGCATTAGCAGAAGATCAGAAGACTGTTATGATCCACTGGAGCAATGAGTATGGGCGGTTGAAGAAGATCAAATATAATGATGGGCGGATTCTGGTGGAAAAAGGTGGATTATACTATGTTTATGCCAAGACCTGTTTCAGGCACTATTTTCAATCTCCTGGCCAGCCAGATGTGAGCAACGCCCAGTTGATTCAGTATGTTTACCATGAGAAGCACACCCAGTCTACTATCAAACCTATCCTGCTCATGAAGAGTGGTAGTACCATGAGGTGGGATGACAAACACTATAATATGTACTGTGTGCAACAAGGGAGGGGTATCCATCTCAGTCAAGGGGATGGAATCTTTGTGAATGTGTCAAACTCGTGGTTACTAGACCCAGAACCAGAGGGTAGTTACTTTGGTGCTTTGAAATTGGGCACCTCTAATGAACTCTGTTAAAATGTCATTTAAAGGAGAATTCCGGACAATTTCAACATGGATCTTGATCGCTAGACATGGCCAAGTACTGTCGATATGGAAAAAAACAGCCAAAATAGGTGCTAGCGAACTGGAGTACCTGGAGCTACTGTCCAGTGCTCCCAGTGAGTTACAATGCTTTATCTAGGGGCATCATCTAAACGTGCCTTTAACAGACTCAAAATGTCATAAAAAGTCATTACTTGTGAAGAAACCGTTTAAATTCAAAGTTTGTACTGTCACATCTGCACACTACTCTGTTTACCTTTTCCTGCAACAACAGAATTCCCACAGTACTTTAGCGCGAGAATAGAGCTAGCTTTCAGTAACATGCAAGCTCAGGCATCATTTGGACCGTTTCCATGTAGTTAGTTATTAATATGGTCATAACCATTACAGTGCTCAATTACCTATTTTTGAGGGTAAATAAACTTAAAGTTTTCGCTGCGAAGCCGGCATGACCTCGACAACAGACTCTTTTAGGATTTCCTGGAAGCTAGTGATGGAAACTGAGGTATGTGACTGTACAAACTTTGAATTTAAACGGTTTCGTCACAATTAATGAGTTGAAAACACATAGTTTTGTCACAAGGACCCTGTTCATGTTGCAAAAAAGATTAAGAAGTTAAGAGGCAAAAAGGCACGTTTAGATGATTCCCCCAGACCTAGCATTGTAGCTCACTGGGAGCACTGGCCATTAACTGCAGCTACTCCAGTTCGGCAGCACCGATTTTGGTCGTTTATTTTTTTATCCACAGTACTGGGCGATGTGTAGCGATCAAGATCCATGTAAAAATCGTCCGGATTTCTCCTTTAAGTCTTTTGAATTTTTTAAAAATATTATTTTGAAAACCACTGAATTGATGTATTGCGTACAGCAGATGCAACCGCAATCATCAGTGACACAGAAACCCAGTTTTATTTTGAAACAACCAGCTCTGTTCACACAATTTTGTATAAACACATCATTGTGCGTCAAAATTCAAAAGTACTGTATGTGTCATTTCTTGCAGTACTGTTTATAATGACTTTCACTGACCGCTGTTAACTGCATTATAGCATGCATATCTCACCTTCATGGTAAACCAAGGAGAGGCCCCAAAAATACCATTGAACAATGTGAACATGCCCATGATTAAATGTATTAACTCTATCAAGGGCTGAAATGTAATCAATCCCCATTTTAAAAACAGTACTTTGTTCTTTTGTTAGCAGTTTATTTATCTTTGTAGTCCATTTGCAAGCATACTGTATATAGCTCGCAAAAATGTAGCCATGTGATCTACTGTCACATTTCCAAAGGGATGGAAATGGAAGTGTTAGTGAGACTGTGTATGAGTACAGAACTGAAAATGCACCACATGGTTGTGAATTAAATATATAAATTGGATATAAAGTTATCCAGTTTACAGGCAAATTCAATATGTAGTAAATGATTCCATGTTGAAGAAATAGGGATAGTTCTCTGGAATTTCTAGATATCTGCACAAGATGGAATAGAGATGCATTTGAGTTTCATTTTAACATGAATCTTTTTCTCAATGACTTTCTCAACCTTATGAGTTCTGATTTATACATGTGGCCTTTTGCCCACAAGGTGTTATTGTGGCACATTTACTGTTGTACTTGTAATCAGGGTTAGTGGTACATTTTATGGGATGTATTTACAAAGGATGACAGAAAAAGTCTTGGCTAACCTATTGCACAGAATTCTATCCTGCGTTATAATGAGACATCAAAATGTAAGATTTAAGATAGCTGGACTGTCTGTTTGTCAGTGTAACAGCTGAAATCACTGACTAATATGTGGAACCAAATTGACTTTGGTGCACTATTAATTTAAAATGTACGCGTTTCTTTCTCCTGTACCTCACTGAGTGTGCAAGGGAAAATGCACTAAAGTATTTATTTATTTGATATTCTGAAATAGATCATTACTAAATGTTCTATTGTATGTAAAAACATGTGCATTTGTTTTCTGCTTTTCTATAGTTTGTTTTCAGAAGATGTCTTTTGGTCAATTCACCTTTTTTCCTGATACACAGTGTCTCTGTTTGAAAGCTTAAGTGAGTGGTTTCTCAATTGAGGAGCTTATGTATTTATCTTCACATGACAATTCTGTGTGCAAATCCTCAGTCAAAAACAGAATATATTAGTTTTTTTTAAAGTTGCTTAATATTTCAAAACAAATGTTGTTAAATAATATGTTTATTTATATCATTTTAATTAATAAAGTACTTTTCTAAAATCAGTTGTATACCTCCACCTTTTTAAAGAAACTTGTTATTGTTCTTGGTATTGTTCTTTGATTGGTTTTATCAGTTATTATCTATGTGGTCATGATATTCTGACGGACCTACTGAAATGTCTAAAATGTAATGCATTAGATAGTTCATGACATTTGCTAATATTTATGTATACACAAAAAGAGCAGATCTCTCACATGCTACAGAAAAGAAAGCTGCCCTAAAATAATGTTCTTCCTTTTTCATGCTGCAGTGTAAAGGTATGAGGAGTGGGAGTGTGGAGGATTCCCCCAGGGTGTAAACCAAGGGAACAGCTGCATGGGCTTGTGAATCATGTTTACTTTGCAAGCATCTAAAATACATCTTACAACCTTTGTGTGGTGCAGAAAACTTTCACGTCATGTGTCTTTGACAAACTCTTACCATATTCTACAAGACGAGGAGCTCTGTCTTGATGGATTGTTGTCATCATAATGTCAACAAATGTCATGCACTCTGAGTTACGAGTATGGGTTGGCCTACGACACTGTTATGCTCAATAAGATCACAGTCAGTGAATTGTTGGATTTGTTTGTAAACTTCCCCTGAAATAGTAGTAACACTTTATTTGTCCCAGAAGGGCAATTATTTTGCAGAGGTAGCATGCAAGGTTACACGCACACACATAAATACACACACACACACACACGCTTCCACAAGATAAGTCAAAACACAGAATTAAAAATAATAAATAGAACAAGAAGTGTATGGGGCAGAGGGTTATCTCCGTGTCCTAGAGTTCAGTAACTGAACAGCAGATGGTATGAAGGAGTGTTTGTATCTGTTGGTTCGGGCTAATGGATATTTAAAACGGGAACCAGAGGGTAAGATCTCAAATTCGCTGTGCAGAGGGTGGGTATAATTTAACAGGATGGATTCAGCCTTCTTAATTGCCTGTTCCTCATACAGCATAGACATACTTTTCTGTTGGACACCAGTGACTCTACTACACACCTTAATGACTTTAGAAATGGCATTTTTCTGTTTCACATTGAGCAGGGCATACCAACAGATGGCTGAGAAGGTAAGTATTGACTCAATAAAAGGTCTATAGAAGAGAGTCATCAGGGATTTATCTACATTAAACCTTGCCAGCTTCCTAAGACCGTATAAACGCTGCTGCCCTTTTTTAAACAACATGTCTGTTATGGGTAAAAGTTAGCTTGTTGTCAATAATGGAACCCAGATACTTGTATTGCTGGACTATCTCAATGTCCTGGCCATTGATGTTTGTGTGGTTACAGTCTTTGTGTCTAAAACAATAAACATGTCCTTAGTCTTAGACACATTTAGCTCCAGAAAGGCTTCCTGACACCAGTTCACAAAATAGTCTATGATGGGGCCATGAGTACAGTAAAGCTATTTATTGGCTACATTTTGGAGCCCCCTCTGTCTCTTGTGGCAGTAGTGCCTGATGCACATGGTGGTAGCAACAGCACTGCCTGGACTACAGAGCTATCCTGAAGTATACAATTTTAGACAATAAAAGATTGTCTAAATACCGTTGGGCTGTTTGAAGTTGCGCTGCTTGCTGTTGAAGGGAATGACAGATGTCACTCTCATTGGAATGGCCCACCTCATTCCTGTGTTCCAAGAACTGATCAAACTGAGTGACGTCATCATGATGTTTTGCTCTTGCCTGTCTTTTCTCCCTCCTAGCCTGCCAGTGACCATTAGCTCGGTTGTTGTTTGAGGATCCCTGTCACTGTGGTGTTTCTTACACCGTCTACCTGATTGGCTTCTGAAAATTGGGTTTTAGTTTTTCTTTCTGGACGACTGCAAAGACACATATTGACCTTGGCATGCTTTATGTAATTCAACCATTTGTCTTCCATGCTGGAAATGAGAAGGACTATACAGGATACAAACCAAATGCTGACAATGTGGGGATGCTTTGTGAATTGTGAATAAAAAACAATGCTATAATTTACAAATCATGTCAACCCTATATTTAATTGAGGATAGTTCAAAGATGAAGTTGGGTGCATTGTTCAAAAGGGTTCCTCTGTTTCTTAATCAGTCATGGGTGTGTTTTGGGCATAACATGCTTTAAACCAATGAGAGTGACATCTGTCATTCCCTTCAACAGCAAGCAGCGCAACTTCAAACAGCCCAACGGTATTTAGACAATCTTTTGTTGTCTAAAATTGTATACTTCAGGATAGCTCTGTAGTCCAGGCAGTGCTGTTGCTACCACCACGTGCATCAGGCACTGTGCGTAGGGCACCAAGAGACAGATGGGGCTCCAAAATCTAGCCACTTACTTTACTGTAAACTGATTTTTAATCTTCTTAGAGAATGTTTACAATGCACAAACAGCATGCTAGATAAGAATGTTACTTTTCGGATTCTCTCTCAATCTCCATTAAGATCTTACTTGAACGTTATGCAACTCCATTTAATTGGGAACATGTCTGAGTGTGCATGAGCGGGATAGATTAAAAATACAAGAAACGTTTAAAAGGAAATCATGAAGGCAACAAATATGAGGCTGGAGTAGATTGTGCAGTTATCCGGTTCCCTGGAGCCTACTGACCCGTTATAAACTGTGAGAGCCAGGGCATTTTGACACAGGCTGCACTGCACTCACTGGGATTTGGAAAATGGACAAGAATATAAAAAGTAGTCTTTGCCTTTGTGTAACGGGACTGGTGAGTCTTGAAGTCTTCAATAATTTGTTTTCCTTAAACTAAGCATTTACATGAAGCATAAGATACATGTATGCCGATTGAAACACATTCATTTTTTGGAAGGCAACATACAGAGATCTACTTTTCGTGCATATTCTTACAAAGATATCAAGGATAGCACAATAAAGCTAAAACAGCTTATTTCCATTGTGGTGAATGGAGTGGGAGTGGGGTGGGGTGGTGAACAAAGCAGAACCATGAAGGTGATAAATTATCACATAGCACAATGCATTGTCACAATAAATACTACCATGACAATCGCATTAACAGTTAACCACTATTGCGTTTCCTATGATTTTCAAGTCCCTAGACAAACTGTTCCAAAGGACAGCGGCAGAATATAGGACTGAATCACACAGGTCCAGAATCTAACAGGCACAAAATCCATAGAGCTACGTCTAGTGGACTACGAATGTCTATGCCTAACCAGGTAAAAGTAGTCCCTAAGATTTGGAATATCACCATACAAAATCCTATACACCATGCATAGTTTCACTCTGTCATTTACCTTCAGCCACCCCATATTTCCATAGTGTGAGGGCTCAAGGTTTGAACTAGGGGGTAGCCCTAACAACTTATCTTAGTGAAGCACTGCACACAAGTCTGCACAGATACACACACAGGTGCATACATACACACAGATATTCACGCAGACGCATACAGTACATACAAAACACACACACACACAAAATGTAGACATACTGCAAAGAAGACATACCGCAAAGTAAACTGTTGTGACAGGCACAAAATGGCAGAATTATACTTTTAAGATTTTGCATGTATAAGCACGAATTTGAGTTTCAACAAGCATTGGACAACATGTAAGACTTGTGGTTTACTTTGAGTTGAAGCAGTAGGGGATAGAGAGAAGTTGAGAAGCGTGCTTTGTTTTCTTTGGATAGTATGGCAACACCATGTCATATTATGTATCCTTATGTGGTACATCTGGTTGTTAATATATTCTTCATTTGAACACAGACATACATGCACACAGGAATGTGCACTTCCACTCTATATGGGCTCACACATGCACACATACACTCAAGCACAGGCTCTCACACCGAAGCAAGATGTCCTGTGAAGAGACGTGACCACCTGGAGCCGAAAATCGAATCAAAAATCATCTATTCCTCATCAGCCTTGTGTAGCTACAAGTATGCCAAATATCATGTAAAGTGGAATAACGAGGATTCAGTGAGCCATGTGGACATGGTGGCTGCAGTTTCATTGGGTGTGAAGGAGTACCTGCTGTTGCATGTGGCAGTTTTGTTACATTGAAGTGAATATGAAGATGAGCCTGGCTTTAGAACATTTGAGCATTCTGTGAAATTAACATGTATGAATGTTGTGATATGTGATATTTGTATGCATGTACAGTATACATAAACACGAATATGACTTACATTATACAGCAGATAAAATAAGTAATGTGTCAAATATATTTTTATGTATTCATTTTTGGCTGATACTTGTATACAAATAATACATAAATAATAAATAAATATATTCCCAAAGCATTATATTTAATGGGCCTTACTGTTTATGTTTCAAATGATACAAAAATTGTTTTTATCAGAGGGCTTGTCATATTTTTAGTCTGGATTGCTTACTAACACAGCATTCATTTTCATTAAGGATGAAATCTATTTCATCATACTTGATACATCATAGCTTTTTGTGAGGAGTCTGGGACCCATGGAGTGAGTAGTGAGGTGCCCTTTTTCTGTCTGCTAATTACACCATGAAGACAAAAGAAAACTCCAAACAACTCAAAGAAAAGGTTATTGACAAGCATAAGTGAGGAGATGGATACAAAAAAAATTCCCCTGGAAGTTCAGTGAAATCCATCATTAAGCAATGTAAGGAATACAATTATTCTTCTTGAACGGTCACTCAGTTTGTGGTGACGACCTGCTCTAGGCAGATGTACACATTTGCCATATTCCTTACATTCCTTAAAGGATAATTCCGGTATTTAGCACTTTGAGTCCCTTTTCTGGTTTGTTTGGGATGAACTAGAGTGGTGGACACCGAAATTTTGACGATAGGTCCTGTCTCGACTTTCTGACGCCTTTGACTTTTTCAGAGTGGCTGGCTATGGGCATGCACAAACATGTCCTTAAAACAACCCTTAACGTTCGTTTTCAAAACTGTGCAACTCACTAATTATTACTCTGCTTTCACTGGCAGAGGGGATTTCAACTACATTCAACATTCAACATTATTTTCATTAAGCAGAGTACAGGTACAGAGCCAATGAAATGCAGTTGACTTCCAACCACAAGTGCAAAAGAAGCATTGAATACCAAAGTGCAGGCTGAGTACAGTATCCTGTGTAGTTATGTAGACGATAGAGATTAATTATCTCAAATTTACAGTGTATAGTTAGATAAATACAGGTTTTCCAGATGACATGTCTACAGTGACAGATACAGAGTATAGAGGGTTGTAGAGGGCAGGTTATGGAATATAAAAAAATAAATATATTGTGTAGTTTTGGGTGTTATCAGTGCAAGGCATTGAGGAAACATTACAGAAGTAGAAAGTAAACAGATAAACAAGTGAACAGCTAAAGTGCAAATGCTAGACAGGTCCGGTGTAGTTTTGTTCAGCTGTGTTACAGCCTCTGGAAAGAAGCTGTACCTGAGCCTGCTGGTGCGGGAGCGCAGGCTCCTGTATCTCCTGCCAGATGGGAGTAGACTGAAATGACCATAGTTTGGGTGGGTGGCGTCCTTGACAATGGATTTGGCTTTGATTGTACTGTACAGTGTTTATGATATGTGTTGTGGATGGAGGGGAGTTGGAAGCCAATAGTTCTTTGGGCAGATTACAAAACTCTTTGTAGTGCCTTCCGATCGGCAGTGTTGCAGTTACCGTATCATACAGAGATGCAGTTTGTGAGTATGCGCTCAATGGTACAACGGTAGAAGTGTGATAGAATTCTAGGACATAGGTGTGCTTTCTTCAGGGTCCGTAAAAAGTGAAGGCTCTAGACTGGAGGAGTTGAGAGACCAAGAAAGATTTTCTGTGATGTGGACCCCAAGGAACTATAAGCTGTAAACTATTGTAAACTAGTGCAAAAAAAGTCCAAATTAAATTCAAGATTCCATTTATAGAAGTAGTAAAAGTGGAAATATCCTGGGGTGGGGATGGGGGGTAGGGTTAGAGTTTAACACTAGGATGACATCATGACAAATTTGTAGTGGTCTCTTAATTTTTTCTTCAACCTCTTGAAGACCCAACCCAACTTCCTCCCATTCTTCTACTTCTGACCAGGGGCGCAGCTACCCATTTTTTGAGGGGTATGCAACAACAAATTATTTTTTAAGAAATTCTGCCGATTTGAACTTGAAGTATTGTTAAATGTCGCATTGTCACTTTAAGAGAGTCTAAACGGTTCTCATAACGTCATTTTGCCAGCTGTTGCTCACAAAGGATAAGGCTGATCCAACTCTTTGTTTGCGCCACATTGACAGCACAATATTAAGTTATTACAAGAAGTCTTCATTGTTAGGAAATGGAGACATGTAATGAGTTGTTGCTCGTGTGACATTTCTGTTTGCAGTTTGCCATTAAAAGTGCATGAGCATGGTAGCCACCTAGCTATCTGAATGGAATAGGCTATGTTTCAATCGGCATATATGTCTTAACAAACGCTAGTTAGTCTGTTAACATTAATATTTGCAAGCCTCCAAGCACAGACGTCACACTTTAAATCCTACCTGTTGCTTTTCACCATCCACTTATTTAACTATTGTCACCTTGACATGCCATCTCATTTTCCCTTTCTTTTTCTATTTTTAGCCCCCGACAGCTTTTTCGCTGTGTCCATCTTTTTCCATAGACGATCTTATGAGATAGGGCACCTACTCTAGCCTGTTAGTCCTCTAAAATGTTATTTAACATTGAGGAAATGCAGAAATGATTTAGAAACGTACAACAGTAGCTACATATAGAAAATACCAAATATATTATTTTATTTTTTCTACCATTGCTTTGGCGCCCCCGTGGTGCTGCGCCCCTATGCGCCGCATATAGCACCCACTTTTTGCGCCATGACTGGTACTTAAACTTCTCAATGATTGCGCAGGTAGTTGTGTTTGTTTATGTTTATAGTTTTCAGAGCTTGGGCTGCCTACAGACACCACTCAGCAACGGGCAGCTAGCGGGTCGTGAGGATATGATTGCTGAATGTGACAAAACATGTTAAGGGCTTGAAATTGCGTACAATCACTGACTGTACCTTTAAGTGGTATTCATTTTTACGCTAAGGTCTCCTTTGTGATGCAGCTTGAACGTTAATCCTTATTTGTAAGTTACTTTAAATAAACCTCACTCCCTCAAAACTCCTATTGGGTATTCACCAGATCAGTCAGCTCCGGTTCACTCATATTAGCTACTCAATCCAGAGCCTCTAACAAAACCCACCCAAAAGGTGTAATTTCACAGTCACAGTCATTTCAACGCGGGTCCCGTGCCTCCATGTTTTCAATGTAACCATCAGTGGTGATTCTAGAAAAATGTTGATGGGTGGCCAAGCTGGGGCACAGACTCAGAGAGGAGTGACACATACACAGAACATGTAAAATGTAAAACAATACATATTAAAGCCTTACATTCAATATCAGATTATTAAAATACAATATCAAATACATATTTTGACATATGACAACAAATAACTTGTTCTTGTAGAACATCTGAAGCACATAACTTTGTAGATGGAATGCAAGTAATAGACTATTTTCAAGTAAAAACGGTGGCGAAATAGGAGTTTTCTACCATAAATAAGCTAGGTGTGCATGGAGAACATCTTCAACACAATGGCAGAAATTGGTTCTTGAGTCCATTGGCATGCGTACCCATAAATATATAGCATCAATCATTTGACCAGCATCAAATTGATGTAAAACGCTTGTTTTGGCCACAAATAACAACAAATATACTTGGATACGTTTTATGCTGACCAATTATCCCATCTCTGGTGGGGTGGCACTTGGCGTGGACTCTGGGGGTAGCCTGTGCATCCCCATCTGGCTCTGCCCCTGGCAATCAGTCTGCTGCTGTGTTGATGTCTATCCAGTTGGGTGAGATCAGCAACATCTCATTGGTGCTGTTGCTAGCTTAATACCAGCATTATCTTGGTGGATTGCATCATTGTCCATATTTTGGTTTGTTTGGATAGAGCCATTGTACTTACAATGAGATATATTCATTACAAAGTAATCATTAACCCAGATTCTACGAGGTTCTACTGCAATATTTAGATATGAAACAAAATCTTGTCTCCAGCTACTGTGCATATTTACCGCATATCTTATCATCTCTTCATAATAACTGTAATTATCAGCATTACTTCCAACATTTCTATATTTGGTTATGAGATTGTCAGAAAGGTTTTTATGATCTGTGTGGTTAATCTATGTTTTGATTCTGTATTTTCACATTGTAGACCCGCATGCCCCTTCAGGGCTATTTGTTGTCTTTGCCTCTTTGACCTCTGATGTAGTGATGTTCTAAATGACTCAAGCTGGGCCATGCCAACATATGTCAAATTTAGACCTAAATCAGCTGGGCTCCCAGACTTCCCAAACCACCAGCAATAACAAGCAAACACACCCAGACTGAAGACTACAAGGAATGTCATTCATATGGTCCTGATTTTCTTTCCCTCCCCATCACATGCGGATAGGAAGGGGTTAGACTAAAAGAAATGGCAGTGACTCTGCAACATTTGGTTACGTCCTTGCATAGACAGTAAACCACGAGTTACAGCCAAACCACTGGTTTTCGGTTCTCCAAATCTTTGCTCATATGCTGAGAGAATCCACTTAGCACGCAGGCTGTTGTACATTTTGTTTTAGTATGCATGTGAATGGTGGAATGGAGAGAGGTAATTACAAAATGAGACCGTAAAAATATGGACTCACCTGCCATAAGTATTTTAGGCTACAGAATGATGGCATACAGTACTTAGCCTCAGCATTTCTCAGACTGTATTTTCTATCGCAGCAACTGCAAGCCATCTATGGCATACAGTACTTACCCTCAGCATTTCTCAGACTGTATTTTCTATTGCAGCAACTGCAAGACTACTTATCTCTGTAGCATTGTATCACTGAATTTGCAACGTTTTGGGGTTGATTTGTATCTCCACATCTCATATATGAGAAACAGTGAAACACCAACGTAAATGGAACACATCAACAACCTAGAACATGCTGCTGTGAAGGTGAAGTTTTCTGCAGGTTTGTGACAATACTCGGAACTGTTATCAGCTCAGGGATCACACCCCCACATGTTCATTTTTGAGTCACATTTTCCTTGTTATCTGACCTGGCCATCGACACTTGAAATGCCACAGATGCGCGCGCTAAGTGAACAAGAATACAAAAGGAGATGCAAATGTGTAAAAAATCATGTCACTTCCTTTAGAATGACATCATGATGAAGTCTTATAGTTTCTGTAGAACTCATGTTAGGAGTTTAAAAAAAATAAAATAAAAAATTATTTCAGAATATTTGTCAAGCCACACTTACATACTGTATCTCGCTTGTGTTGTTGAGAACTGTATGCAAAACTTGTTAGAGGACAAAGGTTTATTTTGAACTGTGGCTAAAGATATATTTAGCATTTGTTACACATTAAAAAATGGATTGTTCTGCTCCCTGATTATGATTGGCTGAATCACGTTCAATGCCAAGGCATATGGAACTCCAGCAGCTGTTCTAGAATCAGTTGAAACTACAGCCTCTTGGGGCTTATTGCTTAGTTTTCTACTGTATAACATATATTATACTGTAACTGTTATTTTATGGTGTAACAATATCACAAATATCAACAGTACATTTCAAAAGAAATACAGCTTAAATATATCTGATTTACTGTAATCTGATTTCCAGCTCTAGTGCATAACATGCACATATTATCTACAATCTCGTTATCTAGTAATTACTTGGGTTTTCACCCTAAGCAACATAGTTAGAGGAAGTACACAATATGTTGTCTTTTCACCCCAGTCAGATGGCGCCCTGAAGAAAGACAAAGCTATATTGACACAGTCATATTGACCTAATGAACATGAACTCCTGAATGAAAAACTCCAAAGAATCAATTAGGTTATGTGACCTCACTGCAGTGCGGTCCCTTTCTATTGTCTCCATTTGCCCATACCACACTGGCTACTTCTTTGCCTTTCGTGAAGTATTGAAGTGATAAATGTTTGTTCCATTTTCATGGATAGATAGATAGATACTTTATTGATCCCCAACGGGAAATTCAAATACACTCAAATGTCAAGCATGAGTTTGATACATGCAAAGGCCAAAGGCCAATCATTCTGATATAATAAACTTTGAAGCTTTTGAGAACATCCAACTGAGTGTTGAGTCTTATTGCTTCCCAGGCCTGCCTCTACGTCTTTACCTCTCCAGGGACAGAGCTCAAGCTAACATTAGACTACAAGAGCTGGACTACAGCATGCATATATCTTACTGTCCCATTCTTGGTGAATGCAGCAGTGATTTGTTTGCTTGTGCTCTATCAGAAAATCCAATTCCAACAAAAGCAACTAAGAATTGGCATCTTCCTCTGTGGCTTTCGGATCAACAATCAATTTGGTATGATTCTGGTGCATGAGACAGAAGACAACAGACATCTGTTTGGCATTACTCTGCCTGTGTGATGAACTCGGTGGCAGGAGCTGTACTCATGCAATATGCAAGCATGCAAACGTGTATTGGAAAATCCCCCAGTCAGTCTGTGTGCTTAGACAGCAGTCAGTGGTATTTACAGTTATGACGGTTCTTAGAAGTCAGATGAAAAGTATGTTGGAAGAGTAAGAATTCAAAACACAGAATGATTAAACTTTCTGACTTAAATTCCTAAATTCTTCAATCTACGAAGCGGAACAATGTACAGTAAATGTTGTGCTGTGCAAGAATCAATGGCAATGAGCCACACCTTCCAAAATCATTTCAGCCTTGCTGAGTACTGTTATGGACATAATTTGTGAATATTAGAAATAAGTAAAAAATGCTGGGCTGTCTCACCCCCTTTCCCCCACCCCCTCAGTTAATGATCTCTTGTTAGTAGAATGATGAGGCAGCAGAAGCATTTGGATCTTGGACATTTGGTGTATCTTATGAATTGTTATTTTCTAGCCAATATGCTCATAAAACTCATAATCAAAACACTAAACCACGGCTTCCTTTCCATTTCTTTTTACTAGTTGTTAATCCTATTATAATTGAATTGCTTAATTGTGTAAGAACACTAATGCTAAAACCATGCAATAATACAATCATTTGAGAGATAATAGTTATGTTAGTCTTCTGTAACACAAGAATTACCAGCGTTGATAATAAAAGGTCTATATATATATAAAAAAATTCACTAGTGGTGTATATATAGTAAGCCAGTAAGCCTCATAAGTTTTTGAACCCATGCTAAAGTTGACTAAAAAGAGGAATATAAAATCATCTTTTGGAAATTGATCTTAATGCCTTAAGTAAAATAATGAGGAAATATCCAACTTTTAAGGACACCAATTTTCAATTTCAATTTCAATTTAATATCACTTATAGAGTGCCAAAACATTGCACATGTCTCACGGCGCGTTAAACAATCAGAGAAGGCCCATGAGGAACAGGGGCGGGGAAAAACTCCCTAGAATTGGAGATACATGTAGGAAGAAACCTCGAGCAGATCCACGACTCAAGGGCCTGACCCATCTGCCTAGGGTCAGTACAGAACAGTAGGGTCTGCTTACATGATAAATGAATAAGTTAGTTAGGTGTAGAGAAAAGAACATGCATGAATCTTATTTAGTGTCAGAAAGTTCAAATAGTCCATTATAGGAAATGAATTGTCGTAGGGCAAGTAGTGGGTCAGGAATCCGGGCAGGGGGGACAGTAATAGGTGATCATAGCGCAGTTGTAGGGATGGGACTTCAGGTGAGATGAGTGAGATGAGGGCCAAACACAAGGATATTTCTTTGTGAATGAATAATGTATCGTAAATAAATAAATGTTCTTCCTTAAAATACAGGGGTCATAAATTATTCGCATCCCTATGGTAAATTCCCATAGAGGCAGGCAGATTTTTTTTTAAAGGCCAGTTATTTCATGAATCCAGGATACTATGCATCCTGATAAAGTTCCCTTGGCCTTTGGAATTAAAATAGCCCCACATCACCACATACCCTTCACCATACCTAGAGATTGGCATGGTTTTATTTCAGTTAGTTTCAGTTTATATATACACACACTAGACACTTAGACATTTCCATTCCACTCCATTATAGACAGAATACCAGCTAAGATCATTTTTGTTAAACCATCATTCTATTCCCAAGGGGAGAAGTTGTAGGACTTGTTGTTATGAGTTGCAGGAGAAGAGGGAGGGAGTGGAGTCCTTGAGAGATGTACTGTTTTTCACATGGCAGGTGGCAAAGCAGGCAGTCACATTATGCACCACTCTGCACTGCTCTTGTGTTGTCAGTCAACATCAAATATGTTATTGTTTCACAATGACAATTTAACATTTTAAATGTTTTCATTACATGTACTGGTGTCTGTTTACTTGAGTGACACAAATGATATGTGGCTTGGCATCATGGTGCATATCATAATACATTGATATGAGTGACCCAAAAGACACTCGTTCAAATGCACACCAACAAATGAATATGCTTTTTTCCTCTGCTCCACAATGTCTTTCTCATATACACATACAGTATCCTATGAGTACATATATGCAAATAACAGTTTTTCTTGACTTCCTTTCAAATTAGTCTTCACCGCTCTAAGTCCAAAGAGTTGGGCTCTGCTTTGCAAAATGATTTCGCCAAGTTATTAAATTAGCTTTAGTTTTTTTTCTTCCTCCGTCAATGAAATTAGGGCCCAAGATGAATCATCAGTCTATCAAAACCTTCACAGGCTCAAGTTGTATGATACAGTGAGAATATTTTGGTCTGGGTTATTTTGGATGTAAGCGAGGAGAAAAAAATGCACAAAAACAGTTTCATTGTAGAGTTACAGCCTCAGTTCTTTGGAGACCTGCTTTGGTAAGACACCACAATTGCTCTAACAAGGTCACAATATTGCAACCTAGTGATGTGAAACTAGGTTGGCTGTCTATAGGTCTCTGTTCATAGGTTTGCTGGCCATACAGTATGTCTCTCCCAAGGCTCCTGAAGTGATTATGCTTGATAGAAATGAGAATAGGATGGAAGTTCATTGGCATCACAGAAGATATTATCAAGACAGAGAAACCACAGTATGGTCAGGCCTTTGTTTCATGTAATTTCTAAATTAAGTCACTGAGTTTATTTGGCAGGATGCTCTCAGAAAACCAAGTTGACCCAAGTTTTTTGGGTTCATTATAATTGTTTATGGTGTTGTTGCACTCATTTTGACAATACCCTGCATGCGCTTTGGAGCAGTCAGAATGTTTTTGTTTTGATACTTTTATACAAAGCTTGAAATTCTATCCTTTTTCTCAATAAAAAAAAAAAAACAAAACAAACATTTAGAAACACATCACACTCGGGCAGACAGTAGAACTAATGGAGCAACACATATTTCTCATTTCAGTTTTTGTTTACATGCCTTGGTCCCTTGATGCTAATCCCCCTATTACTTGAATAGTCACTGACAGCTAGCATCCATGTTCAAATAAACGAGAATGTTGTAAACCATTCCTAGATTTACTCTGGTTTTTAATTAAGGCTCTCAGCTTGCTGGATACCCTCACAGCAGCATGGCCACAGAACAGTGTCCTGGTGGTCTCCAGCATGCTGTGGTTCCTATCTTCTTTACTCCTCTCCTGTTTGTAAGCAGAAGGTTAGGCAAACAGTCAGACAGACAGTGTATTATCAGATATTACTGTACTGTAGAAAAGATCAGATGGATTTCTAAGAAATAAATGCCTTGGTAGAAAAGGTTCACAGGACCAGCCATGTGGTAGTCCTTAGCCTCAGAAGCATTTCCCCCCGATGTCTACGCATGCCCATGGATATTAGCTGTGAGTCTACAAGGCAGGCAGCTGAATTGTTCAAATGCGTTTCTCCCAAACCAGAAAGACTAATATCATTGTAACTATATTACTACTGTATAGTCTTACAACTGTGCAGGTTCTATGAAGTGAGACTTCAATCTGGCAAAATGCCAGTTGGTGTGGAAATGAAAATAAAAAACTCTTAAATCATACAGTACAAGCTATGAGGGGATTCAGAGGTGTCAACAGATCGGTCTATTCCTTGTCTTGAGGGAAGAATCCATTAGGATATACTGTAGGAACAGCTTGAGACAGTGGTCAAGATCTCAGAGTTATATGACATACAATGTCAACTTCTTATCCTATGATAACTGGTTTGTACATTTCTAGACTTCCACCAATCCTCTTTTCATATCAAGATAAGATCAGAAGACAGGATAGTTTGCACTTTGCAGATTGTGTTTGTCTGTTAGATATTGCACCAGTCAATTTGAATCAGAACCGAGTGAACCAATGTGCCTTTCATCTGTCATTTTGCCTTTTTAGACCACAAAACCGATCAGAAACAAAAGTTTAAAAGTATGGTGACCGCCATACATTTTAGATTACTATTCTTTATTAGCTTCAGCTTATTGTATTTAAATTGCATGATTGAGAATGTATTTAAGCAACACTGTTTCTGTATTTGCTTGTGCAACACTATGTTTCTGTATTTGAGAATGCCGTTGTGTGTGGAAGAGAGACAAAGAAAAAGATTGCTTATGTGTTTGTTAGTGTAAAAACCTCACTGTCAGCGCTGTCAGCCAGCAGTTGAGGCGTGCCTCCGCAGCCTGTCTTGTGGAGCCGATTTTCCCCAGGAAGTACAGTGACTCAGTTGTGGTTGAGTGTGGAAATCTCTGCATGCTAGAGCCCTGCAGCTGGCATACTTTCCTAGTTCACTTCAAGGTCCTCTGTTGTCCTGAAGTATCCCTGTGTTCCTACCAGGGTAATATTTCAATTGCCACATGAAAAAAACACTACACAGAGTGCACACTCTGGCTGAAGAACCGACATGGTCTTAAATAATCCTTTCACAACACATTTTATTTTGGTTGATATTTTAAAACCATGAGCCATATTTTATCATCAACAATTTCAGTATAGCACTTCATTTTGATAGTAAATGACTGAAATACATGGTACTTTTAACACAAATACAAAAAAACAATATAAAATAACACCAACACACACAAAAACATAGAAAAACAGCCAAAAACATATCAATTAACTTTTCCGACACCCCTGGCTAATAACCTCCAGATCTCTTGGGTGTATCATTTCTTTATATTTTCCTCAAAATTCTTTTGTGATATGGGTAATGCTGTGACCTAATTTGTAGAGGGAACCACCCACGGGAAATCCCCTCCACTGTTGCTGAGGTAATCAGGGTCTTGCTAGCATGCCCATTCTGCTGGTTTCTTGGGGGAGTGGAATTGGGGATGGGGGTGGGGGTGTGGGTGAGGGCTTTTTCATTATAGTCTTAATCACCAGATGGATGTTTGACATCATCTTGAATATTGCTTTGTTGAACTGAGGAGATTTCTACCTGTCTTCAAAAAGTTAACTCACATAGTGAAGCATAAAATCCATAACATCTGGTACATCATTTCATCTACCATGAATTTCATATAACTGTATATTTTTTTCTGTTATAATGTGAAGAAAAATGTACGAGGAAAACAGGCAAAAGAGGTTAACATATCCAAAATGTAAATTGAGTTTTTCTAACTTCCTGGGATGAGATTGATCCTGTTTCCACAAAAATAAGCTGTGGCTCTTGTTCTATTGGTCATCAAACAGAACCCTGGGCCCTGAATCCTTTGTTCCTGGTGTTCTATGTTTCTTGTCTCTCTGAGGGCATAAAAAGAGTCTTTGTTCATGGTTTATTAGGTTTGCAGCTCTGGGAATGTCTCGTGCAACAGGATGTGATGATTGGATCAATGTGATTTGTGGCATGGGAAGAGTTCCTGGGCTGTGTGTGCCCACCTGCACTCACCTACCGCACGCACATCACCAGATGGAACAGCCTTCCCCTCCTACACTTCCTCATAATCACACTCCTTTTACATGAGTCACATTTACAGCGCATAAACTCTACTTAGCTGAAGTATAAAATGAGGCTGCAAAATAAGAGTGGAGAGTGCTTTAAATGCCGACAATGAACATTATGTTAAATAAAATAAGAAATAATAAAAACAAAATAAGAGATGTTTTTCATGACATACTGTGTATGGTATAAATACACAATAAAATGTTGCAAGCTTGCTGATAGTTCCTGATGGTTTGTTTTTCTGTAAATTAAAATAATTCTCTCATCAAGTTTGGTTCTTTAGTAAAATCAGTGATTTGAATGGTCAGGCCATCACTTAGATGTGTAAGTGCAGCTAGTTACACACAGAGCAGATTTTTTCCATGTGTAAGTCTGGTTTCCTTGCAGACCAAAGCCTCTATGCTACACAACTTATACACTGCATATTCATAAACATAAGCACATAATCCCATACAGACAATGCCCCTATGTGGAAACCTAATTGTTGACATTGTTGAATTGGCATTCAAACGGCATAGAAAATCATTTTTAAATATAGCCATAAGCCGCAATAAACAGAGTCCAAGCAATACTGAAATCGGCAGGTCGTAGCAGAGTGGAGGAGGAGGGCAGAGTCCAGCACCATGGCCAGTAGGAGATAGTCCCAACATCACCTTCAAGCCCAAGAACTTTGAGAATTATGTTTGATTGTAGACCTTGAGTCCTGTTGGCAGCTCTCAAAAAGGAGACTGAGGACCACTTCAACAACAACGACCCAGAGTGGGCATGACAGGTCATCCAACTGATCACCAACTACAAAAACAACAACACAACTGCCCACGGTGACACCTCACTGGCGGAAGAACTTAAATGTTCTTTCCGAGGTGGTCATCACACTCTCAACAGCCCACCACAGCAGCCACAGCTCTCTGTGCAGGAGCACGAGGTCAAGCATGTGCTTAGAACAATGAGCCCATCTTGAACACTGGGGGAGTTGTGTGAGGATGCTCTCACACAGGAGGCAGACACAGAACCACTGATCATCAATGGGGAGTGTGTGCAAATATTTCAGTTTTCAAGTTCCTGGGCACACACATCGCTGAGGATCTCTCCTGGTCCACCAACACCATTGCAGTGGTCAAGAAGGTTCAGCAGCGACTCCACTTCCTGAGAATCCTCAGGAAAAACAACCTGGAGGAGAAGTTGCTGGTGTCCTTTTACCGTTACTCCATAGAAAGCATGCTGGCCTATTGTATCTTCACCTGGTAGGCCAGCTGCTCAGCTGCAGACAGGAGGGCCCTCCAGAGGGTTATCAACACCGCCCAGAAGATCACTGGCTGTGAACTGCCTTCCCTGGAAGACATCTTCAGTTCCTGCTGCCTCAGCAGAGCAGCCAACATACTGTTTACTGTTCATTTTAACTAAATTATTACTATAAAGCGTCTGCTAAATACAAAAACCATCAGGTGAGGTTCACCAACAGGAGCATACAGTGGAATAGGGTGTGTTGAATTAGGATTTATCCAATAGTACCTCATTCAGGCATATGGGTCAAAGGTTATGTGCATTAACGCATGTCCGAAACGTCAATATGCTTTTTTGGAAGTTGAAGCGCCCCCTAGAGGCCAAAGGGCACCATATTTCATAGTTATTACGTTGGTGGGTGTTACAGTCGCTCCTGCTCTAATAGGAACTGGTAGTGCATTTCACCAATGGGGAACAACAATTAAAAAAGTTTGGATTGCCCTGAGCATAGGGGTGGCAGAGCCAGACGTCGTTCATCTGAGGAGCGCAAAGGTCGGGAGGTAACATATGCCTGTATGAGGGCATTCAAGTAAGTGGGAGCAGAACCGGAGAATACTTTGTAGGCACGCGTAGCCAGTGTAGCTAATACACGTGTAGCTTATTGCTATTACTAAAACACAAAGCCCAGGAGGTGTCATTGCGAGATTATGTGAGAGGAACATTTTACTGAAACATGCTCTCATTTTACTAAAACATGCTCATTTTACTAACTTATGTGCTCGTTTTTAATTAAATCCCCTAGCCTGACAGATCATTATAAACATACTTAAAATGTGTCACACATGCATAAATGTATGCTGTAATGTAGGCTCTATTTCTCCACATGCACAGTAAACCAGTGTACACCTCTGGCAACATGTCCTAGTGTGTGTGCCCAAGGACTGTGAGAAATAAAAATGCATGAATATGATGATGACATGCCATGCAAAACTTCAGCTGTCTTTTTAAGACACTTTTGAGCGTTGAAAATCAAAATGCAGTCTATTTCATCACAAAGAAATATTTCATACGCATAACATTGGACTAAGTATACTGAAAACTGCTGGGGTCATCAGCTGGGGTTTGGGTTAAAGGAGAATACTTTTTGGTGTATTAATAGTATTTTAATTGAGTCAAATGCAATGATATGTGACAGAACATACATAACATAAGGAAATCAAATATTCACCTGCCATCATATTACTGTATTAAAAAAGCTGATGGCAATTTTGTTGTTTGCCAAATGAATAAGAAGTTTTAACAGACAACTTATTTATTTTGTATCTAATTTTGTATCTTAATTTTGTATTTAAATACAACCCCAAAACAGAAAAAGTTGGGACGTTGTGTAAAATGTGAATAAAAACAGAATGTAATAATCTGCAAATCTCTTAAACGCATATTTAGTTGCAAAAAGGACACAGACAACATAACAAATGACAAAGAAAATGAAAAATTTGACTATTTCATGGAAAATATATGTTCATTTTGAATTTGATACCAGCAACATGTTTCAGAAAAAGTTGGGACAGGGGTAACAAAATGCTGACATGTTGCTGGCATCAAATTCAAAATTAACATATACTTTCTATGAAATAGTCCACATTTTCATTTTCAACATTTGATATGTTGTCTATGTCCTTTTTACTGCTAAATATGGGTTTACAAGACTTGTATATTATGACATTCTGTTTTTATTTGCATTTTACACAACGTCCCAACTTTTTCTGTTTTGGGGTTGTAGTTAGTTAATTAGTCCCTTATTGAGTGCCACTGAGATCTAAATATCTTTTCAATGGAGTCCTGGAACTTTAAAAGCAAGATTTCTGAAGAGAACACATCTTTCACGTCATGCTGAAATTCTCTCATTAACTCAAAAGATTATAGGCTTGCTGGAAGTCACCATTGCACTGACTGACAATATCCTCCACAAAGCCTTTCTCATAGTGAGGGAAATGACTTAAAAGCCTCATCACCACCCAATCCAAGTCAGCATCTACAAGAAAAAACATATAATAACATCATCACAATGAGCTGCCACAACATTAAAACTGGAGTATTTTCCAGGATAAAGAAGATGGGGGGGGAGAAAGTTTGAGGGAGAGAGTACAAAGCTTTGTTCTTTCATTCTGCATGGGAATTGGAATAGGAGTGGAATCCCAGATGAACCCCCTGACCGACCAGCAGGGCAGACAACAGCAGCTCCAGCTCCATCTAGGAGTGTAAGCGTCTGCTGGCAAGGGTGGGAGAGCATTTGTCTACACCACACCACATCCCCTCTGCCAACCCTGCTCCACAAATGGTGGCATCCTGATCAACCAACCACACACTAAGTGGGCAGAGCAGCTGAGTAACAAAAGGATGCCTCCATGACAACACAGGCAGTATGAGTACTTGAGTGAAAAGGCCCATCAAATAACCCTTGGGATGGTGCCAAGACACAGGAAATGGAGTAGGGCAAGTGGTGAGAGGGTATGAGCCTAATCATTGTGGTCATCTTGACAGACAGAGCAGATGCAGTATGGAGGGGCCTGATAAATCAGTGCTCACAGCAACTTAGAGACGAGATGGGACGCATAACATACTAAAAGCCAGATCTTGCAGATGAATGGTGTCACTATTAGTCACTATAATGAGTACAACAGAATTTCAATGCATATCCAGCTGAAAGCTTGCTGGGATAGCCTCGGCTTAAGAGTGAGACATGTATACAATGTCTTTGGCAATCAGAGGCAGGACATCAGATTTTGGAAATGGCTGGCTAACCCCAAACCTCAATGGTGGCTAATGCAACATATCATCTCTATGATTTTAGTGTAGCTGGGGCTGAGCACACAAATTTAATGTATCATTAAGGATTTTGGAAGACATGCAGGCACAAGGTGAGGCAAAAATACAGCATTTGCATGACAAAATCTTAAGAGAAACCATGGACAAAGCTGAGAAATTATTAACATATGGAACTAGTTTTCGATCATGGACAGGTTTTAAATGTTTTTAACTGTAGACAACTCCCAGCAATAAATACATGGATCCTACTAAAACAAAGTGGAACTATGTGCCAAATTCCTGTGCTGTGTGTAATATTTCTAAAAAATGAACTGGGCTGAAGATTTATGACTTTTGTATGATTATGAATACAACTGAAAGAAAGTTGTATGGGATTAAAGTTTCTTACTAAAAAGGATAAACAACTGTGACAGAGAAACAAAATAGTCCAACATGTTGTCCATTTAACCCATCTGACTTATCTCCACTCTTGGATTTTGTAAGTCATGATGAGCTTTAGTAAAAACCTTCAGGGTTTTATTTTTTATAATTTATAATAAAATAAGCTATGAAGTAAAAACTAGAACAACTGGTTTCCTTTAGTTAATATTTCCAAATGATTGAATCATTTCTTCAACTCCTATTTACTTCCCTCTGTTTGTCTGGATAGAACAGAACTCAAAGATCGAAAGTTGATGCATATATTAAACCAAGAACATGATACATATACTTTGTGTTAGAAGTAGTTATTTCAGTTATATTGTAAATCTCATGCTTGGCTCACCAAACTCCTCTTTAGTGTTGGTGCGGATGTGTTCTAGAGATAACACAGCATCCTCTTGTGGCTCTTGCTTCAACTGACAACCTCCATACTGTGTTCCAAAAGACTGCTCTGTGTTAGTGGTGCCAGCCTGCAGTCTGTCCAGGAAAGCCAGGTTTGCACTGTTCTCAAAACAGATATATAGCATTCAGACAACACACCAATCAGTTATCCAAAATACTGTATAGCTGCATTACTATTACTACAGGTACACCCCCCTCTCCCACACACACCATTACACCATAACCTCCTCACACACACACACACCATTAAACCAAACCCCCCAAACACATAGACCATATTACCCACACACCTTCCTCTCTCTACACACACACACACACACACACACAAACACACACACACACACACACACACACACCAATCCCCCCCCACACTCAATTCATCATTCCTTCAACTGTATGAAGTCTGCAGTACCATGAGATGAAAAACAGCCCCACACCATGATGCCTCCACCTCCAAACCTCACTGTTGGTATGGTATTAAGGGTGATGCACAGTGCCATTACTCCTCCAAACATGGCGTGTAATATGATATCCAAAATGTTCAATTTTGCTCTCACCTGACCAGACTACATTCTCTCAGTATTTCATAGGCTTGTCCAACTTTAAACTAGCTTTGACATGTTTTTCTTCAGTAATTGAGTCATGCGGGGTGAGCGTGCATAGAGGCCATGGCAGTGGAGTTTATATGTGTGGATTTACTCTGTAACAATTGAACCTGCTGCCTCCAAGTCTTTCTGGAGCTTTCTTCCGAATGGTCCTTGGCTCTTGGGCTACTCTTCTGACTATCCTTCTGACTTCCTGGTTAGAAATCTTACCAGGAGATCCTGTGCATGGCCGGTTGATGATGAAGTGATGTTCTTCCACTTACAGATAATGGCCCCAATGCTGCTTACTGGAAGATTCTGAAGTTTTGAAATGCATCTGTAACTAGTTCCATTGATGTGTTTTGCAACAATAGAGTACCGAAGCCATGATGTAGCGTTGCCAAGGCAGCAATTTCACTGGATCTAAACAAATCAATCTACCATTAGAAATCACCATAGCGGTGGCTTTCTTAATCTATTTCAATAATTTTACAACGTTTCTAAGACGTTAGTATATTTTTTTTACACTGTAGGAATCACATACTACAACATATATTCATACCAACACGATCAAATTTGTGACTACAGAGTTTTATTTTAGCATGGGTTTCCTCCGTAAAAGAGACCTGCATGTAACTTCACAGCATGCGGTTAAAATCCTTAAATTCACGGACGTGTTTTGGCTTTATTTTTTTGGCAAAAATTGTCGCTCTTAACAACCGCCAGTCTTTGAGAAGACGTGAAATATCCACTGGAATTTTGTTTCTTTCTATTACACCTGCCAGGGAATCCGTGTTATGTGGCTAAGCTGCTGCCTAGCAGGTAAAGCACGTTTAAATGGCTATAGTCTACACTTAAAACAATTTATTAGCTAGAAATGATGCCACATGTCTATACATTCAATGCTATTTAAGCCACTTCGAAAGTTTGTTTAGATACAGTGATTCTGCCGTCATGGAAACGCTACGTCACACTTCGGGACTCTATAAGGTTGCGAAGGTGATTTTGTGGGTTCTAAAATATGCTGCACGATATTCTGACGATATGCTGCACTGAATCCTTCACGTGTTCTTTCATTTGTCCAGCTAACTTTTCCATTGAAACTAGCCATTTATGATTGGTTACAAAGTCGACATTCTGAAATGTCCTGCATGATCAAAGTCAAATTAACCAGTCATCACGCAGCCACTGTGTCAGCAGTACGAGCGCTGACAGTGACGGTGCATTTCTGATGTCAGATTATTATTTACTAGACTCTCTCACGTTGCAGTGTTTTACTTATATGAAGTAGCATTAATCAATATGATGGTGATAATGAAGCAGAGGGGGGGATATCAAGACCAGAAGGGGGATAAATGCCCCCCATCCCCCTGACAAATCACACCCTATGTACCTTAAACCCCCCCCGTTAATGGAAAATGTGAGGTATGACCGTGGGTCAAAAATCATGATACAAACTGAAGTGCTGAGTGACATTCGAATGAGTTGACAGTCATATTATTATTATTATTTTGGAATATGACCGTCAACTCATTCGAACTCAGCAACCATAGGATTACATCAGAAAAATGTGTAGTGGTCTCTTGATTTTTTCCAGAGTTGTATGTAAGCAATATGACAGGAGTGGGAATGGTGTTAGGACCTGTTGGTAAAGGATATCACCACAGCCGTAATTCGGCCATAGCAAAGATGGTTGATTACAAAGATGCTTCCTGAGAGGCCATTTCCTGTCCCCGGGTATGTGTGCAAATAGGTTAGCAGTAGTACACACCCCGCACGAGGGGGGGCCATTATCCCCCATTTATGCAGTGATCGGGCTCCCTTTTTAACATTAAGGTCTATGGCAGAATCCAAGAATTCCCCAGAATTTGTCAAAGCCTTATTTTTCTGAGCAATGGATGCACGTTTCGGACACGGTATCATGATCTCCAAACCCTCCTTCCCATTTCAGGAGAATGTTGTGACAGTATGACCCTCCAGTCAGGAGAAAATCAACATTAATGAAGGTGTACACCAAATTTGTTTTGTACTCCGGCTTCTGTCTGGCGTGGAACAGAGGCGTTCAAACGTCAGTCATACGTCAGTGACACGCCCCTGTGCAGGCGGGGACTGAACCAGAGCCTGTCTCTGACTGAACTCCACTTTGCCCTCATAGACATGAACTAGGACGACCCATCTTTCTACGCATTAATTATCTTTGGCCATAGATACGAGGCCGAAGGCCGAGTGCCGAAGGTAATTACAGCCGTGGCAATATCCTTTACCAACACCATGATCACACGTGTCAAATTTATAGTTCAATTACCAACTACAGTAATTTAGTTTTCAAAAAGAAAATTGGGTTTTTGATTTTTGTTTCATCCTCCGCCCCCCAAAATAGTTTTAATCTTAGCCTTGCCATTTCCCGTTGCCAAGCCAACACCAAGTCAAATTCAGGGAGAGGCTATTGTGCTTGTGCACACAGTAGGCTAACTTGTGTAGCCTACTTACTTGTATGTCTCATATTATGTTCTTTTTACTCCACTTTCTCACTCAAATGTGATGTTATGAAATCGCTGTTCTCTTGCTTTGAATGAATGGAAAGTTTACGTTGGATAATTCAGTGCAATATGCACAGTGATTACTATCGATTAAATGCCCAAGTGGGGATGACCGCAGCAACAGGCGACCCACGAGCCAAAGCTATTATTCGGCCCGCCAGATTATTCTTGTAGTATCCTGTATATAGGAATACAGTGGTTTGATGTGAAAGTCTATAAATTGCGAAGCTGGCTCTGTGAGAGAACCATTGGATGATATGGTAGGCCTGCCCGGAGGAGATTCGAGAGACTTATGAACCTTTGGGAGCATGTAGAAGGCTTACGGCAATTAAACAATCAAGACTATTATCAACGGCTGTTGTCCAATCCAATAGACAGCACAAAAGAGAGATTAAAATAACTATTACTCACGGCCAAGGATACTGGGTGGATTTCAAAACAGGAGCATGATTTCCTCCTCATGATGTCAACATCCTAGGATACCCACCTTCTATGCTCTTTTTGATCCATTCTCCATGTAGATGCGTGTTGACTAACAGGTCATCCACTGGAGCGGCGTTTAAATATTAGCCCCTGGCCCGCCATCTATTGGCTAACAAAAAACTGGCCCGCCCCCAAAGTTACTTGCCGACCCCTGGCCTCGGATATCTGAAATTGTGATGACTCATGGAATGCCTCTCATCCTATCAGAAATTAATACATATTTTGACTGGACCTAACTGTTGTGTGTGATACAGTGTTGTTTGAAAGTTTGAGAACCCTCAGACATGGTCAGTTGTTTTTTACAAAAATGGTTTTATTTCAGTTAATAGCCTAATAGCTGGTCTGATTTGCATTGAGATGATCTAAATGGAAAGTACCCCATGCCAATCTCTAGGTATGGTGAAGGGTATGTAATGATATGGGGCTATTTTAATTCCAAAGGCCAAGGGAACTTTATCAGGATGCATAGTATCCTGGATCCATGAAATAACTGGCCTTAAAAAATAAAAATATGCCTGCCTCTATGGGAATTTAACATAGGGGTGTGTATACTTATGCCCCCTGTATTTTAAGGAAGAACATTTATTTATTTACGATATATTATTCATTCACAAAGAACATTGGTGTCCTTAAAGGTTGGATCTTTCCTCATTATTTTAATTAAGGCATTAAGATCAATTTCCAAAAGAAGATTTTTTATTCCTCTTTTTAGTCAACTTTAGCATGGGTGTATAAACTTATTTTCACAACTGTATGTACAGTACAGTATGTATGTATGTATGTATGTGTGTGTGTGTGTGTGTATGTGAGTGTGTGTATATGAAGAGTTTGGTTCCAAAACTCTATATCCTCCATTTTAATGAAACTACAGCAGTGATTCTAAACGTGAAAACGTGATTCTAAAAAGTGATTTTGGGGCAGCCGTGGCCTACTGGTTAGCGCTTCGGACTTGTAACCGGAGGGTTGCTGGTTCGAGCCCCGACCAGTAGGAATGGCTGAAGTGCCCTTGAGCAAGGCACCTAACCCCTCACTGCTCCCCGAGCGCCACTGTTGTAGCAGGCAGCTCACTGCGCCGGGATTAGTGTGTGCTTCACCTCACTGTGTGTTCACTGTGTGCTGAGTGTGTTTCACTAATTCACGGATTGGGATAAATGCAGAGACCAAATTTCCCTCACGGGATCAAAAGAGTATATATACTTATACTTAAACTGTTGCAGTAATCGGAAAGTACTGTAACAGATTAGAATCACATTTACATTTATTAATTTAGCTGATTTTTGGGTATTGAACCTATTGGTATGTTAGCAGTTGCTCTACAAGTTGAACTACAGTACAAGAACACAATAAAGTCACCATACCGTCTGTGCTTCATCCTCAGTTCCTGCTCCCTTTCTTCATCTCCTTTTACAGTTCCCACTGACATGACATTCTGAGGACAGAAAATGACTGAACTTAAAGCAACAGTATGCTGTTTGCCACTTTTGGGGTTATGTTTTTATAGGCAACTAGTTTTGGTATAATCTTCAAATTCATTTTGATGGCATATGGTTAAGGGAGAAGGGTTTGTGTTTGTGTCTATTATTCCTGCATGCCACAGTCCTCCAGTCCTCTCCAAACATGCCATGGTTGAGCTTCTGCAGGAGATGGCAGATCCTGAATCGACATGTGTGGTAATGACTAAAACACAATTTTCTAAAAGAAAACCCAGAGCTGGAAGAACAACAGAAAATAATTTATTTCCTGTTTGTATGAGGATCGGCTGCCAAGGAAGAATATCCTGGCATTTTGCGAACAAGTACTATTCTCCAACTTCTTCTCACTGCCGTAATATGAATAGTATCTATTTTGCACTTTTGGAGTATGGCTATTATGGTGTTAAAATTAGCATTAACACTAGGTTACATAGAGATTTGGCCATCACATAGTGCCCCCTGGCTAATACATTTTAATAAAGTGTGATTTTGAATTGTTCAGAGCCTGAAATGGCAAAGGCAGGAAAGAGTAGGTTACTGGCAGCTTTTGAGAAGTGTCGGTACCCAAGAAAAAGCTGTGGTGCTCCAAAGAGTAAAATGCAAAAATGGCAGTATTGAGTACTGGCCCAATTCAAGCACTGATTCAGACTCTTTTTTCTTGGCACCTTCCAAATTCATGTACAAAACACAGATTTCGGCTCACCCACACCTTTCTATGCTGTTTGTGTTTTATTTGGTCCTGTGAGGTGAGACCTCCAGCCTCCTCAAACTGATGGACTGAGTAGAGGCAGATATCATATAGCTACAGTAGGCCTACTGTATGTGATGAGCCACACAAAGGGGAGCCAAGTAAGACTGCACATGGACTGCACTAGGGCAGTGGTCCCCAAACTTTTTCTTCTGAGGGCCAGCTCGCTATGCCTGGCTCTAAGAGAGGGCCAGAGACTCAGAGTATATCAGTAACCATAAATATCTTAGAACTGTGAACAACAGCAGTCTACCTAGTTGAATATTCCATTACATTTAATCATAGGCTACTGAAATGTAATACCATTGTTAGCTGTGTTTATATTGCCATCATGCCATATCAGTGTAAAATGTAGCTCAAATGAAACTACAAATGAAAATACTAATAAAAAGGCGTAAGCATTCCCAAAAGTATTAGCAGGGAGTCCCAAAAGTATATTTTATTCAAAATGTGTGAACTCTGAACTCTGTGTCTTTGCCTACACAGCTCAAGTTGTGAACAAGCAATATCCTACAAATAATTTAAAGTTCTCAAACTATGAGAGGTTTATGAAATGCTGACAAAAACATCTGAAATGACCACTTTCACTCACCTTATGAGAACTTTGTGAATTGTGAATTAGAATGAACATTTGAACGAGTGGATAAAAAATATAAATAATTATCCCAGAAAGACCTAGAAATAAGACTTGAATAGAAGTTAATTAGTTATTAACAATTAATTGATAAACTTTTAGAATACTTTGAGCACTGATGCAGTCAGCATAGGCCTCTTACATTGTTTACAGGTAGCCCTACATTTCATTCCGTTTTCGATGGCAAACGCGAAACAGCGCCAAAACAACCACCAGTGGACAAAACAAGTATTACATGTGTACAGTTAAGACTCGCCATAGAGAATGAATGGGGGAAATTACGGAGGTTATAGTTTGACGATGTCGTACTCCCGTGCGGGCCAGATGCTATATACCACGGACATGTTTTGGGGGGCCACCCAAAATGAGGTGGCGGGCCGTATCCGGCCCGCGGGACGTAGTTTGGGGACCACTGGCCTAGGGGATAACCTCTGGGCAGAAACTAAACAGAGAGAAACAAACACTCCACTACAGACTCGTTTCTGTGATGATGCAATAAAGACACTGAGTTCACTGTGAAATCAATGTGTTTGTGTGGTGGGGGTGGGGGTGGGGGGGTAGATCCTTTGTATATTTAGTCAGAGATCCTGAGGACAAAACAGAACCATGGATTTAAGGGTGTTCTGTTTGCAGTGGCGAAAGAGTAAGGGGAATAGGTGGATTGACCTGGACATCACACCCTGGGAAGCTAATATAAAGAATCCTTTGCACAAACAGAGACTATGAAGGGGATTAAGCTGTCCTATGGAACCATCTCTGAAATAATAACAATTCTCAGAGGCCACAGAACCACATCAATACCCTGCCTTTCTACAAACACTTTCATCCACAGGTCTATGACATTTAGGTTGGAGCATTGTGTTACTTTGTCTGGAGACTCTCCAGACACTTAAGTCAATATGGTGAGAGGAAGCACAATCACACTGCCCTTTTCCCCTTGTAAGCACTCAAAGGGAAAAGTTATACACGGCATAGCACTCCCGAGGAACATGAGTTTTCAAAACCTACAGTTCTACTTGGATAGAAAACTCATCCATCCTGATGAGTCATTTTTAAGCCCATAATATCAACAATGGTAAAACAAATTTTGAAAGGCAAAGAGAAAGACATTTATTTGAAAAACAGTTATTATATTTATCTACCAGTTATACTGTGTGCATATTCACTTTTATAATTACCATATAGTCAAGTCATATAATAATAAAGTGATTTTGAGGACTAATAAAGTAGCCTACCACTAAGTGCACTAGAATATTTATGAATTATTCACCACACACCTGGAAACTGCTCTTTGAAATATACTTCAGTTCACCTTATTGTTCCCTGAAATGATATCATTACCACATTAAAACACCCTTGATGTTTCTCCTGTTTCCATTTGAAAACTTTAATAACAAAAAAATCAACAAACAACCAATTGATTCTTGTACTTCTGAAGTATCATAACAAAAACACAAAAAGGCTGTGACAAAAATTCTAAAATGGATTCATTCCTTTGCATTCTTTTATTACTACAGCAAAGAACCACAAAAACATCTCATTCCAATGTCATGGAGTGAGTATTGTCATCTTACATGAAAGCATATTTGTTAAGACAGCTATGTGGGTGATGTCAGTAAGGCTGGCCCTGTGATGGACACATTTGACTGTATCCTCCCACACTTCTTCCTGCCTAATATCCTGGCAGTGCTCCAGGTACTTTCAAGAGAACAATGTAGGTTATTCCACACCACTCTGCACCCATCTCACTCTCCTCTGTCCCTCACAGGCCCTGTAATGCTCTCAGCACTCAGACTTGAACTCTGGGAAGTCCCCTGAACTCTGCTTGCCTCTGTGGTGTAAGATCAGAGCGTTCCTCATTGACTAAACATGATGAGAGAAAAACGTTCCACGTATTTACATTTACAAAAACTTAATCATGTACCATAATTTCTGGCTCCATCAATAAGATAACAAGGAAATGATTGAGGAAATCAAACCCCCACAGCAGGCAGGCTTTCAGCTGACTCTGAAAAAGCTGGCTCTATATTGATGACAGCTCAAAGAGCATGAGCTGTTTAGTTTGAAAACATATAAGATGGGTCAATTGGTGTGAATTACTACATGGCAATGAGCTGTAACCTTGGTGCCAGAACTATGCCTCAGAGGCTTGAACCTGAGCCTGAGGGTGCATTGTTTGGCTACTTTCTTACCCCAGATGATGCTGGCACGGATCTTCCTGCTTCCACAGATGGTAACCTGGTCTGCTCAACCCTTTGAAGAAACTGCTCTTGCTTCCTGAAGGAAATCCACAAATACTTTTTCATTAGGTGCACTGGCAAATAATTTAGGTGCACCCAAACATTTTTTACAGCACTGACATAATAACTGACATGACATTGCTTTTGTCACAACACTACTACACAAACAATCGGCTGACGTTTCGACGCACTGCGTCTACCTCAGAGTCCAACTGAGGAAGACGCAGTGCGTCGAAACGTCAGTCGATTAATTGCACCACAATAGGGAGTTTTAAAAGTATTCGGAGTGCTCTGGTCATCCTGGGTTTAATCTCCTAGAAGTAGCTCAGCCTGTCTCTCTAATCCTATGGTCCTGGACTGTGAGCACCAAAGAGGCTTGAGCGCAAGTGACACCCTTCTTACAACAGAAGAAACGTTAGAAGAAGTACAACAGAAGAAACGTTAGTATGTCAGAAGAGAGAACAAAGAATTTTGATAGAATGTTGCAGATTATCACTGTAATTAGGTTACTATTATATGTTATGTGTGGCATATCCAGTCACTCTTGATTAAATTCAGTGCTTCTATGCTTTCTCATACCCTGACAGAAGTGAGGCTACATCTCTCTGGGTTTCCCGTCCATCTCAGTTGTTACTTGCACAGCTGGCAGTCCCACAGCACTACGTTAGCTACTGTCCTCCTCCTCCTCCTCCTCCTCTACTCTTCTCTACAGTTATCCCCTCCTGACCCTCTCTTGCTGCTTTAGCTGCCACAACAGCACTGGTTGAAGCTTGGAGTTGTACCATTATCTATTTACCTGTTAAATTGCTAAAATTTAAATAGCTGTTAAATTGTAGTAGAAATCAACAAGTGGTTGTTTCATATACATGTACTAGGTGACTGTTAACTTACTCTTTAATTTCCCCTGTGCACTTGCCCTGAGTAGAACCTCAATAAGTTGGTTAATGTTAGGGTGTCAAGAGTCTCAAACTTCACCCCATAGCCACTTTTTTTCCTCACCCAAAGAGAGAGCATTGTAACAAGCACTTCTTATTAGACACTTCCTAATGATCTGTAGGTACACAAAAATACATTACATATGGAACACATAAGTATGTGTGATATTACATAATTTGTTACATAGGTTGTTACTATGTACTTTATTATGTAGATACAGGGACGGAGCTACGTGGTGGCCAGGGGGGGCCATGGCCACCACTGGTCAAAGCTTGGCCACCCTGCTGGCCCCCCGATTGCTGCCGTTTTCGCCGTTTTATTTTAGTAAGATAGGTCTACATTTCAAGAATGTGGCAGCAGCTTGCCCACTGCCAACACTTTGCAAAGCAGGGACTGAACCAATTACTGCACTACACCCGATCTACAACCATTGGCCCAGTCAGGTAGTGTAGCCTACGGTTCTGATCAAATCGTGGGTAGTGCAGCAGCAGCAGCAGTGGGACAATTGCTTGTAGGTAGGACTGCGGTAGGGCTGTGTAAAGTCTTCGGTATTTTCGTTGCAAGAAGATTCATTTGGACTTTGATTTGCGGTAAGCGTGGATTGAAAACGAAACCGAACTCATCTCCTGCGACGTTCTCACGTGGATGTCGCTGGACTGCTCGACTGGTCGCTAGCAAGGTGGGATTCATTGACTGTTTTACACAGTCTATGATTGAATTACATGGTTTACTGAAAGAACCGATTAGCATTAAACTTGATACTTGATAGTTATTCACTATACGTTCATAGCCTTGATGTTATGTTGAACGATGAATGTTTTGTTTGATATTTGAAGGAATTATTCTGTTGTCTGTCAATGCTAAACTGGTTTTGATTTTGTTTCTGAACTCGCTAAACCTAGTAGGTCACTGGTTTAGATATCAAAAAGGGGAGATTAATACCTGATTGTAAAATAGGCCTATAGATTAAAAGCACTTGTTGCCATTGATAACCAGCAGTGATATTATTGCAGCACTTAGTGCTATTGTTAATAAGATATTACTGAAATTGTAATTCCAGTACGTACTGACATTTAGATAAAATAAGACTTTATTGTTTTGAGGTTTAGTCTAATCTGAATGAATTGCTACAAAGTGAAATTTCATCTTATTAACCAAAATAAGAGTTTAGGTAAACTAAGTTGTAATTTAAAGATAACTTTAAATCGAACTTGATAACTACTCTCTTGAAACCAAATAGGTTAATAGAAATTTAACTATATGCTCCTTATTACCCGAAAGAAGAGGTAATTACTAAAATACTTGAAAGTATAAAAGATTCGAAGCACTTAATTTCAATTCTTTATACATATTGTTTCATGTGATACCAATTTATGTTTTCTACTCTTATATAAACAAGCCAGCATTTCAAACTTATTTGATGGTCTGTGGTGTGTCTGATATTATTTTGTTGATTATTACTGTTTTAACTACTACTGCTCCCTATGAGCCAAGACACTGGTCCTAACATAGCATTACTTATCTACTACTTGAGGTAAATGTTACAGTAGTATACATTCAGAATCAAGAAACTTAAAATCATCTGGCAGTCTTTTCTCAGTGGTGTGTGTCAAGTGCTCCTTTTGTGAGACAGAAGGCAAAACTGAATATTCCTCCTGCATATCCTGTGGGCTTTTGCGGGCGGGAGCGGGACTAATGTTACAGATGCGGGCGGGAGCGGGACTAGAAATGGCACATTATTGCGGGAGCGGGTTAGCCTGGAGATTCCAGACCCAAATCTGAGAGATTAAGAGTCTGGCCACGAATAATGTAATGGCCCAACTTGAGGGGCAGCACCAAGAATACATTTGAAAATCTCACTGCACACAATTGGATAACACAATACGACCAATATTAACTGACTGATTCTGGACTTTGACGCAATTGGTTTTGAACACTACGACTGTCATCTGTTGACAGAATTTAATTATATTTGTGGTGGTAGGTTTGCAGAATTAACTTGGATGCAAAAGTTTTTACAAAACAAATTAGTGCAGCGGGATTATGATGCTAACCAGATTTAAGCACAATTTAGCCAGTCATCTTCTATGCTTTGCAGGATTGTTAATGTGCATGTAGGTTTGACAGAGAGACACAAGGAGAATCTGTGCAAAGGAGCACATAGTTCTACAATGAAAGAATTCCATCCAATTTAAATAGTACAACATGGAAAATCATTGTGTGGTGGTCAATGTTGATATTGTGGTGGGCCACCACAAATAAGTTAATGTATGGGAAACACTGCATCCATACTCATTGCCAGAGTCTCTCGCTGAGCAAATGCTTCCGCGAGAACTCTGGATTCCCAGGGTAAGAGAGGGTGGGAGTGGGACAGAATGTTGCGGGAGCGGACGAGCGTGGTACTAAAGAGTCTGTCCCGCGCAGTCCTCTAGTGTGGAATGTCCCCCGGGGACCAAGCGCTTATTTTCCGTAAAAAGCTAGTGGGGCTACATGCCCACCAAGTTTCATGAGCCCCGCTGTTTCGGTGTCCCAGGAATCGTTGACCAAAGGTGTAAACGTGCATGTAGGTTTGATATTGTGGTGGGCCACCACAAATAAGTTAATGTATGGGAAACACTGCATCCATACTCATTGCCAGAGTCTCTCACTGAGCAAATGCTAGTGGGGCTACATGCCCACCAAGTTTCATGAGCCCCGCTGTTTCGGTGTCCCAGGAATCGTTCAGGAAAATTCAGAAAATTCAGGAAGAAAAAATCCTATTAATCCTATCTCTGAGAGCGAGAGAGAGAGAGCGTATGGGTGTTTGTATTGTCATGTTTTTAAGGAACTATTTGAAAGAGCACTAGTACATTGCCATGGTGACACTTTATATCCAGTAAATAAACCTTAAATAAAGAGATATCAGTATGTTATTACATAATTGGCTGCATTATTACATTTGCAAAGTTTTAGATTATTGGCAAAAAGTTATTACGTTATTGGTTCAGAAATGCTATTACATTATTGGCAAGTTATTACATTATTGGCTTTAATACATTAAAATGATTATGTTATTGGCTATTATTACATTATCGGCAAGTTATTACATTATTGGCTTTAATACATTAAAATTATTATGTTATTGGCAGTTATTACATTATTGGCCGTTATTACATTATTGGCTGCTACAGTGTCTTTTGTAAGAAGTGCAGTGCTCTTTGTCTTTCTTTTCTTTTTAATGTATGTTATACGTATGTCATTATATGTTATATGTAAGCCTGTGTTTTCTGAATGGACCCTGCGTCTGGAAATTAGGTGATGATGACATATGCCAAAGGAAATAATAGTTTGAACTGAATATGTGTAACTTCATAGGGGATCAAAGAAAGCAATGAGAAAAAAAACACCCACATACATCAGGTGATCATGACGGTACATCTCTGCTCTCTTTTGATCCTCTTGCTGTCTCTTCTTCTCAAGTTTATCAGCCTACAACACAATTCATGTGTCATGTTTCAGGTGTGCAGATATACAGTAACTTCATTTTCACTGCACTAAATCATGCCAAATGATTCCATTCCAATGCAACACTAAATACATTTAGCACAAATCATCAATTTTTTGACATATGTGTGTTGACATCACCAGAATTCCATTCTGCAGTCTAAGTTAACACTAACAAGTCAGAGAAGTTACTACTTCATTAGTACCTGTGGTTTCAGGCTCTTCAGTTTACATGATTCATTGTCTTAACACACTCTAATGGTCTGTGCTCAGATACTCAGTCACACAAATAATCAATCGTGCAATAGTATTGTTATTGTCAGGTGCTTGCAGCAACTACTCAATATTCATGCAGTACAATATGACTAATATCACATAAACAGCTGGACAAATGGAAACTCAAGATGACTGTAATCACATGATGCAATAGAATTTTTATCTTCTGGAGGAAAACTTCTCAAGGAAAAGGTACCATACCTTCTCACGTTGTATGGCCTTCTTTATTAGAATCTCTTCTTCTTCAGCTTGTCTCTTTTTCTTTTCCAACTCCTCCCTCCTAAGCTACAGAAAAAATCAATGCACAATCACAATTCTTAATCAGATGGCATAACTATTTAACCTGCAGCTAGTGAGTTTTGAGCATTGAGCATAGAATGTCATCTAACAAAGCTGATTTGACAAAGCTTTCAACAGTATGCTGGGATATGATGACTGGCAACGAGAGGTAAGGAATGAACGACTGGCCATAGCAATCATCAATTTAGACCTAGGAAGAAGGTTTGTCCTATGAGTTAAAAAAGGAAAAAAGGGGTCTACTTTGTAATGAAAATTGTCTGTATTTTAAAAGCAGGTGTGATCCAGATTGTGGTTAGAAACATGAATAGGAAAAATGCACACAAGTGTACTAACTGTGGTATAAGCAGGATAATGGGCTCCACAGTGCTTGGGTAGCATACAGTAAATTAATGAAATTTGAGGTGTAACAGCTTAGGTAGTGGACACATTACCACCTAGAGTGTGCATTATTTTGCATGCTACCTTGACACTGTGAAATCCATTATCCCACATATATTACACAGTGTTCTCCATTATCCTTTACATGTTATGTGATATTTTTTAGAACATTGATTCAACACATTTCTAAACACACTGTTGAGTCGCTGAGAGGAGACTGCAAACTGTGTTGAAATTTGTCTGAAAAACATTAATAACCAGTACCTTCTTCTGGGGTCCTGCTTGACGTAACTCCATCTGCTGCTTCCGTCTGACATCGGCCACTGCTGTGCAACCACCTATACATTTATAAGAGATCTTACATTATGTGGTACATATACTTAGTATTTGTTTCTTGAAGATAATGAAGTGTATTACCTTAAAGTTGACATAGAATGGATTATTAACAGAGTCCTTTACCTTGTTCCCTAATGTTAACATAGAAGGTAAGCAACTTTGGTCTATCAAAAACATGCTCAGATGTTTTTTTACAAGCCCATTTAGAACCCTAGGGTGGGGAATAATTAGACTGGGGAGTAAAATGACCCATTTTAGCAGATATCTAGTGCCCCCTCATGGTTAACTGGCACCCACATAAATAATGAAGTGAACTTTACACTGATTATCTGCCTTGCAGCCAAAGACTGTTCACAATAGACTCCAGTAACTTCTTCCTGAATCTCCAACTGGAAGTGATAGGGTCACATGTGGAGGAGGGTGTTGATCAGAGGGATGGTTTGAATCACAGTATGTATTTTTAGTGGTCTGAGTTTACATATGACGGGTGGTGGTAGTGTAGTGGCTAAGGAGCTGGGTGGTAGTGTAGTGGCTAAGGAGCAGTAGCAAGACAAGTTATGGGCCAAGTAATATTTATACCTCACTGAAACAGGAAGTAATAGGCTATTACTTGAATTTTCCTAGACACTCCAATCAATATACAAAAGTAAAATGAGGCATGCCACAACAAAATGAGTCCAGTGTCGTGGAAATCCATTTTGTAATATAGTGATTTGAACGCAGAGAGGGTCGGAAAATGACAAATTTATGCATCTTCTAATTTCATCACAAACTCATGCACTTGGGCACCTCTCTGTGTATGGAAACATTCAATTTGTGCTCAAAATCATGCATTAACACCATCACAAAACTGATAAGATATGGCACAGCCCTGATTAAGACTAAAGTTCCTCTTTATTCTCCTTTCCTGCTCACTTACCAAGCCTTTCTGGGTGAATTTGTACTGGACCATGTTTGTTCTCCTCTTTAATTCTCCTCAAGTCGTCTTCTTCTTTCTGTGCCACTTCAGGAAGAAATATAACATCACTGACCAAATATACACATTACAATAACTAATATGTACAAATACAGTATTCACCCAGTACACTTACATGCATTCAGATTTTGTTCATTTTTGTAGCACCTGCTACATTTTGTAGCCTGACGTAGTCATACTCAATTCTAGTCAAAATTTGAGTCTGATACTGCTCCATTATGACGTGATTATTCAAACAGGTGTTTCATTCGTCCCCCATAGACATTTGCCAATATAGCCTGTTTTGCATCGCTTGTAAACAAGCATGCAATATGAAAGTCTGGGTTTGTGGAGAACACTAAATGGTCTACTGAATACGCGTGAAGTTGAACTTTAAATGAAAAACACTCGAAAATATGTACACAAATATATACAGCTAATGAAGTTGACTTTTGACCATCAAAAATAATTTGTCGCCTGTAACTCTGTGATAAAAGGACATCACAGGAAGATATTTGGCTGGTACAGTATATGGAGGTTAACATGCTCTATGTTTTTGTCCAAATGATGTCTGTCTACCATTGCACTCGGAGAAAACTAATGTTCCATTCATCACATAAAACATAAACAGTAAGAGTGGATAACGTGTGTTTTATCAAGCTGAATATGTAGCATAAGTTGGTAGAATGAGTTAAGTTCAATCTTTACTGGGCTAAAATCCCTTAATGAAAATCTGCGTTGGTCACAATCATTCAAAACCCCCAAACTCTATTGGTTTTCCCATGCTAAACAAAAGGAAAACATCTTTTCACAGGTGGTATAGATTCCTTGCATAAGTCTGAATCTCTGATACACCTGTGTGAAACTCCTTTGCACAATTCTTCAATCAGCAATCATTCATTATACATAAGAGATGTCTGTTCTGTGTTGCTATTTGCAAGTATGGATCTAATACACATTTAGACAAAGTACTGTATTGCCTATTTGGTGGAGAAAACGGTACAAAAGGTGTTTACTGTAGGTCTATTTCGATGAAAAATGACAAGTTGTAGTTCAATGAAATGTACTGTATCTTGCTAGGTATTTACTGTATGTCTTACATGTCAATGGCAGTTACATCTTGGGAGAAATGAATAAATTATTTTTTTATTTAGTACATTTTGTCTTTTCACAGTTTTTTTCTGATAGGCCTACCAGAAAAGTGAGGAAAGTAATGGAACAGACATAGCAAAAATGCTCATTTTGAGAACTAGATTTTGCATTTTGTTGTCCAATGTGTAATGATTGATTAAAGAGTGTTTTTTAATTGGCAACAAGTTGTAGTGTTTGAAGGGAAGATTTGCTTTTGCTGCATGTTTTAAGTGTTTTGAGAGAGTAACAGCCTTTTGCAAGCAAAATGTGTCATTTTGTCCAGAGTGCTTTTGTTCAGACACGGGTGTTAACTGTTTTGAGAGTGTGATTTCAGAGTTGACACAGGTATCAAAAAGATCGAGAAAAACTGTAACAGATTGTTATGTGGTGTTATTTATCATATGGCGTGACACCATATCATTTGGTGTGACATCAAGAAATTCTGTAAATAAAAAGGCTTTTGGGGTCTAAATCATACAAATATCAATGGAACAGATAGAAAATAAGGTCAGCAAAAGTCACAAGCATTTTCTTTCTTTTATATCAAGGTATGTCAAAATGAATATGACGTTTATTGAGATTGAGGACATATGCCTTACTCTATGTGTATTGATGAAGAAATATACTGTAAAATGTAATACATTTGCACAAGGAAATGCTAGATCTTGATGAAGTAATGATAGAAGATTATAATACATTGACTCACATTAAAAACAAAATACCCAATTATAATTTTACACACAATAACTTTCATGTCAAACCATATGACAATTTTAGTCACTACCACAACTAATTAGTGAATAAATATGAAATTCAACACAAAATCTAAAAGACCATACATATTTTTGGGAATGGAAGGGTCAGTACAACAGGACTAAGTGATTTCCATGCCTAATATCTAAACATTTTTCAACCACCCATTACCTATTTAGTGAAGAAAACAGCACAAAAGGTGTTTACTGTAGGTCTATTTCGATGAAAAATGACAAGTTGTAGTTCAATGAAATTTGTCTTGCCTAGGTGTTTACTGTACAGTAGGCCTTACATTTGACAGTTACATCTTGGGAGGAATGAATAAATTATTTTTTTATTCAGTATATTTTGTCTTTTCACAGTTTTCTCTGATACCAGAAAAATGAGAATGAAATGGAACAGACATAGCAAAAATGCTCATTTTGAGAACTATATTTTGCATTTTGTTGTCCAGTGTGTAATGACTGATTGAAATCGCACAGAGATTTGACGATAGGATGTGTTGTTTGAAGGCAAGATTTGCTTTTGCTGCATGTTTTAAACGTTTTGAGAAAGTAACAGCCTTTTGCAAGCAAAATGTGTCATGTTGGCCAGAGTGCTTTTGTTCAGACACGGGTGTTAACTGTTTTGAGAACGTGATGTCAGAGTAGACACAAGCATCAAAACAATCGAGAAAAACTGTAAATCATCCGCCCATACTTGCTTACACACACCAATACATACCCCCATTCAAGCAGTCAGAATGGCAACTTACAGCATAAATGTGGCAAAAAATTATAACGGAAAAACAGAAATAAAACAAGGGAGCTAATGGCGAAATGTCTCACTAGAACGTCTAGGTTAAAAATAGTAACCACGGTTCCCCGAATGAGGGAACGAGACACTGCGTCAATGACGCTATGGGAAAGAGCCCTATCAGGGCGACTGCTGAAGCTGTATTACACCAAGAGCCAATAGACTCAAAGCACGTAATGCTTAGGACCGCCCCCTGCCTATATACTCCCGTTTTGGGCAGCCGTGGCCCACTGGTTAGCACTCCGGACTTGTAACCGGAGGGTTGCCGGTTCGAGCCCCGACCAGTGGGCCGCGGCTGAAGTGCCCTTGAGCAAGGCACCTAACACCTCACTGCTCCCCGAGTGCCGCCATTGTAGCATGCAGCTCACTGCGCCGGGATTAGTGTGTTTTCACCTCACTGTGTGTTCACTGTGTGCTGTTTGTGTTTCACTAATTCACGATTGGGTTAAATGCAGAGACCAAATTTCCCTCACGGGATCAAAAAAGTATATATACTTATATATATATATATATATATAGTTACGTGCTGTGTGCGTCCTCATAAACCATTGCTTCAGCGCGACTCAATGGAATGCGCACGGCAACGGGACGCAGCGTCTCGTTCCCTCATTCGGGGAACCGGGTTACTATTTGTAACCTAGACGTTCTCCTTCATATAGGTCACGAGACGCTGTGTCAATGACGCTATGGGAATGATATAGCACCGCGCCGTGCGCATCCCCGTTCGGGAGACATCTCCGTTCGGTGCCTTTGAGGAAATTAGACAGACTGTTCAGCTGCGCTTAGTACATTATGGGCAAGAGGGGCTCTAGAAACGTTGAGGTTATAAAACCGTACAAAAGTATTTGAAGACTTCCAATTGGCACTTTCACAAATTTGTTCTAATGACATGCCACTCGTGAAAGCCCAGGACGTGGCCATAGCTCGAGTAGAATGTGCTTTCAATACAGGTGGAGGGACTTCACCAATGCTCTCATAAGCCGCTCTGATAGCTTCTACTATCCAATGAGACAAGCGCTCTTTGGATAATGGATTGGATAATAATTTTCTGCTTACCCCCATAACAAACAAATAATTGTTCCGAGTTTCTCCAATTTTGTGTGCGCGATATATACACCCTGAGCGCTCGCACTGGGCATAGTGAATGTAGTCTTTCAGCTTCGCCCGACTCAAAAGGTGGAGGGGAGAATGCCGTTAGGACAAGTCGTTGTCTACTAGTTGTAGACAGGACTTTGGGGATGAAACCTGGTTTGGGAAGTAGAGTAACCATCATATCATTGTCCGCGAATTTAATGCATGACGGATTAATTGACATGGTGTGCACCTCACCTACTCGCTTCGCTGAGGCCAGGGCCAGTAGGAGGGCTGTTTTAATTGATAAAATGTGCATGGGGATGGATTCAATGGGTTCAAACGGAGATCCCATCATTGCCCTCAACACTAGCGTTAAATCCCATGTTGGTGCGCACGACTGAATCGCTGGGCGCAGCCTTCTCACCCCTTTTATAAATCTGGCCACCAATGTGTGTAGGCCCACAGATCCTGTGTCCGGCTAAATGTGGCATGCTGAAATCGCTGCGACATATACTTTCAAGGTGGACGGGGATAGCCCTTTATCAAATAACCCTTGGAGGAATTCAAGTATTACTCTTATCTCGACAGTGCGTAGGGGGCTCCCCTCTCACTGCGCACCAGCGTTCGAATACACGCCATTTAGAACTATACAGAGAATGAGTTGATATTGCTCTCGAACTCTGAATAGTTGCGATCACTGCATCAGACAACCCTGAGTTTAGTAAATACTGCCTTTCAGGGGCCAGACATACAGTTTCCATCGCTGGGGGGACGGATGTAGGATTGACCCCTTCGCGGAGGCCTCTGGTTTGTGTGAGAGGAGGGGGGGGGGGGGGGTCAGGAGAGCCGCGCCGTGCTCGAGGCAGAGCATCGGATGTTCCCGGTTCGTGCAGGAGAGGGGAGAGAGGGCGCTCGGTCGATCCCCGTGGCTTCTTTGCACAGAGGGATGACGGCAATGTTGGCTGATCCCCTTTCCTCTTGCTGCAGATCGGCGCGTCAGGGTCGCGCCTGGCGTTGCCATCTGCGATCTGGGCGAGGAGGCATTCTCGTCCCGGTCCTGAATTCGTTCCGTGCCCAACCTCTGCCTACGGTGAGTTTGTGCGGGTTGCTTCGCGGGGGTGGCCCAGCCGCCTGTCTCTCACCATCGCGGGGGGTGTATGATGTCGAGCTCTGTGAATGCGCGGAGTGTGAGCGGGGAGCTGGAGGTCCACGGTATTCGGCTCTCGGGTGGAACGGGGAGTGCTGGCGTCAGGATAGCACATGTTGGTATGCGGCCGACTGCTTCTGCGTGGCTTCGTGCTTTTCCGTGAAAACGGAGATGGCCTCTCCGAAAAGCCCCTTGGTGGACAAGGGAGCATCGAGGAGAAAGGATTTGTCGCGGTCGTGAATCTGTGTCAGATTAAGCCACAAATGTCGTTCGAGCATGACCATGTTCGACATTGTTCTGCCCGTAGCCTGGGCTGCGCATTTCGTAGCTCGCTGAGCCAAGTCAGTCGCTCGCCGTAGCTCATCTAACGTGTCTTCTCTCTCCTCCAGGTTCCCCTCCGCCAGTTGCTTTAATATCTCCGCCTGGTAAGCCTGCAGCACTGCCATTGTGTTAAGTGCAGCCCCCGCCTGCCCCGCAGTGACGAATGCTTTCTCCGCGAGGGAGGAAGTTGTCCTGCACGGCTTTGATGGTAATAGGGGTTTCGATTTCCAGTGTGGGGCTGCGGCGGGGCACAGATGGGCCGCCATCGAGTCTTCCAAACGTGGCATTGCGGAGTAGCCGTGCTCTGCAATGCTGTCCACATTTGTGTAGGCGGAGATGCCTTGGACCGGAACACGAGAGGTGTACGGGGCCTTCCAGGATCTGACGAGTTCCTGGTGAACTTCAGGGAAAAAGGGGGCTTTGGTCTCCTCCTCCACCTTTTTCTTCGCCAGGAACCGGTCGTCGATGCGGGAGGTGCAGTCTCCGGCCACTCCAACTCCAGTAACTCGGCAGCCCGCTGAAGCACCTCGTAAAGCTCCGCTTTAGGATTGGCTTTTCTTGGGCTAGGTCGGGGTTGAGAGGTCTCACTCACTCCTCCCTCTGACCCGGTGTCCGGATCGAGTGGAGGCTCTACCTCGTCGTGATCGAATACAAACGCGCCACACAGGTCTTCGTCTAGATCCTCTCGTCCATCGAGGAAGGACACTGGTGGCGGGCTCCCCTTTTTTGATTTCTTCACCGTAGGGGACTTCGCGCCAGCCGCCCGCGAGGGTGGAGCATGGCCGCGGTCCTCCTCCGAGGCATTGTTGTCGTCTTCAGAGCCGTCCTGAGGAGAGCTTCTGGGACGGAAAAGTGCCTTCCGTTCTTTCAGGACTTTCCCTGTGAGAGTATCGCGGTGCGGGCAGTCTGCCTCTGTTGAGAGTGCCCGAACCGCGTGGTCGAGTCCAAGACACTCCACGCATGTGGCGTGAGGGTCCGTTGGTTGAATCACGGTGCCACAAGAGCACCGTTTCACCGAGGTACTCGGCCTCTTCTTCTTCACTGGCATAGCCGTCGAAGAATTAAATTATAAATCCAATAAATCTAAATAAATCCAAAAGTCAGCTAATCGTGATTAGCAAGCTAGCTATCAAGTTTCCACAGCTTCTGAGTGTTCAGTCGCGCTGAAGGGAAAAAAGAGGATGCACACAGCACGTAACGGAAGTATATAGGCAGGGGGCGGTCCTAAGCATTATGTGCTTTGAGCCTATTGGCTCTTGGTGTTATACAGCTTCAGCAGTCGCCCTGATAGGGCTCTTTCCCATAGCGTCATTGACGCAGCGTCTTGTGACCGATATGAAGGGGAACTGCTGCGACATTCATGAAGTTGCATGTACTGTACAATGACTTTCTTAATAAAACAGTCCTGCTGGTTTAACAGAGTTTAAAATCTAGGTCAAAATATCCATTTTGGCAGTTCTAGTATATGAAATTATTGGCGCTTCTAGTGCTAAACAAGAAAGTCCTGCTCATGCATCAAAGGTGAAAGGTAGGACATTGTTGTTTTGCCTGGGTTGTGTATACGCGCCCAACATGGCCCATCGAGCAACATCAAGCCTGTCTTGCTGACAAAGCCATGTCAGTACCTCTCTTGTTAAAAGGGCATATCCCTGGTCAGAGTGCATCAGCCTCCATAAACCTTCACCCAAGCCCTGGCTGGAATGAGCCTGTGCCCACATATGCCCAGTTCTGCCATGGGAATGGTAACATTTGATGCCCCCCCCCCCAAAAAAAAACCCTGAAAACATCCCACATTGTATAGTGTCGCCTGTCAATCGGGCACACTCACCCCGCTGACTGTAGCTCAGGGAGCTCCTGCAAGCACTTTCTCTCCCTCAATCCACCTCACCACCCACATGTGCACTTGGCGTGCATGGACACAGAGTAGGTACTAGGCAAGGTGTCTAGGCAACAGCTACGCGCTGCAGTTTGCGTGCCTTTGCGTGCCCACTGCGCTTCGCAGTAGGAATTCGAATTTGAAACATGGTCCACATGCAAAAAAGCCTACTGTTGATTACTGATAAATCTGTATTGAACCTGATGTCCTGTACCTAAACAGTTCGGTATGAATATGTGTACCTTTACCCCCCTACAAGGGTGCAAATTCGTGGCCTACTGGTTAGCGTTTCGGACTTGTAACCGGAGGGTTGCCGGTTCGAACCCCGACCGGTAGGCGCGGCTGAAGTGCTCTTGAGCAAGGCACCTAACCCCTCACTGCTCCCCGAGCAGCGCTGTTGTTGCAGGCAGCTCACTGCGCCGGGATTAGTGTGTGCTTCACCTCACTGTGTGCTGAGTGTGTTTTACTAATTCACGGATTGGGATAAATGCAGAGACCAAATTTCCCTCACGGGATCAAAAGAGTATAATATACTTATACTTGGGTCATTCCACGTCAATTCAACCAGGGCCCACGCACTTAGGTCTCAAAAAATTCTGAAAAAATTACCAGGTGTACCTATGTTATCCAGGAGACACACTGTAAAATGACTCTTATGTAAGATCAATACTTTCCAAGATACAGCCAGTTTTACAGGGGGAGGGGGGTGTCAATTTTGTTCGGCCTCTTTTTTTTGTCAAAGTTCACAAGCCCACAGCGCAAGAACTAAACCATGTAGGAGGCTCAAATTTTGCATGCTGGTACATAAATAGGAATAGTATGTAGCAAAATCGTCACGTTTGGTCTGGATAATCCTGCATGGTCATAGCTGTCCCTCAAAGTTGATACAAATTTTATTGGAGTTTTTGGCTGGGCTCTGTTTTAAGCCTTCAGAAGACATATTTGTACTCAACATAGGCTCTTGATTTATTTTCCTTACTGAGATAAGTAGAAACACTCTCACAAAAAACAATGAACAGAAAATAAATTCCTTCAGGGTCTGAACAGCAGACTTTACAAGTCTAAAAAATCATTTTGGTTCTCATTTTCAGAGCACCCAAACACCTTGTGGGAATATACAAAGATTTTTTAAATATTTTTTTCTTTATTCTCCATGATCTTTTCTTTTCAAAAACACCAATTTGACTTGTCTTATGCCAATCTTTCTTTTTCACTTTCCACCCTGAACATGGGCAAAATGCACCATTGACATCAATATGTTTTGTATAGAGCTACCCTAGGTTACTCTATACAACCACAGGTGGCAGTGTGGTGACTATATAAAACATATTGATGTGAATGGGGCATTTTGCCCATGTTCAGGGTGGAAAATAAAAAAGAAAGATTTGCGTAAGACAAGTCAAATTGGTGTTTTCAAAAAGAAGGGATCATGGAGAATAAAGAAAAACGTAATGTAAAAAATCTTTGTATATTCCTACAAGGTGTTTGGGTGCTCTGAAGATGATAACCAAAATGATTTTTCAGACTTGTGAGGTCTGCTGTTCAGACCCTGAAGGGATTTGTTTTCTGTTCATTGCTTTTTGTGAGAGTGTTTCTACTCATCTCAGTAAGGAAAATAAATCAAGAGCCTATGTTGAGTACAAATATGTCTTCTGAAGGCTTAAACAGAGCCCAGCCAAAAACTCCAATAAAATTTGTATCAACTTTGAGGGACAGCTATGACCATGCAGAATTATCCAGACCAAACGTGACGATTTTGCTACATACTATTCCTATTTATGTACCAGCATGCAAAATTTGAGCCTCCTACATGGTTTAGTTCTTGCGCTGTGGGCTTTTGAACTTTGACAAAAAAAAGAGGCCGAACAAAATCGACACCCCCCTCCCCCTGTAAAACTGGCTGTATCTTGGAAAGTATTGATCTTACATAAGAGTAATTTTACAGTGTGTCTCCTGGGTAACATAGGTACACCTGGTAATTTTTTCAGAATTTTTTGAGACCTAAGTGCGTGGGCCCTGGTTGAACTGACGTGGAATGACCCACTTATACTAAATCGGTGTTACATCAAGCACTCTCATGATATGAAAAGCATGAACTATGTTCCATCTACATCAGGTCACAGGCCTCATAAGCCCTCAGCTCAACCAGGGCAGAGTCTAAATGGAGCAGCCTCCTTTAGTCTCCGTATCCAGTGTCTATATTGTTATGTAGTCCAGTTACTCAGAACGCTATGGCCTGTTCTAACTCCTTATAGCCACTAGAGAGAACCATTGGATTACTGCTGAATCAGCTTTACCTTTGCCGCCCCCTTGTGACATTCATATACACTACACTTTGGGTATTAGAAGATATACAGTGATGGCCAAATTTGTTGGTACCCTCACAGCTTACTGAAAGAATGCTTCATGACTTCCTGAAAAGTGATACATTACAAGCTATTTTTAGTGGATAGTTGCATGTCTTTAGTATGCCTTAAAATATGTTAAAGATGTTATTCTTTGCATTAACTTGCTCATTGCACATGCACCTAATTTTATGTCTGGGCTATTGCCATGGTGACAAGGGAAGCAAACAGATGGCAAAAAATCAAATTTTACGACAACACGATTGGTTACATTACAGTGCAGGCCAGTCATTAGTTAAGATTCTAACCTATGTTCTGTCTAAAACTGAACATCTGAAGGACTGACTCTTTTATTCTAATGTATGTCACCATCAAATGTGACCTATTACCATTATTCATTAGCTGCCTGTTCAGAATTACCACTGATAAATATATCTTAGGATAATATTATTGGCATTATCAAAATCTGTAAGAATCCAAATTCAGTAGACATATGGTTTCTCCCTGATCATTACGTTATTGGGTAGCTTTAATTGGTTTCAAAAACGTTGGATTTTTGACTTCCAGCTTGCATTGGTTGTTAAGTGTTTATTAGTGTATTCTGAGTATCATTCCTCTGTTGTTTCTACTGTACTGTATTAAAACAAAGAATATTGAATTAACAATTTATTTGTACTGACTGTCATCTAAGCTAATCTGAACAAGCTCTAATGAATATGATCCTATCACTACTCTTACTCAAACTCTGAAAAACTAGCCTGCTTTTGAGAAGGTACATTTCCACTTGAGAGCCTATTATACGGTTCTCAGCCATTGACAAAATTTCAAAACCTTTCCCTGACTTTTCAGACCTTGAATTAAAAATTACTTTACGCCACAAGTTGGGGCTAATTTAAACATTGGATACTTCGATTTTTCGTTCCCTCTATTCTATGAAGGAAGCTATCAAATTCTGTAACATGATACAATGTTTCCTACCTACAGCACTTCCCTGGTATGAAAATACATGTCATGACTTTTCCACAACTTTCAATGAATTTATTGAATTCCATGATTTTCCCAGGCCTGGGGGAACCCTGCTGGTCTATATTTAAAATAGTAGTCACTTTTAAGATATACAATATGCTGTTTGGCAGTCACCCTCTCCTCATGTCAAATATGAAATTAAGCTTTTGTGTTGATACAGTTTAAATGTGATTTTGAAACTTTAGAATTAGGCTACCATGTCAAAAGAAAAACAAGGACTTCTACAATTTTTGTGAAATTCAAAGATAGTCTGGCTTACTCCTCAGCAGTTTTTGGCGTCTTGCCTCGTTTGGTGGAATCATGGTAACTCCCCCTGCACTGTGAAGAAAAAAAAAATTGCCCACAAAATTAACCTTTAAATGGTTAATTTTAAATGATGCTGCTGCCAAAGGCTAAAATTAAACACTTGTGTACATTTTAGCTACCCAAGATTCCATTGATGAATACACATTTCGTGGTGACTCCAGAGCAGATGTCTATAGACAAGGTCTACCGGTGTTACATGGCAACTAGCCTAATAAGTTGATAGCAGTGGCTGCTTACAAAACAAGGTTTCCGTTGAAACGAAAGTGAAACTTTGATATGTTATGATATGATAGTTAACACAAATTTGACTAATATTTGAATGAATCCAATTAAATATTTGAATGAATCATATTGAACAAATTCATAGACAGCTGAATCATATTAAACATACTCGTAGGCAGCTAGGCTACTAATAAACGGAGGATTCCTTTTAGGCAACGTACGCCTGGTAAGGTAGGCTATTAGTTAATGCAATGTCTAAATGAGACCATATCTTGCTGCCACTCACCACGGTGTAGCATCTCGAGATGGTGTTTGAAGGTTTCCAGAGCCTTCGGGCGTTTTATTTTGACCTTTGTCTTGAAATCTATCACCAGTATCATTGTTTTGATCCATAATGCTTGCTGATTCAGTGAAGGGGTTTACAAAAGTTGTGGATTACTTTCTGTAGGCTCCTGATGCCAACTTTGCGCTTCCGCGAGTGCGCAGTAGTCACGTAGATTTAATCATCAGAGGGTAGCCTCAACCACTCCTTTCAAGCAAGTCCTTTCAAGCAAGCCTGACGTTGTCATACTCAAATTCTACTCAGAATATGAGTCTGATACTGCTCCATTGGGACGTAATTATGGGGCGTGTTTCAACTAATGGGGGGGGGGGGGGGGGGGGGGGGTGTAGACTCAATTGGATAGACCTAACCAATCAGAGCAACGAAATAGCTTACCGTGAGATCAGTGGCGGTTCTAGACAAATTGTACTACAGGGGCCAAGGAGGGACCAGTGTTTAACCAGAGGGCCACATTAAAATATGGCAACTTAATTTTACTTTAAAATCATATATACATTTATTTTGTACAAGAGTGAGTGCAGATGCAGTTACAGCAATCTTGCACAGTCTAAAGAGCTCAAAGAAAACGTCCCTGTATGGCTCAATAAAACAAGCCAGTTCAACTAGGGCATTTGGTGTGCTAAAATGTAGAGTCCGCCATGACAGAATACGCAATCCATGAATGAAGATTATACCAGTTTGGCCTGAAGGTCCGTCTACTGTCCTCCAAAGTGGTTGGAATATATTCAAGTTGGGCTGTACTCTTGGAATTGCTGATATCTGTAGGAGGATGAACAGTAGGCTAAACATAGGGCACAACTACAACATGTATTTACTTGTATATGTATACCTGCATGTATTTCAACATGTACACAAAAAATTATTTACAGCAGAAAGCACCATTTTAAGGGCACACAGTAGGCCTACAATGAAATTGTAATTGCACTGCTTTGCGAATAGTAAGAAGAACCTTCTTCACAAACCTGATAGTGCTGTACTTGATCCACATGGATCCATTTGCTAGCTGTTCCTCTCCATCTTCTTCATGCTCCTCACCCTCTGGAATTTCCCTCTCTGTGTCAGAGCCCTGACTTGCATCACATGCCCTCTCTCCAACCTCCACCGACTCCTCTGGCTCTCCCTCTTCCTGCTCCTTGATTTGTTTCTCACTGCTGTTTCTCTCACTTTTTTGTTTACTGGGGAAAAAACGGACGCTATGTCCCTTCCTCGTTTCATGATTAGAAGGAAAAAAACGTAGGGGCATGCATTTCGTTGCCTAACCATCCCTCAGGCAGATAGCCTACTGTTGATTACTACTTTACTCAAATGTATTTGTTTTCGCATGTGCAACAGCCAAGACGTAGCCTGACGTAGCCATCCTCGATATAGTCAGAATATGAATCTGATGCTGCTCCATTGGGACGTAATTATGGGGCGTGTTTCCACTGATACAGGGGGGGAATGCCTCTGCACTCAATTGGATAGACCTAACCAATCAGAGCAACGAAATAACTTACCGTGAGATGTAGGAAGAACACACAAACCATCCTTCTTCTCCACAAATGCCTTAACATTGTTTTCTGGTCTTTTGTAAAAGTTATTGTGCCGTCAATATCTCCTACAGCACTCATTAGGGAAATCTAAGAGATACGTAGTAGGGTAGGCTATTAGGAAAAAACTGATAGCCTATATCCCCTCCGTTTTAAAAAATAATTCCGTTGAACACCGATATGCTACAAACATGTTATAAACAGCTGGATAAGGCTGTCATAAATCCCTCGAACAGGTGGTCAATCAGAGATTTCAAACGAACGAGGGAACAATATGTCATAATGCAACACGCTGTTTTCCCTGGATGAAAGTGAAACCATGAGTTTTCCCAACTCTCAACTTTGGCCAAAGTTTTCAGAAATAATCGTTTTCAGTGATAAAACGAAATAATATGCATTTTTCCATATGGGGTGCAGCCATCTGTCTCCTTCAAGCCACAGCGTTTTTGTTGCAAACGTGCTCAGATGACGTGATAGACGAGGCGCTGTTGCTCAACTGTCCATTATCGTAAAGCCCGATTTGATTGGTCCGAACAGCTCTAGTTCGAGCATAGTTGCTCCACAACGGAGCAATGCCAGACCGATATTCCGAACCTCAAATGTTGTGGGCGGGGCTAAGTTCGGCTGGCACCGAGGCTAGCAAGTCCCTCCACTCCGTGGCCATATCGCAACGCTTTTTGGGCACTTATCAAGCATCTATTTCAGCAGAAATGTGCGTGCGTAAGGCTTCACGACACCAATCTTGCTCCAGCGGCGAGATCACAACACAAGATTGGCACGATGTCTTCACAACACACCACATGATTGGCTCAATGTATTCACAACACAACACATGCTTGGCTCAATGTATTCACATGTTGACGTTTTGCTGCGGAAGGGGTGGGATATGTGTAGAAAACTGCCATATTGGCGTTACAAACTAACTCCATGCATTTCTATGGAGGATTTTTTGAGTGCTGTGTCTCCTCATTAGAAAGTCTCTGCCTAAACCTAGGCCTTTGTAGTTACATTTACCTTTATTCATTTGGCAGGCGCTTTTATCCAAAGCGATTCACAGCAAAATAATAATATTTAAGCTACAGTGCAGAGGAGACCTTTGCTAGGAATCACCACTGCATCTGTCAATACTAGTATTAGAGTACTAGTCAAAAGTTCCTTTTGCACAGGAGGGATTTTTCAATTCCTAGAACATAACCTTTTCAGTTCCTATAACCCTTTGTTCCCCTCATGTTCAGACAGGACTACGGTGTAGAACATCTTCAGATGTCAGATGTCAGACATCAGATGAAAAGGCTTCAGGTCTCAGGAAAACATCTGTCTCAGACATCAGGTGAAAAGCCAACAGTCATGTTTATGGAATTACACTGTCAGATAAAAAAGGGTTAGGATAATGTGTGTCAGATAAAACTGAAATGAATGTCTCGTTTTAAATGTCAGGGCCCTCGGAAGTCTACCAATGAAGTGTGGAGATACATTGAGCCTCGTAAATGGGTGTAAAACAGAGATTTATTTGCATGGCTAGCCCGATGCCGAAGCACCACTATTGAAAAAGCTGTTGGTAGCATCGGCTAACTAGTGCCAGATTTTGGAGTGCAGGGGACAAGCCGAGATGGGCTATGAGACATACGTTCACACTCGGTATCATGTTTCAATACACTTTAGGTCAATATCACACCGGAATTCTCCTTTAAAGAGGCCAAGCATAATGTAGCTTCATTAAGATACATTGGTATAGAAGCTGTGAAATGCCCAATAAGAGGTGGGGATAAGGAGAACTTGCTCCTTAAAAGGGAATTATGGTCGATTTTCACACTGGATACACTCACCCTATAGGGGACTTAAATGAAGAGTTCAATATAAGACCATACTTGTGATAATTTGAGATACTGTTTGTGGGATTAATGACTGTGAATGTTAATATTCATATAGGATCTGAGATATGTGAGAAAGACATGTGTCATAGTCTAATATTGGTACCATAATGTCTAAGGTCTAGAGATCATTCTTTATCTGGAGTTAGTGCAACGTTCTGCTTATATACATGATAAAAAGAAATCCCTTGAAGACTCGAAGATAAGATCACTTTCTAGCTAATTATACATCTTGATAGTGCGTCTGTCTAGATGATTGTATGCTATGTAGGTCCCTGTTAAAACTGTGTGTCAAGTATATATATTTTTCTATTTTTCTATCTTTCTATATATTTTTCTACAGATATATTTTTCTACAGAGTATTGATATAAATGATGTTTTATATTTTGCTGATATACAATGTATGTTTCTAAATATTTATTCACTATTGGGGTGGTGGACAATGTATGTATCAATGTATTGTGAACCCCGGTACATAAGGGTCGTTGTTGAAGATAACTGATATCCTTTTTAATATAAGAAACTTATAAAAGGAAGGCAACAAAGACGAGGTTAGAGGAGATTGCGGATTTATCCGATTTCCACTACTGACCAGTTATAAACTGTGAGAGCCAGGGCACTTTGACATGTAGGCTTTTGTGATTTATGCCATTTAAGAAGCTTTAGGAACTTTTTAATCGAGATTAATTCATTTCAAAATATATATTTTTAATAGTTTGACAGCCCTATAATAATATTGGAGAAGGGGAATGGCTACACTTACAAATCCTGGGTGTGTTCACACTGTTTTTGCTTTTAGATAATAATAATAATAATAACCCAAAATGATTGTCTTGATACTGTCATGCATAAGACTTTTTTTCCTATCCTGGACTCGGTCTTGACTCGGACTCGAACCTTTTTGGACTCGGTCTTGTCTTGGACTCGAACCTCTTTGGACTCGGTCTTGACTTGGTCTCGACTAGTCCTGGTCTTGGACTCGACAAAGGTGGTCTTGACTACAGCCCTGACAACACCTACAATCGAGTCCTAGATATAATTTTAGAGCATCTAAACAAAAGGATGGGCACAGATAGAAACTCATTGTCTTTAACCGTCCTGACGTCTGCCAGGGTTTTTGATGTGAAAGAATGGCCAAGAGATAAGGCAGAGCTGGCTGTGCATGGGGTTAAAGAGGTAGAATATCTTTGGGGTCACTTTGTAAGTGTGCTGAACAGAGCAAATTGCAACAGGGAGGACACTCTTTCGGAGTGGATGCAGCTGAAGGCATTCATTGCAAATACAAAGTGGCGAAGCATATCCGATACCTGCTATGGAGGCCATGAGTTGAGGTTCAGGCACATCCTGAGCCTGTACAATGTAGTACTGGCTCTACCAGTATCCTCAGCTGTGTGTGAGCGGGGATTCAGCTGCCTCACAAGAGTCAAAACAGACTGGCGGCCAACATTGAATGTGGAGATGGTGGACAAGCTGATGCTTGTTTCCCTGCAGGGGCCAACAATGGAGGCCTTCAATGCAGAGGGACCTATTGACCTTTGGTGGTCTGCTGCATTGAGAACCAGGCGACCAACTTCTCAGGACAAATCAAATTGCGACGACATTCTAGATTTTTTATAAACTTTAACATCCTTCTGTACAAGTTCTGTACTTTGTTTTGTTAATAAATGCAATTTTCTATTGAAAGAATAACGGTGTTATTGTCAATTTTATGCACAAACATAAATAACTGAAAAAATCAGGGTGTTAAAATTGGGGCAGTATAAAGAGGAAAAAACGCATGCACATCCCGACACTTACGATGAGAGAGAGGGGAAAAAAGTCCGCAACACCAGTATATGCTCCCAAGTTATAGTTTAATTACCGTGACGTTTCGGGCCCACTCAAGCCCTTCATCAGACGTTAAAATTGGGGCAACCATTTTTTGGGGTCTGCCAACCAAAACGTCAAGCCTGGTTGCCCAGTTGGCAACCACTTCAAAAAGTTAATGTTGAGCCCTGGCGCACCCCGACAATAACTTCACCCTGCACAAGATCGGAATTTAGTACGACCCTGTGCAGCAGAACGGACATGATTTGCATACCAATGCCCCGAATAAGAACACTATTTCCTGTGTGGGATTGTACTGACCACAAAAGTCTCCGTAGCCTGAGTGTCACAAAGAATTTTAACAGGTTTTTTATCTGGGCTTCCCAGAAGCGAAATAAAACCATCAGTTATAAACGGGCCATAGCCCTCACGGAAGTTACCATCAGCGGACTCAGGCGCACACTGGCCTTCAACAGGAGGGTCAGACACCTCGCAGCCTGAACCTACTGCAGGGGCAGTGCCCTCTGGTGGGTTTTTCACCTGCACAGCCTGAGAGTAGGGTTGCCAACCGTTCCGTATAATACGGAATCGTCCCGAATTTGACACATAAAAGTCTTGTTCCGTATTGAACTGATGCGGAACACACTTTGTTCAGTGCAAATCCAGGACAGACTCTAAAATAACTTCTAATATATGTCAGACTATGAATGAAGACCGCGTCATTTGTATGATAAGAAAACCCCGACGGTGCGTTTCTCCCCGTTTGTCTATGACCAGCATAGAGTTTTTAACATATTGGAACATCATCAGGGAATGCCCTTTTACTACATCCGAGCAGCCGGCGAAAAAGAAAAGAGCACAAAAATATAGAACTGAATGGGAAAATGACTACCCGTGGCTGGAATGCGTAAGGGAAAATGAATATAAAGCCAATTGTACCATATGCCATCGTGTTTTTTCTGTTCGTCACGGCAGAGTGTGTGATATTAAGCAGCACGCATCAGGAGATAACCACAAGAGGAACGAGAGGCTGCGGGCACAGGAGGGAACGATGTCAAGGTTCCTTGTCCGTCAGACGTCAGAGGCTGATATGGTATGTAATCATGTGGATTTATAAAACTCAAATATAAGAAAGTAATGATTTTAAAAGAGATAGTACAGGTTTCCCCTTGTGTTCCTGTCTCCTGCCCCCTCCCGTCTCATAATGTGTCAATCCTTTCTGATGGGTTTCTTAATAAGGATTCTGGAGTAGGGAAATAATTATGGATTTAGATAGCTCAAGGTTTAAAAAGGCCTATGAATAAACCACACACACACACACACACACAGATAGACTTTTACAAACATACAGTCCAACCACCTCATTAGGTAGGCTATACAAATAGTTCATATAACTAAGCCTACACACAAAGCATAGGGTTACAAATAGTGAAATTGTATCTCTTTCTTTACAGGTCAAAGCTGCTGAGCTAGCACATGTGTATCATACAGTGAACCACAACTTGAGCTACAACAGTTTGGATTGTGGGCTTAAGCTCTGTCACTGAACACTGAGTGGTTCTAATATTGTCAAGAAGATGTCCTGTGGGAGAACAACAGCAGAGGCACTGGTCACAGAGGTCCTTGCCCCAAAGGCAGTACAGGAGGTGATCACCAAATTAAAAAGTGCTGAGAACCCACATCCATTCTCTATTCAAACGGATGCATCTAACAAGGGCAATCGCAAGATGTTTCCCTTGGCTGTACAATTTTTCACTGCAGAGAGCGGGGTCATGAACAACAAGATTTTGTTGAAAATCCAAATGAATCTGCTGAGGGAATTGTCACTACAATTCGGAGCTCTCTTGGAAACCTGGGCCTGACTTTGGATCATGTGTCTGCATTCAGTGCAGACAATACACATGTCAATTATGGAATCCACAATTCAGTATTCTCAAAATTAAAAAGTTCCAACAGTGATCTCCTCAGAGGCAACTGCCATGCGTATATTGTCCATAACACCATAAAATACGCCCTGGATCAGCTCTCAGTCGACATAGAAAATTTAGTTCTGAAGGTCTACTGTTTCTTTTCCATCTCTGCAAAAAGGAGAGTCCCTGAAGGAGTTTTGTGCCTGGTGTGATGTCGAGTTCCATGAAGTCATGCGTCATGTGGTGACCAGATGGCTGTCACTCAACCCTGCAATCAGTCACCTGCTCCAGAACTGGACTGCTCTCAAGTCCTGTTTCATTGTGGGGCAGCCGTGGCCTACTGGTTAGCACTTCGGACCTGTAACCGGAGGGTTGCTGGTTCGAACCCCGACCAGTAGGCACGGCTGAAGTGCCCTTGAGCAAGGCACCTAACCCCTCACTGCTCCCGAGCGCCGCTGTTGATGCAGGCAGCTCACTGCGCCGGGATTAGTGTGTGCTTCACCTCACTGTGTGTACACTGTGGGCTGTGTGTGTTTCACTAATTCACGGATTGGGATAAATGCAGACCAAATTTCCCTCACGGGATCAAAAGAGTATATATACTTATATTTATTAGCATAGGTGTTGACTGTCCAAGGCACCTGCAAACATTGTTGAAATTAACAAGAGATGCTGATGCTTGAGGACGATGAGCCTGATCTTGTGGAGGTGTATTTCCTCTTTTGTAACAACATCCTGACCCTCTTTGAAGAGGTGGTCAAAAAGAGGAATGACACCACATCAGCTGACCTCTATGTCATCATGCACTCTTTTCTGACAAAACTCTCTCAGAGAAGAGATGATGGGTTCTATGGCTACCAAACTAAACAAAAGCTTCATCATCTTTCTCCATCTGATGTTGCCAGACAGGAGTTCACAGCCTTCTTAAACACTGCCATAATGTACAAAAATGGTTCAATTTTTCAGAAGACAACTGGCTCTTCCATCTACAGTCCCTCTCTCTGACATCTGGGAGGATCTCTTATGATGGCATGGAGAAGATCATTGGGCAGCTTCACCTGGTTGGCAGGCAAAACATCTCCATGGATATGCTTTATGATGAGTGTGTTACTGCCAACAACATTCTAAAGCATCTCACTGATGACTGGGTGTCCAAGGGAACAGCAGAGAACTGGATGGCAGTTCTACAGGCAGCTGATCTTCCAAACATCCTTGCTGTCGTGTCCTTTGTCCTCAGCGTCACATCTTCCACTGGGTATGTGGAGAGGGTGTTCTGGGCAATGAAAAATAAATGGTCAGATGTACGAAACAAATGTTCAGTTGGACTAATAAAAAGTGAGCTGATCATCACTCTGAATTATGAGATGTCTTGTACAGAGTTCTACAGTGCAGTTCTGCAGGACAAACAACTACTCGCTGCTGCAAGAAATCAAAAAAAGTATACATGGAAAAAATAGGTGCACAATGTGCTTAGTTTGGAGGTTTATTTGTTTCTGTTGTATTGCTTGAATGCAATATTTTATATTTTCTTTGTTTTTTCAGCAGTTTTTTATGTATTATTGTTTTGCACTGGAAAGAAAGTCAACTATAATGGAAGTATAATTATATAAACATATTTGCACTACACTTCCTTAAAATGTTGTCTAATTCAATTAAAAAATATTTTTTGCACTGGAAAGAACATTCTAGAAGACTAATTCTATTGAATACGTTTGCACAAGGCTACAGAAAACTGTTTATTTTTCTTAAAATGCAGTCTAAGCTGATGAATTTTGAATGTTATATGTTGTATTTGTTTAAGTTAAAATAAAACATTTTATAAACTAAACAAATCCATGGTTCATTGTTGGCTAAATGGTCATGATAGCCTTTATATTTCACATCTATGTGGTTCAGTCTTGTATATTGATTAGGCCTACTTTGCTATTCTATAAATATGTAGGCCTAATAAGCTGTATTATAATATTCTATAATGTTTCCACAATATTCACCAGAAGTCATCATTTCAGGGGTTATTTTTCAAAATTTTCTTCCATGGGGGCATGTCACCCCCCACGGCAACGCGCTCACTGTTCCGTATTTCCATTTCAGAAAGTTGGCAACCCTACCTGAGAGGTGCGACTAGAGTGTTGAACAGGGGCAACTCATCCCACCCCCTTAACTGAGTGCGGTTGGTTGAAGTTAGACCTGTTTTTATTTTTACCTCAAAGCAATGGACATTCCTTCTTCCAATGACCATACTCAAGACAGTAGTGACACTTATTTTCAGAGTCGGTTTTACTGCGACTTGCCTGCTCATGTCTAACCACAGCCTGACCACTATTACCATTAAACCGATTTAACCACTGTTCATCCCGTGTGTAATTAACGACCCTGTGTGGAATATACTCATTACTTCCACCTTTATGAGTCAAGGTATACTCATCCGCAAGTACGGCAGCCTTAGCGGCAGTTTTAACCTTATGCTCATTAAATTGCAAGCCATTCGAGAACAATGCGTTTCAACTGTTCCAAGACTATCAAATCACACAATTGCTCAAATGTGTTGACACTTACGGAGGAACACCAGCGGTTAAAAAACCCAATTTTTCGCCAATTTCTGATCTGTTGACTATAGAACTCCAGGACTTAAAGGCACACTATGGGGGTTCACTCTTTATTACGACATCCCGTTATTACGACAACCCTCTATTACGACATACCGTTATTACGGCATGCCTCTATTTAGACATGCCCCTACTCCGATTTTTTTTAGTACCCCTATTCCGACATTACCAATCCTCATTTTCAATTTATCTCTGCAGTTCCTGTATCTTATCAAATTCCAACATCCTAGATGCATGGATGAGCTGTAGTCTAGTCATGTCATCTGCACCTGCAGCTACATCAACAATCCACCCGCCATCCACTCCAAACAATGTTTTTCCCAATAATTGATATCGGCACACATTTCAGTCAAAACCTCAGGTGATTTTGAACTGGCCATGTGAATAAATGTTACACATTATGTAAAACACAGGTAACTCTCCTCATTTTATTCTCTAAGCTCTCGGGGGAAAACGGTCGGAAACTCCATGCATCAAACAAACTCTGTGTGTGCAGGCCACCTATATTAATTAATTAACGGCCGTCAATCAATGGCCAATTGCGCAAAGACGGGCAGAATTCTTACGCCCCAGTAAGCCACTTCAGTGAACGTTCAAATAACCCCCAGAGTTCAGTGTCCATCAGGGTGTTCAAACTGGATGTGCGATATATTCAAGTTGCTTAGCCTATATTGCATTTTAGAGGACAATGATAAAGCCATGTGCAACGCATTTTGGCTTGCCAGCAGGTTGGATAAACTCAATTTACTAGGCTACACAATAATGTAGGCTAGGAATATATCTTTTATATGTCATGCGTGCAGTTGTTTAATTGCACATAACATGTCTGCATATTTATTTAGTCTTCTTTCTCTCGACTCTAGGCTAGCGCATGCATTATCATGGCCCTATAATTGTGCAAAGACAGGCGGGATATCCGACGCTCCTTTTACAGTAAACCACTTCACAACGAACGTTCAAATAACCCCAGAGTTCAGTGTCCATCAGTCCCAACATTTAGAAGCATTATCCTGTTCAACGGAGCTGGTGTGTGTGAGGCGCACTCTTGGACTCCTTGAGACGCGACTAACCTTTCGGTTGAAGTTATAGGCTATTATAGAATCCAATCCTGTTGCCCCTGCTATTTATCAATGTAGCCTTTTATTGTTTTTTTGCCATGAATCATCTGAGCTGTGATGAAATCGTGTGTTGTTTAAAGTTGGGATTACTGTAGGCCTAGGCTATACTGCCCATATTGGAATAAAAAAAATAAAGGCCCACCCTAGGCCTACTTTGCAAAAGTCCACTCTGTTGAAAAATCCTGTTAATGACCTTGTGTCGGAATGGCAGGATGTTTGAAAAAAAAAAGGTCAAGTGTCGCTACTCCGACAATGGGAAAAGAAATTGTCGCAGTAGTGGGACGCTTGAAAAGTAATGTTAATGCCGCCACTTCGACAATTACACGCCAATGTCTAAGTAGCGGCATGTCGGAATAGCTGAATGTAGCCCACACTATGCAGGTTTTTTAGCTTAATATGCAAGTTTTTTTAGCTTAATTTACCTTCATTTACCAGCTTCAGAGTCATTGGAATGGTAATATGACTTTTTTCGGGTTGAATGGTGGCCGTCTCGCTTCCCTCTAGCGCCTGTGAGCGGAAAAACCACCCTTGCAACTGTGGGCCAGCGGGCCGACGGCCTCAGTGTCAGGAAGTATAACGAGTGTAACGAATTGCTTTACTGCATTCAAATACACATACACGCCAGGCATCGGCTAGAAAAAGGTAGCGATGGAGTTTCTCAGCCATTTGTCATGACAGACCAAACGAAAAATAAGCAAAAACCAAAAAAAACAGTAAGGAAATTGCCAATACTGCATAGTTTACCTTTAAGCCCGCAGCACCACTTCTTTAACTGACCTGTAACTCCTCCACTCAGTCACCTACAAAGCAATATATGCATCTTGAGCTCGGCCCGATAAAACAGTCTGGAGCAACATGGTACGCTTCGAATCACCCCAACCCCGCTCATCTGCAATGCCCTCAAAAAGTGAGAAAAAGATGTTGGGATCACGGTCACTAAATTTGGGTAAAAACCTAATCATATTGGAAAGGCTCCTGTCTATGCCATTAACACCCGAATCGTTCTGTATTCTCCCTTCAGCAATAGGTCTTAAGCGCTCTCTTTGGATGTCGTTTTCCCTTTCCTCCTGTCGGGTCACGTAGTTTCATCTTTTCATATTCACACTCACGCTCCTTTTCCCTTTCAATGCGCTGTTGCTCTAGTTCATATTCCCAACTTTTTTACGCTCTGCTTCTATTCGCTTCAGCTCCACTTCACACTCCTGCTCACGTTCTAAACGCTTTAATTCCAACTCTTTCTCACGTTCTGCTGCCTTTTGCTCCAGTTGTAGTTTCAAGAGCTCCATTTGTTGCTCAAAAGTTAAAGCATTTGCCTCAGAACGCGACCCTTCATTTGAACGGGTAGGAGTAGAGGCCGCTGTTGGAACTACAGGCTCAGGGGCTAAGCCTATCTCTATAATGAAATTGGTAAACATATTTACCAATTTTGATTTTACCTGATCTTTTAGTTCTTGTTTCTTTAACTCTTTCGGCAGAGTCTCATCAAATTGGTAATGCTCAGCAACTTTGCGCAACTGAGCTATAGTTAATCCATCCAAATATGCCTCCGATGGAAGCGCAAATATCCCGAAAATGCCTACCAAATCAGATTTTTCTTCAAAAAACCATGGCTCATACGAAACAGTGTACAATCCGCCGATAACCTAACACAGGTGCAGATAACCACCCCAATAACCCACAAGACTAGAGCTGCCCCGCATCTAACTGAAAACCACAGCCCTGAATATTTCCACTGCCTAGTCTTCAGTGTGCCCTCATGCAATTGAGTTGCAAGCAGCGCGTTCGACACACCAAACACAACAAACAAATACAAAATAACACCCAAGCGTAAGCGCTCTTCACCTTGCGCAGGGTTTCACATCTGCTCAGGTAGGCTCTAACCTACCATCCCCCCAATTAGCAACTAAACTACACCTGCGCCAAATTACCATGCATACACGTCTTACCTGCAGCGAAACGTAACAAAAGCTGCAATTAGCCCCTAAATGGCTCTCCTCCACGGCAAATCAAATAACAAAACCTCAATCAATTAGATTGCCAACCGAAATCTCAGTAAATTACCAAATGCTAACTTGTCAATTGAATGTATCAAATAAACAATTTCAGCGTGAGTCTCCCCAATTTACAATTAACTGCACAGGCAATTTACGCCCATCAGTAAGGCCAATTCAAAACAGTTTACTTCACGGAAAATTAAGTTACCTTACCAAATAACGGAAAAAATCCCGGACGAGCCCCCATATGTGACATGCTGGCTCGATGCATGAAACATGAATGGGGAGGCCACACGCTGATTCCAAAATAATCAAGATCATTTATCAATTAAAGGTAAAGTTAACAGAGACTAAATGTGACCCGCCATATGAAAACCAGCAGCAAGATGGCCTAGACGAAATCGGGCAAAACACAATTTAAGCTTTTTTTTTTCAAATTAGTGATTTTCGTTTTTTTGCACAATGTGCAAGTTGAAGGCATGAAGAAGCCACTCAATTGAAAAATATAATGTCACTGCTTTTGACTCCCAATTATTTAATGCAATGTTTTGACCCTGCTGGGACTTCTGCAGGCATTGAAGAGATCACGAATAAGTGCAAAAACAATGGGGGTCTATGGAGCTAAATGGCTAAATTTGTCTATTTCACCTGGTTGTCGTTGAAAAATCGAAGATTTGATTGTGGTTTCTGCAAGCTCAATATGGATTATAGGTCAAAAGTTGAATGAACGAGTACTCACGTCCTTTCGATTTCTTACAGGTTGGGTCGTTGTTGCCCACAACACACTAGCTTTCTGCCGATGAATGACGTCATTGACACATTTGAAAGGCTTTTTAGAACAAATAAGTGACTGAAAAAATATAATACTCAGCGGTGTGTATTTTCTCTGCCCCCTCTTTCGAATGCAACATTCAAATTTCTGGGGAAAAATTATATCCCGAGAAAAGTGGATTTTGAGAGGTACAGCTCCATAGACCTCCATTCATTCTGCACTTATTAGTGAGCGCCCTCACGTGGAACCAGAACTGGAACTGCAACCAGTTCAGAAACCAGAAGTTTCCTGAGAGTGGTGGTTCTCCCCTTATTAAGGGGCTATCACATTGTACACGGTATGCGCTGCACCCGCCGCTAGATTGCTCTTGGTTGAGGTAACGTCCCAAAGACTTTTGTTCTGCTTGCCGCTGGGCTCAGCGCAAAATACCAATGACTTACAGCGCGCCGCAGTCAAAGTTAAACCTGATTGAACTTTGACCGCGGCACGCGCAAGAGCGGCAAAGCGGCAAAATGCTGCACTTTGCTCAGCGGCAGACCAGTTCTTGCGCGCGCAAGCCATTGCATTTCATAGCGCATGCCGCGTGTAATGTGATATTATAAGTGTGAATGGACAGAAAATAACAAAAGTGACTTAATCAGTGTAATGGCATGTTGGCATGTAGGCTATGTGTGAGAGTAAGATACTGTGTCTATGGTTAGATCGTCGTGGGTGTGTGTTTGAACTTGCCGCTTGTTGTGGCGTTCTCATGAGCGGCTGCGGAGCCGCGGCTCTCCGTAAACCGGTTCTGCGCATATGCAAATCCCACTTTTCATGCAGTGCAACTTGTTTTCTTAGCCACACAATTTGAACAGTGGGCAATAAGGTAGAAATAAAATAGCATTGTAAGGTGTATTTTCGATATGAATGTCTTATTTAGATATCACATTTTGTAACACATCGACGTTTTAAATGAATAATTTTCCTCGAATTGAAAACCTGATGTAGGCCTAAGATTGGTAAGGTGTGACTTTTATTTTGAAGGATTAGCGAATGGCAGCCATATTGGAATTTGTGTTACTGTAGCTAGTTTCACGCTGCTGCTGTTCCAGTCGGACACAAACTGAAGTTGAAACGATAGGCTAACGATACGAAAGTGATATACGTGTTGTAGCGAATTTGTTACAGTCTGTGGTTGTAGCCACTCTGTGGTGGCTGTAATGGAGTCTGACATGCTAAAATCTGCAGAATATGCATCTATGCGCCCCGAAACTGACATCGACAAACAACTGGTGAGTATGAAGTTTGGCTACCGTTAGTACTGTGAGTTCGCAATTCTGATTATGGTCAATACAGGCAGCCGGTGTCATATAGCTAGCGTCGACACTCTGGATAGCGTGTTTTGTCTTAAATGTGGCAGTTAACCAACCTCGTAGAGGTGAGAGAGAGAGGGGGTTGCAGCAAACATAACCAAACTAGAAATTGTACGTTTCCAGTCTGCTGTCCCCGTGTCGTTCCCACCAAACCACATGGTCGCAGTCTCACGGTTTTAACTCCCGGCCAACTCTACCTACGTACCGATAATGAAAATTAATACATTTGCTGTTTCTCTGCTTGGAAATGATCCAAGCATGACACAAAAGCTGTGTGGTGTGTGCTATAAAGATGGCAGAGGTCAAATGAAGGTGGCCTATTGCCAATTTGCCTGGGATAGCCTAGAACTGCTTGTGTTCCGCAGTGACAGATTGAATAATTCCTATTGTGGGGTAGGCTACTACGAAGCGCGCATACCCAGGCTTTCTTTGGATATAACCTGGATCGACAAATACGAAACTCGCAATCAGAGTTAAATGGTACTAGGCCTACGAAATTAACGAATTTGTCAAGCCAGGTTTTCCTCTTTAGTTTCAATGCGCGTGAAAGCGGCGTTTATCGCATAATTTTACTCACCTTTACAAAATGGATCTATAGCGGTTTATTTCATGCTTAATGCACTCCTATGATGAATTCAAGCAACAGACCATTGCTAGGGGCAACACAGTTGCACATAATAAGGCTAGGGGTGTGCTGGCAAAAATCAGCCGATCGTGTAAATTAAAAGATTCTGCATGTTGTCTGAAAAATAAATATGCCACAGGCTGAATTGTTCGCCATTAATTCCAATAGAGTAATGGTGATTTCAAAATGCAAAAGCAATGTCCAACTTGCTTTGGGGAAATTAATTTTATTCTATAATCTAGGGAATTCACTTTAACTTCACCCTATGCAATAATTGTATAGCTTTATAACTTTTCAACAGCTGTGAGGGAGAGGCGGTGGCGTATATGGAAGATGAACAAAATTTCTGTCTATTGTAGGCCTATTTTTTCTAAACAAACACAAAAGATTTATTGAACAAAGAACTTCCACAAAAAGCAACATAAAACACTTCCTTCGTAGAGGACACCTAAAACATATATTAAAAATCCACCTACAAATGAAACAAAAAGATTAAAGGAGCTTCTAAATTATTAAATGCTTGTTCCATGTAAACAGACTAAATGTCAATTAGATTATTTAGTGTTCATGTAAACAGGTCGGTTGAAATCTTTAATCAGATTCATTTCAATCGGATTGAAATAAAAATGTGACATGCACACATGGCTATTGATTCCAATGGGAAAGACAGCTAGTCACACGTTACATCTAGTTATTGATCAAAGTAGTGACAACTTTTTTCCCCTTGTGAATATTGCACAATTTCTGTATAAAAAGACCTGATGTTAGAGAGGTTGGAATAATTTCCCCCCAGAAGTAGACCAAAATTACATTTCACTACACAGATGGTAGGCTTTTAAGCTATGTGTGTCTTTGCCCTAGAACATCTGATCTTACGTCAAAGTAATTTTACAGTGTGTCTCCTGGGTAACATAGAGGTACCTGGTCATTTTTTCAGATTTTTTTGAGACCTAAGTGCGTGGGCCCTGGTTGAATTGACATGGAATGACCCACTTGCTGGAAAAAATAAACCTGTAATATTTTACTGTTGGGCTGTCTTTACTGTCATTGTGCCAAACAATGGGTGCATGCAATAAGGCATATTTCTTTTCACTTTCAGGGTAGAACTCTTATAGCTGTCGGGTTGGGTGTTGCAGCCGTGAGCTTTGCAGGTAATGTGCATTAGAGTAATTTAATTGATGGGCTGAGATCTGTCATTGAGGGCTGTGATAATTCTGACTTAATTCTTAATCAGATCAACATTTTGCCACTTTTTGAGGTATGCTTTTATCAGGCAACTAATTTTAGTGTCATCTTCAAATTCATGTTGATGGTATGAAGGACAGATAAACACATGTGTCATTCCCACCAGCCATCCAGAATATGCACTATGTAGTTTTTTGTTCTGGCTAGGAACATTACACAAATGAAAAAACATTTCACTGCACTTCCAATGCTAGCCTTTAGACCAGTGCTAGCTTTTAGACCAAAACCTCCCATGTTGGTTTAACATTAGCCTTCCCTAATGCCAGTACATTCTATTGTTTGTTGTGAGACACATTAATGCAACCAAACATGCCCTGAATTAATGTTATTACTGTCTTGTGTTAAATTTTTAGGTCGTTATGCATTCCAGTTGTGGAAGCCTCTAGGACAAGTCATCTCAGAAACGGCCAAAAAAATTCCCACTTCTGTAAGTACAAAATATCAGCCTTGACTTACTGTATCTTGTCTGCCATTATTTGACTTATTTTGTCTGCCATCTTGTCTGTCAGTTAGTTTATCAATCTGTCAGTGCTTGCAAAGGAGCGCTAGATATAGCCTATAGCTCAGGGATGTCAAAGTCAAATACATTAGAGGGCCAAAAAACAAATTTGCTACAAGCCGAGGGCCGGACTGGTTCAATGTTTATTAAAACATTAAAATGACTGCACGTAACCTATTAAACCAATGAATAATGACTGTGACTGAAGTGCGGGCAAAGTTTGCACAGAAATGTACGATTTTTCCCATCCTCACCGACCTTGTCATAAAACTTGTTTAAATGAACATACGATGCCTCCTTGCTGCTTTGTCGTCTGCATCAGCCCTTCTCAAACTTATTTGACCTGAGGCCCATTCAAGGCATACTTTGGGGTCATAGGGCCCACCTACATGAACCCACCCCCTCCTCCCACCCCCCATCAAATTATCATAATGATATCACAATTATTATTATTTTTAGGCTATACTATATTGCTATACATGCACTTCAAAACAGTCAATGTTTAAAGTGCTAAGATTGTTCACAAAAGTTTGTGAAAACATGGACATCCGAGTACTGCTTTACTAATGTAAAATATAATTAAGCCTACAATAGTTTCATTGTTTTTGCATTGTTGCATGATGCTTGCATGAGAAATACTTCTCAAAACAACAGCAATTATATGGGTGCCGTTGTTTTGGGATGTTTCCCTCATGCAAGCATCAAACACTGATAGAATATATATATATGCTATTTAATTTGAATGCCTGAATGTAAGGATTCAGGAAACACAATACCAGCTTTTGTGAATGGTAAATGGCGGATCAGATCATGCGTAAATCACTGATCTGGAGATCTTTAACTAAGACTAATTAATAGCTTTTGGCTGACTTTAATACTTAATGCCAAACAGTGTTTTATATAGTCTGTGCTCTGTTTTTTATGGAAGTTGCATAAATCCACGTCATTCTATTAAATGTCGTTTCATAATTAAATAGCCTTCCAATAGGTTGAAGCTTAGCTTTGCTACCAACGTGTACACGCATGCATTGAATAAACGCTCATACCACGACTTAATTCTATGCCTCAATGTTTGATGACACCAAACAAGTATTTCCTAATTGCGGAAATGTTTGTTTTCTTTTTCTGTCCGCGCGCGGCTCCTTGATCAATTGCGCAGCAAATTATCAGATGATGGCCCGGGAATAATTTCACTCTGCAGACCATTGTCCACATTGCAGACCGTGGCCCATAATTTGACAAATGGTGACCTGCATGCTGCCATATTAAGGCCTTTTTACGGTGTATTTTAGCCGGGTTTTCGCGTGGAAGGCTCTGTAGAAATTTGGCACCCTATTCAACGAAGTTAAACTGAAAGAGCGTGCCGTTCACAGACACCAGAATGAACAAGTTCACAGTAACGTTCATCAGGCAATACAGTACGTTCAGTTCACGTTCGCTCAAAATATGAACGAGTTCAGGCACAACACTGGGGAGGGGGGTAGCTGAAAGTTGACATCTGCCCTGACTGAATACTGATGAATAATGAAGCCGAGGCCCACTTGCGGCGACGCAGAGAGTTTGTGCGGGCTACCGTTGCATTGTGGGGAATGGAGTATTGGTGAGTGCAAAACAGCAGCCGGCGGCCTGTGGCCTGCGGGCCGGTTCTAATACTAATCAAATATCATCCCGGGGGCCGTAGATAATTCATTCACGGGCCGGATCCGGCCCGCGGGCCTTGACTTTGACATGTCTGCTATAGCTCTAATAGTAGTTAAGAAAATGTATGCGGGGGTTGTTTTACTCTACTTTTTCACCACACGTGTTTACATCCCTGGTCATAACACTTATGACCCCATCAACAGGTAACAGTGGGACATGTAACAGCCTTTTAGCACTGGATACAGTATGTGCAGCTCTCCACTAGGCAGTGCTGCCTCTTAGTATCACTTCTGTTTGAACTTGGAGATGCACAGCATTTGGCTTTTCTGTTCCTCTGTCACCTTATCCATGTATTTGCCATGCAATTATTTTAAGTTATACGTTTATTATAAGGTGAAATTAATCTAATTAATTGTGTAATGACATATCTGACATATTTGTACTACTGTCATCAATCAAAGATTAGGTTCAGATCAGGGCTTTGAACCGGTTCAAGGAACGAAAACGAAAACCGGGAACTTTTTGTATTTTACAGGGAACAGGAACGAAACCGGAAACGTTATTATTTTTTATGTTCTGGAACAGGAACACTTATTTTGAAAAATAATGGTAACCGGTTAATACCGGTTTTATTTCGTTCCCCAAAGTTTTCGTTGCCTAAAAAAAAAAGTAATTATTTTCCTGCGCACGTTACCATGACGGCTGAGGTTCACTTCCTGTGTGACATCACATCAGACATTCGCTGACTGTATGGAGAGAGAGCGGTGGATTACAAAGTCTCCACTCCACATTTTAAATAAGGGGTAAATTACGATCCATCGTTAATTAAAACGTTCATTCCAAACACAATAACAATAGCTATATTTGTCGACTCCACGTTAATGATGGACTAGCGAACATTTGGCTAAATGGCGCCAACACCTCTGTTTGCCTAATGCACAGATGGCTTGTTACGGTATGAGTAGGCCTACTGGATGGCCTTTCCCCCCGACAGTTGGAATTTGTTGTTGCCCCAGTGGCATAACCACGTGTCTTAATAATGTTGTTACGTTTGTGTGGACATTTTCTCTTTTAACAATAAACTACACATTTGAAATAATTGTAGGCTTATTTAATTATTATTATTAATAATATAATTATTATTATTATTTAATAATGGTTGTAATATTATTACATTTGGTTTAAGCTGGATGAGAAAGATGTGACATAATTCTATAGCATTAAACAGCTGACAGGAACGAAATTAACTGTTCCGGGAACAGTATTTTTTTGTTCTAACCGGTTCGGGAACGTCAATTTATTGGTGGAACTCATAACCGGAAACGTTATAATTCCGTTTCTGTTCGGAACGAACTGATTGGGAAAAAAAATTGGTTCAAAGCCCTGGTTCAGATAAACCAAATGTATCTGAAAGGATTTTTTTAAAATCAAGTTTGTACAATATGCTCTGGTGTTTTACTCTGACTACCTGCATCATGCCACGCAACATCCTGCTGAAAATGTTCCATTGTTATTTAGATGTGGTGGGGTAGTGTGAGTAGCTGACATACATGTGAACGCTCCTCTTATTCTTCTGTTTTCCTCATCAGTCATTCTCTACATACTACAAAGGAGGGTTTGAGCAGAAGATGACTAAGCGTGAAGCCAGCCTCATCCTTGGTATTAGGTAAAAAAAATCACTATTGATAAAATCCAATATGTCGGATTATCCAATATGACTTTATGGTGTACATTGAACTCTGCTTGATCTAAGGGTTTCAACAGTATACCTTTTGAAAATCAGGCATACGAGTAAGAAGTTACAAAACATATGTCCAACTTTGACCTGGTGGTGGCGCTAGAGCGCTCTAGGTGCAGATATGAATCTTGGTGAAATCAATCATGGGACTTTCTCAAATCAGTGTCTCAAATTTCACAACTTTTTACTAGACGGTTCTATGGGCTGCCATAGACTCCCATGGTGGAAGAAAGACGTGTAGGATTCTATATAATATATATCTTATAATAATAGGAAGAGGTGCCTTCGCAGCTTCACATATAAATATTAAAACAGGTTTTTCCCACTGCCTATTAGAAAAACTAAGATGAATTAATTGCTGCCATATGGCAACTCTATACAGTAGAGGGTTAGAAGGCATTTGCAATGTATCTATGATACTTGTGAGAATGAAATACGTTAAGACATGATTTGACATGACATGATGTGTGGTGAGGGGGGGAAGCAGGTAGCTACAGTGCTACACTCTGGGGACATGTCAGTGTCCCTTACGTTCATGCCCCCAAAGTGTAGTGCTGTAGCTGCCTGGCTGCTTTAGCTGTTGAAACTAGCAACTGGAGCTAGGTAAAACCGGTTGTTTCCATTTTTTTGTACTGACAGTACTCGGTGACCTTGAGAAACGGAGAAGTATAACTGGATTTCTCCTTAAGAGTACATATAGTGATATATGGAAACTAACTTATCAATTCAGGTCATGTATTGGGTTCTTTGGGAAACACACTTGGGTCATTCTACGCCAACTCGGCCACCCATGTACATGACACCTCTCAGATTTTGCTGAAAAGCGGTGAATATATGCCTTATGTTACCAAACAAAGGAATCTGAAGTTTCAGGTCAATAATAACAGTTTGCCTGTGGCGTCCATTTGAATTCCGGGTGCCACGGCCCTAATTGACACATTGGAATTTGGAAAAATGTCCAAAATGGTGCATTATGAAGAATAAAATTCATATTATGGAGCTTCATAGTCAAAAATGTTATTTCATTAAAAGAAAGAACAAATATGTATCTTTATCTGGTATAAATCCCATTAGGATCATCAAGTGCTCACATGGTCATTTGGGAGTCCAGGGTTTCCCGCAGGAAATGTGTTAGTCAAGGTGGTAGGTCCTAGGTCCTGGGGGGGGGGGTTCTGGTATCTTGCCGTCGGTGGGGGTGTGTGGGTGTTGGTGTCTTGTTTGTGCGATACACTACAGACTCTGTAACAATTATTTATTAAACACTACATTATAAATAAATAACCAGTTTCTCAAAATAACAGTTAACAAAGAACAAAGTAACAACACCAAACAAACTATACAACAGTATACAAATATTTCAAAATATTTGTGTAATTTGTGCAATTTTAACAAAGACTATTACAAACTATAGAACAAGTGCAAAAGAAAGTGCAAAACAACAAAATGTGCAAATGTGATCAGTCACTACTTATGGCAGAGCTGACAACTAGCATTGTTACAAGCCACCCTCCTTGGCTTTAAAAAGATAATTTTAAGGGCCCTTTGGTAATTGCACTGTTTTACTATTGGACCATTAATGCTTATCTTCATGCAGGCTGTCAGACTGTTGACCTGCAGCCTGTTCCGCAAGTCTGTCCTGATCTATACACCGAGAGTGAATGAAGTTTAGATCATTTTATAGTTTTGTGTAATATGGATGGAATTTGAGCGCGGAGCGCTTTTTAATTTAGAGGCCGGAGTGGCCGCTCTGTTCCGCTCCCATACCGCTCACACCATGAGTCTGAGGCATGCCCACTAATAAAACCAAGACCGTTAAATTTCAAAGATAATTGGCCATATAGCCTAAGTTCGTTGATGGGGATGGAGTTTAGATTATTTATTTCTAAATAATTTAGAAAGCATACGCGTAGGCACGGATGGGCCTGGACGGGCCTAGGCCCGTCTATTGTCAGTCTTGCGCGTCTGACTAGACACGCAAGTCAACACTGCGAGCAGGTGACTGTTTACTCGGCCGCTTCTCCGGTCAAATTCATGTCAGGTCAATTTAGCTCCCGGTCCCAAAGAACTAAGAGCAACGGCAATATATTTCACTCAGAACATTTATTTTAAAAGACTGCAACACTGATAGTGCAACAACAAACAAGCTTGGCAACGTTAACTAAAGGGATCAGTCGGGATTAATTGCCAAAAGAACGAAAATGACAAATCACGCAGTCGGCTAAATATTTTAAACTTGCGCCAAACGGATGAACCCAGCATCGGTTCGTCGCATAAATGAAAACACAAATTGAAGCAACAACTTGATCATTGGACAACCCTACCACAAAACCTTTCCATAGGCCTGCAACGTTTATGACATAAAAAGTGGAATATGAACGCATTTCATCACACCTGACAATTAAACGGAGCTGTGGCTGTTCGCGATTTGACTGATTTTTGAGAACGAGGAGCGAGATATTTGCACCGCTCAGCTCCGCTCACTATCTCTGATTCGGAGGCATATCACATATGTAAAGATTATAAAATCTGATTATTTTTCGATTCATGACTCGTTTCTTCTTATTTTTTAATGCGTTCTGCGGAGAAGGGAGATTGGCGTTGGTCACGGTTTGGAATGAAAGGGAGAAAACGGGACAAAGTGACACTGTTTTTTTTTTGACGACGTAGTTAAGGCGGCAGGCTTGTTTTGCCAAGGCGGCCGCCTTGACTGCAAAGTGCTGCAGGAAACCCTGGAGTCCAAATATGGGATTCTAAGAGTCACCTCTGCCGGAGAGGGTTTTTGGACCCCCATGAAACCCCCACCAGTGGTACCATACCCTTCAGATAAATTTTGGCAAGAGCAAGGTTCCCACATATAACAAATAATCCTGTTTAGAATAAATATGATCATTAATTGTGGTGCTACGGCCACCCAAAAAGTGAAAAATCACACATGCCGTCAACATTTTGTATGACTTTGGTGACCCACCTCTCACCCAAACAGTAAGGAATGTTGATTCTGCCTCCAGAATTGTGTAGTACAGGCTACAGTGAACTACCACACCAGTTTCCAGCCTTCTACCACTATTAGAACAGACGTTATGGGCTTCCAAAAATGGCAAAGGACGAAATGTGAAATTCCAATGTGTCAATTAGGGCCGTGGCACCAGAAATTCAAATGGACGCCACGGGCAAACCATTTGAGATATTGACCTGAAACTTCAGATTCCCTTGTTTGGTAACATAAGGCATATTTTCACCGCTTTTCAGCAAAATCTGAGAGGTACCATGTACATGATACCCCGATATTGGCTGTTTTCACATGGAATGACCCACTTACAACTTTTTAAGAGGCAGTTTACAGTAAACACTTTAGAAGTGATCATTCAACATTATTACAAATACCCCGTTACTGAGGATCAAGTGCATTTGTATGATGTGTCATAGACTATTATAAAAGATAATGAATTTTCAAACCTGTACCAAAACACATTTTTATTCAAACATCAAGTCTGCCTCAAAATACAACAGAGAAATCATGAACTCAAAATGTCATTGTGGGGAAAAAAAAACAATGACTGCGTAACAGTGCAAATCAGACCTTTCAGAATAAGGATAATAGCCTAACGTGTTGGTCTTTACTGTCGCGGTGTTGGCACAGTGTAGCTTGCTGCTAGCATGTAGTCTAACATCTGCCTCCCCTCAATGAGAAACACCAAACTCTCTTCTACACACTTTGCAGAATGCTTTCATCTCGTCGCTTAAGGCTTTGTCAATCCACGGGTACCTCCCCACCCACTCCTCCCGGTACCTGCATAGACGCTTTTGCTTTTTAGCGGCGTGTTGGGGTTCCGGTACATCAGCCATGTCAAGGAATAAATTAAAATTAGCTAAAATCAGTGCATATTCGCGCCTAATTATAGAACGTCAAAAAAGAAAAAAAGTAGCCGGGGCTGCATCCAGCTGCCGTCGGGGGCTGCATGCAGTCGACTCAACCTCTCTACGGACAGTTTTTAATGTTTATCAGAAAATAACTACTCACTATTCTGATTGAGTATAATTTTCGGGACAATTAGGGCTGGATTCGGGATTCGGGATAAACGCTTAGATTTCGGGACTGTCCCGAATTGCTCAGGACGTCTAGTCACCCTAGTAATACTTAATCATGTATGCCGAGCTCAGCAGTCTGATTTACTTATAACTAAATTTAGATTTTTGATTGACAATTCCTGGGACACCCTGACCTCCAGCGCACACTTATTCTGTCTTAAACAGTAGTTTTTATTTGCTGGGAAAATGTGAAAAATAATCAATCTAATAATTTCATGCTTTCACCACTAGATGGAACCGTGCTCCTCTCTCATATTTTGCCTACTCTGTTCCACAGTCCAACTTCCACAAAAGCAAAGTTGCGAGAATCTCACAGGAGGATCATGGTCCTGAATCACCCAGACAAAGGTGTGTTTTACTCACATATTACATTATGGTTTACCAACATGTCCCAAATAACATTCTCTCTGTAAATTACAGGTTGAAAGTAGATGCAATTTGAAAGAAAAGTCCAGATTAAACAGCAGATCATTTGAGTATCGATGATTCCTAAATGTGCAAATATTTAAACGTTATGCTTCCTCTGTGTGTTAAGTCCCATATGTGGTAAAGTCAGAGTACTTAAGCCAATTTCTACACTGTTGTGGTGTAAATAAGCTACAGTAAGCAGCTTAATGGCAATATATTTAGTTCTCCACAGCTACGTTCTACCCTTACTCCATGCACTGAAGACATACATGTAGCATGGTATTTTTACAGAAGGGCTTTTAAAGCCCAGTGTCATTGTACACTTTGGAGAATAGAAATCCCCCCACTGAAGTTTTTCAACCAGCTTCTGTCTTAAACTGTCCTTGAAAAGACACATTCAAAAGCGTCCCAGTGGGATGCCATTTAGAAATGATAGCATTGACAATAGAGCTGAAAAGGGGGAGGGGTTTGTTCAAATAACTGTTGGCTTAATCAGCAGGTCTTGTATATTGCCCCTTAACTGCTGGAAGGCTATGGCTGGCTAGAGTGTTGGCCCGTTTTATCTTGTCAAGGTTAATAATCTCCCCCTCCCCCGCTCACTGAGCTGAGAGATGTCTATAGCATGTGCTAGCCGTAGCCATTACTCCATATCACCGTCTGAATTTCGCTCACTGAAATGAGAAACTGTTTCAAAGATAAGAGCTTGAGGGAAGAGGGAAGCTTCCTGCAGTGGAGTGGGGGGTTGGGCCTTGGTGGTTGGGGACCAAATAAATGTCTTCACCTCCTCCCAGCACTGAGCTAACGGAGAGGCCAAATGTAGCCTTCATATCACACACAAACCTCTTTTGTACCATTTACAGCAGTGTTAATGTAATCTTCATATCATGTCACACACACCTCTTTTGTACCATTTACAGCAGTGTTAATGTAATCTTCAGATCATGTCACACACACCTCTTTTGTACCATTTACAGCAGTGGTAAAGCTCCCTTCTTTTTACTTCAACTTCATCGTTATTTCCTGTGCAGTGTGTAGGGAGGTAGATGGATGTTGGGATTCTGATAAGACAGAGGACCAATTGTTGGAAGGGTGCAGGTTTGGGTTGTACACCATTGGCTTTTGGAAATATGGGTCCATAGACATTTACCTCTCCAAGAAATTGCAATGAATAGGCATGGGATTTATAATCTGAAAGGATTTCCTCTTTAATAAAGCTAATTTTAATACTGGTAAAAAGTGTCATTGAAATGGTTTGGGAGTTTTTGCTGCCAATATGAAACTGAATGAATAATGAACAAGTCCTCAATAAAGTAAACTCTGTATTGGCTTAACATTACAGCACTGCATCCATGTTTAAGAGTGTTCTAGGGACATATGATGGGCATAGATGCCTTCTCTGCCTTTTCTCTTTTCTACAGCACCTGCTTGCTCTGACACAGCTAATGTATAACCCACTATGCCCCTGACCTGAGCAAAGCTGTGGAAGAGGTTTGGCCAGTTTGGTTGTGCCTGACAGAAACCCATGCGTGCGTGTTTTATATTATAAAATTATAATTGTAATTATTATTTAATATATATTACATTTATTTAAATGAATATAACTTAACAGAGTAGGTTAAGTAAAGTCAGTAGTGGTGTTGGATTTGGAAGTGTAAGCAATCAGTATAATGTGGTGTAGTGAATAATCAAAGCAACAACCAAAACGGTGCGGGAGAGATGGAGCGGCGCTTACACAACCTTAACACAACAAACACACACACACATATATCTCGCACACATAAAAATCACTCACAGAAATGTAAAAATTAAAGAACATGTGAAGTGATTACAAAGGTCTGGTATGGACAGATCATGTGATGCATTGACCATGATAAGGTGCTATGGTAGAGAGTGTGCAATGGAGGCAGTGCAAAAGTGAAGGGATTGAACAGTGCAATAACTTTGTTATTAAATATTAACTATGACTAAAAGACAAGAATGTAAACCCAATAGAATTGCTTAACAAACAAGAAAAAGAATATACTTCAAGAAGAATATGTAACGGAATAAGTTATAAGGTTGTTCAGATTGTGTGGAAGGGCTAATATAGCCTATAGTATAGTATATAGTGGACAGCAGACAAAGTGATATGATGGTAGGGGCTGAGAGAGACTACCCTGGAAATCCAGAGTTCTCGCGAGAGCACAATGGAATTGTCTCTGCGAGACACTCTGGCAAAAAGCAATGATTCACGTTACCTTTACCCCAACATTCCAGAAAACCAGCTAAACTGATGAAGACAGCACTGCAACGTTGGAGGACCGTACACATTGGTCGTAGTGTTATCCGATTGCGTCAAAGTCAGAAATAATTCAGAGTAAACATGGTCTAGTGTTATCCAATTGCGTGCAGTGAGATTTTTAAATGCATGCTTGTTGCCGCCCCTCGAGTTGGGCCATTACATTGTTCTTTGCCAGACCCTTAATCTTTCTAGATTATCAGGGTCTGGATTTTCCAGGCTAGAGAGAGACAGGCTCATGCTGAAAAGTCCATTTCTCCCCTCTCCTGTGTGGCATTGAAAAGTTGGATGGCCCTGGGGACTAAGGACCTGTTTGTTGAGCATGACGGTGACAGACGTCTGCCACTGAACTTGCTTGGTGGTTGGCGGTCATTGTCCATGATTGCCAGAATCCTGCTCATGGTCCGTTTCTCCACAGTTGTTGTGAGTGACTCTAGCTCAATGGCAACAACAGAGCCAGCTTTCCTTACCACCCTGTTCAGTCGCCCAGCGTCCCTTTTCTTAATGCTGCCTCCCCAGCACACCACAGCATAAAAGAGGACACTGGCCATGACAGACTGGTGCAGTCATTGAATGACCGCAGTGTCCTCAGCAAGTAAAACCGACTCTGCCCTTTCCGATACAGTGCATCTGTGTTGGCTGACCAGTCCAGTTTATTGTCCATGTATATCCCCAGGTACTTATATGTGCTGACCACCTCCACATTGACCCCTTCAATGGAGACTGGCAGCATAGGTGGGCTTAGATCTCCTGAAATCCACCACCATCTCCTTGGCCTTTGTTGCATTCAACTGCAGAAGGTTGAGCCTGCACCATTGCACAAAGTCATCCACCAGGTTCCTGTACTCGTCCTCCAGTCCATCCCTGATACACCCCACAATTGCAGTGTCATCCGAAAACGTCTGCATGTGGCACAGGGGCGTGCACAGACATTTTGGGGGGCAGGGGCTCAAGAGAAAAAAGGGCAGTTCTTATCTTTTTCCAAATAAAAATGCTTTAAAACAAGTGGGTAATATAGTAGCAAATCTCAATTTATTGAAATACCATTATACTCATGCAAATATTTATTACGCAACATGTTTGATGTTTACAAAAAAAATCAGATCACAAAGACACAAATGTCTTCTTTATTATTAGTATTATACAATTCCTCCTTTCACATAAGGGAGGGCTCTGTATCATGTATTGTTGGAGATCTATTGGCAAAGAACAAACTAGAAGAATAAATAGCCCTAGTAATTAGATAAGGGGCCTACAATCAAAATTATGCAGGCACATGATGCAGGCTCTGCTTGAGAGGGACAGGATTCAGGAACTAAAGACAGGCCCATCTTCTATTTCTCATGTCACGTTACCCCAAGCATTAAATCACGTCACTGCTATATATATATTCTGTTATAGTCTGGAATTCACATTACTAGGCTATCACCGCAAGTGCATTCAAAATGTTTTTGGCCAAGTTTTGTGTCGTCCCCACATTTGCAAAATTGCTTTGATCTCATTTACCTTCGTTGCTACCAGTTGTTTTTTTCCTGCATCTAATCACGATTAAATGCACATTTAATGACACATCCACTCTCCAAGTTTCATTTTCGCTGTTGTTGCGAGCAAATAGGCTACGGTATGGGCAATACTTTGAATACAATCAGCTCCAGAAGTGAATGGATTTTCCTTAGCCTGTGCTACACCTTTCCACCAAGTTGTGCAAAAATTGTACCCGCAGTTATGGTGATGTTGACAAACATGCGTAGCACATGGAAGCTCTTGATAGCGTATGCCACTAACGCCTATATAAACAATATATTTATGGAATAAAACTAGATGGGTACCTTGGATTAGCAATGCTGTTTATTGTTAAACTGCAATTATCTGCAGCCAGTGGAGGGCATTTAGCCTACCATGCGTCCAGACAATATTGTGTGTCTGCCCTAATTCTGAAGCAGTGGCCACCGCTACAAAATGAAGAGGAAACACTGGGAAGAAAGTTAATGTTTTAAATAGGCTACATCAATATAATATGTAATATGTGAAGTGAAACTGGATGGGCCATAATAACCTCTGACTAGTTATTAGGCTACTAGGCGCCCTTAAAAGCAATGTCAGTTCTTGGCGGCTCAAGCAACTGGCTACCCTATGGATACATCCTTAAAGGTGTAGGTTACTAATGTTACATGTGCTATATACTGTAGATAGATGAATCTGGCTCATTTAGATCTAGCCTATCCAAAGTATTTGTATTTTCCTTATTCCTTGTGAAGTCTTCATGAGAGGTGTTTGGGTTGTGAGATGGAAGCTGACCATTGATGGGAAATTTGTTTTTCTTCACACAGGTGGATCTCCCTATTTGGCAGCAAAAGTCAATGAAGCAAAAGACCTCCTTGAGTCAGGCCTACGTGGTTGACTCGTTTTTGTGCTGTCTTAAGGTTGAACTGAATTCGAGGACCTTATTCTTATTTCTAATCCCTATTTCCAACAACTCTTTGCACCAGTTCTCAGTAGCACCAATGACTGAGTGAATACAGCTTGTATTAAGGATGGGGTGATAAGTACTGTTGATGTTGAAGGGGCCAATGTGTTAAAAACGTTTTCATTGTGTATCAAACTGTCTGCTTTGTTGTATTGTACTGAGCGTAAAGGGTGAGTTCACAGGCTCATTAAACCCATTACATGCTGCCTCAGAGGTTGCTATTGAATGATGTAATGTTGAAATGGCAGAAAAGTGTTGTGCACATCATATGAACTCTACTGTCCAGGCATATCTGTAACATTGGCTATATACAGTCATTGATGTGTACACGCATGCACACCTATTTATTTGCATGAGGTAGATTTGATTTGTATTAGATTAATAAAATGTTTTAGATGGTCTTTAATTGCTAACTTGCATATTCATCATTATTAACAGAGATATAAACAGGTTACTGAATACTTCAGTAGTTCCGCAGCTGGTTATCCTTTGGTCATATAGCTCTGGGTTAGACAAATTTAAGGACACAACATAGCACCAATAAAGGAACACGTGTTAACACTTTGAGTGCCAAAAACGCGATGGTGCGTTTTTAGCTTTTTTTATTTACGAAAATAGACACTGTAACACACCTTATGTGCGATTTTGGGACTGAATAGAATAGAACATTCTATCTGGACATTTTATCATAACTCTGCTTTTGATGGTTGCTGCTTTGGGTTGAATCAATGACGCACGTCAGGTCAAAACCAGGCCATTTATTTTGTGGGTTTACCACTAGGTGGCAGTCTCGCTAGGTCACTTCCCGGAAACTACACTTCTCAGGTGCTGAAGGGGAAAATGAAAAAGTTGAAAAAGATATTGCAACAGGTGCATTTTCGCCAGACAACGCTGGATGAGTCTAACCTGACTCGCCAGATGAATTTCGTTCCGCCTAGCTCCACTCATCCATCTGGGATCGATCCATTGGAGTGGTGTTTCAAAAAGCTGGACCTTATCAAAAATCCTTGCATATGATTGGATAAGCCACTTGTCTGTCATCTTTTGACGTGCTACTTCAACCACTCACATCGAAGCCAACCCGTGACGCTGAGAACAGTCTCACAGTCGCTTCTACGCTACGTCACATCTATGAAACTCCCGCCCTGCGTTCTAAAGACTCTACCATAAAATCTGGTGCCGAAATCACTCTCAACAAGCGATCCCAGATGGATGTGAGTGGAGCTAGGTGGAACGAAATTCCTCTGCCGAGAGTCAGTAGAAAGGTGGACTCATCCTAACCTAAGACAAGATGACTGACTACGACAATCAGGGGAGACCACACTCCAGGTCAAAAACATTAGAAAGAGTGACTGACCACCTTGCTGAGGAGCATCTGAGGCATCTCCACCCCAGGCCAGGCCGAGCGGAGTGGCTGATAGGCCGAGTCACGCTGGCAAGAGGGCGATAGCGACACAGACGTTACCGACCAAGAGGAGGAGGAATTATGGAGCCCCACAGCAGTAGAAATGTGGTATTATTGTTTTTAGCCCCCCCCCCAAAAAAAAAGACATTTGTGGTTTTGTGAACAGAAAAATTATATTTATCTTACACAAGTCCTTTGACCCAGAAATGTAAGTGTCAGAAGAGTGACAGGCTCAAACAGCGCATATTTCATAAAAGACGCTTTATCTCCAATTCTAGGGGGAAAAAACTGGAATTTTGATGAAAACTAGCCAGTGTTTAGCTTGGATAGGAACAAAGGCATGTAGAAAAATATATAAACAATCATTGCCACCCCTGGTAAAGAGGAATTAAAAGTCCTTTTGATGATTTAGCTTAATATCTCAATGAAACATGAGGAAAATCCAAAGTGAATTTTTTTTGTGGAAAGAAAATCTCTTTTTAAAATATGTTTTTAGAGAAAAATAAAAGTGCCACAGTTATTTACACCTAAACTTTCTATTTTTATTTAACTTAATCATTTTAAGTTAAATAAAAGTTAAATCATATCTATAAAGGTTGAAGCAGTAATCCATGACTTTCTGTTTCACTGGACCTCTGGAATGGGAATGACTGAAAAAAATATATTTCTTACCTGACAATGCCCATATCTGGCTAAAGAAAAATAATTAGGAAGTCTCAATTAACTGGAACTGCACAACCGTTTTTGCCATATGCACAGAGAGGGTAACAGCCAAAACATATTAAAAAACATAAGGATCACTGTTGTAGTCACTAAAAAAGTAGAATCCTGAGCTCACCAAGACTAAAAAAAAAATCATCAGAAGCGACTTCCATGCTAATAGATTATTTAGAAGGCATGCCAGGTAAAGCCTTGCATATCATTTAATTACAAATGTAAGTGGAGTTTGCTAAATGCTACTGGGACTTTGCCCAGAATCCTGCTCTATGGTCAGATTAAATTAAAATTCTCCCAGAAGAGCATGCTCCCCAATCCCCTTATGGTTGGTTTTATCGTTCACACTTTTTTACCTTTTGCATCCATGTTTATAGCTTCAGCCTCATCACATTTTAACCAGAGCTTTAAAGGAGAATTCCGGTGTGATATTGACCTAAAGTGTGTTGAAACATGATCCCGAGTGTGAACGTATGTCTCATAGCCCATCTCGGCTTGTCCCCTGCACTCTAAAATCTGGCGCTAGTTAGCCAATGCTACCAACAGCTTTTTCAATGGTGGTGCTTCGGCATCGGGCTAGCCATGCAAATAAATCACTGTTTTACACCATTTACGAGGATCAATGTATATCTCCACACTTCATTGGTAGACTTCCGAGGGCCCTGACATTTAAAACGAGACATTGAGAACTTTGAAAAAGCACTGGTAGTTTACTTACAAGACGATTTATGTAGACAGTATCTTCATGAAGTTTAGCATTTGCAGCCATCTTGAATTTAGTCACGATAAGTCGAGCAACAAGTAAGAATGAACAGGTATGATAAGGGATCAGATTCCAAAAATAATTCAGTGGAAATGCATGGATTCCAGTTTCCTCCAGTAGCAGCAACCGGAATCCATGCATTTCCACGGAATTATTTTTGGAATCCTACAATCAACACACTTTAGGTCAATATCTAAGAGACTTTTGTGTTGTGTTTCTACAGTCATGAAAGAGGGGAACCTGTGGAGATATGCAGTGGCAGTGGTTAGTTTAGAGATTCATGATTTCAGGGGAAATAAAGGGTGTCAAATTTCAATAAACTTTTGAATGTTGACTTTTGACTACCTGCATTGTGTATACTGTACATGTAAAAGGATATCATTTTCTATTTATTGCAGTACAACTCTGCCATATAAGATCTATTCATAGTAATCCGGTTTAACTCTCAAGACATTTGTATTAGTATGTGTTGACACAAATTCAATAGCATAGTCTTTGACATAAACATCTAAGGAATCATATTTCAACACATTTTTGGAAGGAATATTCCCTCCTCTTAATGAATAATTTACTATTTGTTATATTCTGAACACTTCGTCAGTTCTGGATGCTGTTCATGCAACCCCAATGTTTATCAACTCTAGATCAAATATGGATCTAAATTAACATGTCTGAAAAAAGCTGTGAGGGGGATTTCAACGAAGATGTAAACTGCAACCAAGCTTTGAACTCAGAAAAGGATGCCAATGAAATGGAAATGTCTCAGATTAAAAACACTTTATTGTGTTCTTGGATAAAAAACAATGTTTTTATTTACAGATTGTCAACAACCTATTAGAACACATTAGAATACACATTAGAATGAGTACATACAACACAACATGTAAGACCAAGGCATGGTGAGTTCTGAAATATTCAGGCAAGGAAATTGTCCACCTACCGAGACGATATTAGGGGCACCTTTCACAATATGCTGCTGCATAATGTAAAAATTTGAATAGCACATCTTAAGGGTTATTGTTCATCATCTGTGTACCAAGTGTTCCAAGCTTGCAGACGGTGTATTTATAATGAAATTCTACCTTATTCATTGATACCTTCCTCTGGCTGTAGGAGACTGTTAACAGTGGAGATACATAACTGGCCTAGAAGTCTGCAGAAAAAAAATGCAGTCAAATAAATCTGTCCTGATTTCTTGCAAATAATTCTCCTTACACCTCATATTTGCTGAATGTTTTGTGTCTCCAAAAAGCCAACTAGCTAGCCTTTGGGTGTGGCTACTCTGGCATAAGGTGTTGCCATGATGATCTGATGATCACCTCTACATCTTTTATTTTCCGTGGATTCTTAAAAGTCCAGTAGGATTTATACTTTTTCACCACTGATTCTCTCAGTCCTTTGTTGTGAGTGGTATGGGGGGGGGGGGGGGGGGGGGGGGGGGTGCTATGCCGAGTTCAGGTACTCAAACCCACAGAACTTCCAGCGTTTCTCCAATGTTGCACCCACACCGCTGAACTCCTGTTTGAACATATTTGGTAGTCGCAACATTAGGCGCTCAAGTTCCCGTGTGGAGATCTGTAGATATAGTAGTGAAGAACACTTTAAATAAAACAAACAGTGCATTTGACTTATCCCTAGTCAGCCCATAGGGTGAGGCTAAGGTGTGAAGTGAAAAAAAGCAGTTATACTCAAATGTAGTTTCAATTCAGCAGAAAAATGATGAGCATTGACAAAGTGTCAGTAAAATTTGTCAGCAATTATGCTAAATGAGATTAGGTCAAGGGGGAGCTCCTCTTCAGTTGCTCTGAGTCCAACCAGCTGTGTTCTCATCCTTAACATGCTAAAATCTACTGGTATTCACTTACGTACAGTTGAAATGAGAATGAGTCTGTAAATCTGATAAAGGCAAGCCTACTGTATGTCCCAGTCAAAATCCTGTTTAATCATTACATACAAACACCGTAATTGTTTTAATTTTCAACTACTCTAATTAATACTTGTTTTATCTTATTTAATGTGTTATTAAGGTATGTCTCACAACACACAATGTCACTGCTATTATGCTTTATTTATTTAAATTACATTGTCATGATGTTTCTCTCAAACAATCTATTAGATTGTTCCTAAAATTATAATAATAAAAAAACATGCCTTTGTGTCCAACCTCTGGATATATGACCACAGATACTCAATATTGGCTCCAAATGGGTGAACGTGGAGGAAAGTTGATATAATTCCTGCAAAGACAGAAGGGAGAGAGACCCAGATACAGTGAATGTGTATGTTTGAGCATTCCAATCTGCATGTTGCAAGACTACCCTCACAAATAAATACAGCCAGGACAAAAATGCTGATCCAAGCAGAAATCAGCACTTAAATTGAAGACTTTAGAGCGGCCCAGCATAAGGGAATATAGGAGGACCTCGGAGAGGGTAAAAAGCCAATTTTTTTGTTGATTTATGTGGTTTAACACTATCAGTTGTAGAAAGGTCTAATTCAGTTCACTCAATAAGGCTATGGCAACCATTTATCCCACCCCTTGGATTGAGCACTGCCAATGGTGAGTTCCCAGACCTTACATCTTGATGTGGGTCTGGTCAGGCTAGAAAAACATTTTAATATGACAATGCGGTGGCTGAATTGAGGGGTGGGGCTATGTCGTCATTAAAATTGCCGGTTTTGCTATCTACTTTCTAACAAAAGTTAACAGGTGGTTTCAAAAAATCCCACTTCAGAACAAAAAATATAGATTACAGCCTCCTTAAATGCCAGGGTCGTGTAGACACAGGGCCTAACCGATAAAATAAAGTCACCGTTTAAAAAAAAAACAGCGTCGTGTAGACGGGCCCTAGGTTAGCATTATCAGCACCACAGCGCAAATTAAGTTCGATAGGCTACTCATGCATGCAAATTAACTAGTTTGTTCTTACCACAACAAAGTCAATAGTGGAGATAAAATTCGTTAGACAGGCTATCAGCAGTTATTCGTTAGACAGGTTATCAGCAGTTAACAACATGCATGTAAGAGCCTAGGTGGTAAGGTGGCTGTGTTAGAACACAGCTGGGTTTCAACTCGCGAACACTACTCCCCTCCCGGAATAAAAAATATATGTTTACAATATGTTTATATAAAGTGATTTTTCAGCAGGGCATTCAAGTGGTTGGATTAGTAATACCACAAGGAGGGCTAATCATGAGAGATCAGACCATGGGAAGAGAAAGAGAAGATAATGAACAGAAATGACAAGATTTATTTAAATGAATTTTTAAAAAAAAATCTATTTAAAGCTAGCGTGGTTGGGAAGAATGTCCAGAGATTTTCCCAGTTTATGTTTTACAATCAGGTCAATGTATGCCCTTGCCTTTTTTATTTTGCTCTGCCCGAGGTTCCATGTCCTCGGCATCTACACATGTAGCTTGTTCCTGTCTGTGAGTAGGGTGATATTGCTGTCAGAACTACACTGAGAGATCATTTGTAATGGGCCTCTGCTGCCAATTCCAGGTGGGGCTAGTGACGTGTCTGGCAGAGATGAATATCTCCCTTGTGATCTTCCAATTCCCATTTCATATCCCACTGTCCCAACCCTACTTATGTGGCCCTCTGGGTCATCAGCCACAAAAAATGTTTCCAGGAGTATCCCAAGCACACATCACAATAACAGACATGGACCTCTCAAAGACTACTTTGAAATTTAAGTCTAGGCTGGTCTTAAGACCCTCAAAGACATTGTCCTCTGATAAATTTGACAATTACTAGGATGTCATCTTAGGGTGGGCATTTGTATTTAGGGTTGGATTTAAGGGCATTCTGGGAAACTAAATTTAACATGCATATATAACATCCAAATCTGACTTGTTTGATTATAGAATTAACTGACTTTATTATTAATATTCTTTCCATTGTACAGCCCCCATTTGAATATTTTTGTACTTGTGCACTTTTGTACCTGACAAATGAATTTCTTGAATCTTGACTCTTTTCATTTGATGAAGTCAAAAACTAACAAACTGTCTAGAACCACAGACAGACATGAAACTAAAGACCTGAACATGTAACATTATAGACACTATAGAAGTATAGCTAAAGCAAAACATAGCTTTTAAAGTCACAATTTCCAATCATAAGGAAAATATACGTTACCAACTACACAGGATTGTCAAAGCAATAGCACTTTATGACCAAATAAAACCTATAAGTCGTTTATTTGTCACTATCAGCAAAACATCTTATTAAAGCTACAAAGTTTTTTGTACCTTAAAATAATGTTTCCAAAATTGTTTCATCAAAATGGTTCATCAACTCGTAACAGGTTGAACGGCACTTTTGCATTCGCTTCACGGCCCTCTATCGGCTATAACCGCACTATGTAAGTTTGCCAGATCACGTAGAGGATCTATATTTCTAAGGAATGAGACAAAAGAAACTAAAAATTTGACTTGCTTCTGATATCGCAATACATCATATTTTCATAAAATCTTGCAACACACTCTACCATGTCTGTGGATTCTACCATGTCTGTACCACATCGTTATTTGCAAAGCCGGTGCTGGATAAACAAATGGCGTGCGTGCGGCACTAGAAAAATGCTTTAGTGTTGCTTTAACACTGCTAAAGGCTTGCTAACTGATTAATTGTCTTCTGATGAAAAAGACACCAATGTTGTGTTGTGAAAGGGTGGATACAAATGAAGAAAATTGGTCTGCTGGTTTTATAAACAATACAATTACCTAGCAACAGAGCCTCCTTTTCAGATCTCAAAGGGCCTCGGATGAACAGTTCATGGTTCTTGTCGTGCTGGTGGTAGAGGATGTCTGCACATCCGTTTACTGCCTATTTAGCAAAAAAGGAAAGATGCAGAACAAATAAATATAACACCAATGTCACAATAACACCAATGTCAGTTGACATTCTCTTGAGGAGGCTGTTCCAAATGCAAATCCGAAAGTTCCAAGTGCATGAGTTGCAGAGTGTTATTTAGTGAAGGAACGAGTTGCCAGGCTGCACAGTGCAGACAAATGTGTGCGGAACACTAGACGAGGTTACAAACAAACAGTTTTTCTTTTTTTTAGCAAGTTAAAGATTTTTATTACAAAAATTGAATGTTTGCAGCAGATTTGCAGCAAACTTGTGAGTGATTTGTGGGAAACAAATGAGTTCACTAGAAAATATTGCCAGAAGTTTGCTAATGTAAGCCGTTACAGGCAAACCTCCAGCAACAATGAGAAGTTTGCCACTAGTGGCAAATGTGTTTGCCAGTGATTTGCCACCACACTTATAATGGCAATAATAATGGCAAACCTCCAGTGAACTTCTGGTGACAAACCTAATTTGAATATCACATTCCTGCAATATTGCCAAAAGTTAACCGCAACTGTAACCTAATAACCTAATTTGCATGTGAAAATATGACCTTGCAAATTTGCGACAACTGTTCGCCAGAAACCTGAAATTTCTGTAAGGGTTATCTTTTTATCATTGACCTTTTTTGATAGCCTGGAAAATCCAGACCCTGGTAATCTAGAAAGATTAAGGTTCTGGCCACGAATAATGAAAATGGCCCAACTCGAGGGGCGGCACCAAGCATGCATTTGAAAATCTCACTGCACATTACTCATTTCTTTACAATCATTACTCATTACTCATTGCCAGAGTGTTTTGCAAAGATAATTCAAATTGTGCTCTCGCGAGAACTCTGGATTTCCAGGGTACTTTTTTGATTTATCAAAAGTAGTCTGACAGCCATATTCAGTTCTAGTCAGAATTTGAGTCTGATACTGCTCCATTGGGTCATGATTATGCCTTATGTTACGTTATTGTGCTGTCAATATCTTGTACAACAGACGCGATAGCGAGATCTAAATGTCTAGCTTCTCTAGCGACAGGCTTTTTTGTTCAACCGAAGCATGCTTATTGTGATGTGATAGACTATGGACTGCTCATTTGTTCATCATTGTACAAAAGCCCGCCCCGACAATTTCATTGGTGCGGTTGGTTCGAACGGTTTTAGCCTAATGGTACACTATGAAGTAGAGGTCTGCGGGACCCGCGGGTCCCGACGCAAAAGAGTACGGTGCGGGACAACTTTTGAAAGCTCTTTGCGGGAGCGGGCGGGATGAGAGAGGTGCGTTCGCGGGTGCGGGACAAACCGATGATTCACTGCACTCCCGCAAATTAAATATGTGCGTAAAATTAAATATGGAAATGATTAAAGTAGGCTACTGTTCATCACTATAGTTCAGCTGGATGTTCTGTTAGGCAGCATTAAAAACGGGGTTTAAGCATAACTGACGGATAGCAGGCCTATAGCCTATATTGTCGTTTACGTGGGTTAAATTTGTTCCTGCTGCTCATTGTCAAAACTCAAAAATCGAAAGCATGACAGAGGAAGAGGGCACCAGACTAAGCCTACATTCAGAACCAAGAAAGTGACATCTGGAGTCTTTCTCAGGTGTGTGTGCTCCTTTCGTGAGATAGAAAGAAAAACTAAATAGGCTATCCCTCCTGCATGCGGGCTTTAGCGGGCGGGAGCGGGACATCATGTTACAGATGCGGGCGGGAGCGGTGTCACTCCCTGATGTGAGTCGCGCGTGCGTCACTTTGCTACTTTGCGACTACCAGTGCTGTTAGCCACAGAATAATGACATTAGCCTACACAGCAGTAATGTATTATTTAGCGTAAGGCATCACATTTTCACGGCATGATCTCTAATGTCAGTTCTAGATTAGAGGCTGAAGTAGCCTGCTAGCGAGAGACTTCTGTAATATCAATAAAAATTGACCTACATAACGAAGTTTGTTCACTGCTGGCAAGTAACCAAGTAAGTAAGCAATCAAGCACAACAAAGACTGTCACTTGAATGGCGTTTGCTAACGTTAGCAATCACAAACAATCTTAGATAGCTAAAACGTTTTTGAAACAGAAAAGTGAATTATTTTATGAATTTCAGTCGGATCCCTTGGCGTTATGCCGTAAAACCTATCAATCTGAGCATGCGTGACTCACATCGGGTAGCGACTTACATCGGGGAGTGACAGCGGGATTAAAAATGACACATTAATGCGGGAGCGGGACAGAATATTGCGGGAGCGGGACTGAAAAATCAGTCACGCGCAGACCTCTACTATGAAGGTTTAGGTAATTTTGGCCGTAAAGCTCCCTCTAGAGTTGAAATATATTTATATTTTAGTCTGCTGTTCTATATAGCAAACTTCTCACAACGTATCCCCCGTGTACATGCTAATGCTATTGTTGTGGAGGTGAAGGATTAACAAAGAACCTCCGAATAACTATTTCTACTGACAAAGTAATGTTTCACGATTCTCGCAATATTTGTCAGGTCGCCGTTCTTGAAGTTGCATGGCTGTTTTTTTCGGTAGCGACATTCTACATCTATGCTGTATAGCTATGCCAAGTGAACGATTCACCTATTACAAGTTTGTTTACCATGTAATTGGCTTCATAAAGGTGAAAATCTTGCATAGTGTACCTTTAAGGGTCTGTAAGGAACATGTGGTTTAGCCTGTGCTGCGTCAAAATCCTAGCCTGGCCTCCGTCTGCCTACGTACTTCCGCTCGATTTCTTTTCCTTACAGTACTCCGTCTGGAATAGCTCTCGGTTCACTTTGTTTACTTCGGCAACTTGTCTCCGAACCAACCAGCGAACAGAGGGTGTTCCTGAGAGTGATTACGAAAGTTGCAAGCCTATCGTTATTGTTGTGTCCCCCGTGGTTAACTTACGTCATTACCAAACGTTAGTGATTGAAACTTCATGATTTCAAACTTCAGACAAGCGTCCACCAACCAGGAAATAAACGTCTACCAATAGGCCAGATTCTCTGCGAAGTCAGAGAGTCTGGTATCCAGGCTATCAAAATCCAAGCCTTATTGTTATTTAAGCCTACACAATTCCTCACTATACTCCACCTCTTTCTAATGTTCAAACGTCTTCTTCAGTGACATCCCAAAACATTATGGAGGCAGCACACACAGTGGGCACTAACAAGTAGCAAAGGACAGGCATGACAGATGTAGGCTTCTGAGTAGCCTAAGCATATGTCCATACATCATGTAACAAACATGAAAACGGTGAAACAATCTAATCTTAAAAAATTATCTGTGTGGTATATAGTTTGCTGGGGATGTTTACATTCAGGATGTTTACTATTTTCGTATTGAAGTGAATTAGCCTAATGTAGCCTAGGCTAGATCCAACATTTAAGTAGCTGTGACATGCCTGTACAATTACCTGACATCACCAAATTAGAGTATATATCAGAACTATTAACTTGAACAGAGAATGTTCGGGAAACAGTCGGAAAAATCAAATAAACGATCTTAAGATGAATCGTAGAAAACCCTCGTAAGTGCGTCTATCCATCGTTATCGGGAAACCGGGCCCTGCCCTCACAGTTGTCGCTTCAGTTGCTTGCACTAACTGAAACATGGATTATACCAGAAAACACTGCCACACCTGTAGCGCTGTTGACCAATTATGATTGTTCACATACCAGCACCAGAGTTGGGTGTAATGCATTACTGTAATCACATTACATTTGTCAGTAACGAGTAACATGTTACGGCGGCATGTCACTCGTATGTTGATACTGTCAAGTGTTACCGATAATTAGTGTCCTTAACTCATTGAATGCCAAGCTGTTTTCGGAAGTTTTGTCCTAGAGTGCCAGCAATCTAGACCATTGTTGATGATTTTTGTACAGCCACAGCATATTCTGTGTTATAGCTATGAACACATACAATGGCTCGTTTAAAAGGTGAGACTTTAAGCTAGTGGGTACAAACCGTGTATTTCTACACGCCTCTGTTCCTGAGAAATCCCAAGCTAAACAGTGGCTAGTTTTCATCAAAATCGCTGTTTTTTTCTAGAAATGGAGATATAACATCTTTCATGAAATATGAAGTGTTGCCTGTAAACTTTCCGGAAAGTGATCAGCGAGACCTGGCGAGACTGCCACCTAGTGATAGACCCACGAAAATGGCCTGGTTTTGAGATGACGTGCATGCGTCACTGATTTGACCCAAAACGGCAACCGAGTTATGATAAAATGTCCAGATAAAATGTCCAGATTGTGCGTTTTCATGAGTTTTCATGAGTTTTCGATCGTCATATATTTCATTTCCATTCATCACAGAGTTCCCAAAATCACATATAAGGTGTGTTAGAGTGTCTAGTTTCGTAATTTAAAAAGAAAGCTAAAAACGTAATATTACGTTTTTGGCACTCAACGCATGGGAAGGAAAAACGTAATATTACATTTTTGGCACTCAATGAGTTAAAGGTTGGATTTTTCCTCATTTTATTAATTAATATCAATTTCCAGATGATTTTTTTATTCCTCTTTTTAGTCAACTTTAGCATGTGTATTTACAGGCTATGTAAACTTATGAGCACAACTGTAAGACATGAAAATATTATCACATCAAACTTTCCCAGATATGGGTAACCCAGACTGTCCTGAAAAAGAAAGATATACAGTAGCATGTAAAAAATGCCCATTACATTACAATTAGATTTGCTGAACAACACAGGTTACCACTTCTGCATAATTTAATGGAGTGGTGAAATGCATACTATTTTTGACTATTTCTGAACTGTGAAACTCAGCACATATGCTTTGTGATTGTGCGCTTATTGCAGTATCATCATAACTATTCCACTTGTGTGTGCATGGTTAAAATTCTGAAGTGCAAAGTAGTTTAGGCTACAGCAGAAATATTTCCATCCATAAATAAAAAATAAACAAGTCTAACCTCTGAATTTCTTTTCAAAGTGTACCAGATTGATGCATCGCGGACTTCCCTAGTATGACAGCATTGGAGGAACACAAGTTAAGACCATATTTTAAAATTTGTTACAAATGATGAAGTTCCGGCTTTGCTGGCTGAAGCGCATGGAGTTGTGCTGAATGTCCTAAGTCTAGTACCTCACAAGTGATGCTGCTGGTTGCTAAGATGGTGCTCAGTTTATTTTGACTTTGTATCTCGAAATTATTTTCACTTTATGTCTGTTTTTTTTAAGTGGCTGAATGGGCTTCCATAAAAAGAAGACACAATAAACCGAAATCTCAAAATGTACTAGTAGCCTACATGACAGAAATGTTGTGCCTGTGTCCTGCCTTAAACATTAGCTGCATCATTATGATTGTAGGCTTCTTACCCAATAACTAGGCCTAGTTTGTTCTTTGCCAATAGATCTTCATCAATACATGATATTCGGTTATTAAGTGATGATGCAATAATGGGATAATACATTTCTGGCCGCTCATTTTTCTCCATAGACAGTAAATAAACTATGTTTTCTTCTATTCAGAGTAGCCTTTAAGAAAATCGTCATCCTACTACTCACTTGTTGCCTCAACCTAATAAAATCCTATTTTTTTGCGGAAGCCTAGACGTTACCCCTGATTGTATCATCGGGCTGCACGTCATTACCAAAGTAATTGTTGCTGCTGTCACCTGGTCGTGTTGCTTTGCAGTATCCAATATAAGGATAATCAGACGGTTGTACCTAACCCAACACGCCACTCAGCTCCTGGTACACACTATGGTTATCTCACGCCTTCTGCGACACCCTCCTCGCCTTCAACTTGTACAGTGAAATCACTACAGATGGTCCAGAACGTTGCAGCCCGTCTGGTCTTCAATCAACCAAAAAGGACACACCTATACTCTAGTAAGTTTTGATAGATGCAGTGGTAATTCCAAGCCATGGTCTCCTCTGCACTGTAGCTTGAATGTTATTCTCTTGCTGTAAGTCGCTTTGGATAAAAGTGTCTGCAAAATGAATAAATGTAAATGTACCTTATCAGATCGCTCTGTGTCGGCCCCCTCTAGACAGTCCATGTTGTTGAGGAGTTTCTCCCTGAGCGTGAGGACTTCTGCTTCCAGGCATCGATGTTCATCCTGGGCCTGCTCAAGCTCCAGCTCCTTACTCTTTAGCTCCTCTTGCAGACTGAGCAGTTGCTGAGGTTAAAACAATAAAGGCAACAGCATCATCAACTAGAACTCATGCAACTCCGAGGAATTACACGAGGGCATGCAATCGGCTGGCTAGGGTGTTGGTGGGCCATTGAGCAGGCTGCTAGCTAGCTGGTTGGTAGGGTATTTGTGATACCTGCAAAGGTGCTTTTGGAGTAACCAAATTTGAATCAAGCGAGCTGAATTAAGCACACAAAAAGGTAAAAAGAATAATAATAACTAGAAAATGTAATTCTGAGGAAGTCATAGTTGATGATAACTGACAGTTGGAATGGCTGAAGAGTTAAATAGTTGGATAGTTTAAATTGTTAAATTATTTAAGAGGGAATTATTGTAGTGAGGACTTTTATTTGGAAACAGTTGTGGGCAGAGCAGGAAACCGTTCGTGGGAGTCACAGTTGATAACAACTGACAGACAGTTTGAATGGCTGACCAGTTACAGTTTTTCTCAGTCGCTTTGGTGCTTTTCTCACATCACTGTTAACATTTGCACAGCAGTTAGTGCATTTCTCAAACCAATTAGTGCAAAACTGCAAAACCTAGTGGAATCACAAAAGCATGTCACTTGCACAAAATGGATAGACCATTCCTCAAAAGCAAGTATTCATGTCAATGAACAGTGTCATCAAAATGAGAAGTCTTGACACCATCGTTTATGAACAAGATAGTCAAATGGCTTTGTCATGTTTTCATTATGACAGTTTATTCTCTCAGTGTTTTCTATTGGGAACTCAGTGACACTACCTAAACATGCTCAAGACAGCACTATAGACTGCTTGTACAGCCATTTGAAAACTACAGTAAAGTTACACATTGCTGTAGTTAGGGGAGTACAAGACCCTAAATACATACATTTCACATTTTTGCTGTATATGCTCTTTGCAATTCTACAGCATTTTGTGACAGAGTTTGATAAATAGTTCAACAATTTTGTATGTAATGACTCAAGCAATGAAATGAAGACTGTTAATTTTATTGGTACCGACTATTCAGCATCAATTTTATTGGGAACGACTATTCAGCATCAATAAACAGTTAATTTTTGACTGACATGACATAAGCAAATGATAATGTTTTATTCCACTGCTTGGTTGAATTTCCCATTGTCCTACGTAATTTAGAACGACCATTAACCGTATGTTATTTGCACACCTATGAAGTAGATCCATTTTTTTGGCCGTACCACACTTGTATATTAATTCGCCGAACTCGTTGTCAAGTTTAAATGAACCGTCACGTTGCATTCGAGCTGTAAAATGCAGACGTTCAGAACATAGTAACATTGTAGCATATGACGGAGGTGGCTTTTAGCTAGATGGATGACAGCAGGCTAGGTAAAATAGGGATGTTTCAAAGCTAAAGTTCATCAGAATCTTGGGATAGGCCTACGCCCGCTTGACAACGGGAGAGATAGAACTAATGACTGGCCTTTGGCCGTAGCAACTATCCATTTAGAACTAGAACTTTAGAACGGCAGTTTGTCCTGCAAGTTGAGAAATTAGTTGATGTGTGTCGGAAGAAAGTAGTTCTACAAACAAGACAGTTTTAGCGATTAAAACGTTTAAATTGTAACAGGAAATGAACACAACGCAAGTGGCAACAGTGGAATAAGCGGGATAATGTACTCCACGGTGGTCTGTTCACAGAAGTTAGGCCTAATGCACTTACGAGGTTTAAACGGCCCTCCACTTTGCGTCGGGCCCATTTTACAACCTCGACCGTGCATTAACTTCTGTGAACAGACCACCGTGTCGTCCATTATCCCTTACATAAAACAGCAGAGAATTGTATGAAAGCAACTGATGCATGTCCAAAAGCATTTGCAATTTGTTCAGAGGAAGGAGAAATTGCTACTATGATGTGCACAAATGACTAAATGTTATGGAGGTTGAACTATGAGAACTTTCATTCTGATCTGAGAAAAGCACCAACAGGGTTAAAAAACAGTTGGATAGTTTAAATTGTTAAATTATTTAATAGGGAATTATTGTAGTGAGGACTTTTATTTTGAAAGTTTTAGGCAGAGAGAACATTTGGCGGGAGTTATAGTTGATGACAACTGACAGTTGGAATGGCTGAACTGTTCAATAGTTGAGTAGTTTAAATAGCTAAATTAATTAATAGATGTGCATAGGTATATAGTTTAATGGATGATGATAGACAGATAGTTTCATGGATGAAGTGAAGAAAAAGAAGTGAAAAAAAATGTGAGGAAGAGAAAAGTGAGCTATCTAGTTCAGTGGAGAGAGAGACACAGAGAAGAGGTTCCTTTGAAGATGCTGCAGTCAGTGAGAGAGCATAGGTGCAGTTGATTGCATTCTAAGTCGTTAATAGCCCTTGAAATGTGCCTTTATATCCTTGTAGAATGGAGAGACACAGAGAGAGTTGGCCTAGTTGAGGAGAAAGCAGTTGATACAGGTGCAATGAGTTTAATTGGCTCTGTAAGGGGGCCTAGTTGAGCAGTTGATGGTAAAAATCAGTTTTATTTTATTCATGGGTTTCACCAGGTCCCTTTCCACAGGTGTATTAATCAACCATGCAGTTGATTCATAATCTAGGTGCTGTGGAAAGGGGCCTGATGAAACCCATGAATATTTAATTAATCTAGAATATATAAAATATTCACTTTTTAAATAAATTAGGGGGAAAAATAACTTTTCCATGATATTATAATGTTTTGAGTCCCACTTGTATGTCAGTGTATTTGTATGTGCATTATTTTTTGTCATTTAGAATCTCTGCTGTGAGTATCAAATCAGGGATCACCTGTTGCATGCTCTGCATGGTCTGTTGAAGGAAGTTTAGCTGCTGTTCTTGGGTGTGATCCTCCTCATTGCGGTAGGATTTGCCGTGTTCCTTCTTGAGCAGTTCCACCTCATTTCGATAAGCATCCAGCTGCCATCGTAGGCTGTCATTCTCCTCCTTTAAAGCAGCTACAGCTGAGCACAGACAGACAGACAGACAGCAACACAGCCAAGGAAACAGGGAAAATGGACAGAATTAAAAAAGAAAAGAAGGAAGAAGAGACTTTATATGACTATGATAACATGCAAGTACTGTTACACATACACTGAGGGTATTGAAATGAAATCAAAATGACCATTAACACATACTGTACACACATGCACACACACACACACACACACATTTATTAATTTAGTAGATGCTTTTATCCAAAGAAACGTACATATGTCAAATATATTACAAGGGACATTGTCACCAGAGGAATTTGGGGTTAAAGGCACTCTATGCAGTTTTGGCAATTTCTTCGCTTTTTTACAATTACATAATTGCAAAAGGGTTCTTGACTGTTGTAGAAAGAAATGGCTGATCTTTAATGCTATATCTACATTGCCCATTATCCATACATTAACCATTCATCCAATGTTCCAAAGGCACATTCTGTTTACTAACCTGATATCATTTTTTTTAAAGGCTAACTGACAAGACATTGGAGAACCCTTTTGCAATTATGTAAGCACATAATGTAATTTGAAAACTGCTGCCCTGATAAAAAAAACAAAAAAACAATGCAAATGATCTCAGCTGGTATTCTGTCTATAATGGAGTGGAATGGAAATTTCTAATGACCCCACTACTTTTGACCGGTGGTGTACATGTAACCAGTGTTAAGAGATGCATAGACCACTCTAGACCAAAACCTGAGGCTTTGAGCAGAAAGTGGATACGTCAACAATATGTCTCTTAAAGAGGAAGCCTGCCCTTTTACACTCGCAACACAATCCACAGCCATGAATTGTACACACACACACGCACACCTAGCATACCTCCACACATACTTCGTACCCACTGACCTTGATTACACATCAGGTACACTGTACAGTCACATACACTATACAACACTACAATATGTTTACAAAATATTTTAATGAAATTGTGTAACTGTGTCACAGTACATCCATTCAATGTACTTTAAATATATATTTTACTCTCAGTGTGAAGTCACAATTAATTTGAATAAACTACAGAGACATGTGATAAGAAATTGTGCAACATTTTACCCAAGTCATCAGTGCGAAATCTCTTGGAGGGGTTTTCTTCAGAGTCATCATCAGACATGTCCATCTCTTCCTCTCTGCGTATTCCCATAATTTCTTCACTGTGAGCATTCCTCAACTCCTACAATGACCAGAAAAGGTGCCAAAGTATTTGGTATGTGACTGTTGTTATAAATTACCTTTATAAATAGCTTTTAAAATGAGCAAATAGCAGTAATGATAAAAAAAGATAATGTGGATTGCATGTGTGTGGAATTTTCCATTAAAATATTGTGTGCCTATGTATGCATACAAAAAACATATAATGTCAGTATTATCATAACATTATAGACATCCATTATGGTATACATAATACAGTGTGGTCACATTTACAAGAACATTGTAAGTTAAGTCACATTTATTTGTGAATCACAAAATACATTTGTGAATTGTGTGCCTCATTTGTGAATTAAAGGATAATTCCGGTATTTAGCACTTTAAGTCCCTTTTCTGGTTTGTTTTGGATAAACTAGAGTGGTGGACACCGAAATTTTGACGACGGGTCCTGTCTCGACTTTGCTGACTCGTTTTGAATCGCCTTTGACTACTTCAGAGTGGCTGCCTATGGGCATGCACAAACATGTCCTTAAAACAACCCTTAACGTTCGTTTTCAAAACTGTGCAACTCACCGAGTGGTTAGTGGTGTTGGTTGATGTTCCAAAACAAGTAGTGTATACTACTACAATACAGTTTCTGTTGTGTTTTATTTGCCATTTTGTAAAATCCCAATGATTTCTGTTGGAAGACTCATTGCACGTTGATATTACTGCGCCACCGGAAACGGAAACGGGGGCTGTTTACATTTGGTTGGTCTATGGTTTGGTTTGTGCTGTTTACATTTGGTTGGTCTTTCAGCGAGACCTTCTTTTACTGTCTAGGCTTAAGGCTCAAATATTGAGCGGTTGTGAGGTATCTGAAAAAAATTGTTCCACAATAGCAAATAACACGACTGGAAATCATACATTGGGCCGATATATTTGTTTTTAATAATCAACAAACATCACTAACCACTCGTGAGTTGCACAGTTTTGAAAACAAACGTTAAGGGTTGTTTTAAAGGAAATTTCCGGTATTTAACACTTTGAGTCCCTTTTCTGGTTTGTTTTGGATGAACTAGAGTGGTGGACACTGAAATTTTGACGATTGGTCCTGTCTCGACCTTTCTGACTTTGAATCGCCTTTGACTGCTCAGGGTGACTGCCAACAGGCATACTGTAGTAGGCTACTCAAACATGTCCTAAAACAACCCTTAACGTTCGTTTTCAAAACTGTGCAACTCACCGAGTGGTTAGTGGTGTTCGTTGATGTTCCAAAACAAGTAGCGTAGCGAAATACAGTTTCTGTCGTTTTATTTGGCATTTTGTAAAATCCAATTGATTTCTGTTGGAAGACTCATTGCACGTTGATATTACTGCGCCACCATCTACCACCTGTATGCTTCAGGTTCAAATATTGAGCGGAAGTTTATACACGTTTGTGAGGTGTCTGAATAAATAGTTCCACAATAGGCCTAGCAAATAAGACGGCTGGAAATCATACATTGCGCCGATATATTTGCTTTTAATAGTCAACGAACTCCACGAACCACTCGGTGAGCTGCACAGTTTTGAAAACGAACGTTAAGGGTTGTTTTAGGACATGTTTGAGTAGCCTACAGTATGCCTGAGCAGTCAAAGGCGATTCAAAACGAGTCAGAAAAGTCGAGACAGGACCAATCGTCAATTTCGGTGTCCACCACTCTAGTTCATCCAAAACAAACCAGAAAAGGGCCTTAAAGTGCTAAAAAATGGAATTTTCCTTTAAGGAAATGTTTGTGCATGCCTGTAGGCAGCCACTCTGAAGCAGTAAAGGCGATTCTAAACGAGTCAAAAGTCGAGACAGGACCAATCGTCAAAATTTTGGTGTCCACCACTCTAGTTCATCCAAAACAAACCAGAAAAGGGCCTTAAAGTGCTAAAAAATGGAATTTTCCTTTAAGGAAATGTTTGTGCATGCCTGTAGGCAGCCACTCTGAAGCAGTAAAGGCGATTCTAAACGAGTCAAAAGTCGAGACAGGACCAATCGTCAAAATTTTGGTGTCCACCACTCTAGTTCATCCAAAACAAACCAGAAAAGGGACTCAAAGTGCTAAATGCCGGAATAATCCTTTAAGAAACTAATCTGACTATACAATATATTTTAAAGATGTTTTCTAGCATTCAAATTGGTGTTGTACATTTAAAGGTGCTCTAAGCGATGGTTTGTGTTTTTTAGGCTAAAACATTTTGTCACTTACTGCAAACATCACCTAACCAACCGCTAGCTGTCTGTGTCCTGAACACTGTAAAAAAACGCGATCTCTGTGGACAGCTCCAAAAACGGCAACAAAAACAACCTGGGCAAACTGTGAGGGACGCAGCCGTGTCCTCACACTCACGCCAGAGCCTACCTGTCGGTAACCCCTCCTCTTTACACTCACTCACGTTTCTTAAGTTTGTACATTTATGCATTTATATTGTTGCATTACGCATACATACACTACATACATCCTACATAACATCTTAACATCTACATCCCAAAACATCCGAACATGCCCACGTTAAAACAGTTAAAACCGACACATTTGATTTCGTTACACATTCGAACTTTCTTAAAATTCTTAACATTACATGGTCACTAAAATGAGTGCACGCATTTGGTTGATTATGTATTATTTACGTTATCACTTTCAGGTATCGCCAGAGTATCGCCAGAGAATGTCTAATAAGGGGAGAACTGCCACTCTAGGAAAACTTCCGGTTTCTGAACTGGTTGCAGTTCCTTTTCTGGTTCCACATGAGAACGCTCACAAATAAGTGCAGAATGAATGGAGGCCTATGGAGCTGTACCCCTCAAATCCACTTTTTTTCGGGATATCATTTTTTGCCCAGAAATTCGAATGTTGCAGTCAAAAGAGGGGGCAGAGAAAATTCAAACCGCTGAGTATTATATTTTTTGAGTCACTTATTTGTTCTAAAAAGCCTTTCGAATGTGTCAATGACGTCATTCATTAGCAGAAAGCTAGTGTGTTGTGGGCAACAACGACCCAACCTGTAAGAAATCGAAAGGACGTGACTACTAGTTCATTCAACTTTTGACCTATAATCCAGATTGAGCTTGCAGAAAACACAATCAAATTTTCAATTTCTCAACGACAACCAGGTGAAAGAGACAAATTTAGCCATCTAGCTCCATAGACCCCCAATTGTTTTTGCACTTATTCGTGATCGCCCCTAGCGGAACTGCAACATATTGCAGGTACAATGGAGTTAATAGGGAGTGATCCGGCTCTCCGTAAACGGGCTCTGGTATCATTTCACTAATTTATGTCGAGTCTGGCCAACTTGCCGGGTGCGTCAGGATGTTGTCTCCGGGTGGAACATTGGGTTGTCAAGACGGAGCCAAACGTTCCGCTGTCTTCAGAGCGCTCCAGCCAAGTCCACCTTCTAGTCTAGTCATGGGGAAGTTTAGTTTGGATTTGGGATTTTCTGTCTCTTTTTTTGTATTACATAATTTTGTATTTCTTTATTTATTTCATTTAATATAGTTTATTTCATCACATGAATTATTTGGGTTTCTTTGAAATGGTTTTATTATTTTACAGTCTTAATTGATTTAGTCATTTCCCCTTTGTGATAATTATGGTTTTGGTCACTAGTATTTAAGTTTGCCCTTTGAGACAGTGGTTAGGGTATCTTGTGTTTTGTCTGCTTAAGTTTAGTTCTGTTTAAATTCCCTTATTTTGGGCCCAGAACCTCTATGTTATTTTGTCAGAGTAATTTTGAGAAATAAATTCTCTTTTTTGGTCAACCTTTTGCCTCTGCGTCCCATGCCGACTGCTTGATCCCTCACACAAACCTAGCTCATAAAAACATAACAAACTGCAAATCACAGACGAGATGTGCTTAGGCTTAGCTAGGAGAGTTTCAATTGCACTGGAGCAGCACGGGAGGGAGGGGGAGGAAGCCTCTTTGTAATATATTGTCTTCTGTCATGCTTGATACTATCTTTTGTGGCTAAGTTTCATGTTTGTCTGTTGATGCTTTATGTCCTACATGTATATCTACAGTACATGTATGTATTGTTTCTGTCCTTTGTATGCTGTCCTCCTATACTTAAATGAGCTGCCCAGGGATGCAAAAAGAATTTCAGCACAAACTGACAAATAAAGTTGTTGTATCGTAAGTAGCAAGCTAGCTCTGTTTTGTTTGAAAGTCAACAGAAGTGACGTTACCCAGCATCGCTTAGAGCACCTTTAAACATTACATCATTTCTTACCAATCCTCTGAGTCAAAAAAGGATAAATTCTAAACAATGTGCTCTGCTGTGTGTCTATATGATCCACTATTTTCATTGGGGCTTCTGAACTATCCCATCCCACCCCCAACCAGGGCTGGAATGTTTCCATCTTGGAAACTACAGAGAAAAGTCTGGTCATATACTGTACATCTACATGGGCATATACATCTACATGGGCATATACTGTACATCTACATGGACATATACATCTACATGGGCATATACTGTACATCTACATGGACATATACATCTACATGGACAGAAATACAAAAACAACAACTATTGGCCTTATTCTGAATAAGGTAAAAATGCTGCATAAAAACTCTTATTCAGGTTAAAATTTGACTATTGCTGACAATGTACATTTATTCATTCTTAGTTCAGAGAAATGAACTGCTTTTCTCTAATTCAAGTTCAGAAAAGAATAGATTTTCTTTAATCATAAATACAACACAGTACAAATAAATACATATATGCAATGCAGTGGCATCTGTTATGATTTTGACCGGCTAAAAATGTTAAATCTTCAAACTTTAAAGCTTACCTCTGGTCGTAATGGACTCTGAAATGGAATGATGCCTTTCATTGACTTGTCTCTCCAAAATGAAAAAGCACTGCATAGTGCACCAGAGACTTCACTGACTTTTGGTCCTCACAGACAAACATTCTTTGCAAAGTGCTTATGGATTTTCATTATCATTTGTATATAATACAATGAATTTGTTTGTATGTCAAACACATACATTACATGCAGACATATAAATAATTCTTAATTTGGGGAAGCAAAAAGGGCACACACTATGTGTCGCAAAGGCTTTTTGCAAGTGGGTTAGACAATGTAATCCCACCAGACCCTGGAACAAAATTTTTTCAGAGATATTAATTATTAATATTACTATTAAGCAGTAGGTTAATAGAAGTGATGTCAAGGCTGGAACATTCTTCTGGTCTTACATTGTTGTCAGAAGATGTGGAGTACTTGGTATACTCATCATGCATCATTTTGGCTGTTCACTTGTGAGGGCCACAATAAGACTAGGCACACAAACATGTTCATATCATCTATTGCCTTAAGTCTGTACTGATGTCAGCATTATGAGAAGGGAATAAAAAGTACCAACCTCACATTGCTTTCGCCAAATGTCTATGTTCTTGCGCTGTGCTTTTGAGAAATGGTCCCATGCCTTTTGCCGCGAGGCAGCCGTGAACACAGCCGCAATCTGCTCAACTTTGGTGGATAAGGCAGACAAGACAAGCTGTTTATGTAGAGTTCTGCACTGCTATTAGCTGGAGGGAGACACACCAGGACCCCAACTCAAAGTTCTACAGCTGGGGATCCTGGGGCAACTCTGCTCCACTGTACTTACAGTGCATTGCCTGATGGTATACTCTCTTCAGGACTGAGGATTGCACAGGGGATAGAAAGGTTATGCAATTGTCTGCAGTTGCAGAATGTAGAATTTTGTGTATTTACACAATTGTTTTAATCTTGACTGATTCAATCTGTATTCATTTACTATACTTATTTGATGTATAAATGATACTTTAAGTGAAATGAAGCACAATTCATACATTGAATTTTAAAATTTGATATATATTTGTAACATGACTGTCAATATAATAACCTTTACACCATGTTGGTTGTTCTTTTGTGACAACATTTGAAACTCAACAGTGCAGTTTCTAGCATTCTGGAAATTACCAAAATGTGGTCTAAGTATCAAATATGAATCAAATGTAGCTGTCTATGACCTGTCCAATCTTTCCTTTCTTATATTGCTGTGGTCAGCTTTTAAAAAAAAAAAAAAGTTTTGAAAATCAGAAGTGCTGAGATAGAATAGATAGATGTTTTTAATAAATGCACATTATCTGGACAACACTTACTGTACGCTTATGTCTCCACCTTAACCCAATGAAACACCAGTGGATTGTCTCCAGACCAACATACTGTATTCTAATACCTGGCTATCAAAATGGATCATGACATCAAATGATAAAGTGGCTGAAACTGAAAAACATTTCTCTTACAGCTGACCAAAACAAACACTTACGAGAAAAGGGCTTGCAGAAGTATGATCATCATATGGTGGCCTACCTGCAAACTGACTTGAGCGGTTCCACTCCTGTGGTCATACTGATTCCAGTTTTACTGTACTTACCCTGAAGCTTTTGTCTGAAGCACTGTACTTACCCTGAAGCTTTGTCTGACCGCTTGGAATGTCCTACAGAGCTAGTCTCATTGCATTCACGGCAACAAGTTTTATGTATTTTATGGAATGGCGTGTATGAGAATGCTCTAGATAACATGTAACAGATAACATTGTAGATATTGTGATTGAGATGTTAGAAATGTCTCTCACAGGATATGACTGACCAAACAGCAGGTCTGTTTTTAAATACAGATATTGAAGTCACTCTTCTCAGCCGTTGTCGTGGCAACAGAAGCACAAAATCTCATGGCAGCTACTGACGTTATAGCAGTGTGGTGGAGTCTATGCAGCTACTGAGGCTATAGCAGTGTAGTGGAGTCTAGGTAGCTACTGAGGTTAAAGCAGTGTGGTGGAGTCTATAGCTACTGAGGCTATAGCAGTGTGGTGGAGTCTAGGTAGCTACTGAGCTTATAGCAGTGTGGTGGAGTCTAGGTCTTACATTGTGTGAGGATGGCCAGCAGGGCGTTCTTGAAAAGCTCCTTGGCCTGTTCCAGTTCTTCCTCATGTTGGGCCTTTTCATTCATTAGGCGCCGCACGTGGCTGTTAGCAGACTGGATCATTGAGTAAAATTGGTTGGCAGTACGGCGGTTCACCTCACCCCGGTCAATCCATGTAAAAAGCACAGCTGTAGCATCACTGAACTTGTTGTCATCTTGAAAAATAAAAAAACTTAAATGATATCATATAATATTTTGCAATATGATCCATTTTATACAAAACAGCTATCACAAAACTGAAGCATGAAATATTACCATATTTATATTTAAGTGCACATTATACATAAGAAGTTATTGTTTCACTGTTTTTCACAGTGAAGTGAGTGGCCATACGGTATGCCCATACATTTTAGGCTGTTGTCACGTATATCAGCTAACTTTCTGGGCTTGAAACTCAATGCACGTATAGTCACTATTATGATTAAATTGATTTGACGCGCATTCCGAATTAAATCAAAAGCTTTTTGCTGTCTGGCTATAATATGTGTCTACACTAGGGGTGGCACGGTTCGGCTCGGTTTGTATCACGGCTTTAGGGTCACGGTTTTTGGTTCTGCACGGTTCTTGTTCTTATTTTTTATTTTACTCTTTAACACTTCAGAAATACCATACTTCAGCAGAATTAGTTATATCATGTAATCATGCACAAACTGAAAGAATTTGACTTGACTTCAAGCACATCATTGAGACCATCTCTGAGGAAAGCTAGGTGAGATTTTGATACAGCAAGAGTGAAGACATTGATCATTTCAACATACTTTTCATTTATTTGGCAAAAAAGTAGAATGTGTTATTGCTATCTACAGCCTTTTCAGCAAACTAAGACTGACTGAAATATTACAGAATATTTTATTTCTACACATGGCGTAGCCTACCCGAGCTATGCAAGATATCTTCTAAGCCACCACATAACCTTGACAAGCCCTGTAAATGCACCCTTTCTCTCCTCACTCCTCTAGTTTCTCTCAGCAGGGCTATTTGCTCACTGAAACTGAACTTTAGATCGTCCATGTGAAAAGGACTCAACACACATTTTAATGATATTTTATTTTCGAGGGCTTTTGACATCTGGGGTTATTACGTTACAGTAAAATAAATTATTATTAGCCTACTACATGTCTCCCCTGCACGGATAAGGAGTAGGAGCTTTTGACTCCCTTAAATCAGTTTGGAGCAGCATGTAATAGGCAGACTTTTTACATACATTCACACACATTTTAATGATATTTTATTTTTGAGTGCTTTTTTAGATTATTACCTTACAGTAAAATAAATGATTATTAGCCTACTACACCCTGCACAGAGGAGCGGAGGGGCGCTCATATATCCTCCTACTCCCCTTAATTATTGCAAATATAGACTTGGTTGCGATTTCCAAACAGTTATTGTGAGGGCTGCTTTGTTAATGTTTGGGAAATTGAGTAAGGGGCTGCAAACGCATAGCCTAAGCTGCTGAAGTGCTGTGAGGGCGCGGCAAATGAACTTCAGAAACAATACATTTAAGCTCACAATATTCAGACCTGCCCATCCTCCCGAAGCTCCCGATTAGCCACTCCAGGCCTGTACTAGCATAATGAATGTTGCACAATGCTTGCACACAATCGCCAGCCTCGAAATCCAGACCCAAATCCAAAAGATTAAGGGTCTGGTATTGAGTAATGAAATGAGTGTGATTGGAGCAGCTCGGCTACAAGGGCATAGTTAATGAGCATCATTACTGAATGCAAGTCAAGTCAAGTTTATTTATATAGCGCATTTCATACACAGAGGTCATTCAATGTGCTTTACATAAACAAAACCAAATAATAATAACAAATAAAAGCATAGAAGGGCAATATAGTCAAAGAATAGTTCAAAAGGTAAAGATCATAATAAAAAGAAAACATAAAACACAAGGTAAAATCATTTAAAAAAGAGAATGATTAAAAAGACAAAATAAAAGACACAAGGTAGAATAATTTTCAAGACAGATTCAGAAATTATAACTCAGTGCAGTTAGCAGAAAGCATCTGAGAACAGTTTGGTCTTAAGTCTAGATTTAAAACTGGCTACAGTTGAGGCCTTTTTAATGTCATCCGAAAGTTGGTTCCAGAGCTGAGCCGCATAGCAGCTAAAAGCTGCTTCATGTTTAGTTCTAACAGCAGGTTTCACTAACAGGTTTTTCTCCTAAGACCTGAGAGGTCTGGAGGGTGTGTACTGCTGAAGCATGTCTGAGAGGTATTTAGGTCCTGCTCCATTAAGTGATTTATAAACAAGTGATAAACAACTTACTGATAGCCAGTGCAGGGACTTAAGAATTCGAGTAATGTGGTCAGTTCTTTTAGTTTTTGTGAGAACCCTAGCTGCTGCATTTTGTATCACCTGAAGCTGTTTGATAGTCTTTTTAGGAAGGCCTGTGAAAAGTCCATTGCAGTAATCAACCCTGCTGGAGATAAATGCATGAATGAGTTTTTCTAAATCATCTTTTGACATCAGCCCTCTAAGTTTGGCAATATTTTTGAGGTGGTAAAAAGCTGATTTAGTTATCGCTTTCATGTGGCTGTTGAAATTTAGATCACTGTCAATTAATACACCAAGATTTTTAACAGTATCCTTTGCTTTCAACACTTTTGTGTCAAGGACAGTGGCAACCCTAAGTCTTTCCTTCTTTTTTACCAAATATAATTACTTCAGTTTTTTCTTTGTTCAGCTGAAGAAAATTTTGAGACATCCAGGTGATTTGTTCTATACACTGAAACAGTGATTTAAGGGGACCATAGTCGTTTGGTGACAGAGCTAAGTATATTTGTGTGTCATCTGCATAGCTATGATATGAAATCAAATTATTTTGGATGATTTGTCCAAGTGGGAACATATAGAGGTTGAATAATAGTGGCCCCAAGATCGACACCTGAGGAACACCACAAGTCAAGGACATTGGTGTTGAGGTACAGTTTCCAATGGCAACAAAGAAACTCCTTTCTTGTAGATATGATTTCAGCCAGTTAATAACTATGCCTGTAAATCCAACCCAGTGTTCTAGTCTGTGTAATAAAATATTGTGATCAACAGTGTCAAATGCTGCACTAAGGTCCAATAGCACTAGGACTGATGTTTTACCTGAATCTGTATTGAGGCGTATGTCATTGAAAACCTTGATGAGAGCTGTTTCAGTTCTGTGATTTGCCCGAAAACCTGACTGAAAGTAATCAAAATACCCATTTGATGTTAGGAAGGTGGTTAGTTGATTAAAGACTACTTTTCAATAATTTTGCCAATAAAAGGTAGATTGGATATGGGCCTGTAATTGTTTAGCATGGAGGCGTCCTGGTTATTCTTCTTGAGAAGTGGCTTTACAACAGCTGTTTTCAGTGACTTAGGAAAAATGCCAGACAGCACTGATGAATTTACCATGCGAAGGACATCTGCTGCTATAAGGTGAAAAACAGTTTTAAAGAAATTGGTTGGCAGAATGTCTAAGCCACATGTGGAAGAGTTGAGCTTCTGTACCGTTTTTTCAAGTGTGTCATTCCTCCTCCTGCCCATCCCTGATGCACCCCATAATTGCAGTATCGTTTGAAAACTTCTGCATGTGGCATGACTCTGTGTTGTAGCAGAAGTCAGACGTGTACAGGGTGAACAGGACTGGAGAGAGCACAGTTCCCTGTGGAGCTCCGGTGCTGCTGATCACAGTGTCCCAGTGTCTTTCCACTGTCATCATAGGTAAAATTAAATCCAAAATGTTCCCACACACCAGACTAATGTGACGTTGGTGCATCCTCCAACTCCGGACTGCCTTCGTTATCTCTCCCACTTGCCATTTCTACATGTGACCCGCAACACTCCACACCTCCGCTTTCACACGAAAGGGAAAAAACTGTCTGAGGTCACATATGGCCATGAGGCTACATTACGCATGCCATGAACCGTCAAAACCGTACGATGCACACATTCCCCGAACCGAGACAAGCAAACTGAACGGTTCAGATTTTTTTCATGAACCATGCCACCCCTACACATACTGTATGCTTGTACATGTGCCACCCCTAATCTACACATACTGTATGCTCGTACATGTGCAGCCCCTAATCTACACATACTGTATGCTCGTACATGTGCCACCCCTAATCTACACATACTGTATGCTTATACATGTGCCGCCAGCTCTGCCCCCATTGGTGGGCTTTTTGCTATCTGGGTGTTCTACAAACCAGGTTATTAAGTAGTTCTCTGTCCAAAACTCTGACATGATGCACTGACTGACAATGAGTCACAGAAGCTGTGAACTACAAAGATTCTAAAACCTTACAACTATGATTTGTCACAACAACAAATCTTTTGCAATCACATCAGACAGCTTACAGAGAGTTGCAATGATTACTTCACTCCACTAAAAATCATCTCAGTGATTTTGTCGTCTCCAGAATCATTTAATTGGTGTGAATTGGCATGTATACCCTTTGTTTGACTACACTGCCAAGACATGTCTTCAAGTAATGTATCCATTGAATTAGCATTTTTTTATGAGTGTTATTATTGGTCTTATTCCTATAAATAAAACAGAGATTTATAGTCCTGTATGGTGATTTACCTTTTAATCCTTCTGACAATATGGTTGCCTCATGCTCGGAATAGTGCATGATGGGAGGGGGAGAGGGAGGTCTCAGGCGATCCTCCTGGATTTTGCGCCGATGTCTCTCTTCACGTGCAAGCAACCTCTGCTTACATTCCCACTCATATAGGTCATCACGTGCTTGGGCAAAGTCGACATGTATGCGGCCAGAGTCCTTCTTGTCTGTGCTTGAACCAATACGTATTCTATATCCTAAAAGACAAAACAACAACCAATCCTACTGTTTTAAATAACTACAATTAAATGGCAGCAATGGATACCAATGTTATGATGCTAAAGCTTCATGCTATGTGATGTTTCAAGAGTTCATCAAAAATGTAGCATACCAGACAGATAAATTGCTTTGTCCACCATGAACTCCTCACTGAAGCGGATGTGACAGAAGTTTTTTTTGCTCTTTCGGATAGCCACAATTTCCCCACACTGGTCAAAAACCTCCCGAATGACTTCTTCACTGGCATTCTCTGGTAGCCCACCGACAAACACAGTTTTACAGCCAGGAGGTCTTTCTCGTGTGGATGGTGGAGGCAAATCTGGAAATATACACAACACGGGAGATTTGAACCTTTCGTCATTTGGTCTAGAATAGCTTTACTGGTATGATTAAAATAATGGCCAATCTAATGCAGTCCTTTCTGACATAATGACTCATCTGCATCTCATTTTCTGCATAAGACAGACACACTGTCTAGTGGTCACAGAGGATGACCATGAGCTGACTGAATGAGACAGAGTGGAAGCATCAAAGTCCTTTACAAAGGTTAGGTACACATCTTTTAATGATTTTAAAGAGAAAGGGGTATTTAAATAGTGCAAACCTGGAATTTCAGCAAAATGCACGTCTAGCACTGACACTCTTGTCATATTTATTCATTTATGTAGCCCTGCTTTTTAAAAGCAATTTTTGGTCAATGACTGCCAACAAAGTAGCCTACTGCCAGCTGACGAAGCTCTCATTTTAAAACATTACTGAGAGACAATCAAGTACAAGTACAAGTACAATCAAGAAATCCTGCCACTGAATCCAAAAGTATGTTTGACATTATGTACAAAGCTTATAGGCTACAGTGGACTAGCATGTTGCAGGGGCTGCTAAAAACACCGACAAACAACACACTGAAAGCTCAGCCAACCACAGCCCTTGTTGTCGAACGCACCGTCCGGTTTGACCGCGGAACGCCACAGCGGACTTATGCTGCCCTCAAGCGGCTGCAGTTGTACTTACATTTCACGTAGCTGCGTGAATCACGTTTTTTGTGAGTGAAGTGTCATTTTTAACTAGTACCCACTGTATAACCAGATAAAAAAGCTCCCTTACACTGGTACCAACAAATACTGTACCAACAAACACCAACTAAATTCTTTTGACATTCCTCTTTGTTGCTGTGGCCGTTTATGATCTAATCACCAACATAACTTGACACACATAAACCCACACTCACACACTCACACACACACACACACACACACACACACACACACACACACACACACACACACATACACACACACACACACTTCAAGCAGTTCAGTATATTGTTGTCTTGTTGTCTGTCTTGAATTGTTAAACACTGATTGAGTAACCAAGGGGAGAACTTGTAAGTGTGACTTGCAGTTTACAAGGAGCTGCTAGAGTAGGGCATGGAGAAAATATGGGAAATTAGCTTTATTTTCTTTGCAACGGTCATACATTGTACCACTACGGTAGACTAAATCTAGTTAGTCACAAGCTTGCTTGCACATTTAAAAAGCTTTGGTATACTATACTATTATTTGTTGGAGTTACACTTACTCTCTTTATTGACTTTACTGATACACATATAGAGTTAGGCTGGCCTGAGGCAAGGTACACCTGCCATTTTGTGGAAAGTGTACATTATATGTTGTGTTTATCATGAGTTGTGTTTACATACAAATTTGTAATCACAGTTTGTCTTACTGGGGTTCTGTGGGAAGAGAGTACAGCTCTTGCAGTGAATGATCTCTTTGATGACTGGAAGTTCGAGTGGGGCAGGTGGAGGAGGAACCAGGCTTATCCCTGCCATCATAGGGTTTAAAGGGGTGATGATGCCGATGTTGGGATCGAAACCCTGGATACAGATAGAGTCTGGGAATCACAAAGACAGATTAAAGCTTTTGTTTTGAATTCATTAACCCTAAAGAGCAACATGACAGAGCTGCAGAGAACAGAGACATGAGGGTGGGGGGGGGGGGAGAATAAAAAGGCAGCAAAAGAGATATGGTGGAATGGCCATTGCAACTTCATAACAGTAAAAAGATAAGAGAGATAAGAACAAACTTGTATCACAATTTTATTGCACTAATCCTGGCAGGATTTTAAACAGAGCAAAAGCCCTATATACAGCTCTGGAAAAAATGAAGAGACCACTGCACATTTTTCTGATGTCATCCTAGGTTGCTGAGTGACATTCGAATGAGTTGACAGTCATATTCAAAATGAAGAGACCACTGCAAATCTGAATATAATCGTCAACTCATTTGAATGCCACTCAACAAGTGTACGATGACATCAGAAAAATGTGCAGCGGTTTCTTCATTTTTCCCAGAGCTGTATATGAAAAACAAACCAATTTGGTAAAACTAATCAGCTATTACAATAGATAGAGGGTCCAGTTTTGCCTCTGCCTATCTAAAAACAATGGCAATACATTTCTATGTTAAAAAAAAAAACATTATTAGTATTGACTTAAAATATCTTATAAGATTATTTGCCACAATCAAAACACTGCTTACACCCATGGGCTAAAGTACCTAGTCATCCCTGGTCTAAAAAGCATTTTTAGCTAAAAACACATTATTTACACTATTTGCTCTGCTACTTCCTTTTCCAGTCACATTATCAGTGTGGAAATAAAATAAAGTTACAATAAGTTGAGAAAAACTGTTACATGTGAGTGCATCCTTTTGACTAGATTCTACTGTCTTTGATGTGATGTAAGGCTTTATTTGAACAAGCTCACACAAATCTATGAGTCCATGTATCATGGGATTTTGAGCTTACATAAATTCTGAACAAAAAACCTGCCTATGTGCTCATTTGTTAAACTCACAATACCATTTTGACAATAGAAGCTCCAGTGGCTTGGAAATCCTCTATGTTTAGAATGTAATGTGTTTGCTGTGGAGCTTTACAAATCCTTGAGGATAATACAGTGTTAAACCTGAGTCACAAACAAAATGCAAATTAATTCTTTGACATTTACCATCTTGTAACTATTTAGTTAAAACATGCATCTACAAATAGAAATTGTGCTCGATTGCTCCCAAATAGATTCTATAGGTGATTTTAAGCTATTTTTAGGGGGTCTCATTACATCTCAGCACCCCTGAAAAATTGTGCTCAAGCTCTCTGACTTGCAATGAGTTCAGTTTCACATTTAGAGGTTGTGTCAGCGATGGCGGGGTAACGTCACTTCTGACGTTCAAACAAAACATTATCATGCGTTCTTTAGATTGTGTAATAAGTAAGGGACAATGGCCACCGAGGTGTCCCGTTATGTGAAATTAATGGACGAGGCGGAGGCAAATAACTCCCCGACGCGCAGCGAAGCGTTTAAAAAGAAGCCGTTCAGTTTGTTGTACAACTATCTTTAACCCTAACAGTGTGTGAGCGACCGCGGCAGCCAGCCCACCAATTGGGATGTGAGCTTGGGGTTGTAGGTGGAAAAGGAGGTGCAGGAGAGGTTTTCAGCGTGTAATACTATTTATTAAAATAACCAAAAGAAAAACTTGCAGGAATAGCAATAGGCTATTATTTAACAACAACAAAAAACACTTTCAAACAAACAAACCAAAAATAAGTTGAGCATTCCAGTTCAGTATTCCAGCCATCAACAATCGCAGAGCATAAAGCTAAATATCTACCTCACAACAGGAGAGCTGCTCTCTCTTTGCTCTCCAGGGGAACTGAGCTACCCCTCTTAAATAAGCCTACCAATTGGCCTAAATTAGCCTAAATGAGGATATTGGCTCAAACCACCCAAATAGGTAACCACTTTCACTGAACACTCACTATTAACAAAATAACTAACTATTACAAATATATACAAAATGACAATGGTGCATATTACTACAAAAATGTTAATTGTTAATTACCATAACCAATATTCCCCACATACATAATAATAACAAGAAGACAAACAGACAAGGCAAACACCCATGTATCATAATGCCCCACTCCCTCCCCCTGTGGGATGTTGGTAAAAGCACTGTCCCAATGCGGAGCGCGCTTCCGCAATGGGACAGTAGCTGGGAAGCCGAAGCACCAGGAAGTGTTGTGAGTGGTGAATGTTAACCGGTTTACAGGCGTTGTACAGCGAATGCAAATGGTAAATGGAATGACAGTGGGTACCACACTATGTGTTTAAGTTACCGGGGACAAAGAAAGACATTATTATGACCGCCGCGCAGCGAAGACACCCTCTGAATGCACACCCTCTGAATCCACACCAAGTTTCATGGAATTCCGTTCATGAGGGGCCACACAATAAATTAATTTATGTTACTATACACCAACTGGCCTGTAGGTGGCCGGAGACAGTTTTCTGTGAATATCTCGAGAACCGTAGGGCCTAGGAGGTCCACCTTTTTTTTGTATGTTGGTCTTAAGGGGGCATGTCAACCCATCCCATTACCACTTATTTCATTTATAGCGCCACCTAGTTAAAAATTAAAAAGCAAAAAATTAGGTGTTTTCATCACAATATCTCTGGCTGACATGGTCAAAACTGCACGAAATTGAAAGTGTAGGATCATTATGACACCCTCCGAATGCATGCCAAGTTTTGTGAACTTTCGTTCATGGGGGGCCTTACAATAAAATAATTTATGTGTACATTTAGTGACCGTACACCAACAAGGATTCCCGGGACACTGAAAGACCGGGGTACACGAAACTTGGTGGGCATGTAACCCCACATGGATAGCATGGAACCATCGTTTTTCGTTTTGATCTGTAGCCCCCCCGCTGTACTGGACCCCCGAAAGGAGGGTAGGGCAGACACAGTTTTCTGTGAATATCTTGAGAACCGTAGGGCCTAGGATGACCAATTTTTTCCGTATGTTTGCCTCCAGGGATCATGTTAACCCATTCCATGTGCACACATGTGCATAAACAGATACACATGCACACACATACATTCACAGTAACCATACGTATGACACATACTCACACAGTAGACATATGTACGCATGCATGCACATGCACAAACACACATACGCAAGCAAACACACAAGCACGCACACACACACACACACACACACACACACACACACACATAGACATAAACGTGTACACGCACACATGCACACAATTCAAGAATTTCTCAGAATTATGAACAGGCAAGATGGGGGTGGGGTTGTATAAAATGAATTTTACATGTGAAATCTATGAACTTATCATGTTTTGGTACTTGTTGTCTAGCAGATACCAGTGAGAATTGAGTGTGGATAATGCAATTTAGTGAGACAGTTAGAATCATATAGGCCTTTCAGCGTGATTTATTTTTGTGGAAAAAATGTGCTGGACTGGGCGGCGGTCATATTTTGTAGCGCTCTGCGGTACATCTAGTTATAATTAACGCCGCTTTTGGCAAAACTAAAGAAAAATCGCAGCAGACCAAACATTTGGTCTGACGCATGAATGAACGCCAAACTGGCGGCAAAACTCCCGACACTAACGATTAGACAAAACTGTAGGCCTACACCAAACACACTTTACACAACATGAAACAATTGGCTACTTCAAACAAACACAACTACGCCAGGGAGATGTGGCGGGTGACTGTGTGCGTATGGGTGCATGTACTGTATGTGTGTGTGCAACCGAGTGGAGTCTCTCCCTCTCTCGCATTTTAAGTGGCGCACCGAAACGTCTTTAAAGTCCGATATAGGGAGAAGGGGGAAAGTTCAACTTCTCACACAGTGGACAGTTAACTTGTTTACAGTTGATACCATTGTTGCGAAGCCTGCTTTTCAGGCTCAACCGTCATTCTACTACGGTTGTTATAGTTACCATTCAATAAGCATTGATATGGACAGGGCCGGAGTGGGGCCACTTTTCAGCCTGGGAGTTTCACGCCCAAAACCGGCCCACTTTTTTAGTGGTAGTGGAAATTAGATAAATAAAGCAACATTTCAGCTACTATCCTGTAGTTTTTATTATAGGCTACCAATATTCCACAAGGATAGGTTGATCAGTTAACAAAAACAGGAAGGAAAAAATAAAGCATTTGAAATGTAGCCTATTCCACAATTCCACTAAGAGGCATATTGAACTTGTTTTCATGTTTTTCTGCATGGGTCAGCTATCATGTTGTTTGGTGATTTGCTCCTTTACTACACCCACTTCTGAGCAAACAAGGCATATAGGTTGATCACGTAGCTACTGCTGTCATATACTGTTCTTTCTTACATAAAATAACTTTAATCAGAAAGGGTTAAAGCGGAGCGAGAGACGCAAACGTTCGATAATTTCCGCGTTCGATTATTGCAAGGGGGAGGGGGGGAAATCCCCCTTTATGCAGACCAGAGTGAAAGCTGCACTAATGTCAATGGAGACTTGTGGAATTTTACCAATAAATTGGTCATTATGTCTTTCTGGATTTGTTGAGGGTTTTTTGGAACATTTTGTCATAATCTGTAAGTGTTTGGGATCATTTCAAGCCTAAAAGTGTAATTTTTTAGTGTTCGGATTTGTAATAAAATAACTTAATATCAGACCATGCTGCTGCCAGTTACTGTCCAGTTGTTAGCATGCTAGCTAGCCTCTTAGCTAAGGTAACATTTTAAACGGAGAAGTGTAATTTCTTTGAAATGACAACTAGCTGAATAACATTACTGACATTAGTTAAAGTAGATAGTTTATACTCAAGCGAATTTGGAACAGTATATTAAGTTTAAGCGAAGTCCTTCAACTACTAGTCTACTTCCTTCGCTCGGAAAACTGAAACTGAAAAATATATAAGCAGCACAAACCAGCGCGAAATCATTTCCAACCGGCGACAGCACGCGAACCCTTTCCTCCTGGTTTTATGTAGTTAATAGCAGTTATTTCAGGAGTAATCGTGTAAATTATAGTGTTTTGGTATTAAATGTTATATTTACCATCGTGTATTTTATATCGTGTGTGTGAAAGCGGTTAACGTTAACGTTAGCAACATTGTGCAGTGCTTCGTATCTGACTGCCATCCTGATGCATGGTCTGGACCACCATATTCAGTTTATTAACTTGCTGTGAATTATTACACAGAATGTTCATTAAATGTACGAAGAAGTATTTCTAGGTTAATGATTGATGATATGGCTCGTACAGTATGAAGGCTACAGTAGCCTAGCTAATGTTAACTAGCATTACCAACCTCCCTGCAAAACTCACCACACAACTTTGTAGGTTTGATAGGTCTTGTCCCTCATGCTGGCCCATACAAAACCCACAAGCTGACCCTCGACACACAACAGTCAATAATGTGACCCGATTTAAACTGGTTTTCACCCCTTTGGACACTGAAATATTCACGGGGGCATGGACAGTTTGCTAACCATTTTACTGCAGTGTCTACCCGGTGGTACAGTAGCATCCAGCTTTGCTATCAGCTAGCTAGCTAGTTCAAAGGTTTAAGTTCTTAATGGGGATATACAGGGCTTTTTATGCCTCGACTAAGTTGATGTTTCATATAAACAACAATTCATGTTCATAGAAACAACAAGGTCACTAAAACATAATATATTTCATCCCTGTATTGCAGCATGTAGGCTAATGTTAGCAGCATTATAATGACATTCTAATGTCTGAAAGGCTAATGATTAGCCTATCGGCTACCTAAAAAGTTAAGTGTTCAAACTAGCATTTGCAGTGTTCTATTTGATGGTGTATTGGCCCTGACTAAGTTCGTGTGATATATAAACCACAATCCTTGTTGATACAAGTACCAATGTTCGTCTAGAAAGTTTTTATTCACATTAAGATTTTAGCCATAGGCAGTAAAAGACTCCGCCATCTTTGTCAATAATTTTCGCTGATAAAGCAGAGCCCGTTTATTAGACATTCTCTGGATAAAGTTTAAACTATACTTACAACCGGACCCGCGTCACACAGAGCAGGTTGTTTGCGCCATGCCCCTTTTGAGGGGAAAACATTCCCTCAGAACAAGCCAGAGTGAACCGGTAGACATGTACCAACCACACAGCTAAGAACCCCTCCCTGAGTTTCTTTTGCCTACAATGTCCTCAAAAAAAATACTGACAGAAGAAAATTATGACTACAAGCCATAAGAAGAGAAGACCGTATGACACTTCTGGTCACTGAGTGGGGTTGTTGCACCACTTCGTACTCGGGAGACTGAAGGGACATGTTTTTATATTAATTGAATTAAGCTTTTGTAGATATCTTTCACGGTCAACGACCGGCAAAGTGGTTATGTATTGAGTGGTCATATTGATTTGTGGTATTTTTTGTTATTATTTACTCCTGCGATTTCTGTACGAATTACGTTTATTGACCCTAATTTGCGTTGGAGTTAATGAGAGGGGTTGTTTGTTTTCCCCCCGAAAGGGGCGGGAACGTTTGTCACGAGTCAAGTTCCCGGATGTGCCGGTCTAACGTATGACCTTAACGGCCTTTCCACCAATCAGAGGCATCACTGTGGGATTGTTCAGGATTGTGGGTAATGAAGTACTTATCCAAGACATCGCGAATAAAATACATTTATCTCAAAACGAGGTTAGTGCCCCGTGAACTTTTGGCGTCTATATGAGCATACACAATCGCTTAGTACAGCTGTAGCTGGTTTTGAGTCTACCATGTGCAGTTAAGTTTTTATGGCTTATACCCGAATTGTCAATGGAGAAATTGCATTGAATTCTTACTTCCGGAAACTCCTGTGGGCGGGACTGTGATGCTCTATGGGGATCGAATCCTGTCTGCATAAAGAGGAGTGTCGATGACATATTGATGAGCGTACTTGCAACCGGCCAACAGCAGCGGCATAAATAACCAGCGCACACCCGATATAAATAAATTTTCTCCAGACTGGAATGCTCAAAAATGCTAAAAATGTACCTGAAATGTTCAGAAGGGTTTGAGGATCATGAAAATGTGCCCGAAATTCACATTCCTAACTCTATAGAACCAAGACCTTAACATATGTGGATATGACTATTTGCATACTATGAAGTCTATGAATCGCCATATTTGATGATACTTACAACCGGACCCGCGTCACACAGAGCAGGTTGTTTGCGCCATGCCCCTTTTGAGGGGAAAACATTCCCTCAGAACAAGCCAGAGTGAACCGGTAGACATGTACCAACCACACAGCTAAGAACCCCTCCCTGAGTTTCTTTTGCCTACAATGTCCTCAAAAAAAATCCTGACAGAAGAAAATTATGGCTACAAGCCATAAGAAGAGAAGACCGTATGACACTTCTGGTCACTGAGTGGGGTTGTTGCACCACTTCGTAGGCTACTTGGGATACTGAAGAGATGTGTTTTTATATTAATTGAATTAAGCTTTTGTAGGTATCTTTCACGGTCAACGACCGGCAAAGTGGTTATGTATTGAGTGGTCATATTGATTTGTGGTATTTTTTGTTATTATTTATTCCTGCGATTTCTGTACGAATTACGTTTATTGACCCTAATTTGCGTTGGAGTTAATGAGAGGGGTTGTTTGTTTTCCCCCCGAAAGGGGCGGGAACGTTTGTCACGAGTCAAGTTCCCGGATGTGCCGGTCTAACGTATACAAAAAGTCTAATATTTTAATTAATTTAATAGCCTATGTTGCTTGTGAATAGGTTGACAACGCTACAACGTCCAGTATTATCCCAATAATTACATGGCTATAATCATGGCTCTCTCTTTACCAGTTGCCACTTATGTCTGTCCTCTTCAAAAAAAATCTGGCACATTTGGCAGCATTTTCCTCCAATACTTTTCGTCTTTTTTACCTGGCCCTTTCAGTCCCTCATTGCCTCTTTCTACCATCCATCCCCCCTGACGCTTATTACTACGGTAGGGCCGGCCCGGCTGGTATCTGAGAAAACTTTTTAGAAAATACTTTTTTTTTAAAAGATTATTTTTTATACCTGTTTTTAGTCAACTTTACCCAAGGTGCCAATAATTCTGGAGGGTACTGTAAATGTTGTGTATTCTTTTGTCATTTCCATGTTGAAAAATTACTAGGGGATTTCGCCTCTGTGTTAGCCTGACGAGCCAGACCCACATTAAAATGTAGGGTCTGGACACTCACCGTTCGCAGTGCTCAGTCCGAGGGGCGGGATAATCAGTTGTCTTTCAAATTCCCTCTGCACGCAATAGGACAGCGGCAGCGCTATGAGTCCCATGCGTTTCCCACCAGCAGAGCTAGTTGGCTAGTTCAAACGTTTGCCAACTTAATAAAAGCTTAACTCGTGTCACACTGTTCACCAACAGCAGCATCCATCTTATTTGTTTTCAAGTAGCAGGGAATTCAAGCCAAACCGTTGCAACTCTGCCATCAATCATTATGTTAAGCCCACCTAACGACTCTATACACAATTTCATTGGCCTGATTCAGTTTCGATTTCTGGAGCTCATAAGCCAACGGAGAGTTGCTAGACTAGCCCTGGCAGCAAGATTTCTAGGCTACCTCTGTGTCACTTTATTTCCATAATGAAAAAGAAAGTCTTGAACTACTTCTGAAAGTTCACAGTTACCCTGATAAACTTAAAGAAGTTGAATATAAATAGGAAAATGCATCTGTTGCAATTTGTATAAGATTTTGTAGGGGTGGCAAATATTGTGGGCAATTATGGGCAAATATTTATTTTTATCATTATATATCATTATCAACAGAAGTGACATTACCCAGCATCGCTTAGAGCACCTTTAATATGGTCTTGTTTCTTTTAACTTTCATAAAACACTGTCCTGTGGCTTCAGCTACTTGACGTGAGGCTTACCTGATACTAGTTGCTGTCCAGTTAAGCTCATGGGTACAATGCCCAGGTTGCTCATGGCAGTGGCCCAGGCTCCTGGGTCTGCAACAGGCACACTGAGGTGCCTCTGCTCTGCACCTACATTTCCAACCCCATCTGCAGCTGTAGGAGGGTGGAGATGACAATAACATCACGCAAAAGCATCAGAAGCCATCTTGGAGGACAGAGACTATCAAATGAAGTGATAGAGTCAGATGATAATCAAAACTGAGAGGAATGTCAGGTACAGAGTCAAACCCATCTTGTAGAGTGACAATGTTGCAGGCAGCAGCAACAGCAGTAACAACTAGGGCTGTCAAAATAACTGATTAATTTCGATTAATTCATTTGAGAAAAAATAACTAATTAAAAAAAATAACGCAGATTAATCGATTCCGTATGACCTTTGACCCCGAGCCGTTCTAGTCAGTAACCATTAGACTATAAAATGAAAGAGAGAGAAGAAAATGTGCTGCCTAGATCATTGATTGGAACATTTACTTTTAAGTCGCACATCAATGCAAAGAAATAGTATTGACATAGAGGGGAGTGTTAATTTGTTTTCATTGTGTCCCCTAGGTTATATCTGTGGCCTGAAATGCCTTGTATGTGGAAAAAAAACTTTTTCCCGAAGCACTTTTGAATTTATTTCCTCAGCATATTAGGTCATATCATAGATTACTATGGCCATTATTTGAACAGTGAAAATAATAATAAAAGAGTTTTTGAACTTTAATGTCACTAATGCTGATTATTCAATGATTCATTTGAGTTGAAATATTTAAAATACTTTCACAAATATTTCAGCAAATATTATATATGCGATTAATTTAGATTAATTAATCACAGAGTATGTAATTAATTTGATTACATTTTTTAATCGATTGACAGCCCTAGTAACAACACACAACAGCAATAACATTACAACATTACATTTATAGCAAGTTACCTATGCACCCAAAGCGCTTTACAGTAAGGAGTTTTAATCTAAAACTAGTGATATAAAGGAAAAACCCAGATGAAAGCTTACTAAGTGGGAGTGAGGTAGTTGGCCGTGTAGTGCTGTAAGATCTTCTCTTACATGTATATTTATATTATGGCGTTTGTGACATGGACCCAGATTCACATAGTGCACAGCTGGACTACTAGTTGGGCTGACAGGTGTGTGTATCTTCTTGTCTTCCATACACCATAGAGATCATTTAGAATATATAAATAAGGATAATCTTTATATGATCAACTTTAGTCTGATGTCACATTGTCCATGTCCTAAACAATTTGACTTTATTTTGTCACATGTGCACGTGTGTACAATTCTATCTATCAGTATCATTTCTAAAATAATCATTGTTAGTGTTTAGGATGCACTGAATCTGCCAAATACCAAATCTATTATTTAATGTTTGGCCGAACCTGACACCAAAAACTGAATCCCAGTCATTTCTGTGATACATGCATAAATGCGGTAAACATCACCAAAAAAGAGTAGGCTACATTAATACATAATTTATTTGTGACTAGAGATGTAAGTATGAAAACTTGATAATTACGGTTATCGGTATTATTGCATTATTGTTAATATGTACAGATAAGGTTTTTAAGCCTATTAAGACTCATTGGCTGTACTCCATCCATGTGTAGTGGCAACAAGACTAAAGGTCAACAACAGAATCCCATAATCACATGCAAAGTCATTACAGCGGGATGCATAGCATTCGGTTCGGTTGTTAAAACAACGTTAGCCAGAAACCGAACCCCATCAAAAAGCTGACGATTGGGCCAAATCCGATGCTTCTGTATTAGTGTTAGAGTTGCACAGCAAGAAAAGCAGAGTGTTTGTACTTACTGCTGGTCATGGCAGGTCTGCTGTAGCTCTCTGTCTGTGTCCCACTGCTGTAATCAGATCTCAGGCTCCCCGGTGACTTCTAGGGGCAGGCAAACATCACCACTCTCCTCAGCCCAAAGACAACAGAATGTGCTCAGAACACACTCTTGATGGTGTTAAATCGCCGGATGACCAGACGCAAAACCTGGCGGCAGGGGGGAGAGACAACAAAGAACACACTGGTTGCAAAGCAAAACCTATTTTACACACCTGCCAGCAGTGAAATAGAATGGAGTGTCAAGATGGCATTGGCCTTGTTCGGTGACCAGTGAATTAAGATTGCTCTAGACCCTCAGGGACATACAGGTCTGAGAAGTCCATCTGGCACCTCCTGTTGTAAACAGCACGTCCTCTGTGGTAAACAAGTTACAGCCAATTACAGCTGACTCAACAGTTCTAATACAAAGCACACAGACAGATGTCATCTTGCCATATTGTGTGAAGGAATATTAAAGGTGCGATTTGTAGGATTGTTACCGAACGTTCTGTAGGCCAAAATCAAAACACTGGTGAACGTTCTCAAGACTACCAGACGAGCCTCTGCTGGGTTGCCAGATGTACAGTAATGAAGACTTAGCTAACGTTAGTTGACCTGCAGCTGCTTTAACGTTTCTCCAACCATGACCCAGCCACACATTACGGAAACAGTGAAAACAAAACATACCTCTCTAACCAACGTAACATATTTAGCTGAAGTTAGCGATGCAGATGTTTAGCCTATAGGCTACCTGTTGTGGAGAAATATGGCCAGCTCTGCGCGTCAGAGTTGATATTCTTCGTTTGACGAAGACGTCACCATCTCAGGAAGCTCCTCCGATGTCCACTTAATTTGTTTCTTGTTTTAATTTTGGAAATGTGCCTGCCTCTCATAGGCGTTCATGACTACAACTGACAGCTGTTGACAGTTGGCCTTTGCTAATTTGGCAACCCAAACAGGAGGACGCGCTAGCCCATTATTAGGTTTAGTCAGATTATTATTATATTTTTTTTTTCGCATGCCCAAATTTCCGTCAATGAGTCCCGGGACACTGAAAGACCGGGGTAACCCCACATGGATAGCATGGAACCATCGTTTTTCGTTTTGATCTGTAACCCCCCCCCCCCCCTTGACTGGACCCCCGAAAGGAGGGTAGGGCAGACACAGTTTTCTGTGAATATCTCGAAAACCGTGGGGTTTAGGAGGACCATTTTTTTTTGTATGTTGATCTCAAGGGGCCATGTCAACCCATTCCATAACCACTCATTTCATGTATAGCGCCACCTAGTTAAACACAAAAAAGTAAAAATGAGGTGTTGTAATTGAAGGTATCTGTGACCTAACATAGTCAAAACTGCACGAAATTGGAAGTGTATGATCATTATGACACCCTCTGTATGCACGCCAAATTTTGTGGAATTCCGTTCATGGGGGGCCACACAATAAATTAATTTATGTTACTATACACCAACTGGCCTGTAGGTGGCCGGAGACAGTTTTCTGTGAATATCTCGAGAACCGTAGGGCCTAGGAGGTCCATCTTTTTTATGTATGTTGGTCTTAAGGGGGCATGTCAACCCATCCCATTAACACTTATTTCATGTATAGCGCCACCTAGTTAAACACAAAAAAGTAAAAATGAGGTGTTGAAATTGAAGGTATCTGTGACCTAACATAGTCAAAACTGCACGAAATTGGAAATGTATGATCATTATGACACCCTCTGTATGCACGCCAAGTTTTGTGGAATTCCATTCATGGGGGGCCACACAATAAATTAATTTATGTTACTATACACCAACTGGCCTGTAGGTGGCCGGAGACAGTTTTCTGTGAATATCTCGAGAACCGTAGGGCCTAGGAGATCCATCTTTTTTAAGTATGTTGGTCTTAAGGGGGCATGTCAACCCATCCCATTACCACTTATTTCATGTATAGCGCCACCTAGTTAAAAATTAAAAAGCAAAAAATTTGGTGTTTTCATCACAATATCTCTGGCTGACAAGGTCAAAACTGCACAAAATTAAACGTGTAGGATCATTATGACACCCTCCGAATGCATGCCAAGTTTTGTGAACTTTCGTTCATGGGGGGCCTTACAATAAAATAATTTATGTGTACATTTAGTGACGTACACCAACAAGGATTCCTGGGACACTGAAAGACTGGGGTACACGAAACTTGGTGGGCATGTACCCCCACATGGATAGCATGGAACCGTCATTTTTCGTTTTGATCTGTAGCCCCCCCGCTGGACTGGACCCCCCGAAAGGAGGGTAGGGCAGACACAGTTCTCTGTGAATATCTTGAGAACTGTAGGGCCTAGGATGACCATTTTTTTCCGTATGTTTGCCTCCAGGGGTCATTTAACCCATTTCATGTGCACACATGTGCACAAACAGATACACACACACACACACACACATACATTCACAGTAATCATACGTATGACACATACTCACACAGTAGACATATGTACGCTTGCATGCACAGGCACATACGCAGGCACAAACACAAGCACGCACGCACACACACACACACACACACACACACACACACACACACACACACACACACACACACACATAACATAAACATAACACAAACAATCAAGAATTTCTCAGAATTATAAACAGGCAAGATGGAGGTGGGGTTGTATAAAATTAATTTTACATGTGAAATCTATGAACTAATCATGTTTTGGTACTTGTTGTCTAGCAGATACCAGTGAGAATTGAGTGTGGATAATGCAATTTAGTGAGAAAGTTAGAATCATATAGGCCTTTCAGCGTGATTTCTTTTTGTGGAAAAAATGTGCTGGACTGGGCGGCGGTCATATTTTGTACCGCTCTGCGGTACATCTAGTTAATACACTATTCTAGAATTAATCGTTCAAAACATAAACGAAAATTCCAAGAGATTCCGCCCCCCCCCCTTCCTTACTCTCATATGGTGATCATTTTTGGAATGGTTACAGTTTATTTTCCATTATTTCCTACATACTGGACCTTTAATGTATCTATCCATCTATCTATCCACAAAGGTGGGGAGTGTAAGTATGTCAGTCATGCTTTCTGTTCACTTACCCTAATGCAATGCAATCATTAAACCTCCCTCCATTGCATTTGCTCCTCACTCTGCGTCATCAGTATGCTTGGCATGCCTCAGCCTGGCAGTGTGGACCGTGCAGGAGTAATGATCATTACTCAAATATGACATGAGGAAATAAACTTACTCAGAGAACAGCATTTCCTTTTAATTGAGACAGAATTATATCAATGTCTATTCATCAAGGCCATAATCATATTATCTATTCTGCTAATGCCATTGTGAATAAAGATGCATTTGCTGGCTAGACTTTTATTCACACTCGTAAGAATTCAAGCAACCCAAATAGCCATGCTCACAAAGAAACTTTAATCTACTTTATCATACAAAAAGTGAATAGTTTATTGATTGCCCTCAGATAGGAAACTAGATCTGTTTGTACACCTTAGCATGCCTGTATTATCCTGTAATGTACAAATGGGCCAATTTTACACATCAGTTGAAAGAGAATACATACACAGTGAGTGAGGTGACTGACTTCTTTATCCATACAACAGATAATGATGCAACTCGATGAGAAATTCAGTAGACAGAAGAGATATTTTTGACAGAAGAGACATGTTTTTCTCCTGTGTGTGTGTGGGGGGGGGGGGGGGGGGGGGTCTAGGACTGTCTCCTTTCTATAGACACAAAACTATCTCTGAGCAACTCAAAGTATTGGACTTTGGATTGTAGGTGTGGCAACATAGTCTTATTTAAATATGTTTGTTTATGTCTTGGTGTCACAGGTATGCTGACAACTAGTCCGCTACACCCGGCATCTTTTGTCTTGTGTGTCAATGTCTTGTGTGTGGAGTGCTTTGGGTTGCACTCTGTGCATACAAAAATGTGCTACATAAATAAAAGTGACTCTACTTGACTTATTTGACAGGGAAAATGTCAATGTGCATATCACAAACTACCACTGAATTTACAGTTAGTCACCAGACAGTGTGTGTGCATGAACATTTCACTAGTTCGCCATTCGGTATGATTGCTATACTGAATGTATAAGATAAGCGCGTGTTTGGCTTGTTAGCTGGCCGTGGTCCTGGAATGCCTGAAGCGGAGATCGCAATAGAGCGATGGCCGCTTGCACCCCCCAGTGTAAGGAGGATGTGTAACTGGACTATCAGTGAAATGGAGGAGTAGGGGGAAGAGGAGGGATAATGTTGCGAGCGCCGCAGCATGTGACGGATAAGGAGGCCGGCTTAAATATCCTGGCAACGGAAGACAGGTGAGTTAATTGCTGTCAATCATCCCTAAGGGCTCCTCCCGAACTTTGTTTAGAAAACATCATGAAGTGGCAGAAGGAAAAGGCTATAACTCAAGATCTTACAAAACCCCAGACACATTGCCTACACTATGTACTGTATAACTGGCACAGTATTGAATAGAATCAGGGATCATCTTTTTGATCTTGCTTGTTAGTTATTTTCTTGTAATGTCTGTGGTTTCAGAAGCTCCCGGCTGACTACTGCTAATACAGGACCTATAGGCAGAACTGCAACAACATCAAAGTAAGAAGAGGTCATGACCACAATATCAGTCACTGCTTGTAGCAAATTGTTCCAGTAATGCCTTTAGAAAGGCACCATTAAACACCAGACTCTTCACTAAGAGGGAGTGAGGCCATATACAGTAGTGGAGACTGAAAAATGCTATGCACTTTCAATTCTCCACTCCTATAAGACACATTAATGCTGGCTGTCACTTTAGGTAAAGAGAAGAGAAAAAAATATATACTGGGCAAAAAGGGGTTATGCTGATTTTTAAAAAAAATTGTATTTGCAAGCAAGTGCATTTAGTAGTTGTAGTATTTAGAGGTCTGATTCCAATCCGCAGAAAGCACATATGGGGGCAGATGTATTAACATTTTTGCACCCACTTGAGGCGTGTTTTCTTCACAACGTGCGCGTAAAAACATGGCGTGGTAGCTTATGTACAAACAGGCGGCACTTAGGTAAAACCACAGACTGCCTGTCGCAGTGCAGAGAATGGCAATTTGTGCTTTTCCGTGTCATACATACATTCAAAGGGGGATCAGAGGGAAAGTGGGAGTTTCATGTAAAAAGATAGGAGGAGAAGCCTAAAATGCGTCTCATTATGTATTCCCCTGTATGTAGGAAAACTGCCTGTGAAACAGCACATTTGTTTTGAGGTGTAACATTTCCACCTTTTAAAAGCAGGTGTAATCAAATTGCAGTTAAATGCATCAGTAAGAGAAGCGTTCAAAGACAAAAGAACTGGTATTCAGAGCACCAGTTTTGCCTCTTTGTACTATGTCAGAAGCAACCTTAAAGGAACCGTATGTAAGAAATGTATTTCAATTAATCATAAAATGGCCCTGATATGTCACTAGACATTAAGAAATCATGTTCATTTCAAATACTTATATCACTGACAACAGCAGTCCGGCCAGGATATTGTCATTTAAAAAGTGAAGTTGCAGGCTTCGACTGATGTTGATGTTGTCATGTTGTGTTTTGGCCTGATGCGCCACCCTCCACCTTTCTACTAATCACAAAGTCAGTAGTGTTTCGGCATCCGGGTTGCCAGCTCTGCCAGTCAGGGGGGAGGGGAAGGGGATACACCGCTCTACAATAATTTGAAAGTGATTGCAGTACCAATTTTGGCCACAATCTTACATACAGTTCCTTTAACTTTACAGTAACTTACGCCTGACTGAGAGTACAGTTCCATGTCAAATCAGCCTAGAAAATCTCCACGTTTCCTTTCCGTTAGTCTTATTCCCTTTCTTACTTGAGAAGAGACATGTTTTAAATAGGAAAATTACCAGAAATCTTTTAAGCTTGATGCTAGCAGGTGAGATGCTAATGGTCTAATCCGATTCAATGATCTATCCTAGGCTGGAGCTAAAAGTGGTATCGCCCGACTTAGAGAACGGCTGGATGAACTGGAGAAAGGTAAAAATCAATTGTTTAACTCGAGGGGAGGTGGAAAATGAGTGTAATTCCCCAAATGGTGGAATATCCCTTTAACATTTCTTTACTTTCACAATATACCCGTGTCAGGCTTTGCATTATAGTCAAGCGTAGTTCAGTCTTCTTTTCATAGAAAGCCTGGATGCCAGTCACACTTAAGTGTTCAGTACTGAATCTCAAATGCAGTGCTTTAGAGGAAAAAAAAGACCAGAGTTTTGCAGAAGAGGGAAATATGTGTATGTAGAAAAAGAAATGGCTGGAAGGTAAAAAAGACAAGAGCTGTGAAGACTGTTCAGTATTCACTAACTTTAACACAAGCCAACAGAGTGGAAACAACACTTTTTGCATCCATGAGCATGCCAGAATCTTCATCATCAGAGGCCAGTGTGCTGGCATCCTTTGGAATACTGCATTAACAAAGAACACAGTACAAATGTAGGTATAAGTATGCATTTCTGTGCAGCTGTGAGTGGAGCTGAGGATATGTGAAAGATGCCAGAATCAAATGGTGTTTCTCTAAGATGAATTGAAGTACTGGCATGCCATCAGATTGCTCATGTATTGACAGAATTTACATTGGTGATGGATACAGACCGTTCTTTGGTTTCGGTGAACTATAGTACTGCAATACATATTGAGGCCTGAGGGTTAATAACAACAATGTTATTGTTACAACTGTTACGTTTTTGGTAGGCTATCTGTGAAATATGTTTTTTGTATATGGTTATGGTTATGGAATTAAGCAGACACTTTGGTCAAAGCGACTAACAATACAGTAGTTAAATATTAACAGTAAATTGTTTTTAAAAGTTGGTAAGATTACATTATGGAAATTAGCAAAAATAATAATGTCAATGCAATATCAACAATCAATAACGAATATAAACAATACAATAAATTTAAAGTTTACAACCTTTCCCGAAGAAATTACAGGATCTTATATTTTGAAATAAATAATATCAACATATTGCATTTACATGTTTGTTCAATATCTCTCACTGAGTTTATTAAACAGAGAAGTTAATTTCTAGGTTTCATAAGAATGTAATTTTGTGTCAAAAGTGTGGACATTGTGCAGACCAGACTAAAGAGAAGCTTGTAATTACAATCAGCCGAACTGCACGGTGTGGCCATGTAGGGCAATACACAGCAATGGAGACATGCTAATGAGTATGACATTTAAGATCCACCATCAGATTAAAACTGTCCGTGGGTATAATGAAGACAAATACAAGCAACTATGTGTGGAGACACACAGCACAAAGTCCCCAGTAAGAGATAGCTGCTTCCTCTGCTTCCCACTATGTGTGGAGACACACAGCACAAAGTCCCCAGTAAGAGATAGCTGCTTCCTCTGCTTCCCAACACTTCTTACAAGGACCAATATCCCTTACTTCTCTGCATAACCAACCATTTCCCCTACACCCTCTCCTCATTTCTCTAAGCCTTTCTCATTTCTACTCTATTTCTATTTTTTGTCTTAGCCTACCATGGGAGATTGTGTCCGCCTCTCTGTGCCACCCCAAGCCCATCCATCTGCTAGGCCTTTCCTTTCACACCTGCTATGCTGTGCTGCATGAGGAGAGAGCACAGTTGGCATGAAGATGGGTGAGCAGGGTCACACATTGCTATGTTGTAGTTAAAGCATCCATCCAAAAGCTCACGTGTTTACCTCTCCCTGTGGTGGCGAATAAAGAAATTAGTTGATGCTCACTGGAATGTGGTATTGCACCTGAGGTATGATGTATTTTTTTTTTTTTGTACAAGCTTACCCAACAAAGATCAGTGATTTTGTTATTGGGTAAGCTTGTACAAAATATAGGCATGTAAGTTAAAAAATAACAATTTTGTGAAGGGGTAATGGTACAGTAAAAAAAAACCCAGATGATTGTGTTTAGAGGTTTGAAATGTGAATTTGCAGTTTGGACAATAGGGTGCAGTAAAAGAACTGAAACAAGACTACTACAGCCTGAGCAATTTACACCAATGCATCTCCCCATCAGCTTGCCTCTACACGACCAATCTCATTATATCACCTAAAATTATACAACAACTAATTTAGTTTTACTTTAAGCCAGCCTATAATTCTGCTCAATTATGTACACATTCTATACATTTGAATGAAAGGAGGACATCTTCTGCAGTTTTCAACATAGCCTCTATTTTCTTAGCCTGGGTGAACCCTGACGAAGCTGTAAGCAAATTTGCGGTGCTTTGTTTTACCTGATAAACCCATTTATGTTTACCTAAATAATTGTAAAGGGACTGCTAAAAACAATTATACAGAAACAGGAATTGAAGTACAGTTACTATCCATGTTGCCAGACACTCAACATTTTGAGCCTGTCAGGTGTCAAAACCACGCAGTTCACTTTGATGTGCACACTTACCCCACAGGATTCTATTGTATAGCTACTTTGATGTTGACGGTTATAGAGTTCTAATACAACTCTAGATCAGAAAACTTTGTTTTTGTCCCTAATAAAATTATAAATAATAAAAATAAAAGCAATAGTGCCCCCTGGTTTAGAAATCCAAAACCTTTCCTTTAAGAGAAAGCAATAAGGGTAGCATACAAGACTTCTGCAGGATGTACTTACTGTTCATGGATGAATGTGTGTGTGTGGATGTGCATATGTATATGTGCAAATCTGTGTGTGGGAATTTAATTTATTTAAAATGCCTGCAAAGCTGTATACATCTTTGTGCTTGTGTGTGAAGGAGGTCTCCCCCCCCCCACCTCTCTCTGTGTGTGTGTGTGTGTGTGTGTGTACAGTATGTGTGTGTGTGTTTGTGTGTGTGTGTGTGTCTGTGTGTGTGTGAAGGCCTGCAGCATGTTAGGGGTTTATAGCTCTGAGTCACAGTGAAAATGACCAGATGGCAGGAGAGAGCTGTAGCATTCTCCCAGTCTTCACTGCCTGCATTTAAAACACTCTAGTCAGCTCACATCTCTCTCTCTCTCACTCTCTCTCTCCCTCTCTCTCTTTCCCTCTCTCTCTCTCTCTCTCTCATTCTGTAACACACAAACACAGTCAACATTGTGCAGTATTTCACACTCAGCCTGCAAACCTGAGCCATGATGAATATTCAAAAGAGGGAGTTCTGCTGTCCTTTGGGAAATAGCATGAAATGTAATTATCCCCAGTAAACTGAGAAAACATGTAGTTGATTTTTCCCTTATTGATAATAATAATATATAATATTGATTGCAAAAATGTGAAATAAGGCAGAATGGCTTTTCGGGTGTCAATAATACTTTCACACAAAACCATCCCCCATGCAGAGTGTCAATACAGCAGAACCCCCTGTAGTAAATAGCAGGAAGCACAATGGAGGATACAAAATCATTACATGATCTCCATCACAATGGCTGTGTATTGAATGATATCTTGCTTGTGGTGCAATTGTAATGGATACATTAATGCCTTGTGCAGCCACACAGACTTTCAATTCTCATAGTCTGGCAGTCTGGAGGAGTGTTTCTCTACTTTCATTAGAGTAAGCAATTAGAGAGTGTTTGCACATGCCTGACGCACGGTCCTGTCTGCTCTACTCTGGCATAGCTCCATAACAGGGCACAGTGGTCAGACTGGGCTGAGGATGCTGGCTGTGTGTTTACAGACTCCTGTCAGAATTCCCCTGGCGTTGCACCATTGTTACCCAGAGGCATGTGTGTGGTGGGGGTGGGGCTAATGTTTGTCTCCCTCTCCCTCACGGTTTCTCCCCCTTCCCTCTGCCTGTCTCCCTGACTAAAAGCTCTGAGACTTTCCATGGAGCTTTTGTAGCTATGTGACCCAAAAATAGGAGGAAAAGATGGCTCTCTGATTGGTAGACAACCATAGTTGCAACTTGGGGTGTGCAATATGTATAATTGTACACAATAATATCTCAATTGTTTCTAACAATGTGCAAGCTGACATTTTCAAGAAGCATTTATCTATGGTCAGTCCGCGACAAGGACACTACCAGTCTTCAGAGCCTTCCACTGCTAAAGTCAGATTATGTAACATGCGGTTGAAAAGAGGCTTCAAGAAGTGTGTTAAGGCATCAGTTACTGCAGGGTTGTCACAGAAGTGTATTAGAATGAAGCACTGTCAGATTGACAGGATTTTTCCGTATGGCTGGGTAGCGAAATACAGTCAGGCAAAAACAGACTGTCAGACATTATTATGTGGATGCCCCATTTTCATACACAAATCCACAAGAACCATTTCACCATGCGCTTGGGCTTGGACAAGAAACAAAGGGAGGCTGGGAAACAGAATGAAAGGAGAGGGATGGAGGGAGGGAAAGAGAGAGACGTGACAAGATAAGGAAGTTCATGTAGCACACCTGAATACAAATTAGGGATAGATGCACTACAGCATGTGAGTCTTCCAGTAAGGGCAATACACCCAAAGCCATTCTAAAGACAGAAATATTCCACACATTCGGACAAGACATATCCATGAATCTTGTCTGTAACCACTCACCCTCTGTATTTGTACACTGCTAGAGGACAAACTGAACTAACCAAAAGTGGTGAATTTTGTGAGATGAATTCACATAAAGCCCTTTTACTCACTGGAGTCACCATCTCTAAAGGCATGTTTTCTTTTGCTAAAAGGGCTTGATTGACAGAGTCAGTGAGCTACAGCAGTACCATATGTTCTCTTCCCTTCTAATTATGGTAATTCAACTTTAAACATAAATTAGTGAGGCTCTACATTTCTGTTTAGAAAATGTCTGTGATATAGCCTGACGAGCCAGACCCACATTAAAATGTAGGGTCTGGGCACTCACCGTTTGCAGTGCTCAGTCCGAGGGGCGGGATAATCAGTTGTCTTTCAAATTCCCTCTGCACGCAATAGGACAGCGGCAGCGCTATGAGTCCCATGCGTTTCCCACCAGCGGAGCTAGTTGGCTAGTTCAAACGTTTGCCAACTTAATAAAAGCTTAACTCTTGTCACACTGTTCGCCAACAGCAACATCCATCTTATTTGTTTTCAAGTAGCAGGGAATTCAAGCCAAACCGTTGCAACTCTGCCATCAATCATTATGTTAAGCCCACCTAACGACTCTATACACAATTTCATTGGCCTGATTCAGTTTCGATTTCTGGAGCTCATAAGCCAACGGAGAGTTGCTAGACTAGCCCTAGGGGCGCGTCTAGATTTCTAGGCTATCTGTGATAATGAGCCTCAGAAGCTGGTATAGTTTTATTAAACATACGCATGGTCAAATGTCCAGATAGCCTGCTCACACACACACACACACACACACACACACACACACACACACAGAGAGAGAGAGAGGCACTCCCCTATGAAACATCATCTTTCTTAGTCACCTTCCTCTCCCATCCATGTTGTGGATGTACAGTATTATAGTCAATGGCGAAACTAGCAGTTCACCTGGACATTTCCTACATGCCCCATAAGCGTCCTATACTCTTATGTGTTGGTTAGCTTGGTACAATGTATTTCTTTGGTTATCTAAATCTCTTGCACAACTACCTTTTAGTTATATCTGTAAAATTGTAAAACACAGGTTACTTCTTGCTTACTCTATTGTCTCCTATTGCATTATAGCTACCATTTGTGAGTGGCTTTGGATAAAAGCATTTGCTAAATTAATAAATATTATGCAACGCAAATACAGTCTAAACTTACAAAAACCAAACAATTTTTATATATTGTGATATTAGACGTTCTACAAGTAAATACTTTCAATTTACCAATAATCTCAGTACAGTACTGAGTACTTGTACTTGCTTACAATAAAATTGTTTCTAAAATTATTCTGATTATTATTATTAATAATGTAAAATAATATAATGTAACAATTCTGTATATCACTGACATGTGAACTGTGAAACATTTGAGGACTAATGCAATCAGATGGGTGCAGTAAACAAAAGCCTACTCTACGTGAAAGAACAAAATATATCCTTGGGGCAAACATCTCTGACAATATCTATGCCAAAATAGCACATATAAAAACCAAGTGCCATGTCTATGCATGACTACACATTTGAAAATGACACGTCCTTGTCTTCCCCACTGGTGCTATATAAAGTATTAACAATAAAATCATCTCTGTCAGACACTGTCAGGTTATTGCACTGGAAGGAGGTCAAATGTGTGGAAAGCTTCTGGCATTCAGCACCACAAATCAAAATATATTCAGGATATTCTACTGGAGAGGGAGGTTGTGAGTAGGAGAACTGAGGGGTGGTGAGAGAAAAAAAAGCAAAAAAAACTTTATCAATCAAGATGACAATGAGGCTTCACTGTCACTCTCAGGCTTCCAGAGGCCTGTGATCCCCAGATTTACTGTATATGGCATATAATGGGAACAGGACAAATGCGTCTTCTGCAAAAGCAAGGCCTGTGTTCCCCAGGTCCTATGTCCTTGAGCTCTGTATAGCACAATAATAGGTGTGTGTGTGTGTGTGTGTGTGTGTGTGTGTGTGTGTGTGTGTGTGTGTGTGTGTGTGTGTTTCACTGGTCCATGGGTTTGCGTATATATTGTACTGCATCCTTAATATTTGTGTCCCTGTACCATTTTCTTCATGTGGACATAAATAAATAGTTAAAATGTGTGTCTGTGTGTGTGTGTGTGTGTATGTGTGTGTGTAATCATGTGAAAATATAATGGCAAGCCACTGTTATATTGTGATGAACTGATCCTATCATCATTAGTAGCATAGCTGTCAACACTCAACATTGAGCTTTGAAAAAGTAAGGAGATTTCCCAGGTTTCTCAACCAAAAAACGGGAAAATCTCAACATTGGTCTTCCTGTTGCTATCCCTCTGCCATCAATATGACTTGAGATTAGTAAACTGCTGCACTAACTAAACCAGGTGTGAAACTAGGTCGAACGTGACTGCTTACAAAATGTGCTTTCGCAACAACCACGCCGTTATCTAAAATAGGCACTCTAAGGTCTGCTTCAAGCAAGAAATATTATGTTTTGAAAGCATCTGTTTCGCTGGAAGGGCAAGGGGGTAGCAACAGGACAACAGTACAGAGACTGACAGGTCGTGTGGTAGGGCTAATGTTATGAGAATAACATTTTACGGGAAAATATTGAAATGGAAAAGAGTTCAAATATGTGAGAAACTCGGGAGAAAAACGGGAGGCTTGTCAGCTATGATTAGTAGTCCTTTCTTTGGGGGCTACCTATAAATACCTAAGAAAGTTACAATTATAATTCCACCAATAGGCCTATCTTTTGGCGAAGATTTCATCCTCAGCCTTGGTCGCATCTGAGGTATAAAGCTTTGTACACTGTCAGGCCTTAGGGGGTTCTAGACATGCACTGTTATCTCCTGGAGGTTTCTCACAGAATTGTTGTGGCTGTGGAATCAGCTGCCCTCAGAGATCCCTTTCCAGCTAGGGAAGCCAGATTTGCCTCCTCTATTGCACAATGTGGGGGAATAATGCTCCACATGCATGCACACAGAAATAGACCAGCATAATTTACACAGATGTCAGAGGGGTCAGATGGGGACCTTCAGATGTCGGAAGTGGAGGGTGAGGGTGAGTACATTTTACAAGTATTTTATAATAAGATGAGTAAGATGGATTAATGAGTAAAATTAATAAGATATTAATAGAGGAAGACAAACAAACAAAAAATACGATAACAAATAAATGAAAGAGCAATAAAACAATAAGATAACTAAAACAGTCACAAGCTGGTGATGAAAGGTTTGTGATAATGGATTTAAACTGATTGTAAGATGACAAAGTCCTTAATTGCAAAGTGTGCTGGAGACTGTTCCAAGATGTGGGGGCATTGGAATAAAAGGCTGACTCTCAGTTCAGTACGGACGCATGTCAATTGTCCAGATATATGATAAGGTATTTTTGTGTTTTGGTGTTTTACTGCCGCAGTACAGTCCAAATGAGTGACACCGGTGATGACCGGTTGAGCTCTCCCTTACCACTGCTGTGGTAGGCCTCTAGGCATGACTCATGGAAATCATATTCATGCCTGGGCCATAGCTCGAGCAAGAAAAGAAAGCACCATGCTGTAGTTTGGCAGAGACAGATGACAAAATGTGTTGTAAATGGCCTCTTCCCCAGCTTGCCCTGTTGCTCAATATGATGGCTTGGTGCTGTACTCCAATATGGCCTGCATACTCAATTTCACTCTCTGTCTGTTTCTCGTGGCCATGTTCTTTCTGTTGCGTCTCACCTCCTCATCTTTCTGTCTCACCTCCTCTTTCTGTCACTCTCTACTGCTTGTTCCCACTTGCCTTGGTTGTCCAGAATGTTTTCCCACAATACACTTTCATCGTGTTTGCGGTGCATTATTCCCATGCTGTTTTTCCACTTTTACTTACTCTTTATCTTTCCCCCACAGTCGTTCCTTTACCTTCAATATATCAGTGAGATTAACTGGCCTTACAGTGACCATCTCAGGCTGTAATAGCCTCCGTAAATCACAGGCAGTTCAGTGCAGCACAATGTGGAAACAGAACTATGTGTCATGTGTTATGTGAGGATCGAGATATATTCTAGATATAAGAATTACCATTCTTTCATTTCCACATTTCCTTATTATGTGGGGCCCTGAGCTAGAAGAAGTGAGTTTAATGAGGCAAAAGGGGTGGAGTGTTTCCTGAGTGCAGAGTGGTGGATGAGCTAATCCACTGCTAATCCACTTGCTTTGCTTTCACATATCAGGACCATTGTGTTGCAGGATGTTGCATACACCTGATGCGCTTCCCGTCAACCCCGCCTTGTTTATAATGCTTCTGCTCTTCTACTCAATGCTGCATCTTCACAGTGTCTAATGATTGTGAAATCAGCTATTTTACTGCAGAAATAAGGCATTATTTTATGCCAAGCAGGCGATTTTTACATCATTTTAGTCCTGAATCAGTTGGATCCGACACGTTTTTAATTGGGCTGAATTCCTGTCCAATCTGTTACGCAGTTTAAACAGGCTCATGGGGCTCTACTGTATCTTATACCCGGCGCAACGTGGCACCAAGTGTGACGCAAGTCTTACAAGTCTTCGCCATGCGCTCCAGTTCAATTGCGTCCACAGGCGTGTCAATGAAAAAATTAGGTGTGGTCAGGCGCATGATCCAAAAATCTCTATCTTACACCCACTAAAAACCATTATGCCACTGACCAAGAAAAACCTGGTCTACAGCGGAAGGTGCATATAAAGCACAGCTATTATGGTTATGGTTATGGGATTTGGCAGATGCTTTTGTCCAAAGCGACATACAAATAACAACAATACAACAGTTAAATTTAACAGTAAACAATTTTAAAACATTGGTAAGACTACATTAAGGAGAATAGCAATAATAAACAACAATGTCAATTCAATCAATAGCCTAATGAAAATAAACAAATACTATAATATACAAACCATAACGCATAAGAAACGCTTAATAAGCTAAGTGCATGTTGAGCAGATATGCCTTTATACCCCTCTTGGAAGACCCAAAACTATCACAAGAATAGTGATATCCATTATAAAGACGAGATGTAAGCAGCCCTTAGCAACGAGTCCCAAGTAACGATTCGTCTGCAGGATAAATCCTTAAGATTTTTATTGAGTCATTATTGGGGTAAGTGTTGCTTTTTTCAGGCTGTTTTCTATTGTAACCCCTTGTCAAAGTGCAAATAATAGACGAGTGCAGATGCGTGTAGCCTAATTATATGGTAATTATATAATGAAACTATACAGTTAATTACTTTCACTATTGAATGACTGACAATGGGTTACCATCGAAAACATAGCCTGAAAAAAGCAACACTTACCCCAATAATGTTCGAATGACTGAATAAAAAACCTAAGGACATTTCCTGCAGAGGAGTTGCTGCTTACATCTTGTGACAGTGTATCTTCAGCTGCGCTTTTTGCTATAGACCAGTTTTTTCTTGGTCAGTGGCGTAATGCTTTTTAGATGGTGTAAGATAGCGATTTTTAGATCACACGCCAGACCATACCTTATGTCGTTAATTGCCACACCCTTGGGCGCATTGTTTTAATAAAAGAGAAGCACATGGCGAAAAATTCGAGTGTAAGATAGGAATAAACTTTGCGTCGTGATAAGAATACACTATGCACTGTGTTTTTGATCGTCAAATTGGAGCCAAAAGGCTGATTAATAAAATATGATAAAGGATGGGAGTGTACCATTGTAATAACACATATTGCACATGTAATGACATATATTAGCTTTAACTTCCCTGTGGCCACCTGCTCACTACATAAAGAGAAAAACACATGATCCACAGGAAGCTAATGTGAGGTCCCCAGCCCCTCACAAGTCCCATCTATCATGCTGCCTGACAGAGCGTCTGCAACTAATGAGACCAAGGTTTCTGCAGATGCCCATGACTTTCTCACAGCAGCATAGTTTAATGTGGACATTGGACTTCGCTTTGATCAATTATCCACAGAGAAAGTGGGATCTGCACCTCGGTGCTCTGATATTCGTAAACATTATGTTGCAAGGTTGTACTTATTCTCACAATCGATGACTTACTGGGCACGGAGATCAATCACTCTCTAATGATACAACCTGAGTTGTAAGACATGCATTTGTTCACCCAGGGCAAGCAGCACATTAGTCCCTTTTCCAAGTACTCTTTCATTTAGAATATCAGTGAACATGAATCAGTAAACTAGTAATCAAAATGATGTGACATTGTGTGCTTAATCTAGGGATTCACACACTCAAGGGAAATCAAGCCACTGAAATGTGCTGAATGAGTTCCATATTGTTTTAGAAAAGACAGCTCAGCTCATGCAGCTCAGTTCTTTGCTGTTTCAATACTGTTAAGAAATGGAAAACGTTGTCACACTTTTTGCTGAATAGCAGTACAGTAGATCTTTACATCTACTTACATCTTTAATTTTACATAACAATTAATGGTGCAGTGTTTAAATCAATGGTTTATATGTGCTGCGATGTGCATGTGTAATATGCTTTCATTTCACCATTCAGCTCCAGGGCTGTGAGTGATCATTGCCATCAGCTACCCCTAGACTGCAGTATGCATCAGAAGAGTTCCTGCATATTCATATCAGGTAACATAACAGCAAAAAACTGCCATCAAGAAATCCACTCTCTTACTCTTATTTTATGTGCTAATACTACAGCTCCCTTTTGAACCAATGCTATTATGCAACTGGAATGGACCTCATTAGAGGAACTGAGGCACTCTAAGCCCACATTTAAATATTAATATCAGCGATCATGACTGCAATTAGAAGTGTAAAATGAAAGAAGCTAAAACTGCTCCTCCATTGGATGTTTTCAAACCATGTTTTTGTAGGTTGTTAGAATATTTCTGAAATTACAGTTATTGCACAATAGTGTCCATACAAAATATGCCCATAAGCACACTACTTCAGGTGTCAGTTAATGTCACAATATCTTTAGTAGTGAAAAAACACACACAGGCAGATTCTTCTCACTTTATAGATAGACATCACCTTATTCTATGTAAAATGTTGCAACAAAATGATATCAGATGTACCATGGTAATAAGGGATGTTTCTACTGGGGGAAAAATAGCTCCGTGCCTGCCCCTCCCCCTTCTCCCCCATCTCACTAAATCCCACAGGACTGGACAGAGGTTCTTTCCAATAAATGGGATAATACATTTCACTCCCAGCGGTTGTTCCAGTGAAATAACGGCCTCCCTTTCTTCTGGATACCACTTGTCCTGTTTACATTAGCATCAGAGAGCATGGGAAACAATATAAACCTTAACAAAGTATACTGTTTAAAGTTGTGTTAATGTAATTTCTCCACTGACTATACATGCTGTGTCAGTTATGTTTATGATAGCCTATTCTTAGCATATGGGTGTGTGTGTCTTTATGTGTATGGTCAGTCTAGAATGTGTCTGAGGGGATGACACTACACAGATATGGAGACTGACTGATGTTGGATACAGATTTCACACAAGCATTACACTTTAGGAAGGATGAACACCAAGGAGAGGGGATATATTTCAGGCTCTTGAGAGATGGCTGATGAATCTTTAATGGAAGAACAGTAAACACCATTGCAAGAGCAGCTTCTGGAGGGAGGCACAGTGTGATTGCTTCTGAGATTTTCTTGGTTCCTTAAGGCATGTAGTGTCTAAACGTTCTAGTATCATGGGTGACTGCACATGTGAAATGGAATGGACAACTCTGGACTTTAAATGTTGATGTAATTTTTGGTATAATGAAAATGAGGTAATCCAATATAAGCACCATAATGACTAAAACCTTGCAATGATATCCGCCCAAATTAATTCAATTGTCGAAATCCTTTAAGAGAAATTGCAATTGGAAGAGAAATAAGCTGTTAAATCACTAAGCCGTGGTGGTGAATATTTTATTCAAAACTGCAGGAAAAATCTGGTTCTTAGGGCTGGTTCTTTCCCCAGGGTGAGATTTGAGTCTGAAGTCTGAGAACATTACAGAAAGAAACAATAGACTTTCTCACCAAGCGCTGTCACTCCTTCATGCTTGAAGGTAAGCTAAGAGTGTGTACATAATGGGACTGTGCTTGATTGGCCAGGGAAATGAGGCAGTCCCTGGTTTCATCAGGTTTTGCAGGGAATGGAACAGATTCAGCCTACAAACATCTTCACATCAAACGTCACAAAAATGTTTACCTCACCTTCACCTTGAGCTAGATTTGACATATAATATTTTGGCAATTTTCTTGTATTCCTTCATTTTAACTCCAGAATAATAGCCCTCATCTAGTCACAGACAAGGGCAGTTTGCCTGGGAAATATAATGAAAGAAAAGGAACAAAATCAGTCAGATTGTAGCATAGCCTTCAAGATAATTTACAAGCTACATCAGAACTAAAAGAGGTATCGATTTAATATATACCATTGGACTTTATGTTTCTTATATTTGTCAACTGACCTAAATTTGTTTATATATATATGATAGATAGATAGATAGATAAATAGACCAATTACACAGACATGCTAGTACAGTACTGCTCTCGTAGCTCAATGTGATTTTCTAGGGTCAATCGTCCCCTCCCCCATCCTCTTCTCTAAGACCTTGAGTGGAAGAGGAAGAGGCAGGACGAGTCTGTCCTTGAGAATACAGATGGGCTGGCATACAGCGTGATGGAGGATGCCCCATCAGGCATTGTGGATGAGCTTTACTATGAAACATCACATCAAAGCACTCACATGTTCCTCCTCACTCTTGTAATAACAAGACAGATTAAAGCTAACCTGTCTGTTGTTCCCTCCAAATAAGGTGGAGAAAAAATCATCAGTGTACAGACACCATCTCCCATAAAACAGAATCCATTATGAATGCAGACACAATACTGTAGACTGGGCTCCCCAGCAGAATGCTGAATGAAAGAAGAACTGAATATACACACACCTATGGTAGTATTTAGTTTTCTTGGGAAACCACATCTTCAAATATTGTACAACCAGACAACTTCTATCCGCCATAATATGGCAGAGGCTATACAGCAACATATGGCAAGGGCCATATGGATGAATGGAAGTCAGCTACAGAAACCTATTCTCTGAATGACTTCATGCAGGGTGAATGTTACTTTGTAATCTGTCTGTGTTAATGTGTCTGTGTGCTTGTTTGCGTGTTGGCATGTGGATACAGGGTATGTATGAGCATGTATGTGTGGTGGTGACTGGTGATGTGTGAGTGTGCTCAGCAAGCCCTCTGCAGTCAGACCATGGTGAGGTTAAGATGAAGGGCTCTGCCTCTTATCTGTGACAAGACCGTTTATCCCCCACATTTACCAAAGGCCTCCTAAACACACCTCTAAAGACAAATGAAAACATAATTGAGGTCATGTGGCTCCACTTCGCAAGGGTTTCAAACCATCTGCCAGTGCCAGGATTTGTTAATGGACTCAAGCCATTTTGGAGAACAAAAGAATATAACCAAGACTTATAACAGACTTGTGAAGACATAGTCAGAGTGAGATATACTGCATAATGGGCTGATATCGATTCTGTATGAAAATATCATCATAATATTCAAATATCATAATGAAAGCACACGTTCATACATGGGCTTATTAGGAGTTTATCTCACACTGGTGGCATTAAATGGATACCTAGTAGACTACTGTACCCTTTGCTCACGTACTTTGGTTTCATTGACAATCTGCTGTGAAACCCACTGCCTTGAATATCAGTTGACTACAATAGTTGGCTTTATCTCTAGAAAAAAACATCTTTTATATGGCAAGAGAACCAAACAGTATTTCTATAGCCCCTGAGCTGAAAGGCTAGGCTGTATCGGGACACATTCTAATGTACACAATGTGCAATCACAGATTCATCTGTGTTGCTGCTGACTGCAACATAGAATACAGATGTCTGTGATGCAGTGACACAAATGCCAAGACCAATCACATCACCATCCAGCCTCACAAGTGACGTGTTTCAAGCGAAACAAAACCAAGCCTCCACTCTAGCTTCCACAAATGAGTCCCGACTTTTTGAGGTAGCAGAAAAAAATCATTTATCAGGATGAATTGAAGAAAAGAAGCAGCTTGTCAACGTGTTTTGCTTTTTTTTTGCATGTGCATTGATTGACACACTGTCTATGAATTCAAAATAAAGCATAAAACAGCCAACACATTATTTCTGCAGAGCAGCACAATGAACTAATTGTACATATTTGAGATCGATGGAAAACACTGCTTGGTGTCTTTTTTCACTGCTGCTTTTCAGTGTGTGTCTGAGAAAAGGATTTCACATTTAAGCAGATGAAGTAATGAGCTTTGAAATCCATATCCACTTAAATATGATGCTTTAAATCAAAATGCCACAGCATTTATCAACAGTAGTTTACATTTTGAAGAACTGTGACAGAGTTACCAGGTTGTTTCTTTTTTATTTTTAAATAACTGAAATACAACTGCAAGTCCAGAGGAAGGTTTTGACTGACCGTATGAGTTTTGTCCTCTCGGTCAATGCTGATTTGTGATATATCCACCACCACTACAACAGCCCTTTTGTGCATGTATGTTGGCATAGCAGGAACAAAACATCCCAATATAAATAGTGTTTCCCTGTATCAGGATGCTTTGTCACTGATAACAGGACTTGATCACGTGGATTTCAACAAAATGTGTTGATATGTCACTGCATTTATAAAAAAACTGTTTGTTAAAAAAGTCTTTACATCTTCATTCAGACATAGATGAACATACATCCTCACTTTCTGTTTTATGTAGCATATCTAGTTGCAAAAATGTTGGTGCCATGACTGCCACACAATGACAGTTTTTTTTTTTTCAAAATTCCAAAACACACATTTTTATATTAGTAGCATACCTTAAAAATAGCTATAGGCTATAATTAGTAGGCTAACTGTAGTTAGGCCTAATGACCAGTGCCACAAAACGGCTTGCATTAAAATAATGAAGCCTAATTTGGCTAATACCATGATAGATGGTATTAGATAGATACATAGATGTTTGGCAATTTAATAGCCTAAGAAAATCAGGACACCAAATTCCAGGTGGTTCACTTAAGTAACACTATCGGTGGAACACAGATCCTTCTGCCATTCTCGCGCAGCCTGTCCTCTCTCCATGGTGCTGAAGTGGTTGCCCAGGTGATGTTACATCCAGACATAACACCAGCAAGGAAAGCAATGAAACTGTTTTGCCTTAATCGCTTAGAACTGATGCATAGTTATTCTTGGCCCTTGTTCAGGATATCTCCCAAGAACATAAAATAAAACGGACCATTCACATACGTCACAAATTGGGTTTTGTTAAGGATTGAAGGGACGTCTGTAGCCTGCATTGATGGAAATTGCTGCGACGTAGGCCATCGGTCTATGAAATATCCTTTGTCTTGATGAATTCTCAAGCACTTACAAAGTGTCCTAGCCGACACAATCCTCATCTCGGCTGTTCACAGAAATTCATTCAGTCATTAAATTACACTGGATGGCAGTCCACGTTTGGCATTGCTATACATTATATAGCCTAATCAGATGGATGTGTTCTTTATTAATAGCTAATTAATTTGATTGTTTTAAGTTAAGGCTTTACATACTTTCACGCACTAAGATAAACAAGACAGAAAGGGGACGGATGAGAAATTAAATGTAGGCTACACAACTGCAAACTCCAAAAAGTGAAAAGAATGCATGCGATGAATGCAAGCATAATCGCCCACACTTCTTTATGTTACGCCAATATTGCCAATTTTCCTGTAGCCTATACTTCCATTGCGAATTCCACTACTTCAGTGTAGCCTACCAAATTGGGCATTCAACATGTTAAGCAGTCATTTTGCAACCTGTACGGGAGCTAAACGTATATTTATCTCACAGAGCAAATATGTAGGCTAGTGTGTTATGTCATTGCAAAGTTATATAGCCTACAGAACAACAAGGAGGGGTTGCTTATATGCATTGCAATGTAAAATGTCCAGGTCAGTCTCTTCCATGCCTCCACATTTAACGTAACCCAGCATCCAGGCATCAAATCAATCAGCAGCTTCATAACACACAAATTCAAACAAAATACATCTGTCTCTTACCGTTATGACGAAAGAAGTTACGCACATCGAACAAACGATTCGTGACCGTAATTCCTTATCTAGCGACACACAACCGTGCAATGATGCTGCCTATTTTCCATGCACAGTCGATTCTATTTCCTCTTGCATACAGTCGGTGTGACAAGACTCAGGCGCGCGACACGGATCAGCGTGCACGATCAACATCCTCTTCCTTTTTGCAAACCTGAGCGTCAAGTGAAAATGTTGAAAAGCGTGTTCACTGTAGAGCATTCGTAAGCAATGAGCTGTCTATTTGAAATGTTAATGCTGGTTAATGTGACGGGAAGTCAACGTCTAGAAAGCTAAAATGACATGTAGATCATTAAAAAAAATAGGAAACTTCTGCCTGCCTCATTATACCCGATATTTCGATCTCTTTGTATGTCTGGAACATGTGAAGAAATTGACAATAAAGCTGACTTTGACTTTGACTTTGACTTTGACAATGATTTATGGGCAATCATCAGTTTTTTGACCATTTTTTTCATCATTACTAACACGGACGGACGCTGAAAAAGAGAGGTTACATACAACTATCACTTTTTAAGTTGCTTCATTATGCTTTTGAGATCATGTCTGTTTTATGTGCTAGCGCAGTGAATGCATTAGTCTTAACCAGCACAGAGCCTACAATATTTGAGAAAATAATATATCCTGGCAAAGACTTCAGCTTTAGTTACCACTGCATAGTTTCGTTGCTCCACCTGGTGGTCATGATGATTACCATGTCATTTTAAATAGGTAATGCACCATCCTCTACATTATTTAATCAAACTAACAGCTCTATTCCCTATCTTGAACGCTTTACTCCTCCAAGAAGCATTGTCTTTCCTCAGAAGGAAGCGATCACGGTGAATACTCCCTTGGAGTGATAACCAATTGGTTCATTCAACACCTGTCTAATTAGTTAATTTGTTTGAAGCAAACTTCATATAAAACATAGCATATTATAATCATAGCTTTGGTATTTGTTTTTGTTGTTATTGTTGTAGCAACATTTCATGTTTTATTTCTTTCTGCTTATAACTTAATTTTCTTTCTGATGTTTTCCCCATTATTTCTTAAAGCAACACCAAAGAACTTTCCCTCTGTCGCACGCACGCTATTTGTTTATCCAGCTCCGGCTTTGCAAATAACGATGTCCACAGACAAGGTAGAATATTTTGCATGGCTTATAAAAGTACGATGTATTGCGACATCAGATGCAAGTCAAATTTGTAGTTTCTTATGTCTCATTCCATCGAACTACATATCCCCTACCCGATCTGGCTAACTTAGCCTATAGTGCGGTTATAGCAGATAGAGGGCCGCGAAGCGAATGCAGAATTGCCGTTCACCCTGTTACGAGTTGATGAACCACTGAAACGATTTTGGAAACATTATTTTAAGGTACAAAAAACTCTTTGGTGTTGCTTTAAATGTATGTGTTTTGCTGATGCTTTTATCCAAAGGGACTTACTGAGACCAATTGTAGCGTCAGTCTGCCTACAGCAAATTGGGGAGGCAGGTTTGAATGTGGCGGGTGACGTCTATGCGAGCCCAGTTCCACTACAGCCCTACCGCCCTCACCACCACCACATTTTTTTAATCCAATGTCTAGAATTCTCATAAGGTTTTGCTAACCACAACACCATTATGGCCCTGATCATCAACAATAATGAGACCGCTTACAGAAAACAGGTTAGGCTTGTTACACAAACTTCTTTCTCTCAGTATCAGTAAAAGGAGCTGGTTATTGACTTCAGGAAACAGGATACAGCTCACATTACCAGTTGTTGCTAGGGTATTTGAGATGGTTGCTGGGGTGTTGCTAGGGCAAACATAGTGGTTAGTTTCCTATAAAAAGTGGTTGCTAGGTTTTTGCTATGGTACTTGAGATGGTTGTTAGGGTGTTGCTAGGGTAGATATGTAAATGTAAATCAGGTTTCTAGGCCAAGTATACTTGCGTATTCCAGGAATTTGGTCTCTGCATTAATCCCATTCGTGAATTAGTGAACACACAGAGCACACAGTGAACACACAGTGAGGTGAAGCACACACTAACCTGGAGCAGTGTGCTGCCTTGCTACAGTGGCGCTCGGGGAGCAGTGAGGGTTAAGGTGCCGTGTCAAGGGCACTTCAGCCGCTCCTACTGGTGGGGGTTCGAACCATCAACCCTTCGGTTCCAAGCAAGTTTGCAAACGGAGTGCATTACCACTATCTGCTGGACTGAAGTGTGATGGCAAGTGTACCCTGTAGCCTTGTTCTGGCCGCCATGTGAATAAGGCAAATATCTCAAAAAGTATAAATCACACAAATATGACAAAAATCATAGCAGATTAATTGGATTGAAGAGCTACACGTCAAAGTTTGAACCACATGTTAATTATAGACATAATAAAAATAATAACAATAATAATAATAATAACTTGACATGCAATTCCAAGGAATTACCAGTGCATGAAAATGTAAAAATGGTAATGTAAAATACCATAGAGTAAAACTGATAATGCAGAAATAGTTACTATGGTGTTGCTAAAGTAGACACGGTGGTTGCTATGCTGGTTGCTAGGGTAATCATGTTGGTTGCTATGGTGGTTATTAGGTTGACATTACAGTTGTGGTTGCTAGATTGTTGATAGGGGTAATTAATATTGTTGCTAGGGTGTTCTAGGGAACATATGGTGGTTGCTATGCCAAATAAAGCAGTTGCTATGCTGGTTGCTAGGGTAATCATGTTGGTTGCTAGGTTGACATTATAGTGGTGGCTGGTAGGTTGTTGGTAGGGTATTTAAGATGGATGCTAGGGTGTCGCTAGGGTACATATGGTGGTTGCTATGCCAAATAAAGTGGTTGCTATGCTATTGCTTATGCGTATGCTAGGTAAAAGGCATCGTTGAAGTTCTATTCGTGCATAGTGCACAAGCCCGTTGACATTCAGCCATCCTTGCATAGGCCTACGGAAACTGTCACAGAGCTAAACAAATTTTGTGAGCACAGTCTCAACTGGGCGAGCTCATGAATAGTAATGAGCTCAATCAATTCCACGTCAAACTGAAGAGCTTTTGCAATTGGTCTAATTTCTCCGCTTATTTCTTTTCAGTGGCTAGAGCTGACAGAAGAGGTAGCTGTTCATTTTCACATTCCTGACATAGCACAAACAAATATAGACCTAACACATAAAAAAAATAATAAAAATGGTTTTGTGTGGCAGGGCACCTTTAATGGATGTTGATAGACAGATTAATGGATGAATGAATGGTTTGAAATGGATGGATGAGAGACAGTTTTACGGGGGGAGGGGGGTGTCGATTTTGTTCGGCCTCTTTTTTTTGCGCATAGCGCAAGAACTAAACTATGTAGGAGGCTCAAATTGTGCATGCTGGTACATAAATAGGAATAGTATGTAGCAAAATCGTCATGTTTGGTCTGGATGATCCTGCATGTGTAACGGAGGCGAACTGAGCTAGCGTGCTAGTTGCCCGTGTAAATCCTCACAGCCCTAACCTTAAGAACGCTTCTAACCGCTGAGTTGGAAGCCTGGGCTTTTAGCTCAGTGTTTAGAGCGTTCGACTCCCATGCCGGTGTGTGTCGAGGTGGCGGGTTCGAGGGCCGTGAGCGGCGGACGAATTACAACCTCTGTTACACATGGTCATAGCTGTCTCTCAAAGTTGATCAAAATGTTATTTGAGTTTTTGGCTGAGCTCTGTTTAGGCCTTCAGAAGACATATTTGTACTCCACATAGGCTCTTAATTTATTTTCCTTATTGAGGTAAGTAGAAACACTCTCACAAAAAGCAATGAACAAAGAAGAAATCCCTTCAGCAGACCTCACAAGTCTGAAAAATCATTTTAGTTCTCATTTTCAGAGCACCCAAACACCTTGTGGAAATATACAAAGATTTTTTAAATATTTTTTTCTTTATTATCCATGATCCCTTCTTTTAAAAAAAAACACCAATTTGATTTGTCTTATGCAAATCTTTCTTTTTTATTTTCCACCCTGATCATGGGCAAAATGCACCATTGAGATCAATATGTTTTGTATAGAGTTACCACATGGAATGACCCTTTAGAGCTGATCAGTGTTGGGCAAGTTACTTCAAAAGCGTAATGCATTATTTATTACTTGTTACTGTCATCTCAAAGTAATTTGTTACATATTTGTTACAATATTACTGTCTTTGAATTGTAAGGCATTACACTACGTTTACATTACTTTCACCAAAATAACAGGAAATATGGATTTGGTGTTCTCAATAGATCTTCATGTGTTTAATGCAGCTCATTACACGGCAGGAGGGGATGTGGTATGGCATAATGACTGAGCTAGGCTTAAGGCTAACAAAAGAACAATATAATGGTTGCAGTTATGGCTCATGGGACAATGTAGGCCCCAAAGGCCAAAGGTCACTCACAACTTAATATAGTAAAATATAGCCATAGTGAAATTGTATGTTGACTTTATATGGTTCTCATCATTGCTGGTTGCCTTTCCTTCCACTTACAGTGGTGTAGACTTAATGCAAATAGTTTGAGAATAATGGCTATGATCTTTGTCTGTAAAAGAAACATTTTAGTTATTCTCACTGCTTGAAATGAGAAGTATAGCCTAACCATGTTAGATCTGTTGCATGAATGGCAGAGATAACTCAAATTCCCTTTCTACAGTCATCTAAACAAGGCAATCAAATTCCAGGACCAGCATAGATGACTTTTTTTAATTCTTGGATAATCTTCTCTGGTGCCAATTGAGCATTTCTCAATTTTAGATTAACCTTTAAACACTGTTTGTTGCTACCCCCCTTAATTTACTGTTTGTGGTCAATTTTGACTGGACAGTTTAACTGCTCTACAACATGTGTGTTTGTGAGTGTGGGTGTGTGTGTTTCTGTATGTGCGTGAATGTGTGCGAACACTCACTGGTGGTTCACATGACAACATGAACTGACCACATGAACTGTGTGTGTGTGTGTGTCTGTGTGTGTGTGTGAGAGAGAGAGAGAGTGGGTGTAAATGTGTGTATGTGTGTGTGTGTGGGTGTGAGTGTTTCTGTGTGTGCGTACATGCATGTGTGTGCAAACATTAGTGGGTCACATGCACATGTGGCAACATGACAACATGAACTGACAACATGAACTGTGTGTGTGAATGTGTGTATGTGTATGTGTGTGTGTGAGTGGGTGTACATGTGTGTGTGTGTGTCTGTTTGTGTGTGTGTGGGTGGGTGTGTTTCTGTATGTGCGTGAATGCATATGTGTGAACATTGGTGGTTCACACGCACAAGTGGCAACATGACAACATGAACTGACAACATGTACTGAGTGTGTGTGTGTGTGTGTCTGTGAGTGGGTGTACATGTGTGTGTACTTTATGTGTGTCTGTTTGTGTGTGTGTGTGTGTGTGTGGGTGGGTGTGCAGCTTCTGTGTGTGCATGCATGCATGTGTGTGGGAACATTGGTGGTAAGTTGTAGGAGTGTGTGTAAGGAGATGTCTTTTATCTCCTGGATGAAAATTATACTTTTTCCCAATCATTTCCTATGGTGGTCATTTTTGACCGTGAACAAAAAAAGTGTTTCTAAGTTGAAAAAATCACTCAAAATTCAAAGAAAGTAGTCACAACAAATGCTATGTGTTTAAAAGCCTTTTGTGAAGGATATCATAAGATCTTGAGGCAATCTGATAAAAAATGCCATATGATACAGGGAATGTGTAAATCGGTCATTTTTGACCGGAACAGTGTTAGAAGGTTAAAAAGCAAAGTAACTTCAGTTACTGAGAATTGTACCGAGTAAAATATTACTGAAATTGTATTGGTAATGCCTTACATTACTGCATTACAGCAAAAAGCAATGCATTACTGTAATTACATTAGTTTTGTAATGAATTACTCCCAACACTGGAGCTGATCAACTGTCTGCTTTCACTTTTGAATGAAGTTCCACTGCAAGAAGTGACTGACTACTTGAGTGATATGAAAGACGTAAATAAGAAGCAAAACCCATTTCCCTTGATAACAATACAGTGCATTGCTTTGCTGGAGTACCGGTATAACAATACGATGTTATGAAACACAGCCTTGTTTATCTTCCTTGAGCCTTGTTTGTCTCATGATCTGGAGTTTCCACTGAGGTACACGGCGGTACGACGTCATTCAGGAAGTTTTGAGCTTGTCCTCTACACTGCAGGCTCTCCGGTAGGCTACATTGTTTTCTAAGGTAAAAGAGCTTTTTGAAGTCCTAAGTCTAATCGTTCAGGTAAAGCAAGTAAGCGACATAGCCTGTTGACGCTTGAATATTTTGCTCCCTCCGCCTTCGCTTGTGCTTAGTAAATACCCGACCGCATGGCTAAAGTTATTGTCGTGGATCTTGGCAGCGATCCTAGTTCAGAGTACAGTAAGGCTTGTTTTGAAGCATTTACAGGAAAGATATCAATGATTCTTGGTCAGGCTGATGAAATGCACGAACCTGTTTACCTCATTGGTTGTCTGCAGCAGAGCTCAAGTGCTCTAGGCATAACACCTGAGAAATTTGTCAGCTTAAGGAAACAGATTCGTGTCTTACTGGACAGCTCAGTTTCTGCTTTGCTCTACACAATCAAGCGAGAATTGGATAGTCTGGACTTGAGCAATATTGTGGTAATTACGTCTCATAATCGGATGATTATCCTGCAAAAATACCAAGAACTTCTCTTTACACCTGTGTACCTCTTTGAATATGTCACCGTGTTCGAAGATCCGAGCACTTTCGGTAGTGCTAGGCCTGGTACAAACATTACCTCTAGAGAGATCACAGACGTGACAGAAGAAGTGGGTACATTTCTTCGACAGCTCCCAGCAGTTGGTGAAATTACGGTCCTTAAATCATCCCTGGTGCCTGGTGAGTTATATGATCATTATTAGCGCTTTCAATTTAATTTGGGAAGAATAGTTAGACGTTTGGGTAGAATATAGGCTAACTTAGGCTACTCTTGATTCTCAAGATCACACAACATCAAATAATGATATCGCCATAGCCTATATGAACTATCCTGAGGGAAAAAAAATCTGGTTGATTTATGTTTATATGACTATATTCCTTTATGATATGTTATATAATATTGTTTTTAAAGCAAGTCCTCTCTGTCCTCTAGACTGCTTCTCCCATGGTTTCAGTACTAGGATGGGAGGAATCTCCTACATCAGCACTCTAAGCTCACTCAACCTCTTCAGCAGCTCCAGGCGGAGAGACCCCAAGGCGGTTGTGAATGAGAACATCAGGCGTCTTGGACTCCAGATGGGCTTTCAGCCTCACCAGTTCCACCTGGTAAAGGTGAGAGGGTTAGCCTCTGTAAATTTGCCTTCAGTCGCATTGAAATGTGTGCCCAGAAAACATTATTTTTAATGGCCTAATCTTTTAAAGTATGAGCAATCGTTCATCTCACTGCAGATTTATTCTGTCAGTTCTTATCCTTAGAATATCTGATATATGAGGTATAATTTTGTAGATCATTTGTGTTTGATGATTTGTAGAAGTGTTGTGTACCTCCTTTAGCTTTCTCTAAATCAGTCCATGTCAGTGAAACAGACCTAACCATTCATTCATTCATCCATTCAATCTTTATTTATTCTCGGAGGTTAATTGAGGGTAGTCCTCATTTTCAGTGAAGCCGAGATTACAGTAACAATGAAAAGAGATATAGTATAAAAATTGTGGTAAATAAAACAAAAGAAAACAAATAATAAGATAACCTACATAACATTATTAAGGAGGAAGGGAAAAATAAAAATACTGAAAATATTCACAATAAAATAATAACAATAATAAAATAACGTTTACATAAAACAGGTACAATTTGACATAGGAAGGTTTGTGATTACAGATCTGGGCCCAGTTTCCCGAAAGCATCTTAAGCCTAAGAGCGTCGTAAAGTCCCTCTTACGAACGTCTTAAGATTTGCCGACTGTTTCCCGAAACCATTGTAGCTTAAGAACGTCGTGAAAACACTCGTAGATCTACGAGTGCTCCAGAGTTCTCGTTACCGGCTAAGAGCGTCTTAACAGTACTTCTCACTGAGGTCACCAACAGGACATACAGAGTAATTACAACTTAGAATACATAATCCAATTTACGTTCCCATTCTTTATTGTGTTTATCTGTGATGAATCAGATTTTAACGTGCAAAATAGCATAGCCTACATTTAATGGTCATAATAATGTGATGAAAAGCGGACAAAAATGCAATCAAGTTATGAAACGAGACGTTGCCAGAATAGTTTGCCATTATCTTTGCTAAGTGAAGGCTATATTTTATTAGGCCTATGAGGTAAAAGCAGAGAAAGGAACATGTGGTTTAGTCTGTAGGCCTACTGCATCAAAATCTAAGCCTACACATTTCCTCACTTTCTTACTCAACTTCTTTCTTATCTTCAAACGTGTTCTTAAGTGACACCGCAAAAGATTATTGCATTGTGCAACAATCTAATGTTAAATAATTACAATTATTTATGTTTGTGTGTGGTATATAACCTAGACTAGGCTACTTGGGATGCTTACATGCAGATGTCAAAGTGTTTCTATTTCCGTATTGATGTGAATTAATGTGTAGATCCTAAGTTTGAATGGTAGGCCTGGCTGTGACGTGCAGTCACCTGACATCACCATCAAATTAGAGGATATTTCAGAACTATTAACGTGGACAGCTCCCCTTAAGAGCATCTTAAGCTCAGTGCACGCGCGTTCACGCTACGAGCATGTTCAGGAAACAGTCGGAAAAACCAAGCGAACGATCGTGAGCGTGTCTCCGTCGTTATCGGGAAACTGGGCCCTGAATTGATTATAGGAAAGTAGAGTTTTCATTTTTATGTTACATTGAAGATTATTCCAGGAAGTAGGGGCACCATAACAAAAGGCCAACTAAGTGTGGATATGAGGAACCAGAAGTCTATGAACCGGAAGCAACAACAATTAATGTTTGTGTACAGTAACACAAACTGTCTTTGAAGAAATGACAACTTAATGTTTTTTTTTTTTTCTAGACAAATCATGCCAGTGATGTGTGGGTGATCGGAGAAGAAGCACCTGAGAGCTATGATGGAATTGTTACCAATCAAGTCAACGTTGTCATAGCAGCACCAGGTGCTGACTGCATGCCACTACTCTTCACCGACCCTGTAGAAAAAGTTATTGGAGTGGCTCACGCAGGTGACTATTTCAAAACTATTCACTCACTCTTTGTTGAAGTTACCAAGCATTGTGGCAGAGTTAGTCTGGTGAATTGGGAAGTACATCATTTTCATAAGGTAATAGGGATCACGAGGGACAGTTTTCTGCATTTGCCAAAATGTAAAGGCTATTGGATTGGTTTTGACACCAAAAGTCTCATGTGGATATTTTCTCCAGTAAGGCCATATATTTTAGCAGTCACCAAGCCTTGACAAATAATTGATTTTGGTTCAACTTAACCATCAATTTGTTTTACACTTTTAAGGCAAAAGTTAATATTTAATTCAACATAATTTGCATAATCCAGTGTTTTTTTTCTTCTGTTTTTCGGTATGCTCTCCTCCATTAATGAAGGCTGGAAGGGTACACTAATGGGGATTGCTAAGGCAACAGTAAATGCCATGGTGTCACGATTTGGTAGTAAGACGGAAAATATTTTAGCTGTGATTGGTCCATCTGTTGGTTCCTGCTGCTTCAAGCTTGACCAGGAGTCAGCCAAAGAGTTCCATTCCATTCACCCACATTGTGTCAGGAAAGATGGGACACCAAAGCCCTTCATCAATATCAGGCTGGCTACAAGGTAAACCACCATGCAATGAGTGTTTATCTATGATGGTTATTTGCAGGTCAAGAAGACAAATGACTCCTAATAAAGTCCCCACTCCCCACTGTCACAAGACAATTATTCAAATTTGATTGTTAGAAATACAAAAAGAAACAGAAGAATATAAACAACATACATCCAACCTACCCCAAATTAGGTTCATTCATTTGTTGAATAAGAAAGTCTTTTTTTTAATCATTTTGTAAATGTGTTTTAACTTTCAGAGTTCTGCTGGAGCGAGAGGGGCTCGTCTCTGAGCACATTCATGATGACACTGTTACAGACATTCCAAGTGTAACACTGTGCACCTCTTGCCACTCAGACATGTTCTTCTCTCATGTTCGAGATGGGACCAACTTTGGCACACAAATCGGCTTCCTTTGGATAAAAGATGGGGGGAAAGTATAGCAATGTTTTAATGTTGTTATGACAATGTTTAGGCCTGTTGATATGTAAATGACACTCAGTCACTCATGAAAGCATGACATTTGGTACTCTTGTACAGTCTTGTATGTCCCTGAATATGGAGCCACAAAACCCCTCATGCCAGCAATGGTGGCCATTTTACTTTCGCCCATAACCGAATGTGTTTTACATCATGGGTGCAAGTTTGGCAGCGAAGCGGTAACAATAACGATTAAGTATAGCCTACGTCCTAGCCAAGACCTCTGTTGAAGTGAATTGAAAAAACCAATCACATGCAACCCCAAATTAGATTTTGATCTGTCTATAGGCAAATAAATGAAGAGTTCAGATGCAAAACCCTTGAAATCCGTCTGACCACTTTTCTTTTAAATGAGCATTTAAATTCAGGCTCCTATAGGTTTTTGCCTATAAATCGATATTTCAGACCAGGAAGATAGTGGTATTTAGGAGGTTTAGAAGTTAAATTATTTGATTAGCGTATACTATGTGTGAAGAGCATCCCCTCACCATCTTTATCTCATTTTTGACATAGGTGGCATTTAGAGGCTTTTGCATCTGAACCCTTCAAATACACACATCTCTTTATCATAAGAATGGGACATTCTGCAGTGCCGTCCTAAAACTAATGAAAAACTATCAGGACAGTTACTGGCCATAGCCAAAATACCTAGGCGACATTGGGTGCAAATAGCCTATCATTAACATGTAATGGCAGGGTGTTAATATATAATATGTCATTGTAACATTAACGTAATTTAGTAGGCATGGGAAAAGGTGGTCTAAAATGCAGGGTGGCCGGTGAGGGATGCGATAGGCAATTTCACATATTAAAAGGTTATTCACAGGAATTTACTATACACCAGTCAAGCTTCATAAAACGGATTGATGAAGGACAATCTGTGTTAGAAGTGTATGAATGACACAGGCTCCTACCTTCATCTTTTGTGGGATTGCCCCTGGTTGGTTAGCCACACCATTGCCAGAGTCTCCCCAGCTGTGTCTACTTGGAGATGGGTCCCTTTTGCAACCAGGGGTTTCTAAAGCGGAGTCCGCTCTGACACTAGCTGAGCATTCTTAGACAATGGAAAAGAATGCCACACACAGCCTCATTTGAACATTCTACCAGGTCTGGTCTCATTTCCTGCATTTTATTCAGTTTGAACTGACTAGTGCCCCATAAATAATATTATCATCAAGTAAAGCTTGTTTTTTCCCCCTATTTTACTTATTTATCTTTATGTGTTTTAATTGTGATTTGTTTTCTCTGACTTTCTCGCCCAGATTGCTGTATAGTGTGTGTTTAGTGCTGTTACATTTTGTTATTAGTGATTATAAAATTATAAAAACATTAAAGTAATTTGATGAATTGATATTTGGAGTTCAGAGAGGTTTCAGTTTATTATTCAAACTAATCTCTAATCTCAACTTCATATGTGACGGATCCTTAATTAAACAGGCCTATCTAACTAAACTGACAGTTCAAGTTCATGAGAACACAGCCGGTCTTATTAGGCCAGGGGTTCCCAACCACTACAATATATTTATGCAATAGCTTATTTTGGATTATATACTGTATGTTTAATTATTTAACATTACTTTGTAGAAATTTGCTTTCACTTTGACATTAAAGAGGAGATTTTTGTAGATGATTGTAAAAAAGGGCCAAATAAAATTGATCTACAATATACAAATGTATAAAAGCAGTAAAAGGGGAAATATCCAAGGGGGTGAATGCTTTTTATAGGCACTGTATATTCCCGCCCTCTATTTCCAATATAAGATACACAATTTGCTGGTATCTCTAGTACGCTAATGTGCAAATGATTCCCTGCAAATTCCAATGATAGATTATCGTGTGATGGAAAACAGAACGACCATGGAGTCTATGGCACAATTTTGTTCAAACCTTGTCTATATCATGAATATCTATGTCTTCTTATTTTTTCAGCCCTTGATATTACTTTAGCTTTACAGCCTGAAGTCTCATTATCTGGGAAGCAATGTTTTGCTGTACAAACTTGTAATGGTATGGTCATACTGATTATTGTCTTGTCTTGTTTATCTTCTATCCTACAAAGTTTGGGCAGGCTGGGAATTATACTTTTAAATATATTAATGGCAAAGCATTTTTTAGTTTATTTCATTGGGCTGTTTGGCATTTTATTGATACAGGATAGTAAAGTGTATCTCTTATTTCCGTGCCAGCTAGCCGAGATGTCAAATGAGCTTGTTTCAACAGCACCTTTCCCGTTAGCACTCTCCCATAGAGCTGTGATTGGTGGAGAACCTGCATGCAACAGTTGTTGCATACTCAGTCTCTACCTTCTCCACCACAGAATCTTGTAATCCCTGTATTGTCACACCGTTTTTGAGGACAGCTTTATGTCTGTGCTACTGTATATGCCTTCCACGTCTAAACTATACTAAAGAGAGTGAATTCCCAAAAATGTTGAGCCAGGCCCCCAAAGTTTTCCTTGAAGTTTTCTTAAATGTTGTATGTCTCTGCATTTGAACAGATAAATAATGAATTTCATTGATCAGATCAACTTTTACAGTTAATCTGGTATAGGTCCATTGTGAATTTGGTTGGTTTAATGAGGGGCACAGAAGATATTTTCAAAGTGAGGGGGGCCAAATAGTGGCCAAAAAGTGAAATCAGGCTTCCAGATATCGGACCACCACTTCTGACCCATGCACTGTCCACCATCATAATACTGCTCAAAAAAACACTTCAATCCTACACTGGATCAGTACTCTGACACTGTTTGGTTCTGAGCACAAGTACAACTTTTGAAGCCATTGTTTTATTTTGCAAGAACTGTCAGGCATTCTGTGAATGTAGTTTGAAAATGGAGAAAAGGGTGGAAGGTTTCAAAAATGTGTTTTAACAATTGTGGAAAACTGTAAGTGTTCCCTTAATTTTTTTTGAGCAGTGTATTTTAAACTTCCCAGACTATTAAGATAATAACACTGATTGTTTTAAAAATATGCGTAGCAGGGTAGGCTATTAGGAAAAACGGATATTTCCCCTCCGTTTTTAAAAATAATTCCGTTGAACACCGATGGTGCAAACATGTTATAAACAGCTGGGGAAGGGTGTCGCAAATCCATCGAGCAAACAGGTGGCCAATCAGAGATTTCAAACGAACGAGGGAACATGTCACAATGCAACACGCTGTTTTCCCTTGATGAAAGTGAAACCATGAGTTGTTATATGTTGATATATCAACATATCAACTTTGGCAAACGTTTTCAGAAATAATCGTTTTCAATGATAAAACCTCATTATATATATATATATATATATATATATATATATGTGCATTTCCCATATAGGGTCTTAGAAGCCATCTGTCTCCTTCTAGCCACAGTGTGCAAACAAAATCAATCTAAGCGTGCGTGCTCAGATGACGTGATAGACGAGGCACTGTTGCTCACCTGTCCATTATTGTAAAGCCCAATTTTGATTGGTCCAAATAGCTCTGGGCCCAGTTCCCCGAAAGCATCTTAAGCCAAAGAGCGTCGTAAAGTCCCTCTTACGAACGTCTTAAGATTTACCGACTGTTTCCCGAAACCATCGTAGCTTAAGAGCATCGTGAAAACACTCGTAGATCTTCAAGTGCTCCAGAGTTCTCGTTACCGGCTAAGAGCGTCTTAACAGTAGGCTACTTCTCACTGAGGTCACCAACAGGACATACAGAGGAATTACAACTTCGAATACATAATCCAATTTACGTTCCCATTCTTTATTGTGTTTAGGCCTACCTGTGATGAATCAGATTTTAGCGTGCAAAATAGCATAGCCTACATTTAATGTTCATTATAATGTGATAAAAAGCGGACAAAAATGCAATCAAGTTATGAAACGAGACGTTGCCAGAATAGTGCCATTATTGTAGGCCTATTCTTTGCTAAGTGAGGGATACATTGCATTAGGCATTTGAGGTAAAAGCAGAGAAAGGAACATGTGGTTTAGTCTGTAGGCCACTGCATCAAAAGCCTACACATTTCCTCACTTTCTTACTCGACTTCTTTCTTATCTTCAAACGTGTTCTTAAGTGACACCGCGAAAGATTATTGCATTGTGCAACAATCTAATGTTAAATAATTACAATTATTTATGTTTGTGTGTGGTATATAACCTAGACTAGGCTACTTGGGATGCTTACATGCAGATGTCAAAGTGTATGTGTTTGTTTTCATTCATTATTATGATAAAGTGACTTTCAGAATTGGATCCTGTATCTAAAAATCATGCCTGATCTGATTGGCCACATTGGTAGAATAGGTCGTTATGTAATTTACAGTGGATGCAGTTGGCAAATTGGCACTGTATGATATTCCTATCCGACTTAGTATAGAACTTTTCATCCAAATGATTCAGAATCTGCAGACTGTGATGAAATGTAGCACGGCGTACCACTGTTAAAGTTTTGGGTAACACTTTACTCGACAGTATCGACATAAGAGTGACATGACACTGTCATGAACACATGAAACCTAACCCTAACCATAACTCTAAACCTAATCCTAACCCTAACTTGTTATGACAAAAACCGAATGTCACTTAATAACAGAAGCGTTATGTCATAAACGTTTATGACTTGTTTATGACACGTTCATGACAGTGTCATGTCACTCTTATGTCGATACTGTCAAGTAATATGTAACCAAGTTTTGTACTCATACCTGACATCTCAGCCTCTCTGCTTGGCCCACAATTCCTAGCGTGAACAATGCCTTTAATAAGTGCCATATTTAAAGTGAGACCTATTACACCTGCTGGAGATCTTAAGACTTGCGTCTCACCTCCTCCCCTGCTGTTCTTATGAAGGACTGTCCTCCTGAAGGCCCAATCATATTTGAAACATTTTAAATAGAACTCATAGCAGTTCAACATTCACTTGTCATTTAAGTAAAGCGCAAGATACATGCACACACACACACACACATCAATGCAACACAGCTTCATCACAGGATTACGTAATGTAATGGTTTAAAGATTTTCATAATTTATCTTAATATTAATCATCCATGTGGGAGATTAGTGGTATGTGTGTGTGTATGTATGTATGTGTGTGTGTGTGTGTGTACAGTACACTATACTATACAGATGTGAATGCAATACAACACACACGTCCTGCTTGATGGATTCTAAGTGTACATCCTGAAATGTGTTATAAGCAAACCCTATTAACAGAGGCATTCATTAATCATATCTGTAAACATGTCATCAAAACCTTATGATCATCTTATGGTGCCATTTTTCAATTCAATGCAGTTCAGAGTGTTAGAGCATCCCTGTGGTCATTCAATAGTGTTAGATGTACACTTGCCACAGAACACGGGAGCAAAAACAGTGCAAAATTGTTTATTTTGAGAGAATGGGAAAACTTCACGATCAGCACACCGTTTCTCACTCCACTCAAAACATTTCCAATAGAACTCATGACAGAACATTTAAATGCAAGTAATTTTGTTTTACCGTAAAGCACAAAATACGCTTTTAAATCCACATGCTCAATGCAACAGTATGCAGCTTCATCATGTGATTGTGCAATTTAAAGATTTTCATAATGTCCCTAAATATGAATCAATCTTCAATGCAGGAGATTAGTATAAGCACAGTGTACATGGGCATACGATCAAAAACATTCAAATAGACCAAATGCACATGCTCTCTTGCACACAACCACATACATAGGCTAGACGCACACATAACATCCACACATGGCCATACACATGATTTGTTCATTTGCTTTAGTAGTAATAAATGTGGTATTTTCTTTTGGTATTTCAATTGTAAGCCATGGGGTAACATAAGTACACTTTAATATGCTTTCATCTTTATGTAGCTGCATAACTACTGTTGTTACTGAATGAATACAATTCACAAATGGAAATCCAAAGGAAAAACATTGAAGCTCATACCCATACACTTTAAAAGAGTAATCAAAACATGTATCTTCTTCTCATTCACCAAGTTGAATATAAAATATTTATTTGATATAAAATGTTTTATTTCTGACAGGCCAGGTAAAATCTGATCAAAACTGATCGGGTCCTTTCTTAGCCATCTCCTATAAGAGTTCCACACTTCTTACACAGGCTATAAAACATGTTGTTATATAATGATGTAGACCAAGCTCTCAGATCTCAGGAATACAATGTTACTTGAAAACACAGATAGAGCCTGTTATGGCATTAAGGCTTGATTAAGGCTTGATGTTTCCCCATTCACAAAGCAGCTGTAGGCTGCATAAGAAAACACCATACAGATCATATTTATCATAGAAGCTACAGAGGTACCACCGACTAGAGCAAAAAGTAAAGTAAGACCTCTTAATATTGCCTGGTATTGGACTGGTCCAAATCATTAAAGGTATATCAAAATGTTAGAGCATTGGCAGAGCATTCATCTACACATGATTATTATCAAGCCCTGCAGCTAGTTCTGCCATTCAATGGTTAAGATGCTGAGCAGAACAGATCTATTTACCATACAGCCTGAAACAAAAGTTACATTAAGACAGTAGGACAATAGGGTGACTCAGAAAGTGTTTGCATTGTGTATGTACTGTAGAAATGTATATGTACAATGTGTATATATATATATATATATATATATTAGTGTATTGTGTATCTATATAATACTGTGTATATACACTACCTTTTGTGTAAAGTTTGGGGTCACTTGTTTTCCTTGTCTTTGTTTTCATCATTAATGTTGTAAATGACTGTTGTAGAAAGAAATGGCTGATCTTTAAAGCAATATACATTGCCCACAATCAGCAACCATTCATTCAATGTTCCAAAGACACATTCTGTTTACTAATCTGATATCACTTTAAAAGGCTAACTGAGAAAACATTGGAGAATCCTTTTGCATTTATGTAAGAACATAATGTAATCTGAAAACTGCTGTCCTGATTAAAAAAACAATGCAACTGATCTCAGCTGATATTCTGTCTATAATGGAGTGGAATGAAAATTTCTAAGTGACCCCAAACTTTTGACCGGTAGTGTGTCTATATATATACACACAGTATATGTATATAAACACAAACACGCATAAACATACATAATTTTAATTTATTTGTGTATACAAAATATCATGTATTATTACTATATTATTATATTTACAATTTACCTCAGCAATTGAAAAAGCTGACTTGCAACAGCTGTGCTGTGAAGTTGTCATGCACTGGTGTTACTGCAGCCACATTAGCAACCATTAGAAGGCACTAGTGCAGTCACGTTTTGACCCACCCTTGCAATTGTATGTTTTTGTGCATTTTCCAAACATTTTTCTCAAGCTAAAAGCTATATGATGTGTTACATAAAAAGTTAAGAAAGCAATACATACTCATTTCATTTAAGACTGACCATTTTCTTGCGCAACACCACGCAACACATTACATGTGCTTATTTTAATAAGCAAATAAGCAAATTACATATTCCATCAAGAGAAACAAATCAATCAATAAGTTAATATAAAAAAAGGAAATTGAAAAACAACTTTCTTTCATATAACTTTACAAAAAAAAAACAACCCTTCTGTAAACTAACAATTGTATAAATATATCTGAGTGCATTGGCACCTTTCCAGATCATTAGACACTTTTGGCAGATAATAACCTGACATCCCTCCTCTACAGTAGCTGCCGATCTGGTCACTTCAGAACAACATGGTAGCCATCATTACCTTCATCTGTCATCGTGAAGGAACAAATAAGGGTCAATAAGGACAAACCGACCAATCAGAGATGTGTGAGAGTGTGCTGTGGAGATGGCTTGCTGATCAGAGAGAGAGAGAGAGAGAGAGAGAGAGAGATGGTGGTGATAGATATATTATGTGTGTATGTTTGTGGGTGGGGGTATGTCTGTGTGTGTGTGTGTGTGTGTGTGTGTGTGTGTGTGTGTGTGTGTGTGTGCGTGGGTGCATGGGGGAGGGGGAGAGAGAGAGAGGAGAGATAGATATATATGTGTGTATGGTGTATGTTTGAGGGTGGGGGTATGTCTGTGTGTGTGTGCGTGGGAGAGAGAGAGAGAGAGAGACAGAGAGAGAGAGAGAGAATAAAAGCTGTGGATGTGCAGCTGGGATTGTGATTCCAGCTGAAGTAGAAAGAGAAAGATGTCGGGGGTCTTTCTGAAGTTACCTTTAAAGGTGCTGATGACGAAGCTGGCCTCCTGAGAGAAATTTTGCACCATCTGGGTGGAAGACAATAAATACTGTGAGCGCACTGGCCAGAAGGGCTATTCCAACACACACAAGACTGTTTCAGTTGCACCTCAGAATAAGAGGATGAAAATAGGGTGTGAAATTTAGCCAGATGATTAGTTATTAAACACATGGTAGACTGGGTGCACCATGCTGGGGTTCATTTCCCAAAAGCTGCTAACCTGTTAGCAACTTAGTTGGTTGGCAATGGAAAATTGCATCGCAACCAACAAAGTTGCTAAGTTTTGGGAAACGCACCATGCTGGGTAAGCTACTCCTTGTGTTTTTTACCTCACCCTCAGAGAGGTACAGTAACAAGAACTCACCAGAAGGTGGAGCCATTTACTAGAAAAAAGCTGGTCATTATTCCTACTGTGTGTCTGTGTGTGTGTGTGTGTGTGTGTGTGTGTGTGTGTGTGTGTGTGTGTGTGTGTGTGTGTGTGTGTGTGTGTGTGCGCGTGCGAGCATGTATGTTGGTTGGTGTAAACATGCTTGTCTGTACGTCCCTCAAATGTGGCTGTGCTTGTAGTTTTGGAGTTTGAAGTCTTAAAAGATTATCAGGACATAGCGTTCAGACTGATGTTAGCGTTGGACCATGTCACACCCAGATCCAGGCACTGATTTTCAGCAGTGGGCTCCTGCGACTCTCACCTTACCAGTGACCAGCTGACTGGCCGAGGGGCCTTGTTTGCATTATGTTAAAGCAAATGCAAGTGCTGAACTAAACAGGCCCTGATGTCATTCCTGATCCTGCCCCATCTGTCTCTCTTTCTTTACATTTATTAGTTTAGAAAATGCTTACATCCGAAATGACTTACATATGTCATTTATATTGTCCCACGGAGCAACTCGGGGTAAGGCAGGGATCACACTGGCCAGCGGCAGCGGTAAGCGTAACGCAACGCTCAGACCGTAATAAGTTCTATCTCCTTCCTAAGTAACACAAACGGTTTGCATAAACTCACAATTGCAAACGCTCATATTGCACCTTGAAAGTTGAACCAAGTTCAACGCTCAGCTTGTTCAGCGCTAGCGTTACGTAGGAAATAGGAAATGCTGCTGTTGGCCAGTGTGATCCCTGCTTTAAGTGCTTTGCTTAAGGGCACAACGGTGGAAGCCAGGAATTGAACCCACAACTTTACAAGCCACTGCTTGTGACTGACTGTTGTCTGGGGCTCACTATGGGCCTCACCCCTACAACTTTACATGCTAAATTTGACTTTTCATTTGACATAGATGTAAATGTCTCAAATACCCAAAAAGCACAAGTTAGCAAATGTGTTTTTACCTCACCTACAGAGATACAGTAACACAAACTCATCAGAAGGTGGCACCATTTACCAGAAAAAAGGCTGGTCATTACCACTACTTACTGTATGTGAGTGTGTGTGTGTGTGTGTGCCTACGTGTATGTTTGCATGTGTGTGCCTGGAAAGTGTGCGTGCGTGTGCCTGAGGGCAAGGGCATGTGCGTGTGTGTGTGTGGGTATGTGCGTGCGTGCGTGCATATTGGCTGATGTAAACATGCCTGTCTGTACATCCCTTGAATGTGAATGTGCCTGGATATAATCAACTGAATTTACTGACTTAAGTACACATACATCCTAAAAGATTACCAGGACATACTGTAGCATTCAGACTGTTGCCAGCTGTGGACCATGTCACACCCAGATCCAGGCCCAGATAAGAGCCAGATCTGCAGCCCGGGATGTTCAGCAGTGGGCTCCTGTGACTCTTGTTACGACCCCCTTCAGGCCTGGCATGGCCAGTGCATGGCCAATGCCGGCCTAGCTGGTCTAATTGGCTAATCACGCACACCTGGTGAAGAGGTGTGGGTATTTAAGGGGTTGTTCTCTCTCTTGATTTGGGGCACTTTTCTGTTAGGCACATTCTGTTGCAGGCACCTTTGGGTTATCTCTCTCCCACTGGCACTTTCTCTTACTATCTTTGAACATCATACTGACTTTGGCATACACGCACCCACATGATACACACTTCTACTTTCCCCTAGACATTTTTTGGTAATGATTATTTATTGCTTTTGGTTACTCTTAAATAAATACTTTATTGGTTAAAGTTATCTGTGTTGTCCCGACTCCCTCTTTATGTTGCGGCTTAGAGCCGGGTCCTAACACTCTCACCTTACCAGTGACCAGCACGTGGGTGGCCGAGGCGCCTTGTTTGGGCATGTTAAAGCAAACGCAAAAGGCCACTCAGAAAGTGACTGACTCTAGACTAAGCAGGCCCTGCTGTCATCCCTGATCCAGCCCAGGATCATCCCTCTCTCTCTCTTCCCTCTTTTTCTTTTCTCTCTTTTCTCTCTCTCTGAGCAGCGGGCTCCTGTAATTCTCACCTCATCGGTGACCAGTATGTGGAAGTCCCAGGGGCCTGGGCCCTGGCTGTAACTCGAAAATCAAACGTAAGTTTACGTGTACGCATGGCCAGAGACTTTCTAATGAGGAGACACAGCACTCAAAAAATCCTCCATAGAAATGCATGGGGCTAGTTTGTAACGCCATTGTCTACACATATCCCACCCCTTCCTCAGCAAAACGTCGACATGTGAATACATTGAGCCAATCATATGGTGTGTTGTGAAGACATCGTGCCAATCATGTCTTGTGAACTCGCCGCTGGAGCAAGATTGGTGTCGTGAAGCCTTGCGCACGCGCGTTTCTGTTGAATAGGATGCCCGATGAGTGCCCAAAAAGCGTTGCTATATGGCCGCCGAGTGGAGGGACTTGCCTAAAAGGACTTTGGCATGGCTTACGAACTCATAAATCATAGCGATCCGGGTGTAACTGAAACTTGTCGAAAGTCACGCAAGATGCACGGAACTTAAACTTTAACTCGAAAGAGAAACAATGTAAATGTTGTGATAGCTAGGGAATCACCGACGTTTGAATTTGGCTATCACTGTCTCTTCAGCTGGTCTGAACGCAACGAGAAAACCTAACTTAATTATTATCAAGCTGACGGACACAATGATACATTCTACAAAGATCATTTGGGACGCGAAAACAGTAAAAGTAAACACGCAAGACACGACAATAAGTGGCAGGAAACGAATGCTTGCTAAAATAACAGAGGTGAAGATAAGGCAAGACAAGGGCTGGCATGAATGCAAGCGACAGTCATAGGCTATCCTAGGTTGTTCACTTACGACAGTGTTACGTGTGGTCTGAGGCGTAATCATTTTGTCGTAATTTTTGTCTTAAGTTACGTTACACGTAGACTTGCAAATCATTTGAGTTACACGCGCATCTTTTTGCGATAGACTTACGATATGCATAAGGTCTACGAGCAGCTAACGTGTGCTTCGAGTTACAGGGGCCTGGTTTTGAACATGTTAAAAACAAAGTGCTATAAAGGCCACTCAGAAAGAGACTCTCTCTGGATTAAACAGGTCTGGATCTGATTCCATATCCAGGCCAGGATCACCCCTCTCTCTCTCTCTCTCTGTAAGGGTGGGGAGGAGGGGCAGGTTGTTTTTTAAAATATGAAGTTAGTATGAGTATTTAAATATCCATTACCGTAATTTCCCAACTATTAGCCGCGGTTTATACACTGATTTAGCTAAATTTCTTCAGCTATGAGGTTAATACACAGGGGCAGTTAATATGCTATTAATATGGTTTTGTTTTTTTAACTTGCATAAAACACTGTCCTGCAGCTTATACACAATGCAACTAATACACAGGAAATTACTGTACCGTTTTAATAAAGGTGTGTTAAGCCTCTCTCTCTCTCTCTCTCTCTCTCTCCATCCCTCTCTTTCTCTCTCCCTTTTTATCTTCCCTCTCTCCATCTCTCTCTCGCTGAGTGGCTGGTTCATGTGGCTCTCACCTCATCAGTGACCAGCACGTGGATGCCCGAGGGGCCTTGTTTGTAGGCGTGGCGCAGCTGCCTAAAGGGCACGCTAAACAGGGCAGCGATCTTCTCCATCAGCTCCACCACTGTCAGTTCCTCCAGGAAGAGAGCGTGGTACACTACAGCCACACAGACCATACACACACACACACACACACACACACACACACACACACGTGAGATTCAGCTCCTCCAGTAAAAGAGCGTGGTACACTACATCCATGCAGACCACACAAACCCATGAGATTTATCAAACAAACAGAACGATAGTTCTAATGCCAGATATGCCAAAAGTCCTTTTTAATCTTTGTAGAGTTACATTGACACTATCATAGTTCATTTCTTGTTGATTTGGATTTTTGCATTTGTACCTTCCCCTCCTCCTGGTTTGGGCGTCTGCTGATTGTGTCCCTGTTGCTGAGACACGTAGATTGTGAGACGCGGCTGGACACACCTGACGGGAGAGCAAACGGGCATTAACACACAGAACGCACGCACTGAAGAACTGTCACGCACACGCACGCACACACAAACACATACACACACACACACACGCACCCATAAACACACAGAACGCACGCACTGAAGAACTGTCTTGCACACATGCACACACACACACACACAAACACACACACACACACGCACCCATAAACACACAGAATGCACGCACTGAAGACATTCAACATAGAGGGAAAGAGATTTAGGAGGCATTTAACAATAACACGTGGAGTAATTTTTTCTACTTCAAAAACAAATGTAAAATTGTAGAAATATCAACAGATTGCACAGAAACAAAAAGAAAAAGGTTTTGATAATGTCAAAATGCCTATGCTATGTGTCGCTCCATACTTATGTCCCAGCTAGCGTGAGCTGACTCTCTTGTAACATCACTTTGTGCCATACAGTATGTGTATGTGCCGTGTTACATGCAGTGCAGTGAAGAGAACTGTCATGTTCAAGTGCAACTCATAGTCTACAGAACTCTCCATATGATTGGATCCTTAAAGGAACAGTCAGGGATTTCACACAGAAACTGTGGCATTTCCAAGCAGCAGTATTCCGTGGCTATTCACCAATGTAAGTAAATATCTGTAATGGCATGCTGATGTGTGTGAGGTTCAGATTTTTCACGAAGGTTAGGTCAAGTATGTGGTCATTGGTTTGGGCAGATACTCACCTTCCTTTTATAGCGTTGAACAGTCGAATCCCATCAGCTGGACCACAGATCTGAATAAAATCATCTCTACTCAACTTCAGCAAATCTGCACCTGCAAATGTCACATGGAAGCAATGGATCAAATGTGCTGCACAAAAAAACATCACAAATTTAAATTAGCTGTGCTCTTGACCCTGCAGTTCTAAAGAACATCTGGACTTTTAGAACCTTGAATTGTTGCGGGACAGAACCTTTTGTTAGAATGTTGAAACCCTGATGAAGGGTAGGTCCTATTCATTCTTTTACTAAAGCATGGTAAAAAAACAGCACTGTTTTAATTTACTTCTCTGAAAACACTGAACGCTTTTCTTTGCTCTCTCTCTCTCTGTCTTGTCCTTGTAGTCCGAGCGTGTACCTGAGAAGCTGGAGAAGAGGCGGCAGAAAGGGGCGAAGCGGGTGGCGCTGCAGCCACTGCTGGGTGTCCTGGGGGGAGGACGCGGGCAGCAGGCTCTGCACGGACAAACACAGACAGGACAACAGACGTCACTTTTCTGGCTCAAATCAGCTAAACGCCTGGAAAGACAAGAGAGCACTGGGGTCGACGTGTCATGTGCCACCGCCAGCGCCAGCTGTACTTACGTCAGAGCAACCGGGCAGGAACACCTCCCCCTGTTGGCCTGGAGAGCAGTTTCTATGGGGGCAACGGCAACAGAGGAGTGGTGAAAAAGCCGGGTCACTTGGCATTAGAGAATGGTGCTTCAGTGGTGCCAAGCGACATGCATTTGTTGTGGTTACATTTGGAATGTTTTATTGTTGGAAAATTAACAAAACACAACGCAATTTCACAACATTCTATACAACATTCTGCATGGGCCAGCTGTCTGCTATCTAACAGCATTGCTGCTTGAAATGCTTGGCCTATTGCACTCCGTATGAAGTTTTAAGTGACTGATATAACAGATAATTCCAGGAATGATTTCTGCTTTTCTTCAACACTATGAGGGTTGAAATATTCATATTAAAAGTATTTCAGTATTTAAGCCCTGTCAGTAAATGAAGACTTGAGGACTTGAGCTTGATTCAAATTGGGTCATTCCATGTGAAAACAGCCAATATCGGGGTATCATGTACATGGTACCTCTCAGATTTTGCTGAAAAGCGGTGAAAATATGCCTTATGTTACCAAACAAGGGAATCTGAAGTTTCAGGTCAATTTCTCAAACAGTTTGCGTGGCGTCCATTTGAATTTCGAGTGCCACGGCCCTAATTGACACATTGGAATTTCACATTTCATCCTTTGCCATTTTTGGAAGCCCATAACGTCTGTTCTAATAGTGGCAGAAGGCTGGAAACTGGTGTGGTAGTTCATTGTAGCCTGTACAATGAAGGCATTGCCTGCTTTATCATCACTAAATTCTCCCTGATCTACATTCCAGACTTCTGGAAACAATGTCCAAAATAGTGCATTATGAAGAATAAAATTCATATTATGGAGCTTCATAGTCAAACATTTTATTTCATTAAAAGAAAGAACAAATATGTATCTTTATCTGGTATAAATCTCATTAGGATCATCAAGTGCCCACATGGTCATTTTGGGGTCCAAATATGGGGTTCCAAAAGAGTCACCTCTGCCGGAGAGGGTTTTTGGACCCCCGTGAAACCCCCACCAGTGGTACCATACCCTTCAAATTAATTTTGGCAAGAGCAAGGTTCCCACATATAACAAATAATCCTGTTTAGAATAAATATGATCATTAATTGTGGTGCTAGGGCCACCCAAAAAGTGAAAAATCACACATGCCATCAACATTTTTTAGAACTTGACCCACCTCTCACCCAAACAGTAAGGAATGTTGATTCTGCCTCCAGAATTGTGTAGCACAGACTACAATGAACTACCACACCAGTTTTCAGCCCTCTACCACTATTAGAACAGACGTTATGGGCTTCCAAAAATGGCAAAAGATGAAATGTGAAACTCCAATGTGTCAATTAGGGCCGTGGCACCCGTAATTCAACGCCACAGGCAAACCTTTTGAGATATTGACCTGAAACTGCAGATTCCTTTGTTTGGTAACATAAGGCATATATTCACCGCTTTTCCGCAAAATCTGAGAGGTGTCATGTACATGGGTGGTTGAGTTGGCGTGGAATGACCCAATTAGGACTGGGAACACAAATAGCATCATCAGTACTTGAGTCATTTATTCCCTTGCTCATGCTGACCCAAGCATGGCCAGCCACCAGAGTGACCTAACTACAGGAGTGCAGACTCAGCCGCTGGCCTTGACACTCACCCTTCTGGGAAGCTGAAGGAGGTCGGGGAGCTGTGATAGACAGGAGAGGGAGTGCTGCTGGTGCTATTCACACTCGGAGTATCTGGCCAGGGGCAACACTGAGGAGAGCAGAGGAGAGGAGAGAGAGAAAGAGAGATAAGGAGGACAGGAGAGGAGAGTGAGAGAGAGGAGATAGAGAGAGGGGAGAGGAAAAAGAGAGAGATGCCAGGGAGAAATGTAGAGGAGAGAGAAAGAGAGGGGGGCAAGGGAGAGAGCGAGAGAAAGGAGAGAGGAGATGAGCGAGAGAGAGGGGCAGATAGAGAGATATTGGGGGGGGGGGGGGGGTATGAGGAAAGAGTGAAAGAGCAATGGAAATGGAGTGAGAGAGAGAAAGACAGAAAGAACCAGAAGAGAGAAAGAGGGAGGGAGACAGATTGGTTATTGCTCCACATTTCTGGTGGTCCGAGGCTTCCGTAATCCCATATTGTCCACTGAAGGTTTCCTTGGCTCCACAGCCAGCCCTACAATAAAACACTGGGAGCCCACGCCAGCCTGAGACACAGTCCAGTCCATCAGGGTTACTCTTTCACCAGGACACACACACACACACACGCATACACACATATGCGCACACACACGCACAAACACACACACGCAAACACATAGAAGCAAACACACAAACACAGTGGCCCCTGTGCAAAGACACACATGAGTGCAGATGGCCGGTCGGCCGCCCTTAGTGGAACTGGGCCCAAGCGGTCTGCCAGAGGCTCTCCCGACTGACGCAGGTGTTCCAGGGCACTGCAGGGGGGGGGGGGGGGTTGGCAAGAGGGTGATGGTGGTGAGTGGGGCGTGTGGACGACAGCCACCGCCAGTCCCAACCACTTCAAATCATTAACGCGTGGCTGCTCAGTGGGTCAGTTAAACACAGACCGTGCTCAGGCGGCCAGAGTCGAATAATACAACCCATTAACAGCATGTGACGCGCTGGATGACACAGGGCGCTGTCTGGGTTTTCTACTTCAGTGTGTCCTGGCCGAGTGGATGTGCCATCTCAGTGAGCAGCCTGCTTTCGTTTCATTCGGAGACAATCCACTCCCCTCCTCTCCTCTCCTAACCATCCCTACAGCGGAACTCTGCTGTTAAGTGTTCTGGACACTGCCCAAAGACTTCTGGGACATTCTACAATACAGATTCCATTACAATTACAACAGCTGCTGTGTTCTACGCTACATTCAGTAACCATCTCAAAACAACTATCATAGTTCTACTAGACCCCACTGGGTTCATAGTTTCTCAACTTTTCCCAATTGCACCAAATACTCAGTGATCAATCTAGATCAATCAGCTTTGCTATAATGTGCTGTGTTGCTATTTAGAACCACATTTAGTTCTACCATTTTGTTCACAGCACTGAACAAAACTATTCCTGACCTCAATGAAAGTGACACCGCCCTCTATTACTTACATCTGTAAGCAAGGTAGTTTCAAACGAGGGCTGATATTTCTCTTTGTCCTGGAGGGTCTTCTTCTCAATTTTCTCCCGGTCTGTCTTCAGCTTGCGATCTGCTCCTTTAGGCTTCAAAGAAAAACAGACATCATTAGGACAGACTCACAGGTCATACTGCATACAGGGCATACAGGCACACAAAGCTTACACTCTAATTCAACTCAAGGCATTTATAATGCAAAGGCGCACAAAAGCCCTTTAGATTCCCAGGCACAAACTAGTGGGGCTGACTGAATGGTGGTAACATTTCAGTGAGGTTATGGTTACGGTTTTGTCCAAAGCGACATACAAATACAAAACAATATAATACTTAAAACATCTAAGTATATTTTTGGGGCTTTTTGCCTTTATTTGGACAGGACAGTGGAGAGTGACAGGAAGCAAGTGGGAGAGAGAGAAGGGGTGGGATCGGGAAATGACCGCAGGTCGGATTCGAACCTGGGTCCCCGTGGGCACTCGGCACAGCGCCCCACATAATACTTAAATTTAACAGGGAACAAATTAAAATCTTGGTCAGACTATAATAAGGAGAATAGCAATAATAAACAACAATGTCAATTCAATCAATAGCCTAATGAAATAAACAATGAAAATGAGGGAAAAAAGCAATAATAAACAATAATTCATTGTCAATCAATAATATAATACAAAAACATGGTAAGACTACATTAAAGGTAAACTATGCCGTATTGGCAATTTCCTTACTGTTTTTTTTTGGTTTTTGCTTATTTTTCGCTTGCTCTGTCATGACGAATGTCTGAGAAACTCCATCGCTACCTTTTTCTAACTGGTTCCAATGACTCTAAAGCTGGTAAATGAAGGTAAATTAAGCTAAAAAAACTTGCATATTAAGCTAAAAAACCTGCATAGTGTGCCTTTAAGGAGAATATCAATAATAAACAACAATGTCAAATTAATCAACAGCCTAATGGAAATAAAACAATACTATACAAACCATAACGCATAAGAAGCGCTTAATATACTAAGTGCATGTTGAACAGATATGCCTTTAGAACCCTCTTAAATGACCCAAAACTATCACAGGAATGGAGAGCACTGGGCAACTCATTCCACCAACATGGCACCACTGAGGAAAAGAGTCTTGAATTTGACCTAGTGCTTATGACTGGTCGACACAACAGACGCTCATCAGAAGACCGCAGTGGACGAGTGTCCCTCTGCACTGACGGGCTTGTCGGCAAAGACGCTCACCTTGAAGACCTTGACCTGACAGCTGGAGGAGTGCACATGCTCAGTGTACTCCCCGTGTTCGCTGGAGCTGAATGTGTCGATCTGGATGCGGAAGGGGACCCCTTTCTCCCCGCCATGCTTCCTGGCTGTGAACTCAGTACTGATGCAGTTGACCTGTGCAGATGGCCAACACAATATTAAACTCTTTAACACACAGCAAGCCAGAACACTGGCTTCTCTTCCAAAACTAATACACATCATTTATTTCAGGGACTCCACACTGCAGATAGCATCCCAAAGAGTAATATATCAAGCGTGCAAAGCAAAGAGAAACGTCATCTGGCCTCTTTTTTAGTGATATTGTTGGCAACATCATGCAGCTTAGGCTTTTCTTTCATGCTCATTTAGCAAGAGAACTACATAGTGCATAGCCTGGACAGTTAGTCGGAATGACAGGTGTGTATATCTGTATATGACCATATGCCAAGTTCTTGCTCATCAAAAATATTTCCATTTGTTACTAAGTATTGCATTGCAATGTTTTCTGGTGCTGTTGTATATAACTGTTGATAAAACAAATCACAGCAAAAGCTAATGAAGAGAACACAGCATACCTGAATGAACACAGAGGCATTCTTGAGAGGATCCCAGAGGAACTCAATGGTGTTGAGCTGCAGAGGGTGTGCACGAGGCTCAATGATGCCCACAGAGAGAGGGATGTCTACACAAGAACATCAAAATCAGAATCATTTTAATTTGTCATTGTAAAAACATTGTAAAACATTGTCACAACGAACTTTAAGTGCTACTCCTTCTGGTTCCTAGAAGTTTACATTTATACTCACACGCCATACCCTTTCACAAAACCATACCCACACATAATGGGACAGGTGCTACACCGACAGACAACGTACCACAACAAATCCTTTAAGAGACCGGCAGCATTTCAGCAGTCCGTGGCAAGGTTATTCAGGAGTCATTTGGCACGTGAATGTGTTACGTCTTATAAGTGCATGATGCAGATTGATTAAACAGTGTGGTTCTCACATCCATATGACCCCCAATTCAGAGTAGATTAGGAGGAAAACAATTATTTGCAACACAAAATGTTTTCTTCCTTCATTTTCAGAATCTTTAATTTCAATTCAATCAAACATTTAAATATCACATTCTCAACCCTATGGCTGGAGTATCTCTTTCAAAATGAATAAATATTACTGATGATTTCCTTCAGGGACTCCACGCTGTATCTCATGTCCTGGAGGATGGATTAAGTGTGCAAAGCAAAGAGAAACAGACTGACTGGACACATTATTTATAGCAGCATTATTAGTTATGATCTAAAACTAGCAGGTTAAGCATCTAAAACACACGTCTTGCAAACCTTTCAAACACCATCAACATCTCAGCTGACAACACATAATGTTCTTGCTTAATTATTCACAACACAAAAAGTAATCTTCAGAATCTTTAAATGCAATTCACTCATCACATTCTACAATTTCAATTAGTTAGTTAGTCTCAGCTCTAAGGCTCGTAGCTTACCAATGTCAAGGATTCTGTCTCCCGGCCGGTTCCACCTCCACCCTTCCAGGTGTTGGTGTTCCGTGTACTGCAAACGCCGATCGTGGAACACCACGCGCACCACACTCTGGAAGCCAGCGGGCATAGGGACAGAGCATTAGCCAATGGCGACAGTGGACAGACATGGGGCACCCCGCAGTTTGCTGTCTGTGGCCGAGACCACACAAGCAAACTCCGGCATGCCACACTCCAGTGGGGTCCTCTGTAGGACAGAGGCCTCAGCACAAACACTTACACGCACAGCAGCAAATATCACAACTCTTACACAGCCTTTTTAAATGCTTTATCTAAAGATACACTTATAATATAACTTTTTAGGACATGGTAATTACATAGTCTTATGTATATTGGCTATATATATATTTATATAATGTCATGTGATGAAATTTAACTTGCAAAAGGCGATCTAATTGCCATAAAACCCATTCCACTTGGCTGCCCTGACAGCAGGACTTCAGGGCAGTCTTGGCCTGTTTGAGGAGATGGCACCCAGTCGATTCTTGTGTCGTTAGGCTGTCTGACTGAACATCAGGGGACCATTCTAGCCTTACAGCCTGACGGCAAAGAATTCTTGAGGGCAAATAAACTGAGCCGCAGACTCATTCAAATGACTCATTATTTCCAAAGCAGCATTGAGATGGCTTTAGTATTTCTGAGCACCTGTTTGCAGAGACTTTCACTAAATAAATAATGAGTCCTTTGACTGAACCGCACCCTCACGAGCGAGATGCCAAAAGATTTAACGTCTAACAACATAGAATGACAAGTACAAAACTGGACCTGTTTGCATGACAAAATAAATAAATAAATAAATAAATAAATAAATAAATAAAAAAACAACTCTGTCTCATCTTTTCTCAGTATGCAGGGATTATTCATAAAAGAATGGCATCTTGAGTCATTTCTTACTCCTGTTGAAATATCAAATTGTTTAATGTTTCCTAACATAAAGTGACCTACATTTTCTTCTTTTTTTCTTTTGTTAAACAAAGTCAAAACCTAGCGTGTATTTGCTGCTACCCCCATATTCGTAAAGCTGAAAAAGGCAGCTGGAGTTAAAGAAGCGAAGATGACATAAGTTTATGAATAAGACCCAGCAGTACGTCCGCAAGCTGAACTGTTGGCAAGTTGAAAGGGTGCACAAGGAGAGCATATGAGGTGGACAGTGGGGAGGTGTGTGCGATATCAGTGGGTGTAAGCTGAACGTGTTGGTGGGTGTTCAAGATGAAGAAACGTGGGGTGATAGTACCAAAGTCGTCAAGGACAGCACCCCCCCCACCCCCCCAGGAAGTGCAAAGAGGGTTGAACAGTCACCTGTGTGTTGACAAACTAGGAAATGCATACACAAACAAACAAACAAAATAAGGTCACATCAAGGTCAAAGAGACATACACACAATACCTTTAACCTACCTTTACACATTTGCTGCTTAAATCTGTATACTCCACTAGTTTTCTGTTAAGCATACGGATTTCGTAGGACTGACCTACAGTGCATTAAAACAAACCTCATTAAAATTGAAAAATGTGACATCAATCAGTCAGAAATAGATGGGCATGTGTAGATTCAAGAGACGATTTTACCTAACCCATTTAAGAAGCCCTTACCCTGAAGGGCCTGCAAATACCAAATACAAATCAATGATTTTTTTCCTTTTAATAAAATTTGTCAGTAGTTGTTCAAATATGTGTGATTTGCATGTCATACATTCAAATGTACATAAATAATATGTATGTATATGCTTATTAAAATTGAGGCTCTTATAAAAATAAGTCAGTGCCCATGTAAGAGTGCCCCTGTAGAAGAAGAAACTGAAGTTATTGTGGCATGAATAATGAAGCTTTTCCAATCACATTCTCTCCCCCAATCTGTGTGGTAGTACAGTAAGCTGAACAATGCTGAACACTGGCTGGGGGCCATTCATGCAAGTCTGCTGTGGACTCAAGTCAGAACTTTGTATAAAATGTCTAATAAGAAGAAGTAGTCCAGAGATCTTAATCCTGTCCTTAAAAAAGCACAGTTCTTTGTCCAGTGCTGTTATGTTAAGAGTGAAGGGTTCTGCACTGGACTACAAGTCAAGATGAACAAGAAGGAACAAGGGAGGAGGGGAAGTTATATTCAGTGTATGCTAAAGATCAGATCGGCACCTAGGATAGCCTACTTATCTGTGTGAGTGTGTTTTTCTAAGGGGGCTCTAAAATGTGATACGAATTGGAAGGGTTTTATAAGTAGAAAAGCTGAATAAGGAATGTGTGCATTGCATAAGACCTGCCACTGACAGATGAGTTGTGACCAAATGCTGAATGTGAAAGGGAAGGCAATCAAGACATCATCAAGCGCTTTTGTTCACTGAGGGGATTACATGTTTTTACAGCTTGCAGATCAACAGACAAGTCACTTGACCCCAGTGTCAAGAAGTCCTAACAATTATGCCACTGGGGTGAAGTGTCTCAATCGAGTTTGGGACAACAGGTAGGCTGATTTTTCTTTCTTTTTTTTTGCTACGCCTGTATAGTCCTGTGTTATCTTTTGCAAGCTGGGAATAGGCTACAATTCACCAAGAAGGCCCAAGCTGTAATTATTCAAACACTTTTAATTTACAAGCCTAGACTACCTGTAGATATAGGCCAATAAGACTGAAAACATGTAACAAGTAGGCTATGATATTTACCTTGGTTGAGATAGGTGAGAGTTTCTTCTTGGTGCTTTACCGCTGGAGAAGTTGCCGCACAGAGAACATACTGAAAAGGTGACATGTTAGTGGCATCATTCTCCGTTGCCTGCCGCACTTCTTCGTTTTTCAGGAAAGGCGCAAGAGCATCTCTGAGGAGTGATGACAGGTTAGGTTATGACTGTTAACTCTCACGACTTGGTAGGCCTGTTTGACCTTTTTAAACCCCGAGTCTTGTTCATGGCAATAGTTAGGCTATTCATAATATGCGTAGTCAAGAAAAACGTGTCAAATAAACCATACAAGGGAAATAATTCAAATGGCACGGCTCATTTAGATAATTTAGGTAGGGTAAAACAAAGGATAATAGTTCAAATTGACTCACACATATGAGCAAGCAGCCCAAATACATTTGATATAAACCAGGTTATTTACTTGTTACCTGGCTTACGCTACGGATGAGGCTAAACTATTTGGTCCACTAAATTTGTCCATTTTGGCACTGAACTTACCTAATATAATTCGCTTGAGAGTGGTAAGTCTCGGGCTGAGAATGCCAAAATAGCATTTTCTCCAATTCGGCGCTGGTATCCAGGGCGGGAGAATAAAGGGAGGTGTTTGCGCCTCGAAACGGCTCCAGGTGAAGATACGGTGTGACAGTGGGTGTTCAGTCTCGTGCGCTTTTTATGTGTGGTATGACGCGCCACCCCATTAGCATACCTTAGCTGACCTTTGAGTCAGCCCACCTGGATTAACAATACCCGTATTTCCAGGCAGCCTATGGACCAAACGTGACATTTGAATACTCTGTATTCAAATCTGAACGTTGCGCTCCTGAACGCGGAGCGAAAGTCTTGATTAGTGTGCAGGTGTTTTGAGAGGGCATCATTATTCGATTTTAAACTAGGAAGAAGTTTCAATTTCGAAACACAGTTGCTCCAAACTACATTGCCTTAACTAGCCTTCACGAGTAGCAGAAACTACTGATGTTTCTTGGTCATTAATGAACAATTTCGAGAGCGTGCGGGAGAGGCGGGGGCTCAGGCCGAGAGCGTCCGTGCAACCACCGCTCATGCCACAGCGCAGGGAAACCTTGACACATGTTATGTGTCAGGGCGAACTCAAGTTTCCGCTAGTTAATATTAACCCTCAGAGCTTAGCATAACTAATCTTCCTGATACGTCGACGATGAGTCTGTGTGTAAAGACGAAATCGAAATTCTGAAGTGTGTGCATGGTGATAACGCACTCAATGCCCATCAGTAGGCTACTACAAGTGCTGTGAATAACAAAAAAAGCCTCAGATAAACTTTGATCCTTGTTTATTTCTAGAGCAAACAAATGTATATTGTTGCAAATCTATCACAGGTGGATTTCAACCATTCCCCCAAATCTGTACAGTGGATGTGATAAACAGAAAAAAAAAGAAAATAACGTTATTTTTTTTTAAATACAGATATGAATGACAAAACAAATTCCACTCACACAAACACAAAAATGTATAGGTCTACATGCAAAGTGAACATACTGCTAAGGGGGAAAACATTTCTGCAAACAAAGGCAAACCTAAACCTCATAAAGCTGCAGAATGTAAAAATCAAAGAGCCACCACTGCATAAGGGGCTGTTGGCTTTCCCTTACTTCAGAGAGAACAGGTTGGATATCAAATATAAAAATGGACCTATGGAACAAACTGAAATATTTCTGACTGCCACATTCTGCTGTTACCTTCACATCACAAACCAAAAAGGAAGATACAAATGAACAAACCACACAAACAAAGGGAACAGTATGTATTATGTACTATGCCAGGTTCTACCAAAAAGGCACACGCACACACCAAGTGCCCTCTTATAGCCACATGCTGCTGTTCACAGCACTAACATGACCGAGAGGGCACTTTGCAGTAGGGCATCATGGGATATCAGATGGGTTCCGTCCAGAGTTGGTCCAGGCAGAAATGGATGCTTGTTTTGGTCATCTTACTGGGCCTCTATTAGCGTAACACTACAATAAAATCACTCCACCTCTTTCCCCAAAACAATAATGAATAATAACAATAATAATAATAATAATAAGTCATAACAATAATACTGTATGTACAGGCTGGCCAGGCTGGTCATAGCTGAGGAGACGAGAAAGCTCCAGCAGCCTGGGCAAGGCCAATGGCGGCAGCACGCCAGAGTCACTTGGGCCCAAAACATGCGGGCTATCTGCTAACGTGCAAAAGGACTGAGACATCCAACTTGTGTTGTTGTTATTTGTTTTTCTTTTAAAAGTTCATGACGATTTGATGTTGGCGTCCTTGGTTCTGTTTCAGTGGGTTTGATGTTGTTGTTGTTGTTGCATCATCGCTCTCAAAGGAGGGGGTCAGCAGTGAGTTATGTACAAAACACGAGGGGGGCTGTGTATCAGAGGAGCATTGGTTGTCTGTGTGTGGAGGGGGGCTTTTTTTGGCAAAGTGGAGTTGGATGTCAAGAGCAACAAAGGGTTACAGTGTCTTCAATGGTCCTTCTCACTTGGAGCCGAGGCAACTGGATTTCACATTTGAGAGAGAGAGAGGGAGAGAGAGAGAGAAAGAGAGAGGGAGGGAGAGAAAGAGAGAGGGAGGGAGAGAGAGAGAGATGGTAGGAGGGGGAGAGATGAGCAGCGCTAGGGGGAGAGAAATCAAACAGCACTACGACAGAAATGATTGTTGAAGGCCCCTCTACCTGACACCAGCTTTTCACCTGTGCCACCCGACCTGCGACATTCAATTTATTTACAGGTGTGTGTGTGTGGGGTGGGGTGGGGGTGGGTGGGGTTGTGTCCATGACTCAGAGAAAGCAGTTAAAAGGCCAAGAGTCACTTTGAGGGCTCCGTCTTACTATGATTCCGTCTCCTCACTGCTCATGTCCATGTTGTTATTTATTATTGTTGTTGTTGTTGTTGTTGTTGTTGTTGCTTCTCCATCCTATTGTGACAGGCCTGAGCATTTGCCCGATTGCTGATTGCAGTGTAGTGTGTGGATGAGCTGGACTTGAGCTGGCACTTTTAAGAATGGGCTGGAATCATCTTCAGTTACAGAAAATGCTTTTTTCCACATCACAGATTGTCTTTTCAATTTATTTAGTCAAATTGTCCTTTAGGGAAGGCCAAGAAGACTCCGCTTTTATTTTTTCACAGGTTTTTGCAAAAACAAAAAAAAAGTCTACATTCTCCAGTAGTTCTGTCCTTGCTTGCTCTATTGTGGCAACAGTCACACATAGGCCTTCCAATCAATTAATCATTCATTCATACATAAAATGATGAAAGTCAATCTGATTAATTTACAATCAGGATCTAATAAGTCCTAAAACCCCAAACTAATATCTGCCAGCTAGCCTTCATAATGAGCGACAATAAAATGGAAAATAATATTTATAAGAATCGTTTTTTTTTTAAACAAGATTTTTGCAACATAAATCGTGGGCTCAAATAACCTAAGGTTGCTTAAATTAATATTACCTTCTTAAATAAATGTAACAATTCTAAACACAAATATTACTACTTTGAACAATTTTTGGTAGTCTTGGTACTCAAAAGTTTTCTTTGAGCTTGTCCCATTGCCTTATCTGATCAAAATACTAGAAATCACTGGCCCAGCCAAATGATCACCTACTTTCCACAAATCCCACTTAATGTTTTAAAGTTTCTCTTGGAAAAAATGGAGAACTTAAATGGAGAACACCTCCTACTTAAAACTAGGGTTGTCTTGTGAGAAACAGCACTTAAGTGAACTCCCTCCCGCCCCCGGTTTACTGGTCCGAAACCTAACTAGACCACATCCACAGCCTGTGACAGAGTGAAGGACGCTTTCAAAGGCTTTCTTTCTGCCTTGTTAAGATCAAACGACCAGGTTTCCCCTCGACCAATCATTTTACAGTAACACTATTTCCCCTCTCGACCAATCATTTTACAGTAGCACTATGCCCTGCTGGGACAGGGAAACGGACAAAGCTCAACTTCACCTGTTGACAATAAATTCCAACTGGTGGAAGAGCTTCTACCCAAACATCAGAATCTCCCTATACATTCAGAATATACCCTCCACACAAATGAATGAGGGATGCTGAACAACAGAGAGAGAGAGAGAGAGAGAGAGAGAGAGAGAGAGAGAGAGAGAGAGAGAGAGAGAGAGAGAGAGAGAGAGAGCACGATGGAGCTCATGGTATAACAGGGAGGTCTCTCTGAGCGGATTGGTGGAGGATGCCAAATGTGTAACAGCAAAAATGAATGGAGCAGAGAGAAGATAAGAAGAGAAGAAAAGAGAGGAGAGAAGAGAAGAGAAGAGGAAAAGAGAAGAGGATAGAGGAAAGGAGAGAGGAGGAGAGGAAAAGAGAAGAGAAGAAAAGAAGAGAGGAGCGGAAAAGAGAAGGATAGAGGAAAGGAGAGAGGAGAAGAGAAGAGAAGAGGAGACTCTGGGGAAAGGCAGAGGGGGGCACTATTACCACCCCCACCCCACACAAAAAAACTGAAAATAAAACGCGTGTGGTTGGATGAGAAGGCAGCAGGGTGCAGCGGGTGGGCTGGCTGGCCGGCGGGAGAGTCCGTGCTAGCGTTGTGCCCGTGTGGCAGCCCTGTCCTGTGGTGGCTAGCTGTGCGACGACACATCCGACGAGCTGCTGCTGTTGCTGTTGGTGGTCTGGGCCCTCTTGATGTACAAATTCAGCAGCTTCATCTGTGAGAGAACACACACACACACACACACACAGCAAAGCACAAAGATTAGGATGAGGTCACATCAACAGATGCCAGAGTCACTTTTGTTTTTACAGGGCAGCTGATTGCCTCTGAGAATTAGCAGTGAGTGGAGGACGCTTCATGCTTAATTAAATCAGGCACGCACACACAACCCATTGTCTCCAAGATACTCAAGGTGTGTGTGTGTGTGTGTATGTGTGTGTGTGTGTGTGTGTGTGTGTGTGGCACTCAAGAGCTCAGAGCTCACAATACTGTTTGCTTTTGGGTCTGTCAGATGCAAATCAGGGTTGTGGAGCTGTCCTGCAGTTGGGAGTCAGTGTGTGTGTGTGTGTGTGTGTGTGTGTGTGTGTGCGCGTGTGTGTGTGTCTGTGCGTGTGTGTGCGTGTGTGTGAGAGAGTAAGTGAGACAGAGACAGAGAGAGAGAGAGAGAGAGAGAGAGAGAGAGAGAGAGAGAGAGAGAGAGAGAGAGACAGTGGGTGGGTGAATAACCTTGACTACCAGCTGTCATATGACTGTGAATGCAGGACTTTGGAAACCCTGGCTCCTGTTCAAGGCTTTGCCTAGAAACTGAAATGGTGACTATGACCTGAACCACTACAGAGGTGCTTGAACTCTTCAATAATAAAGAGTGCATACATACACATGTGTACATTCATACAAACATACAATAGGATACACACACAAACATACATACAAACTTGTATACATAAAAACATACAAATGATATATGTGCTTTGCTAACAATGCAAACCTACAACACAAATCGTACCTATAGCACAACAATGCAAACCTACAGCTCAACAACCAGGAAAGCGTAAAGCATGGCATCGATGCAAACCTACAGAATGCCAAGGCACACCTACATCTTAACAATGTTAACCTACAGTGGGCGTTGCTTTCAAATGGTCACTTCAGTCGCGCATTACGCGGCGTGAAGCTGCGTGAAGCTTTAGTACCACTTTCAGCCACTGTGCGTCGCTCTGCCACTGTACATCGCTCTGTCAGCCTGCCTGCCGTCCCTTCTGAAAAAGCAGGACGCTACCATTAAACATAATTGTTGCCGAGAGGAATCCCAACCTACGAATTCAATAACAAAATAAATCATGCATAATTAAACATTACCTCGATTTAGGCTACTTGGGTATGGCTTAAGGCTTGACTACACGGTGGTAACGATAATCGAAATCTGCTTTTGATAGCCTACCAGTGCTGCTCCACAAAACGAAAAAATATCTTAATTTGCTGTCTACATTATTGTCAGTGTTGGGAGTAACGTAACTACGCAAATCAAAACAGTGTCTTGTGTGATAATTGAGCCAGTAGAGAAATAACTGTTCAGAATTAATCTGTAGCCTTGGGTAGGCTTCTGCAGAAAACAATGTTGTTGGTGATTTAATACTATCTGGCGACGTTATTAACAGGCTACGCAATAGAGGCTTAGACAACTATGACCCACGTTTTGGTTTCGTAAATTAATTTGCCCTACTTCTTGACTGCAATGTAGTCAATTGACTGCTTGACATGTCATTTTTATTTTTCTGTACAATAAACAAATACATCTGCTTTATGCCGCAGAATGACATTCATATTTGGCTGACTTCTGCAGACACACAAAAAAACACTGCCACTTCCCTCCCCATATTCCACTGATCACACATCAGACATCAGGGGTGCGTTTCCCAAAAGCTAAGCTAACTACGCTTAACCCAGATACGAACTCTTGTACAGGGGACTGATAACTGCTGCGTAACGGCGGCTGTCATCAGTCGGCCTTAACGCACTGCGCCATAGAATTGAGGGCGTGGGTGAATAGGGGATAAATAACAATAGAGTACACAACTGTTTCACGAGCACATTTAAATGACACGTGTTAAACATTAATTCAAAGCAGTGGTTAATTTACAAGGTCAGTCTATATGAACCAATGAATTAACTTGATGACCCTGTGAAAAACAGATTTCACGGATTAAACTAAGGTAGTCTATCATTAAGTCTCTGTTACTGTATGTGCAGGTGTGCCAGTCACGTGCTACTAAACATCATTAACCACCTTAGTCCAGACTACTAAAGTTTGGAAACTATCATGGTCCAAACTTACAAGTACTATGTAAGTACGACAGTTTTGGGAAACAGTCGTAACTTACATGTTGGTTAGTTGAACGATGCTTCGTACCACGTTAGTAAAAAGCTAACCTCCGTGGTTGTACGGGAAACTCCCCCCTGTTTATTTTATTTTATGAAGCCTATAGGCTACAGTAGATCACCTGCCACATTCTCACTTGTAATACAAAGATGCAATAGCCATTGGTCAAGTATTGAGTATAAACCAATTAAGATAGTAGCCTATACAAAAAGTACTTCATACTATCATAAAAATTCGTTAAAACGAATAGCAATTTGACAAAACACTGGATTAAATGTCGGAGGCACAGGAGAAAACTTGTACATCCATTGGCCCGTGGGGAGATCACATGCCAGTTGCCTCTCCCTTCAGTGCTATGACTCTGTTGGTGACTTTGTCCAGGCCTCAGGCCCCTCCTCCTCCTGGACAATAGGCCAGAGGTGGAGAGGTGGAAAGGTGAGTTGTTGGGGGCAGGGCCGGATTAACAATTCATAGAAACACACACACACACACACAGACACACACAGACACACACACACACAATGACACAGAGCATTTCCAATTCAAAAGGGAAAGCACTGCTCATTGCAAAATGCAGAATGCAGAACCTTTAAAGGTAAACAGGCCTATAACTTGACTAAAACCGGCTTATAACTTGACTAAAACTGCAAAACTAGAGGTACAACTGTTATCTGAGCAGTCTGTATGTCCTCATTTTGCGAATGCGAGGACGATATGAGCCTGTTGCATTTTGTTAGATGTCCGAGTCATGCATAATGTTTGAAAACCACTGGCTCATAATCACAATAATTTAACACACGACAGTTGGATACTTCATCATGTTCCCATGCCTACATTTTGGTGAGTAGCATAGAGATTGTTAAAACAATAAAGTATGGCTCTCCGTTTGGGACATCGAAAACTTTTTAATAGGGTAGACTACCGTCGGAGATGCTGACTTGCAAAGGCCTCGGGATAACACGTTATCTCCACTATCATCAGTCAATGCCCCCTTGATCAAAGTGGTAAATAAAAAAAAGAAAAAGTTTGAGAACCACTGGCTTAACAAGTTACCTGCAGTCCAGAACACACAGAATATTGCAACAGAAAGTTGCCTTTATAATCAACTACTATTTGTTCCAACAGCATTCAAATAAAGCCTTTATAAAAGTGAAAAAAAATATTCCATAAGAAGTAAAATAAAATACTGTTACTGTAGTAACTGTACCACATTATCCCAAGCTTCAAAGAGCTCCCCACGTCTGTGACAGGCAGACGTGACACCGCTAAATTCTCAGCTTGTTTATTCCCCACACTGAACGCGTAAGACCGCTAGGCCCATCACTGTGGGGTGCGGTAGCCTACTCTCTGAGATTTAATTCAAGCAATATAACCATACAAATGTTTCAAAATGAGTAATTTCGGCTTTGTCTGAACTGGCCATTGTAGGCTACGTAAAAAATAAACAAGTAGACCTATCCCCTATCCATTGATATCGGCAAATGTTTGTTTTCCAAAGTAAGAATTTCAACATGCACCTTCGACAATGAATAGCTCATTACACTTATGTTATTGTTAAACATAGGCCTAACTGGTATCATTACAAACATTATTCTGTGTCCTAAAAACTGGCATTTTATGGCATTGTGTCATGTAAGGTCGTTGCAAAATCTAGAGAAATGTGTGAGGTGGTCAGCGGGGGACAATTGAGACACACATTGGATTGTGTTATTACTTGAACATTCCACACTATCCACAGCTGTGGTATCGGGGGCAGGAGATTTACTGTTAGCGCAGGCTTTATATAAAAATCTTCAACAGAATGCCTGCCTCGAATGCAGGCTTGCCCAAAATAAAGGCCTGTGGTTTGCGCAGCCTACAGTAAGTAGGTTAAATAACAGACCCGCCACAATGTGCGGTATGATGATTTTTTACGAGCAAGATGTTTTTGGTGCCCTACGCGCACTGCATGTTCTTAAATAACAATGATCATCAGTAGCCTAATATTCGACCATTATTTTGTGTAAATGGGCTATGCATTGGGTTAGACACCAGGGGCCATATTCACAAAGCCTTTTATCTTACCACTAGGAGTAGGCTACTCCTAAATAGCAATAACATATTTTAGCTAGGAGTTTCTCTTATTAAGTTATTCACAAAGCCTTTCAGACCTACTCTTAGTAAGGAAAAATGACAACTCCTGAACAGATTCTGGAGCGGAGCGCAAGAGTGAGTGAGTCTTCGTTGCTATGGATGACGTTATTACTCATGCACGAGCTTGACTGAAGTGACCACCTTGATTGGCTAATGATTGTAACGCGGGAATGATTCCAAACACCTCCCTTAATGAGCGGCAGGTGACAGGTCTGAGAATGCGTGCGCTACACAAGGACGGAAGATGATGAATAACTGAATAAAAAGGCCTAGCCTAAATGAATCAAGAGTAAGGCAAAACAAATAGCCTAGTAGCCTAATGAAACATACGGATTGATGTATCTTTGTAACATTATTAAATTAATCTGTTACTATGCCTATGCCTGCGTTTGCAAAAGAGAACATTTTAATTTGATTCACAATAATGTTACATTTAATTTACATATTGACAATGAGTAGCATGAGTTTTGGTTGTTGTTAGTGGCGTTATTGCATGTTAGTTATGCCTGCACTGCAAAATTGCTTCCTCACGATTGGAAGCTCCTGTAGCCGCATAGGATTTCAAAACATGGCGAAATGCCACAAAACCGGTTTGTGAGTCCTCTCGACTTCTTTTAAGCTGTCACAGAAGTGGGAAGGTGTGATTTGTTGCCAACGTGAATCGGGCGGTCAGTTAATAGGCCTATATCGTGAAGATTTTTCTTGCCATCTAAGGCACGAGCGCATCTGTGAGGCCAAGCCTCACCAAGTAGCCCGTTTGTTTACAACTAACATTACATTTAATTAAACTGCTTATAGGCTATGCCGAAATAGTTTTCAACATTTTGAATATTAGTGTCGGGTGAATTAGGAAATGTTCTCAAAGTAGCCTTATGGCTGAAAGACGTAGGCTACCTGCAAGCTGGCCTATGATTTCATTGCTGAGTTTGCGGCAAAAAAGCAAGAAGATGTTTTTTTTTCTGAGTCAGGATATGGCGAGTCAATGTCATTTATTTGTCCAATGGTAGCCTACAGACCAGTGTCCATAGTGCACAATGTATCAATAGTTTGAATGTCATGTGTGTTTCAACTCATTGACAAATAGCGTTCAGCATGATTCATGCCTAATTAATTCCCCCTGTTAAAAGTGTTCGCCTTTGTAGTTTGGTTTCGTGATAGCCTATGATAAACGGCTTATGGCCAAATATGTGACTCAGCTAATGTTATAGGCTATACAATTTCCCCTCTTAAAGACAAGATGGTGTAGCCTTTAGCCTAGGCCTACTATTAAAATGCACCGTCAACAGGCTATCGCATGATTTCATGCAAGAAAAGGGTGAAAAGGGCCTCGCACCTGTCAAGTTCGCACAGGGCCTCTCACCCCCTTGCGACGGCCCTGCAGCTCCTCCTAAGACGGGGAAAAAAGTTAAAATACAGTATGTGATAACCTGGAAAAAGTTGACAGGTAGGCTACGTTTCGGTCCCTGTGATTATTTATTAAATTGTGCAAACGACAGCCTTTTCAAGGCATTTTAAGAAAGGAGTGGTAGCATGCAAGCTCCCAAATTGACCCAGTAGCCTACAGAAGGCATCAATAAATTGAAGGGGAGGGTCATGCGTTTTTTCATAATCACTTTGGAGGGTCATAGAAAATGTTCTTGCTGTCGAGGGAGGGTCACGTCTTTTTTGACTAATGCTCCCAAAACTCCTCCGGTAGTCCCTTAAATAAATAACGAACAGTTCCTAATGAAGTAAACTTGTGACCATCAAAAATCGTTTATCGCCTGTAACTCTGTGATAACAGGACGCATTTGGCTGAGCAACGGAGGTCAATATGCTCTATATTTTGTCCAAATGATGTCTGTCTATCATCGTTGCACTCGGAGAAAACCAGAATGTTTAATTTGTCCTGCGTTTCTTCTACGGCTGCAAACGGGATTCACTCGCTGTTAACCAAATATTTCTTTATTAGGGCAGGGCAGGCATATTTCTGGCTATTAAATTATTTCTAAACCAGTCTGCTAAAGTCTGTAGTGAAGTCTGTGTATGGTTTTCCAGGCTCCATTTCTTTTTACGAGACACCCTGCTCACTTGAGACATCTGCCGGTTGTTTGGGTTGTTGCAGCGTCGTTGCAGCGTCACTGGAAAAATACAAATTAAAGTTGCGTGATAGCGCGTGATCCCGCGCGCGGACCGCGAGGGAAGCTGGCCAAATCGAAGCACTGTCCACTGTAGGCTACATTCCAAAACAACTTATTAAATATTATACCATACTTTAAATATTAAGAAAATATCTGTATTTACTAATGTACATTATTTGCCGTATATTATTCCTATCTTTTATACTGCTTATTAAAGATCACGTGTATCCTCGTCAGTTGTTTCCAAACAAAAACAGGTCATGTGCTTCTACAATGAGCCACTGGGTTCACAAAGGCCTTAGTAAGCATACGTGTCTTTGTGCTGCTGTGATTGGCTGGCTGCTCACTCACTCCCCCAGCTCCTCCCCACTCTCTCCCTCCTTCGCTTCGGCTCTACGGCTCTGTGACTGCGATTTCTCAACAGAGTCAAGGTCTCCAAGCAGCAGGCTCAAGCCAGTTGGCACACTGACTATCATAACTACCCCCCCCTCAAATTCACAAGGTAGATGCTCTCTGTGTGTGTGTGTGTGTGTGTGTGTGTGTGTATGCGAGTGTATGAGTGTGTGTGCGTATGTTTGTGTGTGTGTGATGAGTTTGAGACGATAAGGGAGGGGCTAGAGGCAGAGAGAGAAAGAAATTAGTAAGAGTGTGTGTGTGTGTGTCTGTGTGAAAGAGAGCTGGCTAGACAGAGAGAGAGAGAGAGAGAGAGAGGCACAGAGGGAGAGAGGGTGAGTGTGTGTGTATGTGTGTGTGTAAAAGAGAGCTAGGGGAGGGGGGTGTTTGTGAGTGAGTGAGTGAGATTGATGGCAATATGCACAAGGGGTCAAGAAACACACACTGGCTCAGATCCAGGCCTCTAGTGCCTTATGCAAGCGGTGAGCGTCCAGAGTGTCCAGTGGAAGTGGGACAGGTGAAGCCAAGGTGGCACTGATCCAGCATCTCTGCAGACCAGTCACGACCAGCGCAGCGGAGGAGCCACCCATAAAACACACACACACACACACACACACGTAGCTGCAGCAGCGGCGTCGATCGATCGATTCACAGAAACAAACACACGATTACGAGACGCATCACTTCAATATCTGACAAAGGGACCCTGAACAAACTGATCAACATCTTAGACAATGAGTCTCACCCACTCCACAGCACTATTGTTAAGCAGAAGAGCCTGATCAGCTGGAGACTTCGCTCACTGCCTCGCACAACAGACAGACTGAGGAAGTCATTTGTCCCCAGGGCCATTGAACTGTTCAATGCTTCACTTAAGGGAAGAGGAGAGACAGACTTCACTGCATAGTCTGTCTGCCTCTTCACCCCCTCCATGTTTGGATACCGCCACTTTTTACCACTGTCTTTCTGCCTCACTGTTTGCGTGCTATATTAGCACATATGCATAACCCCTCCCTCCATGCCACAGCCGAACTGTGGCCACACTTACACCTTTTCTTAATATAGTTATATATAGATATATAGACTTTAAGTCCAACAGTGCAACAGTGCAAGAATACTCATTTGCACTATCACCATGACACTCATTCACACAGAGCACCTTACCTTACCTTACTATGCACAGAGAATCACAGGCTCAGTCCCTGCCTCAGTCATTGCAAGCGCCTCTTGATTGATTAATCACCCACTATGTGGATACTGTTTTTAGAATTGATTTAGGTTAAGTGTTAGTTAGTATAATTTGTATTTTAGTGTATTTAGTATATTCTTTATCTTCTATTGTCCTTATTGCTTAGTTGTGTTTTTTATATTATATACTTTTAATTACTTTTTCTGCTGTTAGTGAATGTGTGTGTATTGTCTGTATGCTACCTTGAATTTCCCCTGGGGATCAATAAAATATCTATCTATCTATCTATCTATCTATCTATCTATCTATCTATCTATCATTTGTGATGTGGGGGAAAGGTCACAGAGGCTGAGGAGTCTTCAAGTGTGCGTGTATGTGTATGTGTATCTGTGTCTGTGTGTGTATCTGTGTGTCTGTGTGTGTGTGTGTGTGTGTGTGTGTGTCTGTGTGTGTGCCTACCTTGCTCCCTGTGAGCTGGGCCAGGTGAGGCTTGAGATCTTCTCCGATGACAGAGTAGATGGCCACCAAGCAGAACACACTGGCTTTGCGGACGCTACTCTCTGTGTTGTCGTAGCCCTGGAGACACACACACACACACACACACACACACACACACACGCAAAGGATACATAAAAAGGGGGAACATCTCCAAAACATTGAGATGCATTATAGGGATGCATCTTGCATACATGCACACACACTCAAGCGCATGCACAACTCTGTGCAAGTGAAAATGATACATGAAACATACAAAAGACACATAAAATAATGCTCATGAAATGTATAGAAAATGCATCTTTTTAGAAACACATCCACTCACACGCAGCTGCATACAACTATCTGTGAAAACATTCAAATTTACATATATACATACATACGCATCAAGCAAACTTATACAGACAAGCAAATTAGATGGAAAAAATGGACACAACACACACACACACGCACGCACACACACACCCCTTCGACCACTCCCCCGGTAGGGAGCTCAGCTCTGTTAACTGTTTTAACTGTTTATGTCTCTGTGTCTGCATAGTTTGTGTTTGTGTGTGTGTGTGTGTACGTGTGTCTGTTGAGAGAGCAGGGGTCAGAGAACTCAAACATTTCCTGGTACAAATAAGGCAGAACGTCCCTTTCCCACTATCCTAATATGACTAAGACTGAAGTCCAGCTCACCTGGGCAGACCAGCCAGCCCGCCTCCCCGCTGCTGGCCTGGGGCCCAGGACACACCACACCTCTGACCCGCTCTTTAGGTTTTATTTTATTTTTTTATTTAAAAAATAAATAAATAAATAAATAATAATTTAAAAAAAACATTTCTTTTTCTTTTTTCGGTCTGCTTGTTGATTCACCTCCAGGTGTCAGCTTATGGGTGTATGGGTGGGTACTACAGACTTACCGGCCTTGATTATACAGTACACATATATACACACATGATCAGAAGTGACAGAGTATCTGAAGACTCCCATACAGTACTTGACACCAGGGTTGTGCACAATTCGAATTGAAATTCTGCTTTCTGTTTGCTACCTCAATTGAAATGCAAGTGAAATTCAAGAATTGAATTGGAATTTAAGAGCCAGTTTCAATTCAATTCTGGAATTTTGCACAAGCCTGCTTGACACAGACACAGACACACACACACACACACACACACACACCTGCAGCAGGCCTGGGATGATGTCGGGCAGCAGTGTGATGAGCGAATCCTTGGCGATGCGCTCGATGACTTTGGTCTGCATCTTGATGGCGGCCAGGTTGATGGGGTAGTCGGCCGTCTGCACGATGGGGCACAGCACCTTGATGCACTGCTCTGGGTGGATGGAGCTGGCCAGGGTGGAGGCGGACTCTTCTGCCGCCCGCACCACCTGCAGAGGGATGGAGATATAGAGGTCAGAGGTCAAAGGTCAGGGGTCAGTGTGTTCAGAGGAAAAACAAACTGTGTTTTAAGCAAGGTGTGTGTATGTGTATGTGTGTGTGTATGTGTGTGTGTGTGTGTGAGCGCACACATGTGTTGGTGTTGGGCAGATGGCCTCTTTGCAATGCTCCAGTGTCTCCTTTATTTGTAAATGAAAATTTAAATCAGGTCTATAGGCCAAGTACACTTGTGTATACAAGGAATTTGGTCTCTGCATTTATCCCATCCGTGAATTAGACAACACACAGAGCACACAGTGAACACACAGTGAGGTGAAGCACACACTAACCTGGAGCAGTGAACTGCCTTGCTACAGCGGCGCTTGGGGAGCAGTGAGGGGTTAGCTGCCTTGCTCAAGGGCACTTCACCCGTGGATGTGGGCATGGGAGAGTAGTGCTCAACCACTTCCCCCCGCCCACATTTTTCCTACTGGTCAGGGATCAATCCGGCAACCCTTCAGTTCCAAGCCCGAAGCCCTAACCAGTAGGCCAAAAGCAAGAGAGCCGAGCAGCTACGGTGTCTGTGGCGTGCCATCCAGCCGCGTGAGTCTGAGTCCCCATTCTGTCCTTACCCAGGCCTCAGTGACATAGGGGCCCAGGCCTCAGTGACATAGGGGCCCAGCCCTCAGTGACATAGGGCTCCAGTTACTCTAGTCTAGTCCCTCCTCTCCTAAACTAGCTGATCTTAATCCCTGTCCACACCCCACCCTCCCACATGTGTTCTCTAGGGAATCCCTTATCCAGAGAAACTATAGTGACACAGTCGGGGTAACTCCCTTTACATATGCGCACAGTCATGTGACTCTCCTTACATATGTGCACAGTTATGTGACTCTCCTTACATATGTGCACAGTCATGTGACTCTCCTTACATATGCGCACAATCATGTGACTCACGGCCGGGGTTAAGAAGGGAAACGCCTCTCTCGGTTCCGACTCTGCACCACGGCTCATTAGCACTCCTGATGAGACAGAGACCATCAGGGACACATCGGCTGATAATGATCACCACAGTCATCACCCGAGGGCTTTACAGCCATGTGACCTGTGCGTCTGTGTTGTGATGGGGCTTTAGGCTCATACTGCCATGTGACCTGTGCGTCTGTGTTGTGATGGGGCTTTAGGCTCATACTGCCATGTGACCTGTGCGTCTGTGTTGTGATGGGGCTTTAGGCTCATACTGCCATGTGACCTGTGCGTCTGTGTTGTGATGGGGCTTTAGGCTCATACTGCCATGTGACCTGTGCGTCTGTGTTGTGATGGGGCTTTAGGCTCATACTGCCATGTGACCTGTGCGTCTGGTAGTGTTATGATGGGGCTTTAGGCTCATACTGCCATGTGACCTGTGCGTCTGTGTTGTGATGGGGCTTTAGGCTCATACAGTCATGTGACCTGTGCGTCTGGTAGTGTTATGATGGGGCTTTAGGCTCATACTGCCATGTGACCTGTGCGTCTGTGTTGTGATGGGGCTTTAGGCTCATACAGTCATGTGACCTGTGCGTCTGTGTTCTGATGGGGGTTTGGGTTTTTGTGATTGTGTACAAAGACAAAGTATATATTAGCATATCAGTGACCGATGGATAAGTGTGTGAGAGTGAGTGAATGTGTGTGTGTGTGTGTGTGCGCGTGTGAGAGAGAGAGAGAGAGTGTGAGAGTGTGTGTTTGTGTGTGTGTGTGTGTATGTGTGTGTGTCTCACCTCCTTGTGAGAGTCTTTGTGGGCCTCGAGGGTCTTCATGATGGTAAGTTCTGCATAGTTCTTGAAGCGGGCTGGCTGGTTCCTCAGGATCTCCTTTAGAACCCGCAGAGCCAGAGCCCTGATAGTGTGCTGTGTTAGGAAAGTGGTGGAGAACCTATCAGCCTGCTGCACAGCATCGAGCGCCAGCTGCTCAAGGTAATACAATATTTACAGTCTGTGAGGTGGGTTTGGGATTTGGAGAACTTCTCAGCACAATCTCTTATCTGTCGGATTGATAGGTCTAGACGAGTGTGTGCGTGTGTGAGAGAATGTGCGTGTATGAGCAGATGTATGTGTGTGTGTGTGTGTGTGTGTGTGTGCGTGTGTGAGTGTATATGTGTGCGTGCACGCATGATTGGTTGTATGTTAAATTACATTACATTACATTTGGCTGACGCATTTTTAACCAAAGCGACTTACAACGTGGTAAACAGTTTAAAGCTTTTTAAAAACATTTTTTTTAAACAACAATTCTCCCAACAATTCTGGAACAATTTAAAACAATTTAAAAGGTAGAGTACAATAAGAGCAAGATAGTGCATCAGTGAGTGCTGTTTTTATACAGTCAGGTCAGGTGTCAGTTCTAGTCAGGTGATAAGTGCTTGATACCCCACCCCCCTTGGAGAAGTTCTTTATAGAGGTCAACATAGATAGCTAGCTGTGAATTCCTCTGCAATATTCTATGGAACTGCCATAGAATAAATGGTCCACACTTTATGAAATGGTGTTTTTCTGAAGAACCTCACAAATAAAACCTGCTTATTTTCAAGGTGGTCAATGCTGCTATTTTGCAATGCTGCATTCATGTGTGAGTTTACTAACAAACAAGCAGGACAAGGAGCTGGTCACGATAAACAACAAAAAATGTGATCTTCCCAATCAGTGCAAATCAAGAGAGGTGTCGTCTACGGCTTTACCGATCAATAAAGATCAGCTGAGGTAGTGTTTTGGGTTTGACCAATCAACACTGGCGTGGCTATCTTGTTTGGTTAGTCCGATCAACTCACTGGCTGGGATGAGGTTGGGAGTGGGTGAGAGATCGGCCCAAAGTTTCTAGTAGAAACAGCCCATCCTATTGGGTTAACACATGTGGGTTGTTCTGTGTCAGCGTGCGTGCATGCGTGCGTGCGTGCGTGCGTGCGTGCGTGTTGCTCACATCCTGGTCCCCCAGCGTCTCCAGCAGTAGCAGCAGGATGGTCTTGAAGTGCTCGTCCCAGACGGCAACGCTGTCCTCCCGGGTCATCTTTAGCAGCTCCACCAATGCCCCGCGGCGCTCATCCACACGCTCGTTGTGATTGGACAGCTCCTTCAGAAGCTCCGCCACCAACTCCGAGTGGTCCACTGAAAGAGAGAGAGGGAAAGAGAAAGAGAGAGAGAAACAGAGAGAGTGTGTGTGTGTGAGTGTGAGAGAGTGAGTGTGTGTTTGTGTGTGTGTGTGTGTGTGTGTGTGTGTGTGTGTGTGTGTGTGTGAGAGAAAGAATGTGTGTGAGTGTGTGTGTGTGAGAGAGTGTGTGTGAGTGTGTGTGTGTGAGAGAGAGTGTGTGTGAGTGTGTGTGTGAGAGAGAGAAAACAGGAAAAAGTGATGGAAGAGAGAAAGAGAGAAACGGAGGGATGAAGCAAAGAAAGAGAAACAATCAACTACAAACCAAACACCTTCATATGAAATATCTTTTAGTGTACGTCGACATTAAGCTGTATTCTTCAAAATGCCTTTTGAAGCCTTGAATGCACTTGAAGTGTAGAATGTGGAGTTCCCATTCTACTGTGTTTTAGTAAGATCGTAAATGTTTATTAGTTATTGTAAGATCGTCTTCACATGCAACAATCATATCTACTGTTGCCCTGACCATGCAGTGTATTCGTGCAAAAAGGAAACTTGGTGAAATAATACTGTAACTGTACATAATCATAACCACAACACACACACAATAAAAGTTAGCCCACAAAACATAAGGAAAGCGGCCCGTCAGTAATCTCTTGTCATGTCAAACTCCAGCCAAAAAGCATCGGAATCAATTAAAATCGTTATCAATGAGAATTAAATCGTTATCAATGACCGTTTGAGACGGAGTTGAACGCGAGACGTTTAGATAAGGGTTGGGGTTTGGAGACACACAAGGGAAAGCAGGCAGCTCGTTATTAAAGGCTACATGAGAAGCTTCCGGAAGAAAGGGAAGGAGGAAGGAAGGAAGGAATTAGGCTCGTTGGATGTTGTGTTTACCAGGAGCTAAGCCCTTGGGCAGCACCATCTTGTTCTCACCGCAGTCTTGACGACGGCCTGTGGGGGTAGGGGGTGGGAGAGGGGGGTGGAGGAGGTCACAGGACGTTGGTGTCATGACAACAACACACAAACACACACTACACTCAGGTCACATTCTTGTCTATCCGCTTTGGTAAGGAATGCCCCTCAGACAAATAAAAAATTGTACTTGATACCCCACCCCCCTTGGAGAAGTTCTTTGTTGAGGTCAACAGAGATAGCTAGCTGTGAATTCCTCTTCAATATTCTATGGAACTGCCATAGAATAAATGGTCCACACTTTAAGTGGTTTTCTGAAGAACCTCACAAATAAAACCTGCTTATTTTCAAGGTGGTCAATGCAACAGCTGTAGTGAAAGTCCTACACACCTATCTAATCTAAAAACACGGCTGCTGCTCCTCCACCTAGCAAGTGTCTACAGCAGCCTGTCATGCTAAAATTAGATCCCCTTTGGGCGTTGCTGCATTCATGTGTGAGTTTACTAACAAACAAGCAGGACAAGGAGCTGGTCACGATAAACAACGAAACATGTGACCTTCCCAATCAGTGCAAATCAAGAGAGGTGTCGTCTACGGCTTTACCTATCAATAAAGATCAGCTGAGGTAGTGTTTTGGGTTTGACCAATCAACGCTGGTGTGGCTATCTTGTTTGGTTAGTCTGATCAACTCACTGGTTGGGATGAGGTTGGGAGTGGGTGAGAGATCGGCCCAAAGTTTCTAGTAGAAACAGCCCATCCTATTGGGTTAACACATGTGGGTTGTTCTGTGTCAGATCAGATAAGGTTGTTGCTTCACTGTCTCAGATTTAGAACTGCGTCTACAGTACATCATGAATTTTGTGTCTGTCTATATCAGTGTTAAACCAAAACCTGTAGAATATGTCTTCATATTTTCTTCGGCCCCTGATATTTATGTAGTTTTACAGCCTGAAAAAAACACATTATCTAGGAACCAATGTTTGGGGCATTAATATTTTTTTTAAGTATTATTCATAGCTAGCCCAAACTTTGTAGGACAGAAGACAAACATGTTCTCAGTAGACCAAACTATTGAAAGTTTGTACGGCATGCTCATTGATTTTCAATATGGCCCTCGCTTTGAGAAAGAAACAAACTAAATTTAGGATATTATTGACTAATATTTGAGTTTTCTATATACAATGAGCATTAATACTATGGTTTCAGTTTATTGGTCAAATCCAGAACACTGACTCCATGGGAGAACACCAAAGGAGCTAATCTGCAGCAACTGGATAACGACAGATAGGTCACTTTTACATATTCCAGCATGCCGAGAATCATTCCACCAGGACACATCGGACACGGGGACGCTGGCGAGACACGCCGCTCCGTCTGGCTTCATGTTTTTGTTTGTTTTTATGTAATGTTCGTAATTTTATGTAATGTCATGTATATTTTTGTATTGGTTTGTCTAGTTAAATGTTTTCCCTATTTATTTACGCTATTTTTGATAGTTTTCGTGTTATTCTTAGTCCTTTTTACTGCTTCTAAGACAGCTGATGTCGTTGACATTTGTCCATTGGGAGCTTGCTATGGCTAGCTTTTGCCCTAGCTGGGCATCGGACATCCTTCGATCTATCCGTGAGCGGTGCATCACTTCACTATCTGGTCGAGGGGATTTCTCGGGACAGCTGGACCTAGGCTACTCTGCGAAAGATCTGCCGTGGCCGCCGAGCTGTTGCTGACCTGCGAGCTGCCATGCCAACTGCAGACTAACTGGGCCTCTGACATCCTTCCATCCATCCGTCCGTGAACAGTGCACTTCACTGTCTGGTCGAGGGGATCTCTCGGGACAGCTGGACCTAGGCTAGCTACTCTGCGAAAGATCTACCGTGGCCGCCGAGCTGTTGCTGACCGGCGAGCTGCCTTCCCAACTGCAGACTAACGTTAACGGTGAAGAGCTGCAATCTCACGGAGCAAACGGTCGCTGTTAAGTCCACCGAATTGCGGATCTACACGATCGCTCAGTACTTTGGACTGTGCTTCCAGTCATCTCCAGACTGCAGTCTAGCAGGCCTAGCTTCTACTGTTAACGTTATCTCCAGACTGCCAGTGAATTCACCGGGTTGGTCAGTTGCTAAAGAACTTTGGCATTGCAAAACGGATCATCATTGCCCTTGGACATTTTCAGCTGGTTTGGAAATTGGACTAATTTTAACACATATTTTCTTTTTTTATTTGTTTATTTGTTTTGTTGTCTGTCTTGTATGTCTTGGTGTCACGGGTACGCTGGCCGCTCCGTCCGGCATTTTTTGTATTTGTTATTTTTTAAATGTATTTGTCATGTCTTGATGTCATGGGTACGCTGGCGACTACGCCGCTCCATCCGGCATCTTTTGTCTTGTTGTTATGTGTCTTGTTTGTGGAGCGCTTTGGATTGCACTATGTGCATGTTAAATGCGCTTTAAAAATAAATCTGACATCACTCAATGACAAAACTTGACATCACTCAATGACATCACAGTGGAACAGACACACTTTATGACATAACAATGGAACAGACAGTAAAGGGTGAGGAGAAGGTCATGTGACACATAGAAGGCGAGGCCACTGTGCCCAAGCACACTCACTGTCTCGGAACTGCTCCACGTCATCGTCAAACACGGCCTCTTTGAGCGCGCTCTTGTCGTAGGCGCTGATGGTGTCTGCGTAGCCGTACGGGGCGTGTTCGCGAGCGCGGGGGACGCCGAAGGAGCGGGGAGAGGGCGTGTTCAGGAGGGATGTCTTGTTGTCCAGTGCTGTGCGGCCGCCACCCCCATCAACCATGTCCAGGCCCAGACGTGCATCACCGCCTGGAGACGCACCCTCACGACCCACCTGAGAGGGGTCACGGAGAGGAAGAAGGAACGGAAAAGTGACAAAGATAGAGAAGAAGGAATTGGACAGAAGGACAGAAACAGAGAATAAATACAGGGGACAGTTATCATATAACAGCTGTTGGTAACGACCATTCACCAATCAGACCATTTTATTGAGAAAGATCTTTAAAAAAAAAAAAATCTTCATTACTTAGAATAGAATAGAAATGTCCAGTGTCTTTCACATTGATATGGGTCAGAGAGGGCTCGAGAGCAAATGGTGATGAGGGGGGAAATCCCTGAAATGGAATTCCCTGTGATTTCCCCAGTGAGGGGCCTTATTGAGTGGACAGAGCGCAAGATGTCAATTACTGGGACAGAGAGTTGCAGGTACTTTTCCAGTTAAGAGTCCAGATAACCTCAAACACGCTCTATGGGCCACAGACATCCTTTCACTCAAACTCATTTGAAAAATGGGCAAAGTCTATATTTTTATATTTTTCTTTTCACACACACAGACACACATACACACTCACTAACTCTTTAGGCTTTGGGAGGGAGGTTTATAACAGTACATAACAGCTACGGACCAGCTGGCCACCGTTACACCAGCAATGAGAATAATGTTTGACCCTTAAGACTCCAATTGGCTCTCGGGACAGGGCAGACTGGACTCACCGCCTCATCTTTCTTGCCGTCGCGGCGCACAGGCTCGTTGAGGTCCTCCTGGCTGCGGTAGCTGAAGCTCTGGATGGCCTCGGTGACGCCACGCAGCGAGCTGTAGATCTCCTCCGAGTTCATGTTCTCCGTGTCGTACTCCAGCAGGCTGTCAATCACACAACACAGCACAGTGAGGGGTAAGAGGGGCGGGGGCAGGGGCAGGGGCAGCCAGGAGAACCAAAAGCATGAGACAGTCAGAGGTGGAAGAGGGGCAGATGTTTAAAAGCGATTGTGTGGCTACAGCACATCTGTACTCAAACCAAAATGTAAAACGTCATGTTAAAACATACCAGATTCTACTTCCTGTTTTATTTTGCTCTAATGTAGTGGTCTAATAGCCAAGCAGTGGCCACAGCAAAATCCAATTGCAATAGCTAGTTTGTTGAGAAAAGATGAAAAGCCAAAGGGTCAAAGGTCAAACCCCATATGATGTAATCTGCAGAGTCAGCACTTTACACATGACACCCAAATTCAATCCCAAACTGAACAGAGGGTCAAAAGGACAATAAACCCACAGGCAATCATGGCCGACATGAATTCATTCAGCATGGAAAGCATTCCTGATGCTTATGCAAAAAGGCACTGGATGGAGTCTGTTGGAAATGGATGACCATGCGATGGCTTCCAAAAGGAGTCAGAAAAGACAGGAGAGAGCGCAGTCCAAACAATAAAAGCAGCATTCTTGGAACTTTTTACAACAATACACTCCAAATCAGATATTTTGATTTCCAGTAGCAGAAAGTCATGGAACCCTGGAACAGTTTTCTCAAGCTGGAGAGGCAAATTTAGCCAACCAAGACAGAGTTTAAAAATCAACCATGCAGGATATCAGAGTATCACCCTGGAATTAGTCCCTCTGTCAGGGTGAGAGCTGCAAAAGAGTGGATCAAACAACTACTGGCACCCAATAAGCAACGCTTTCTTTAGCTGTTTACACTGTGACAGGCTTTTTAAAAAAATATATATTTTATATGTAGTGTATGACCCAGTCATAAGCTACATGAGATGGAGGCTAAGGCTTTTCTTTTCAATCAGAGTTGACTTTTTACAGTGACAGGAGGCCAGCTAGGGCGGAGCTAAAATAGACGAGAAGTCTATTTCATGCAAATGCTGAGCAATGTAATGCAAATCCAAGTGAAGTCAGCGGGACGTACGTTGCTTGAAACTTAACTTGAAAAAAGAATCCAAGATGGTGGAGCTAACTCATGGATGGCAGTATTTCTTTATAAAACAAATAGTTTCAGGATTACTGTCCTATTATTGCGTAAAAAATGTTAGGGAGAAATAAGCAATAATCAAGTCTATGCGTTAGCATGTTAGCAAGCCACCAGCTGTGAAACACAGCCTTGTTTACGAGCTTGTAACGCCCACTCAGCAGGAAGTTGCTAGAGATGCCTCTGTCTCTTGTAGCTAATGTAACCAAGGGGTGAGGCTCTCTGCCCATGCCTGCCCCCTGTGCCCTTTAACCCCTGTGGTGACCTTTAACCCCCATACCCTCAGTCCCCGACCATGGTGGGGCGAGTGGGCGGCGGGTATCGGGTGCGTTCGTTACCTGGGAGAGTACGCGCAGCGCAGGGCCCTGAGGGAGGAGGGGTTGGTGGGGAGGGAGTGAGGAGGAGGAGGATGGGGAGGGGAGGGGTGCTTAGAGAGCCCGTCCACACCCCAGCCCCAGAGACGACTGACCACACCCGGAGCAAGAGCGAAGGGGTGGCCAACGTGCAGCAGGAGAGAACGGGGAAGAAAGGAAGGGAGGGGGAGGGGAGAGATGAGAAGAGAAAGGTTGGGGGAAAAGGGTTACAAAAGATGGGAGAGGAGAAGAAAAGAGACAGACTACAGTGTGAGTGTTGGAGGTTAGCAGTATGAGTAATTAAGAAAAGACCGGACCGGAAACCCACGTAAACAAAGCCCCTGGAGCTGATTGCCCATGCATCCCAATTCTGTTTCTGTGGTAACTAACCCATGTGTTAGCCATCAGTAATCACTCAGAATTCCAAAGACATACAATCTGGGAAACTTTTTTTTCTTGCTGGGAACAGGACATTTTGAAGCCCAATTTCGAAAGGATGAATTGTCTGTGACAATTATAGGAAGACTGAGGGAGTCAATGGTAGTCGCAGCATTCAGTTGCGGCTGGAATCATTATGTGTCCAGATTGAATCGTTTGCTTCCCATTGTTGACGCAATCCAGATTCAAACATATTTTATATTTTCCTGACCATTCCGTTCTATGGTACATATCGTACAAGACTCCATCTGTAGGTTCGGTTTTCAGGTGCAACTGAAAAAATTGGGAGGTTTGTTCCCAGCTTTAGGTAGTATTTCCTTTGGGTTTCAGGTGGAAGTCTCAAACGGATTACAAGGCATTATTTCATTAGTGAGCCAGGAGTTAGAATGAGAACAGGAGAGAGAGAGAGAGAGAGAGAGAGAGAGAGAGAGAGAGAGAGAGAGAGACAGAGAGAGAGACAGAGAGAGAGAAAGAAAAGGTTAAAAGCATTTGGGCAAGCCAATGTGCTGGATAAGGTGGTGGGGGATGAGTGAGGCTGCTGAAAATGTCTGTGTGTGTGTGGGGGGGGGGGGGGGGTCACTCACCTGGGTGAAAGGCCGCCATGGGAGCAGTTTGTCGGTGATGTGAGCGGACTCGTCCGGCTGGACGGAAGCCTGGGAGGAGTGCGTCCAATGGTATTACTCGGAGAACTCTGTGGGAAACCAGGAGAGGGACAGAGGTAACTAGTGTGGAATGACAGACTATCTGATAACTTCAGCATGACAGACTATCTGATCACTTCAGCATGTCAAATTCACTCAAATTCACATTTAACAGAAACTTTGGGTGGTGAGATACAGTAAATATAACAGATTCTCCTTTTGGCATTGTTGTCTAAACACTACCAAAAATCAGTTCAAGACGTTCAAATCATAGATCTGCAGATGCGCAGGCCTCACCACGCCAGTGTTGCTGGAGTTCTTGAGGTGGTTGTGCAGCAGCTTGGTGGCGCCGTCCTGGAAGGTCTTGGGCAGCGCGCCCAGCAGCATGGTGAACTCCGGCGTGTTGAGCTCAAACAGGGCGATCAGGACCACCTGAGCCGCCTTCGGCACGCCGAGACAAACAGAGCGAAGGAGAGAGAGAGAGAGAGAGAGAGAGAGAGAGAGGTGTCAGGAGAGAGAGGCCAACACTGAGACGCTGAACATGCAGAGGAGCTGAAGACTAAGTACACGCGCAGAGCAGGACAGAGAAAAGGTCAATAACACATGCTGTTTTTGTTTGGCAAGTTATTTGTTGCTGTGCTGTTACAAAAAGAAAGTGAGTCTCTCAAGTCTCCTTTGGGTCGATGATCCGAGGAAAACAAACAGTGCAGGTTCAGAGACTGCTGCTGTCTGTGTGACAAGTAAAAGCTAGGAAATTTGATCTAATTAAAAATGAAAAGAAGATCACTAGAAACATACAGTGCAGAATGCAAAGCATTGTGTTTTGTTCACACAGATCTCAGCTGTCTGCAAGTTTGCTACTTTAAACAGAAAAAGATGAGTTTGCTTTTCACACATCCGCATGCATGTTGTTTGTGTAGCTGTTACCGAAAACTGTTCAAACATGTTAAGCAGAAAAATAAGACACAGCATTCAATGCTTTATAGTCAGTACACAACAACAGAGGGTGCCAGTGCTGGAGAGAAGAGACAAACTCCACACAAAGGTGGCACAGGGGGACCACACTAAAAACAACACACACACACACACGAGTAAGACAAGGAAACATCCCCTTCTTCCCTCCCCGTTCCTTCTCCAGGTAACAGCTTTTAGATGTTTTTTGTTGCTTTGCTTTGCTTTTTGTGTTGTTGTTGGTTTGTTTGGCTTGCAGTTGTTTCTGCATCACTGGTTTAGCAAGGCGCAGAGGGAGGTTAGAGAGCGAGGGTAAGAGAAGGAGAGCAAGAGAGAGAGAGAGAGAGAGAGAGAGAGAGAGAGAGAGAGAGGCTGGCCACACACTCGAGGAGGAGGAGGAGGAGGAGGAGGAGGAGGAGGAGACACGGTCACACGCTAAAGTGGGAGGTTGGTTAGGCATTTTTGGAGCGTGCAGAAAATGGTACTGGCTCTGTTGGTCATCTCAGCGGGGGAAGAGTGGAGTAGTTGGTTGGTTGGGCGGGCGGGTGGGGGAGTTGATGGGGCACTACCTGCTTACACCTTTCCTCCATGTTAATCTCTCCCGGCATCAGGGACGAGGTGCTGGGCCGCCCCGAGAGCTCCTCACCGGCCCAGTTATGGAGAGTCTGGGGTTGCCATGGTCATGGTGATGCGGGGTAACAAGGGAGAGTTATGTCACAGAGAAACAAAACAAAACAAAACAAAACAAAAACAAAAACAAAACAAAAGCAAAAACGAAACAAAAGAGCGTGGGGACAACAAAGTGGAGCGTGGGGTTGGAGAACTGCCTGCGTCCCTCCAGGAAGTGGGATTGGGTTCAAGCTTTGGGTGACGGCTTTGGCTCCCAGTGGTCATCTTAGAGAACATTCTTGAAAATACTTTGGATTTTCACACCTCCATCATAGTTTATTTTATTAAAATAATTCAAATAAACAATTGCAACAGCATCAAAACAGTTCAAATGGAATATGTGCGCATATGCATGACATACACAAGCACAGCAGCGCACATAATTGCTAATAGGTGATTGAAGAGCCTAATGTCCTGCTATTTACACCACCTACAGAGTGCTGTGCTGAGGCCACTCACCTTCCTGACGTCTGAGCTCTTGGGTTCTGTGGTCCAGGTGATGATGCGGGACACCGCCAGCCTCGTCTCACTGGAGTTCACAAAGTCTGGGGGGTCCATCTGACGAGCCAGCGCCTCGATGTACCTCAGAATGGCTACTTTGACCTGGGAATCAGAACAAACACACAGAGGGTTTCACACGACAGCCACCTAGTTCATCAACAAATGACACCGAGAGGGAATGTGAGAAAGAATGGGCATCAGAGATAAATTCATATGCATACCTTGAGGTTAGGCGTTTGCGTCTGGTCCACAATGAATCGCATGAGGATGTTGAACTGTTGATCGAATGGAAATGACTCCCTAATATAAAAGAACAGAGAAAATACGTCAAACACTTTACAGACCAGCCCAAAATCAGAGGACAAAAAACAACCCTCCTCTCAACAAGCCACTTTACTTTACAAATATATTAATGATGAGGCTGGATAACTATATTATAGTTGATGATGTTGGAAGATAAAGGCTAAATGCTCAATGCTCAACACAGTGGGGGCAGTAACGTGCAGGATTCATTTCTCTATTTTCTTTTGCTCACACTGCCCTGGCTACCAGGCCACTCCATCCAAACTGCCCTGGCTACCAGCTCACACTCCATCCACACTGCCCTGGCTACCAGCTCACACTCCATCCAAACTGCCCTGGCTACCAGCTCACACTCCATCCACACTGCCCTGGCTACCAGCTCACACTCCATCCACACTGCCCTGGCTACCAGGCCACACTCCATCCACACTGCCCTGGTGAATTGGCCAACAGCTGAAACTATATCCACACTGCCCAGATGATATCAAGGGCCCAGTGGCGGGCCTAGCTTGTATGATACCCTGGGCAACATGAAAGCTACAAATACTCTGATTTCCTTTATATATATATATATATATATATGTGTGTGTGTGTGTGTGTGTGTGTGTGTGTGTGTCGCAGACCTGGTGACGTCCAGGGCCTTCTGGACCTTGGCCTGGACGGAGCCCAGCAGATCTGCGCCCATCTTCTTCAGCAGCTGGGTGAGCAGGACGAAGAGCCAGTCCTGCAGGTCCTCTCTGTGCACCATGATGAAGTCCACCAGTGTCTCCAGGAACATGCTAAACACCTGCAGCCACACACACACACACACACACACACACACACACACAGGCAAGGCAGAGACACAGCTGAGATGGGGCTCGTTGGATTCAAAATGACCAGAATGATCTACATGTATACGTACATGCTGAACAACATCTTGGGCCAGTTTCCTGGACATGGATTAAGATAGACTAAAAGCTTTTTTTTTTTTCATTTTATTTCAATCAAGTTCTCATTAAAGGAACACAGAGGTGCATTATACCAGTTGGCCTCTAGCTCCCTTTTAGATATAGGATAACTGATGTAACCCACTTCCAGCTAATTATACTAAGCTACCTAACCTACTCACAGTGAATTATGCTAAGATAACGAACCTACTCCCAGCGAATTATGCTAAGCTAAGACTGGGTTATTGCACATACAGAGAAGAGAATGGCATGTATCTGCTTATCTAACTCTGGGAGACAGCAAATAAACAAATTGTGGATTTGTTGTTTTTCTATCATACTTTTCATACATTTTATGCAGTGTGCTGTGTATTTTTTTATGTAAGTGTATGTTGTGTGTGATGTCTTTAAGCTACTGAGACCTTGAATTTCCCCTTGGGGATCAATAAAGTATCTATCTAAATACCACACTGTGAATATGTACTGGTAATACAGTACTACCACACACTTTAAACGAATGTGTCGAACACATCTCTGTGACCAGATAGGGACAACACAGTTTGTGTTGTTTTCAACACATTGATTTTGTTATTCGTTACACAGTATGTGTTGAAAATAACACAACTTGCATTGAAAACACAACTTGTGTTGGTTGTTTAACACATCTCTGTGTCCAGACAGGGACAACAACACAATTTGTGTCGTTTCCAACACATTCGGGTTAAGAGTGTGGTTGTGGTTTATGTTGCTTATCTGCTTCTCTGATTCATCCAATTGATTCAGCAGCTCTCTTAAGTCTTTTAATGAGCTACGTAAATAACATGTGATCAAGATTATATAGTTGATACATCGGTCAAGATTCACTTACTCGCTGTTGTTAATATCCACACCAAGGCAGGTCATGCAGACAAACAGAAACACAAACACACCTTTAGTTAGCTGACATCAGGCCTCAAAAACAGTTTATATCAACAGGCACTGTTAGTTCCGGTTCCATATAAATTTTCATTTGCCACTGAAAAACTTCTGAATGAAAATAAATATCTACACATTTAAATGAACTGGTCAGAAATAACCTAAATTATGGCCAAACACTAAATATAAGTATTACAATGACACATGCACATCTTATAACAATGCAGTGAAACATAATCTACTGTTTAGCTGATACTCCTGTAAACAGAGTTAGCACCAGAGACAAATCGTCCTGTTCAGCCCTAGTTCAATATCTCACACATGGGCATGCTGGTCACTGATGCTGTACAACTGCAACTGCTTACCTTGCTGTGTGGGTCAGCAAACATTCTGGTGAAGATCTCACACAGTCTCTTCAGCTCAACCCGACTGCAAACACACACACACACACACACACACACACCAATACCATCAGATATCAATACAACTATAATACATCAATACAACTGCTATCAATAGTAATCAATACTTTTCTCCTGACCAATATTCTCCTGAAACTCCTTTTCACAAACAACTGTGACTCTAGGGGTTCTCATAACTCAATGAAGCAGCAAAGCAATGGGAAGAGCTCTAAACTCAGATATTCTTTCAGTAAAGCAATGGGAAGAGCTTTAAACACTGATATTCTTTCAGTTAAGCAATGGAAAGAGCTTTAAACACTGATATTCTTTCAGTAAAGCAAAGGAAAGAGCTTTAAACACTGATATTCTTTCTATATTTTGTTAGAGCGATGCACTTTATTAGTGTCCAACTAATTGATATACTAATCAACTTAGATTGTGGAGTCACTGGAGTACTTTCTGCCTTGAGAACCACGTGCTGAACCTTGCGGACTAAATGCAGAACCTTCCCCTGTTCTATCTCTGTAACTCGTCTCATCTTCTTCGTCATCTCAGGATTCCGAGCCAGTGCTGCGGCAGAACTCTGACAGAATCAAAAGGTCTGGTCACCTGAGGATGCGCTGGCTCTTGAGGAGGTTCTGCAGGCCCAGCAAGCCCTCCTTCCTCTCGGACCAGTTGGAGCTGGCGCAGTGGTTCAGCACCTCGGCCACGTCCTCCGTCTGGCGCAGGTAGTGCGGCAGGCCGCCGTTCCGCGACGAGCCGTACGAACGTTCCGAGCAGGCGCTTGACGCGTCGCTATTGGCGTCATCGTCCGAGTATATCCCCGGGGACTCGTAGCGTCGCCTCAATGGCTTTCGCTGAGGAAGAGGAGGAGGAGTAGGAAGAGGAGGGTGACAAGAAGATAAAGGAGAGAGGATAAGAAACTGGAGGAATTTAGTTTAAGAACCGGCAGTGGGTGAGGCTGTGTGTGTGTGTGTGTGTGTGTGTGTGTGTGTGTGTGTGTGTGTGTGTGTGTGTGTGTAGGCAGAGGGTGGGGGGGGGGGGGGAGGACATCATGTCTGTTGGCTAGGTTAAATCTGCCATGCATTTTGCTTCTTAGTTTTAATATATATACATAGGCTGTGTGTATGTGTCCACATACGTATACTAACTCTTAAAGGAGAATTCCGGTGTGATATTGACCTAAAGTGTATTGAAACATGATACCGAGTGTGAACGTATGTCTCATAGCCCATCTCGGCTTGTCCCCTGCACTCCAAAATCTGGCGCTAGTTAGCCGATGCTACCAACAGCTTTTTCAATAGTGGTGCTTCGGCATCGGGCTAGCCATGCAAATAAATCACTGTTTTACACCCATTTACGAGGCTCAATGTATCTCCACACTTCATTGGTAGACTTCCGAGGGCCCTGACATTTAAAACGAGACATTGAGAACTTTGAAAAAGCACTGGTAGTTTACTTACAAGACGATTTATACAGACAGTATCTTCACGAAGTTTAGCATTTGCAGCCATCTTGAATTTAGTCACGATAAGTCGAGCAACGAGTAAGAATGAACAGGTATGATAAGGGATCAGATTCCAAAAATAATTCAGTGGAAATGCATGGATTCCAGTTGCTGCTACTGGAAGAAACTGGAATCCATGCATTTCCACTGAATTATTTTTGTTTATTATACGTTCACACTCGGTATCATGTTTCAATACACTTTAGGTCAATATCACACCGGAATTCTCCTTTAATGGGGTAACAGGAAGATTTAATAGTATGGTGTGTATATTGTATGCATAGAAGGACCCAAAAGATATCAAAAGCCATGCATTTTGTTTCTTAGTTTTAATGATGATATATACATAGGCTGTGTGTATGTGTGTGTGTCCACATACGTATACGAACTCTTAATGGGGTAACAGGATGATTTAATACTAAGGTGTGTATATTGTATGCATAGAAGGACCCAAAAGATATCACCTGATACTGCTAAAGAATATCAAAAATGTATGTAAAACACAGAGGAAAAACTTCAAGGAATTAAGTTTCCAAATGCCTTTCATCAACTTGGCTCGGAAAAACTAATCCAAGGCTGTATTATGTCCTCATTAGCTCAGAGAAAACGACAAACTTCAGAGATGCACATTACTGCTTCACTTGATTAAATCACCCTATGCATTGACAATAGTGTTTGACCAGGAGATGGACACCCACTCGGCCATGTGGAACGGATATGACCTTTCACTGCTTTTCTTATTCCCGTCTGGCTTCAGCACTGCTGCATATGACGTAGGGATGGGTGGGTGAGTAAGATGGGGGTGAGCGTGTATATATGTATATATAGAGAATACACAGCACACTAGACGGTTGACGTAAGCAAATAAAGCAGCTTCCAATGGGAGAATGTTCCAATAAGGAGGAAGGCAGCAACTTAACACCAGCAGCCATGACTGCAAGACACGGGTGACAATGAATAGACGCTGAGGGGAGGGGAGATGGGGGTAATTACCAAATGAGGAAAGGGGGGGGGGGGGGTTAATTACCAAGTGAGGGGGCAGGGGTATACATTTAGGGAAAAGGGCATTTATGTATTTATTCATTAAGTGGTTGATTATTGAAGAGTCAACTGTGACTACGACTCTTGTGTAAAATGGGGCATTTTGTGATGGTTGACTGTTGTTGTAGTTTTGGGCTGATTAGTATGTGTGAGGATGGCACAGTAGGTAAAGGAGATAACTACCTTATTCCTGGAGTCTCCTAACAGCTGAGGGAGAGGAACAGACCACCAAGAAAGGAAGAGCAAAGACACACATTTCAAACGGCGGGAAGGCATCACAAAGGACAGATGTCAACAGATAACAGTTTTTAGCAGGGAGATCAGAAATCAGAAAAATCACAGCCCCACATTCTTTGCTAATTTTGTGAAGGACCTGTTGATAAACAGGAACAGGAGCCTGCTGGAAACCAGTTTTTAAACGGAGTCAGGGCCGATTAAAATGCAACTTAATGTTACTTTTAAATCCTGTCCTGAAATAAGCTTCTATATAAGTCTGAAATCTGTAGGCCATTTGATGTTGTAGGCATGGTATGTATTAAACAGAGAGAACCATAGCATATAAATCCTTCAGCTCTGCAGAAATTATTCCAAATGATTTCCCCTAAAAACCCATCAACTACAGTAATACAACAATAATATCAGAAAGAGAGTTCAGCTTTAATCGACTCCGATCACAACTGGGTTTACAAATCTACAGACCAATCAGGTTAAAGCTTCTTACCAGTGCATCTGCGACGGCTGCCTCCACCTCTGTGCCGGTGTTGAGGACCCTCATGGCATTTATGGATGCGGACATGCGAGCCTGATGCATCAGACTATAACGATCTAGAGTGGAAACGATAGAGGAGAGGAGGTGAGGAGGAAGGCACAGGAGGGATAAAGACATACTTACCTCATGCTCTAAAAGGGTTTGGTGACCAGTGTAAAGCTATATCTATTTGTGTGGTTTTCTTTTCCAAAGGGAACTACTGGTATAGTGCATGGTGGGTTTCTTAACAGAGACAGGATGAGCACACTAATCTGTCGTCCGTTATTAAATATGATGAATATCAGGGAGACGGGGTGAACTGTAAGTGAGAGACAACTAGAACAACATGATCCATCTACTGAGAGAGATCTTGTTAACTACTAGAGAAAAGTGGCAGGAAAAGAATCCAACCCCAAAGGCAAAAGCCACCACCACCAAAGAGGAATCAGAAAGACTATGGGTAGTAAATTTGAACAAATGCATTTTACTAAAGACAGGAAAGATGTGGAATTCCCCAAAGAGTTCAGAAATGAAGCCAAACGATCGGCACAAAGATCACTGAAACACTACAGTACACCACTGAAGTACTACACCACTGACGAGCAAAGTTTGAATGGAAAGCAAGAATGTTCATGGAATCAATGCAATGAATGGATGAATTTAGCTAAAAGGAACAACAAATTAAATCAATATATCTAGCATTGTTCACATCACAGATAAGCCAACCAATGGAGATGACGGGGATTTTAAAAACAAAACAGAAGAAACAAGAAACAAAAAAAACATTAACCCATGAAAATGAGGCTTCTTTGACAACGATAGAAACTGTCTGGTATATAGAAAAAAATGCGCAACTAAACAACAAAAAGCCATCGCCAAACTATAAACCTTCCAACAGTTGCTAAACATGATGGATACACAGAACATGTAAATTTGAGCGACGTCAGGTACACCCCCCACTTTCACTTGTGAGATGTGCTTTAAGAGGTGCTAGCCCAACTCCTGTGAGATGTGCTTTAAGAGGTGCCAGCCCAACTCCTGTGAGATGTGCTTTAAGAGGTACTAGCCCAACTCCTGTGAGATGTGCTTTAAGAGGTACTAGCCCAATTCCTGTGAGATGTGCTTTAAGAGGTACTGGCCCAACTCCTGTGAGATGTGCTCTAAGAGGTGCCAGCCCAACTCCTGTGAGATGTGCTTTAAGAGGTGCTATTCCCATCCCTGTTCCCCTGTTTTTGATCACTACCCTGTCCTCCTGGGTGCAAAATTGTCTTCCCACCCCAATAACCCTTTTACTATATTTTGTATTACTGTTGAAAAGTTGAAAACAGTTTGAAATATTCATTGCACATAGAGCTCTGTCTGCCTTTTAGTGGTGTAGATGGTTATATACACATGTAACTGTAACTATTCTGCATTAGCTTGTTAAGGCTGATATGCATTAGCGGCTAATATCATACACAAAACCCTTATGTGCTGTGGTGCTAAATAAAAGAATGGATCCTCTGTGCTTCTGGCAGCCATCTTCCAATCAGAAAGCTCATTCTTAGGCAGCCATCTTCCAATCAGAAAGCTCATTCTTAGGCAAATCTGACAGTGAAAGGTTAAAGGACGGGATTTAGTGTCCTGCTTAAAAATGACCACACTGTGTCGCTCAACAGAACGAACCAATTGAGGAGCATGCAGAGGACAAATATGGCATAGCGTGGATGTTTGGGGGGGCGGGGGTCATGCAGTTCAAAGATCAAATATGGTGTTGTTGGGGTCCGGGAGTCATGCAGGTCACCTGACTGCCCTACGGGGTCGGTCGTGGATAGAGCGCTGGTGGAACGCGAGTGACGTCGGGAAGCTGCCGAGAGGGATGAGGGAAAGGGGGGAGGAGGAAGAAGGGTGACACACACACACCACATAGGTGGGCGGAGTTAGTGTCACTAGGCAACAGGCATCCGAATAGCCATCGCTGGCAGTGGCACACATATAAACAGACAGACAGACAGACAGACAGACAAACTCAGACAACACAAGCACTGACATAACACACACACACGCTCAACAAACAGACACAGACACAGACGAACACTTAGACGAACAAACATAGACCTGCCGTCACATAAGAATGCTTTCATAGGCAACACACGTGGAGGAGCTAACGAGGCAAGGCTATGACACATGCACATCAGGGAAGACTTTATGCTGCCTTTTTTGAATCTCTATCAACTATCAACTTGTGTTCACTGGCTTTTTTTTGCAAATAGCAATCAATGACTTTTTTTGTAAATGTTTCAACAGATGCACAGGAGCTTTCAATATTATTCATCTGGCATGTCGTACATCCATTCATTCATTCCAGAGAGAAAGAGGGCGCAGACAGAGAGCGATCATTCAAAGACTTTACAGATATTAGACCATGCAAAGAGGGCAGGCAGAATAATTCTCATACACCTATGGACCACAGAGAGAGAGAGAGAGAGAGAGAGAGAAAAAAAGACAGCTTGCACACATCCAGCATTGGAGGGGGTCGAGGGACAGGTGGTTGACTAAGGGGAGAAAGAAGGCACAGCTACATTTGGACCTACAATTCTGGGAACTGGGAGGGAGAAGTGGGTCTACCTACAAGAACTCTGCAGAGAAGGCATCTGCCATTGTATTGTACAGAAGAGGGTGGGTTGAATACACCAAGAGTGTGTGTGAATAGGCCGGGGGGGGGGGGGGGGGCATATTATACACCACTGTGTGTGTGTGTGTGTTTTGGGATTTTGGGGGTGATGGAGGGGCGTCTGTCCGTGGGTCTGGCGTACTCACCCAGAGGGGCGAAGCCCCGCGCGGGGCTGGTGTCGCGGCTGCTCTCGCGACTGGTGTCACGGCTGCATCCCTGGCTCATGCTGGGCCGGGGGATGCGACTGGTCCGGGCTAGCGTGCGGTAGGGAGAAGCGGCAGGAACAAGAGCTTTACCACACAGCCTGGCTGTTAGGACACAGGTTAGGGCGTTAGTCTGGCCCCTCGGCCAATCAGAGACAGGCCACTGACAGGAAGGGGTAGGGTGGGGGGTTGGGGGGGGAGCTGATTTGGGAACTCCTTGGAGTGGGAAACATGTCAGGACATTGAAAGAGAGAGACTAAGGAAGTTGGTTGGTTGGTTGAGACTAACGTTACACAGTGACAAGGATTAAGCTTTTGACATTTGCTAAAGCCATGTTAACACACATACATGAAGTAATGGAGTTATTGTTGGTTATTGTGTTGAGTTCAAGAATACCACATCAAGATCACCTTTCAATCTCAATCAAAGGCCTCCACACATAAACGCCGACATGAGTGCGGTGCACTCTACTCTCCACGTTCAATTACATGAGATTCCACTGGTTTCAATACAACCCTGCACACCACCGCTGTGTCATTTCAATTTAGTTCTATTTTTGTTGGAGCCACTTGATAAAATCTATTGTTTATCAACTGCTTGTCAGTTGACAATTTTGGTGCTGATGTGCGTGGCAAGTGACAGAAAGTGTATGCACACTCACGCCGGTGCCTATATGTGAAGCACTTTATCTCTGTTCACACGGAGGCCTGATCAAGTTCAGATGTGTCCAATTCTTGTCATATATTGTATTTACTTCTGGGCAGATCTTAAAAAAGGCAGCCTTCTCATATGTGGCAATGACAGTATGTCTGACAAGAGGGTCTGACGAGACACAATGACATAAGCATAGCATGGAAGCATTGATGACAATGGAGGGTGTCCATTGGTCAACCCTGCCATCACTCAAAATGCTGCTGCGTATTCTTACTCAAGGCAGGCCCTTGTTCAGTAAGATTACATTGATGGAGTTTGCACACAGGGGGTGCGCAATGGTGTGCTATACATGAGACAGCGAAGAAGCATTTCTGCTACACACAAAAATGTGTACTATTGCACACGCTGCTGACAAATTTCCGTCTGATCCGTGTAAACAAAGAAGGTACAGAGGAATTCTGCGCTATGTTCTGGCAAGAAAGTAATCAATCCAGGATATGGCTTTCCTATCTATTTATCAAATCATTAAAACAATAATAATAATAATAATAATAATAATAATAATAAAAAAACAGTTGACAAAAATGTATATAAACACCAATTACAGTGTCCAAAGGTATCCACGGCAATAACCATCAAGTAGGTACAGCAGGAAAGTCAGGAGTCATGACGACCGGCTCGTCTCCATTCCCTCTATTTGTAGTGGAGGGATAACCCCTATTGAGTGGAGGGATAACCCCTATTGAGTGGAGGGATAACCCCTATTGAGTGCATTCACCACTACCCTGTTGGGCAGCCGTGGGCCACTGGTTAGCACTCTGGACTTGTAACCGGAGGGTTGCCGGTTCGAGCCCCGACCAGTGGGCCGCGGCTGAAGTGCCCTTGAGCAAGGCACCCAACCCCTCACTGCTCCCCGAGCGCCGCCGTTGTAGCAGGCAGCTCACTGCGCCGGGACTAGTGTGTGCTTCACCTCACTGTGTGCTGTTTGTGTTTCACTAATTCACCGATTGGGTTAAATGCAGAGACCAAATTTCCCTCACGGGATCAAAAAAGTATATATACTTATACTTAAAGGAGAAATCCGGCGACTTTTCACCTAGATCTCCGTTTCTTGAGGTCACCGAGTACTGTTGGTACGAAACAAAACGAAAACAACGGTTTTGCCTAGCTCGAGTTGCTACAGCCAGCAGATAATGCAGCCAGGCAGCTATGGGGGCTCACAGACATGCACCCAGTGTAGCACTGTAGCTGCCTGGCTGCATTTCTGCTGGCTGTAGCAACTCGAGCTAGGTAAAACCGATTGTTTCCGTTTTTTTTCTCGTACCGACAGTACTCAGTGATCTCGAGAAACGGAGATCTATGTGAAAACTCAGCAGATTTCTCATTTAATTACCTGTGAGCTATTATCTGAGAGAACCTTCCCATTGGACACAAACGTTATGAGGCTCCACAACAACCTACTGTATACTGGGGCCTCTTGCAAATCATTGATCATGTCTGGTTAATGAACTCTTAGGTGATTAGATTGCAGTATGACTACTGGCTCCTAGTCTGTGAGCAAATCTTACTTAATATTTGGTGAATGGTCAATGTGTAGGTTGACAATAGTATTGAATGACAATAGTGTAGGTTTTTTGTTATACTTAGGTTGGGTGAAGTCAATTCTTTTGAACTGCAGGGAACATAATATTAACAAAGCACCTGCTAGAGGCAATAGCTGTTTAGTATGTCAACTACGGCGACTCCATTTAAGAAATAAAGTATACACATTAAATAATATCATTCAGTCTCATTCAATACAGCCACTACATAAGGATAGTGCATGGATGTACACATTAGATGTCAATTCTGCATTATATTATATGTCTGTGTTACAATACCAATACTTTCCACTGGCCCAAGCAGGTCCAGCCAGGGGGGTGAGGGAGGTGAGCGTGGCCTTACCGAGGCCCAGTCGGCTGGGGCTGGTCTCGCGGCTGCAGCCCTGGCTGCGGGGGACCCGGGGGCGCTTGTCCGTGGATGGAGTGGTGGCCGTGACGGTGGAGCGGGGGATCCTGCCGTACGTGTGACCCAGGAGCTTTCCTGGAGAACTGGAACGACTACCAGCTGATGGAGAGGACGCAGGCATGCGCGCACACACACACACACACACACACACACACACACACACAGAAAAGTGTGCATACATGTACCAAGCAGTACACGCGCGCGCGCGCGCGCGCACACACACACACACACACACACACACACACACACACACACACACACACACACACACACACACACACACACACACACACACACACACACACACACACACACACACACACACACACACACACACACACACACACACACACAAACAGACCAAGCGAACAGCAACAGTAAAAACAAATTAGAGCCAGTAGTGGCTGATCTTGTCTTTACATAAGGGCACTATTTACCACCATGCATGCATTATTATCAACCCTAGTCAAAGCTGATTTCACCAACCTCCTTTCTACCCAACATATTACTTCAATCAGTTCACTATATAGTACTGTGACTTAGATATCACCTTCAAAATACATGGCCCACTCGTGTGCACAGTGTTGAATAGAAGTTGAATAGAAAAGAATAGAATAGAATCGAATTGTATTGAGTCCCAAAGGCACCCATTACGGTGCCTATCTGCTGCTTTTTGCCAAAGAGTGTGGAAATGGGGGGGGGTCAAATGGAGATGTGATTTCAGCTTTGATGGGACACAAACAATGTACAACTAACAGACACACATTTCAGGACAAACAGTGTGGACTTGGATCCAGGTGCTAACTGTGCTGGGGGAGAACAAACGCATGAAACAGAGAACAACAACTACAACACCGCTAGACCAAGACCAAATCAAACCCACTGACAAGAAAACAGACCATAATAATCATTTAGAAAATCATATAATTTCACGTCACTAAACAAGACCATGTTCTTGACTTTAAACAATGACAGACAACATGTTGATCAATAAAATCAAATTAAAAACTAGTAATAGTAAACAAGAAAGGCAGACAAAAAAGACATTTGAGAAGACCATGCAGACATTTGACAACAGTGAAGGAGCATCATGCAGAGTTCTGCATGGGTGGAGTATGCGGACAGGGTCTAGGAGTGCTTGAACTGGATGCAATTTGATGTGGGGGTTGGGGGGGAGGGGTCTTACCACTGGTTGGGTTAGCTGATCTGGATCCTTGTGTGTGTGAGCACATTGTAGGACAGGCGAGAAGCAGCCGGTTACAAAGATGCTCAAGGTGACAATGTTTCAGCACGTAAAAAACGGCGAGACATTCAAATGTTTCATGCACTCTTGTTTTTACTAAGGCCATAGTGCAACCAAGGCAAGGTGAATCCAAATCCTCAAACAGATTCGGTTACACGATGGCCTTAGTAGAAAACCTCCAGGCCTGCTGCTTTGGAGCTGGTGAAACGAGATGTGGAACAACAGAGAAAAAGAAAGATCTGAAAGATCAACGAGACGTTGCACTGCATGATGGGAACAGAGAAACAGAGAGAGACACCAGAGTGCCACTTGGCAAAGCGTGGGTCATGATGAGGTCACAGAGAGGTCATAGGTGATGGAATGTGTGAATGACAAATTCCTTCCTTTTACTCTGGGGATGGAATGTGCTAGAACACCCTCTGTAGAATGGTCCAGTGAGTTTGAGGGCATCGAACCTTGTCCTGTTTGTCAGGCTGATCATAGCTCTATAAAGCTTTACTAATACTGACACTGGCATGATTGACTGTGTGAACAGTAGAACAGAGAGAGTAAAACTGTCTGAATGCTGAATGTGACCCAGGGTGAGGTACTTACGCTGGGACTGGGACACCACCTTGGCCCGGCTCCGACCACGGCTATCTGTGACCGTACTGCTTGACCCCACCGTGGTGCCAGAGCTCTGTCTCCTGGTACGCACTCGGCCTGAAGGGAGGGGGAGAGAGAGAGAGAGAGGGAGGGACAGAAGGATAAGGGGAGAAAGAGAGAGGGATGGAGGGAGAGAGAGAGTGAAAGGAAGGGAGAGTGAGAGAGGGAGGGAAGGACAAAAGGATGATGGGAGATTGGGAAGTAAAGACAGAAATGGGGGTTGATAGATTAAATATAGCATTTCTTCTGGACAGCACCCACTCATGTTTTTCCCTATTTAAACTGCTGCTGACTGAGACTCAGTACTAAATGCTCAACTCCCCAACACAAAACACTCACTTTACACACAAACAAACCCCTCTTGAATGGGCACACTTCTCCACATCTCCTAACCACACCTACGACACAACTAACTACTCAGTTCTGACCCGAGTCTGACCTGCGTCTGTTCAAGAGCGAGCAGCTGGCCCCTGATGGACGTGGGGTCCGTAGTCAGCATGGCCACAATCCCACAGCATAGATAGAGATGCTGAAAGAACACACTGGTCTCTTGATCAATGTGGAATAAAGCGTCAGCTGGTCAAGTTCTCACATTTTTTTCCACACAGACGTTACTTAAAAGGCCTCAGAGCATTTTAACACACACTACCGGGTGTCCTCTGTACCTGCTTATCAAATGTGCGTGTGTTAACCAGTCGCACTTGATATCATGAACCCAAGAAATATGGGCTATTTCTCATGGGGGAGGGGTGGTGTCTAGTGATAGTAGCAAAACTTTGAACTACAACAATCCGTCGTCTTCAGAGCAGCGGTCCCATGAAAGGCGGGTAAATATAACAACCCTGATGACGATAAAATAAGCACCTCTAAAAATAACTGACCTCAGGATGCAACAACAATAAAAAAAAACAAAAAAAAAACAACAAACTCTTCTAAACTCTTAAAAACACCCACATCCACATTCCTCTTATCGGCAACTACGCAAGCAACATAAAACCATAAGACTTCTCACCGTGGGTCTGGCGGCGGAATCAGAGTTCACTGATACTGTCTCTATCTAGCTCATGGCCATTCGGCCTTTTATATAAGACTTCACCACCATTACACTGCAACTCTTCATAAGGAAATAATAGTCCTTGCCAGGACAATGCAAGGAAGCCAACATCACCAACCTTGAGCAAGACGTTCACAAATCAAGGCCGTCAACTATGACTTGATTATTAGCAAGTTGTGGTTTATTTTAGGATGCAATGCAAAAGGCCTAAACGCTGATGAACAAACCAGAGGACCAGAGGAGCATGGCAGGGAGCATGCTGTAACATCTGATACATTATAATAATGATCACTTACATTAAGAAATTATATAGTACAGAGTAATTATAAAATACATACACAAATTAAATAAGATGATCTACACAAACCTAAGTGCCACCATTTTAATGGACCTGATTGGTCAGTGGGTGAACAACTGTTAAACTAGGTAAAGATAAATGGTAAGAAAATGCAAGTGTTAACATCTATTGAGACTGACTGGTGTAAACACCTGATCTCTGACCGGTCCTCAGTGCCCACTTAAGCCTCGATAAGGGCAAGAGACCTGTTATATAACCCCCTCAGGTTAACAGCTAACCGCTTTGACAACAACACCATTGTCAATCAGTGTGATGATTCAACTAAAGGCTGGATTATGTGCCACCAGGATATCACCATAACCATAACATGATGCAATGTGTTCATTATCTATGGCAGCCTAATCAATAAGTACGTGCCTGAACAGAGCACTACTAACCGTTCACTTGGGCCACTTCACCTGGTGCGTCCCAGTCCAACTACTGCAGCGCTAAGATAAGTGCTAATCCTGAGCTACAAGCTAAACTAAGTGTTAATCCTGAGCTACAAGTGCAGCACCTACAGGCCTTTTCCACCAACAGAGGACCAGCTCAGTTCTGGTTCACGCTCCAGATGTTTGACCATTTGGGACATGTTTTTTCCCTGATAACTGTAGTGGGTGATTCTACGGGTCACTTAGGCACGTTTCACCCTCTGTTGACACCCTCATCCTAGGTTCCGTTCAAAACTGTTAGAAGTGCGGGCTGGTTCACCGGATAGTTTAAAGAATTCTGAATGGAACCAGTTCAAGAGCCAGTCCTGTGTTGGTGGAAAAAGGCCTTCAGTGTCCCCCATCACCTGTTGCCCCTCAACTCTCCATACAATTTGATGATGTCACAGGTAGTCTAATAAGACATGACTGTATATCATGGTCACATATAAATAAAGACATTTTAATAACACACATATTTGACATGGACCTTGTAAGACCACATGCTCAGACAGATCTGGAGATAGACGCCATGTCAGACAACAGGTAACAAAGAGGGTGACACACTGCATAAGGCCTAGTAGTTGAAACATCTCTTAAATTATCTTATTAACCTGTCTCTCGACAGCTTACTACTAATTAACAACTAATGTATTGGCATTCTCTATTTACTGTATCGTTAGAGTGACACTAATGGCTGGTACCAAGTTCCTTATGTGTGTAAACATACCTGGCGACTAAAATCCAATGCTGATTCTGATTGAGAAATATCACAAGTGTACTTTGCGCTTAAAATCAAGCACCAGTCATGTGATGTGAGCGCAGGTTTTTGTGAAAGGGCAGCAGTGTGTGTGTTCTAGCAGGGTTTGGCCAGGATGACCACACCATGCAGTCAGGACATGCAGTATCTGACACACAGCTCCAGGACCAGGACACACAGAAACACACACACAGGACAAATGAGATGGGGCGTAGGGCGCTGCCAAAAGCACACACCCCTGTCCCCCCACCAGGCTGGGCACACACACACACACACACAAGGAGAAAGAGAGAGACAGACACACACAACAAACAAACAATTACACACAACCAGACACAGACACACACACACACACACGGAGGCTTACCATCTGGCCTGCCAGGCGCGCCATCTTTAGAGCAATATGCACAAGCAGCAGAGCGCAGAGGGGAGAGGAGAGAGGGGAGAGAGAGGAGAGAGAGAGAGAAAAAGAGAAGAGAGAGGAGACAGAGACAGTAGAGAGGAGAGAGAGAGTGTGAGAAAGAGGAGAGGAGAGAGAGAGTTGGACAGGAGAGGCAGAGGTTAGTTCCATCAAGCAAAGGGAAGAGGAGTTGGAGAGAGGGCTTGGGCCTCCACACAGATGGTTCAGGGGAAACGTCAACAGCATAAATTTAAATTTAATACAGTCACCACGTCTCTGAGATCTATATTATAATCAACATTACTACACTACTATGGATCAATATAATATAAAGTCACATGCATAATATAATATAATATAATATAATATAATATAATATAATAATGTATGCCACTTTGTGACGTCATGTGATTGCTACCAACAGGCTCTGAGAAATTGATCTTTTATTCTACCTTATTTCCCTGAACCATACTGTGAGGGGGGTGAGAGGGAGAGGGATACAGAGCATCGGAAAAAGCATCAAACTGAACAAGCAAAGCTGTAGCAAAGCATCAGAAGCAAAGTTAGCAGCAGAGCAAATAGTTAGCTAGCAGGACAGCAGGAAATCTCAGACACTGCTAGGAGGCAATGGGTTTATTAACACACTAGGGCTGCAACAATTAAGGGTCGTTCAAACCAGGGACGATAACTATAACTATAGCGATAAATGCGTCCACACTGACCAATTATAAGGAAAGTCTCTCCTCATGTTGATGGATGTGATGGCTAAAATTTGATGGATTCTGATTGGCTGTCAGCCTTTTATCGTTCTCAAAATCACTCTGAAAGTGATCCACAACGATACTGTTCTTCATGTCGGTATCGTTATAATTTATGTGTGGACGTTGTCATTCATATTAGCTAGAGAAACTCAAGTAAGTGTGTGTGTTCTTAGATAACGTGCGTTTTAATAGGACACAACGTTTTTTTAGATTAATGAACTTATCGTCGTTAGCATTTTTAAAACTATCCCCGAAAAGGTCTGCTTTGGATGAAAACACCCACATAATTAACAACAACCTTTCAGTCGCAGGGCTCTCCATCTCTGATCAATCCATCTGTCTCTGGACACACACACACACACACACACACACACACACACACACACACACACACACACACATACACATACACACCCTAGTGTTGTTGGGCAGTCGACTCCTAAACGGCACCACTTGGCAGGAGAGTGAGCCCAGAGAGAGAGTGAACGAGAGAGAGAGGGGCGGGGGGGGGGGGGGCTGTTTCCACTGCACAGCTTAATCATTTGCGCAGTGGCTCCAGCTCCATCAGTCTGACTGATACGCTGCGCTCCACCGCACGCTAAAAGCCACTGGGTTTTATGGACTTTTCATTAAAAACATCGGCAATTAGGAAACCTGAGACGCGACTCAAGATTGATGGGCTCCCCCAAAAAAGACTAATAGCTTAGAGTGAGTGTTAAGACTGTGTCTAGATGGTAGAGAAAAGTCATATGTGAGAGTGTGTGTGTGTGTGTGTGTGGTCTTTCTTACCCAGTGAGGCGTAGGAGCCCGGGGGCAGGGCGGCGGCCGAGCTGAAGGGTGTAGCCGAGGGCACCGTGGACATGCGGGACTTGGCGCTGGCCGCTGCGTTGACATCGACATCGCTACGGGAACGCTGGAGCGAGCCAGGAGTGGCTGGGGCTCGCGAGCTCACCACCTTACCTGACCAGAGGGAGGAGGAGGAGGAGGAGGAGGAAGATGAAGAGGACGAGGAGTTAATGACCTGATGGCTTCAACAATTAATGAATTACATTCAAAAGGAAATGAAAGATGGAGTTGTACGTACTCCTGGTCATACTGCCTCCTATCACACTCTTCACTGAGAAGGGCCGGCTGTGGAAGAGAGAGAGAGAAATGATCAGGAAGTGTCTCAGACACACACACACACACACACACACACACACACACAATTAACTAATTAACTAATGAACAAAGAGTCAGTCCCACACTGACCGAGACCTGGCCACACACACAGCCTGACCCAGGAACAGACCTGGCCACACAGAGCCTGACCCAGGAACAGACCTGGCCACACACACAGCCTGACCCAGGAACAGGCCTGGCCACACACACAACCTGACCCAGGAACAGACCTGACCACACACACAGCCTGACCCAGAAACAGACCTGGTCCTGGCCCTTACTTATTTACTTGGTTGGTGCTTTTATCCAAAGCCACTTGCATACGTCAATTATTACAAGGGCCAGTCTCCCCAGTGCAACACGGGGCAAAGTGCCTTCAAGGGCACAACAGTGGCAGCTGGAAATCGGATCCACATCTGGTCAGGCTACTGCATGCTGCTGACCCAGCTCCTTAGCCACTACGCTACCACCACCACCTGCCCTGATAAGGGTCCAGCGGATCCACGCGGTCATTCAGAGCCTGACAGATCAGAGTCTGCAGTAGAGCCTGGATGAGTGCCAGTCAGCTGGCGTCTAGGAGGTCTCATTTCCTCACTCTTGAGATCAACAACGAAGACATACGGTTATGACAGATTGGTTCTGCTTCCAGGTCACAGAGTTCGCCGCCTGCCTTCAGAGGGGGGGAGCTAAAAGCTGCTGATGTAATGGGAGGTTCTAATTCCTTCTGCTTCCCACAGGACCTCTGGAGGGGAGTGAGGAAGTCCTTTGATGGACAGATTAAAACAGACAGGCATGCCGGAGCGAGAGAACGAGAGAGAAAACAGAGCGCTGATCACAGACCTGTCAGAGGCGCTGCACGCACTGGGGCAAGACACAGAGCGCTGATCACAGACCTGTCAGAGGCGCTGCACGCACTGGGGCAAGACACAGAGCGCTGATCACAGACCTGTCAGAGGCGCTGCACGCACTGGGACAAGACACAGAGCGCTGATCACAGACCTGTCAGAGGCGCTGCACGCACTGGGACAAGACACAGAGCGCTGATCACAGACCTGTCAGAGGCGCTGCACGCACTGGGACAAGACACAGAGCTGCCTCAGAGTGACAAGGTGGACAAGGTGAAACTCCGAGACACTCCCTAGGTGGCACTGAGGTGTCAGAACACTCATTCATAGTCTGGGATGATTAGAACAGGCTGCCCAAGTGCTGCTATTAATTTAGTCACCCATTTTAATATGACTTAAAGTGCTCTTAAAAGCTTTCATTCCCAAAGTCCCCATTACTGGACATGAGTATATAAGTAAGTATAAGTATATACTCTTTTGATCCCGTGAGGGAAATTTGGTCTCTGCATTTATCCCAATCCGTGAATTAGTGAAACACACTCAGCACACAGTGAACACACAGTGAGGTGAAGCACACACTAATCCCGGCGCAGTGAGATGCCTGCAACAACAGCGGCGCTCAGGGAGCAGTGACCGTGCCTACTGGTCGGGGTTCGAACTGGCAACCCGGTCACTAGTCCGAAGCGCTAACCAGTAGGCCAGGGCTGCCCACAAGAAGGGCTCGTGTGGGAGTTGAACCCGGGACCTCTCGCACCCGAAGCGAGAATCATACCCCTAGACCAGGGGTGGGCAAACTTTTTGGCTCAAGTGCCACATTGGGTTTTGAAAATTAGCCGGCGGGCCGCACAACAACACCCCCGCCCCCGCCACCACCGCGACAGTTCTGTATTCTTAGTATACTGCTAATTTTATGCTGTTTAACAAATGTATAAATTGTGCACTGTCGCTTTAAGACAGTCGCTTTAATTCACGTTTATTTCTCAATGATCTAGCCAGCTAGTGCTGTACCTACAGTTTTTAAATGGTCAGTAGTGGGAACTACTGTTGCCTTCATGATTTCCTTTTAAAAGTTTCTTATAAGAAGGAGATCTCTATTTAACATGATGTTTTGGCATTGACATTGTAAACGTTCTCTAAGGAGAGTGAAAAGTAGTTTGCAGTAAAGCTAACCAACATCGTCTCTATCGCAGGAGAAAAATAGCGAGCAGCCTGATAACCAAATGAAATGCTCGGCGGGCCGGATGAAAGTGCTTGGCGGGCCGGATCCGGCCCGCGGGCCGCAGTTTGCCCACCCCTGCCCTAGACCAACGAGCCTGGGCAATCAGACTTTAAATGGACCCCTGCAGGGTAACTAATGAGGTTCATTTCAAAGTAGTCTTAGTCATTTGTTAAGATCAATTAGAGCACTATTTTAATATTATAATAACAATATAACTATAACAAATTCAGATCCAGCTTTTCAAGCCCTTGTGGACTAAAAATGAATGAGCAACAGAAGACCCATTAGTCTGAGAACACTGCTCAGCACCACTCCATAAGGAGATACCTAAGCTAGCAGATACTGCTCACTCCTTAAGGAGATACCTAAGCTAGCAGATACTGCTCACTCCTTAAGGAGCCTAAGCTAGCAGATACTGCTCACTCCTTAAGGAGATGCCTAAGCTAGCAGACACTGTTTGTGTAAGGACATAATTACTAGTCTTGACCTCCGACAATTGGATCGTAATGTTTCATAAATTCAATCAGGATCCGGTGGCCCTTCCACATGCTTACGTGAGGCAAATATGATTACCGGTCAGGGAACAGGCCATCTGATCTCACACACTGCTACTGAAAAAACATAATTTATGGGGAAACATGCGACAGTAGCAACAAAGTCAATGTTAAAGTCTTTAAACAGCTTGTATTTCTGCATATAGGGGGGTGCGCGTGCGCATGTGTTTGTGTGTGTGTGTGTGTGTGTGTGCATGTGTTTGTGTGAGAGCTTAGCTGTCTGAGTGTGTGTGTGTGTGTGTGTGTGTGTGTGTGTGTGTGTGTGTGTGTTTGTATGTGTTTGCGCGCATGTGTGTGTGTCCTTACTTCAGGCTCTCCTGAGAGCTGGAGGAGGAGCGGTCAGACTGGGGGAGGGACATGACGCTGTCCGAGCCCTTCAGGTGAGACTGCAGAGCCTTCTGATAGGACGACTCCAGAGCCTGGTACAGATGCTCCGCCTCTCGGCCATAGTGGCCATGGAAACTCCAATAACACCTAGACAGATAGATAGAAATACGGGAGGGGGAGGGGGAGTGAGAGAGAGAGAGAGAGAGAGAGAGAGAGAGAGAGAGAGAGAGAGAGATGCATAGAAAGAGACAAAGAGAGGGAGTGAGAGCGAGAGAGGGATAGATACACAGAGAGACAGAGAGAGAGACTGTCCCAACTCAACTCTAACTCAACATACAGGCCTCAGAATAATCTCTCCATAGCTTCACATGTGCACACTTAACAGGTAAAGAAACAGTAACTCTAATCAGATCTTACAGAGAGAGTGAGAGAGAGAGAAAGAAAGAGAGAGAGAAAGAGATAGATAGAGCGAAAGAGAGCAAAAGAGAGAGATAGAGAGAGTGCGAGAGATAGAGTGCAAGACAGAGAGAAAGAGAGTCGGTTCTTACTTCCTGGCGATGGAGCGAGCTTCAGAGTCTGCGTCGTGGATGCCTTTCCTGATGGTCTCGGAGAGCACGGCCACGTGTCTAGGGTAGTAGGGAAACATCGCTGAGCACGGACAACTCACACACTCTCACACACACACACACACACACACACACACACTCACACACCAGGCAGCTCTTGTCTCTTGACTGTGGGTCTCTCCTGCTCCCTCTCTCTCAATACCTATGCATGCCAAGGCCAACCTAATTACAGGCTCTAATGCCCAAAATGAAATAAAGGAATTAAGAGTAAATCTAACTAGAGTGAAAGTGGACGCGTGTCTAGTCCAGAGGCTCTCGCTGTGGTACCCCAGACAAGACAGACCCGTCCCACGGGGGAGTCGAAGCGAGGGAGACGTGGAGGAGGAGGAAGAGGAGAGGGAGCCCTGTGCTGCTTTTTAAAGGGCTCTGGGGGATACGTCGTCATGGCAACGACCGGGGGCGCATGGATGCCGCTCACACCCGGATCATCAATAACCCCCAACCACACACACCACACACACACACACACACACACACACACACACACACACACCATACACACACACACACCATCACCCTCACTCATTGGGGGGGGGGGCTCATCAGTGGTGCAGTCGAGCAGACCACTCACACACTCATGTTACAGAAAATGTCACTAATGCGGGATCAGTGAGTGTGTGTATGTGTGTGTGTGTAAGTTAGAGAAAGATTGTGTGGACTCAGGTATGATCATGTGTATAACTGTCTCACTAAATAGATAAATGGAAGATGTCAGGAATGCCTGGGAACATACCTGGCTGTGCTAACAATAGAGGCTTTGTTAAGGCTCCAGGGCCCATATTCACAAAGCATTTCATCTTACCACTAGGAGTACTCCTAAATCGCACTAAAAGATTTTAGCTAGGAGTTTTCTCTTAAAAGTTATTCACAAAGCCTTTCAGACCTACTGTTAGTAAGGAAAAATGACAACTCCTAAACTAAGAGTGAGTCTTCGTTGCTATGGATGACATCATTACTCGTGCACAGGCTTGACTGAAGTGAACACCTTGATTGGCTGATTGTAACGTGAGATTTATTCCAAAAACTTCCCTTACGATGATGAGTGACAGGTCTGAGAATGCGTGCGCTACACACAAGTAGTGCGAAGGATGGAAGATTATGCATTTGTTTGTAATGCCTCGGAAGCGATGCAGGCCATAATTTTGCACAAATTGAGCAGAAATACGGCGACACTAAACGTTCACGTGTGATGAAGTCTTGGGTAGGCTATGTTATTCACCTATTCTGATTCTGAAGGAGAATATCTGCCTTTTGGAGATTATGATCGCCTATTGACAGTGATGGTCACGGTGCGTCTGTGAATGAAGGTGCGTCTTTGCGTGTATACGACGGTGTCCACTAAGCATGCCATGCTTATTTCGACTATTTCGACCCTCTGCCCAACATAGCTGGAGGTGGCAGTGGTAATCGTGATGATAGTGTACGTCACGTGGTACAGACAGTAGGGGTAGTAAAAATAGGGCTCTGAAGAAAGAAAGTCACCCACGATAGGAACTGATTTGACCAGGCTACTTTATTGTAGGCCTATAATAACGGTTTGTGGTTATAGGCTAGTAATAGTTTACTATTGTTGGTTTACATCATAGGCCTACTGTTTTCCTGTTAATTTGTTTTATGGGTAATATGCAGAGCCGGACAGTAACGGAGTACATTTACTTGAGTACAGTACTTGAGTACAATTTTGAGGGATCTGTACTTTACTCGAGTATCATTTTTGGGGAGTACTCATGACTTTACTCAAGTACATTTGAGAGGAAAATATTGTACTCTTTACTCCACTACATTTCTATCCATAACTGTGAGTAACCATTACTTCTTCTAAAAAAAAAAAAAAGGAAAAAAGAAAAATCTCAGAAACCCTCAATTTGTTGTTTCCCTCTGAAACGTGATTGGATAGTGCAGGCGCCACTGATTGAGACAGCCTATCAGCAATCACCTTCAGCTTTCCGCCAAAGTCAACTCCATGGTCAGATTTAGATAAGAGACGAAACCATAGACGAAACAATGGATGAAGACACAGCAGGTCCATCCCGGGAATGTGCCAACCTGTGGCCCCACCTCGCCAGACTATTTCAATTTTCTGAACAAGTTAATGATCGTTTTCGCTTCAAGTGTTTTAATTACAAAATAGTATTTTGTATTTTAAATACGTATTTTAAATGCATGTATTAGAAATAGACCTACTGCCCATCCCCGGCAACATGGTAAAAATATGAAAATTACTTAATTTTACTTTCAATTCCTTTTATATTCTCCTAGGTATTAACATTAACATTTTTCATATCTCCAAGTTTGTGAATAGGTCTTAGTGAGTTAGGAGTCCTCTTGACTCGAGTGACAAACCCATTATTTTTAGGAGTTTCTCCTAAATTCGCCAGTTAGGAGCTACTTTTAGCCTTAACATTTTTTGTGAATATGGGCCCATGAATGTGTGTGTTTGTGTGTGTGTGTTTATGTGGTGTGTGTGTGTTTATGTGTGTGTTTGTGTGTGTTTCTGTGTGTGTGTGTGTTGTGAGTGACAGGGCAGGGCTTTCAGACTCACTTCTCCAAGGTGTTCCCCGGCCACTCTGTCAACATCAGGTCTAAGAACTCATAACAGCGTCTAACAGGGAGAGACAACAAAAACAGCCAAACACGTCAGCTGCCATCACCTTCATCCAACAAACTCCCCTCACCTCTGCTCTTCCTGTGGAGCCGCTGGTGTACAGTGACCACCAGCGTCAAAGGACAGTGGACAGTGGGCGGTCAAACAGCCTTACCTCCTGACGGCCACTGATTTGGACGTGCAGTTGCTGGTGATGATGGGGATGAGGCGTGGGTAGTGGGTGTGCTGCGGAAGGAGGAAGGGACACAGTCGGTCAGTCAGGCTGTGCAGAGCAGGACGCTCATCTGGAGAGGGGGCCTCACTGGACCATTAACCACTCTAATTAACACATGATGGCTTCAAATGTGTCATTACGCTTCTCATGCAGGTTTCTCATTTCACAGATAACAAACTGCGGGGGCTAGAAGTCATAACATCTTAAATGAACAGATAGTACTATGCAGTAGTTTGAGGCATAGAAACAATGCTGTTAAGTGAGTGAGGAGGCATTTTAGAACGATATTAGTTTTTTACAATTACTTACTTACAAAATGCACACACAACAAGAATGTTTAAAAATATAAATATTTGAAACACCAATGCAGAAAACAATATACTGCTTTAAGACAAATAGCCAAAACGTTTACACAGCACTGCATGTGAATGTAAAATACAATTGAAGTTCCTTAGTAATCCACAGTCATGAACAGCCAGGCTAAACCTTGGGTGTGATGTCCCTCTGTGCTCAGCAGGGGGCGCTGTGGAGAGGCACTCACCCTGAGGATGAGGCGGATGCAGGCCACGCCGGACGTGGCCATGACCTTGGCGCTGTTGGGTACCAGGTTCAGCAGCGTGGGCATGATGGTCTCAGCGGTGTGGTCAAACTTGTTCCCCAGCAGGAAGGACAGGTGTCTAAAGAAAAACACACACACACACACACACACACACACACACACACACACACACAGTAGACATTTCAAATTATTACAGTGCATCTCATTTAGGTCCCCCATTAAGACGGTGGCACTGATTTGTAAAGTACAACAGTGTGTGAACACCTGATAAAACCTGTGACGGCTCATGAAAACTCTATGTGAAATGAGAAAGTATGTTCATAATATATTCTGTGGAAAAAGTAATTCGTACCCAGACGAGTGTATGATTCATCTTTAAATGCTGACTACATCTGTTTGCAACACAATTCCATTACATTAAAACACTGGATACTTGTCGGAAGGAATTTGAGCCATAACACAGGCCTAACTATTGAACTTTTTTATGTTTTACCCTCCAGAGTAAACAAGCAGGATGTGAGGATTAGATGTATGCGGATTTAAACACCAGCCAACGGCCAAGCAATGGCGGCAGCCAAGACCATTTATAGTCAGGTTCATGGAAGACTGTGACAGGAAAAGCATGGAGTGCCATTACATATTCATCACATCTGTGTGGCTGAAGTGGAAGTTCTACTCCACGCACTACTCATGCCGGTTCCACCTCATTAGAACCGCATTACGGAGCCAGCAGAACGTCTAAAAGCCCTCGCTTGAAACATGGCTCGGGCCGTTTCGATTAATGCTCCGCACCAGCCGAGAGGGTTCCGTCGTTAATATTGCAGCCGCCTGGGCTGCCTGGTGAGGTGTGTGTGTGTGTGTGTGTGTGTGTGTGTGTGTGTGCTTGTGTGTGTGTGTGTGTGTGTGTGTGTGTGTGTGTGTGTGCGGCAGAACCGGGGCGGAATCGACGGGAGGCGGAAATCTGGCCTCGCGCTGGCGGAGTGATGGAGCGTGTTTCCCAGCGGCTGTTTCCACACGTGCCGTCTCTCACCGTTAAGGATTACAGATTTCACTGAGGCCAGAAACACGCACCACTGCAGCTCACTGGTAGCAGCCAATTTCACAAGCTTCAATTGGAAGGTGAGAAGCTTAAGTAGGCCTGAAACTGGTGTGTGTCTTTCTGTGTGTGTGTGTGTGTGTCTTTCTGTGTGTGTGTGTGTGTGTGTATGTATGTGTGTGTGTGTGCTATCCTCCTACCCCAGCGTGATGCAGGCCTCGCGCACCACCTGTGAGCGCAGGTCTTTGGCGGAGAGCTTAAAGGCCGGCTCCATCTGACGCAGCTGCTGGGAGAAGCCCTCGTGATCCAGAGCCCCCGCCATCAGCAGAGAGCGCACCTTCTTCAGCTACACACAAACACCACACGGCAATTAGGGGTGTGTGTATGTGCGCGTGTGTGTGCGTGAGAGAAAGAGAGAAAGAGAGAGAGAGAGAGTTGAGTTGAGCCTGCGGATGCAGACGTGGTTATCTGGGTCGGCAAAGTCCACTAGCAGGCTCATTCATTACATACTGCTACAATTAGCCATTAACATCGGTCACCATTACAGGACTTCAGTCATTGGCATCAGTTCAGTTTTATTTTGTCATTGTTACAGGATAACAACGAAATGTTGTAATCCTCTATGCGTGTGAAATAAACAGAATGAAATGACAGAAATGTCCAGGTGTGTGTGCAGCAGGACAGTGAGGGGCAGTGAGGGACAGGAACTTACAGCAGTGACTCTTTGTTCCCAGTCATGCTTGTCGTCAGACAGAACCTCCTTGATCTTATTGATGGAGTCCTCCAGGTCTCGACTGGAGTAGATCTGCAGAGAGAGGGGGGGGGTATGGAGAGAGAGAGAGAGAGAGGAGGGAGAGGAGGAAGGAGAGAAGTGAAGGAGAATGATTTCAACATGAACTGTTTATAACTGGTGTTAACAATATTGGAAAACAGCTTTTACTTATAGCTCAATTATATTGGGGCAAATATGAAGAGAAAGAGAGTGAGGGAGAGAGAGAGGGAGAGCGAGAGGGAGAGGGAGAGAGGGAGAGAGAGAGAGAGAGAGAGAGAGAGAGAGAGAGAGAGAGAGAGAGAGAGAGAGAGAGAGTATCCAGGCTGCCGTGTAGGTGAGTGAGCAGTGCTCCTGCCCTGTGAGTGTGTTGGACAGGCGTAGAGATCAGAGACATTCAGCACTCAGATCAGATCAGAGCGGCTCAGCTCTCTACCTGCAACGCTGGCGCATCCTCGAAGGCTTTCATGAAGTCATCCTCGTCCACTGCGCCCGCACTCGCTCCCTCTTTCCCTGCTGAACACACACACACACACACACACACAAATGTATGTCTTCATACTTGAACAAAGTACCAGGACAGAAAAGGCGAAAAAGGGCGATGCAATTAATTAGAGGTAGCACATGTCAGGTAGTACATGTCAGGTACATACTTAATTAGAGGTAGCACATGTCAGGTACATACTTAATTAGAGGTAGCACATGTCAGGTACATACTTAATTAGAGGTAGCAGGTACATACTTGAGCGCTTGTGTTTTAGCTATGCTATTCCCTATGACCTATAACTGTGCACTTAACTCTGAAGATTGATAGGTGAGAATAAATTCAATGAAGGTCAACCAAAAACTAACCTGTGCTTGTTGCATACCACAACAGTAGCTTTGTGCCTGTAGGCTTATTTGATAAGCCCTTTTTAAAAGATAATTTCTCAGGAAATACTGTAGGTTACCCTGGAAACTGACTCTGTCATGTTGGTTGGTCACACAGTGCAGCGCTAATTTGCTTTGAACGGTGATCCACATTCAATTGGTCATGGGCAATTTAGCTAACCCAATTCAATTCAGCTTTCAGGCACCTTTTGAGCATCCTCTAAATACTTCCTGCTTTAAAAAAAAACAAAAAAAACTCCTGCAGTGGTAATACATAATGTCACACAGCATTTTTTTTGTTGTTGCTAGAAGTCTTAGATACCATGGAAACATCTTTTTCGCAATAAAAAGTCAGTGGAGACCCCCCTCCCCCCAATTCCTCAACCCCTTTTGAGTGTGACTTTTATACTGATGTATTCCCACTGTGCACACAACAGGTTGCCCACTGCCATATCCCGCTGTTACGCAACATCACAGAGCTGACCGCAAAGTGTTCATGGGAGGACCATCAATAATCCCCATTCACCCACCCAGAGGTCACTCAGTACACGCACCCATGCTCTCAGCAAGATAAGAACCACACACGTGAAATTCAGCTAGTATATATATATATATATATATATATATATATATATATAGTGGCCTCAGTGAAAGAGGAGGGGGAGATGGAGAGAGAGTGTGTGTGTGTGTGAGTGTGTGGCATGCAGTGGGTATGATTCCATTTTCAGACTTTGACTGGAAAATCAAAAAATTCAAATTGAACAAAAATGTATTTATTTCTGCGGTCATTTAAATTTCCCCATCATGAAGCGGCGTGACTTAAAATCGGTTTCCTCCTAGAGATTAGTTTTGTGAACAGTAGGACATTAAAATCTTATTGCAGTCCTCCCATTAACACATACAGAATCAGAAGTTTGGGAATATTGCAGTCTTCCCATTAACACCTACAAAATCAGAGGTTTGGGAATATTGCAGTCTTCCCATTAACACCTACAAAATCAGAGGTTTGGGAATATTGCAGGTGAATTTCAGGTGCCTCTTATGGCATCATTACAATGAATGTGATCAGATTCCACCAGCTCAAAACTGGTTGAGGAGAACTACTGGTGGTTAAGGTGAAGCGTGATGTGGTCTTACCTGGCCCCTTAGACGACGCAGAGCTGGGCCTTCGCATGGAGCCCATGGCTCCGCCCCTGCGGCCGCTGGGTGGGCCTCTGGACGAGGAAGACGAGGAGGACCGGCCCCCGTCCACAGAGTCTTCATCATCAAAGTTCTTATCTGCAGGAGACACAAACAAACACACACACTCTTAGCACTGCATCCATGTGCCCTGCATCCACATACATACATACAAATTACTTTTCTATAATGCCAAGGAGCCAGTTTTTGTTTTTAAGTGGCTGGACTCCCAGGGACCAGAGCTAGTAATATCAAGGAAGTTTTTCAGTGACATTTTTCAGGGTGTTTTATGTTAAGCCAGAGAAATTACAAACAGCCTCCGGCCTCGTGCCTATAGCCGGAGCACAGCCGGAGCACAGCCGGAGCACAGCCATGAGTATACCATTCCCCAGCCCCACTCACTCTAACTTGTACCATAATGCTTAATTATACCACCCATAGAAAAACCACAAACACTTGACTCTTCAGCAACAATCATTCCTGTATAATATACTGTATGAAACACACACACAAAAATAAGTGGCTGATCATCCCCTGCTCATCTACTGTTTTCAAACGCAGTAGTCCCATGTCCCCTACAGTGGCTATTGATTGCTACTGGGCACTCTGCCCGTCATTGCCTACCTAGATCTGTGGCTTAGCACTTGACCATCTGATCTGACCAGTATTGCGCAACCAACAACATGGCATTCAGCAAACAAACACATGCACAAGAACAACAGACAGACAATGGACAAAGATATCCATTCCAACATGCACAATAAAATACTTTCACAAGCCATCCACAATGACGATCTTGCAACAATCCACTCTCCAGTGACTAAGAAATGTAATAAAGACTCAGCAGCACAGCGGAAGGGTCACGTATTTCAGATTTACGACTACGCTCTCCGGCACAGAGAACCACACACACACCATTAGAGCTGGAACTGCCATCAGGAGACCTGCTGAGAGCTACAGGCACCAATAGATAGATAGAGCGAGAGAGAGAGAGAGAGAGAGAGAGAGAGTAGAGAATAATCTGACAAAGGATTGATAAAAGGAGGAAAAATCAAGAGAGGTGAAGAAGAAGAGAAAGGAGAAAGGGAAACAGATTAAAGTGAGAGAGAGAGAGAGGGAGAGAGAGAAAAGAGGGAGGAGAAGACTGAAGGAGAGCTAGTGGAGGAGAGGTCAAGAGAAGCTGGAGCTAGCGTTAGCGTCTTACGGGCACAGATCCGTTTGCACACCAGCTTCCTCAGCATGCTCTCCGCTCCTCTGCCTCGCCCGCCCAGCTGTGACCACCACAGCTCACCGCACGGTCAACACCAGCGCCGCTGCCACGGGGGCTGTGAGCGCCTGTGTGTGTGTGTGTGTGTGTATGTGTGTGTGTGTGAGAGAGACTCAGAGAGCGTATGTGTGAGGGTGTGTGTGAGAGAGGACAGGGCAAGGGGAGGGAGGGAGCCAAACAAAGCTCTCCTGAGCTAAGCTGTCAATCTGTTGTGTGTGTTTGTGTGTGTGTGTGTGTGTGTGTGTGTGTGTGTGTGTGTGTGTCTGTGTACACTCATCATCACCCTGAGCACAATCAGGAGATTCCGGGAATTCCACTCACCCTCTGGGACTCCTGACACAACAGTGATGTCACCTTTATCAAACTGCATTAGGCCCTGGAGATCAATGCCCATGACTCCATCCCCAACAGCTCCACGAGGGTGCGACCCAAAATGTCATGAGATCACCACGACAACAGCAAACACTTCTATCTGCCGAGTAGAACCTATAATTGTATCTAGCTAAGGGAGCATCACTCTTAAATCAGTATACTGTATACTGGTTTGAGTTAAGAATGATGCTCCCTAGCTAGTGACTTGTCTAATCTGTGTGTTTAAAATCAAATTTAAGTCAAAATGTGTGCCCTTTCAGACTACCAAAGGGCGCAAATTGTTGGTGCATGTCGAGTTATTAAACGTTTCAACAGGAACAGTGTCCACACTCAGGCATAACCAAAAGAAGGAAAAACCATCTCTCATCAGACAATCTATCCACCTTATAGCCATCTTACACCAAACAACTTTGACAAGATTTGGGAAAGATTCTTGAAAGATTGTAGTCTTTTAACTAATGCCCCCATTCAAGCTTTCCTCAAAAGACTCCAATCTTTCAAGAATCTCTCCCAAATCTTGTCAAAGTTGTTTGGTGTAAGGAGGCCATTACTTGTGAAATCCTACTTCCATCCAGCTTTCATCTTCAGCCCTTTCTGTTTGCATAATAGCTTAGTGCAGTCTCAGCAGGCTAACTGGAACATGCTTCAACTTATATTTCTTCCCAAATGTTGACAAATCTGCACTCAATATGGATATGCTATACAATATATGACAGATAGAAAAAATATAAGTTTACTTTTACATGGCTCACATGACGCATTAAAATCAATATAACGCAGCTTCGGCCGGAAATAGAAAACCGGAATAGAAAAACTGAATACTGAAGTGTCATGGCAACGCCCATTGTTGGCTCACGAATATGCACTAATATGAGTAACAGAAATCACACAGCGCAGATGAATTACTAATGAACTACATTGCACCCGAGGCTTACTACATACAGAGGGACTTAGTATCTTGTTATGTACATTATTAAGATGATGTACCATGACAACAGAATTCTAGTAACAATTTCCAGCAGCTGAAGCGGAGTGTGGTGAATAGAGCAGGGCTCTTTCCATGGTCACTATGGGTGAGAGCCAAGGGCCCTCAGCTGACTGTGTGAGCGTGGGAGAAAGAGGAGAGGGCTCGTCTTCTTCAGCACTGTCACTCTGATTTACACTGAGCTCCGTTATGCTGGAGGCACGAGGGAAATAACACGGGGCAATAGAGAACGAGACAGAGAGATGGGGGTAGAGGAGGGAGAGAGAGAGAGAGAGAGAAGAAGAGAGAGAGAGAGATGGGGGTAGAGGAGGGAGAGAGAGAGAGAAGAAGAGAGAAAGAGATAGGGGTAGAGGAGAGAGAGAAGAAGAGACAGAGAGATGGGGGTAGAGGAGAGAGAGAAGAAGAGACAGAGAGATGGGGGTAGAGGAGGGAGAGAGAGAGAGAGAGAGAGAGAGAGAGAGAAGAAGAGAGAGAGATATGGGGTAGAGGAGGGAGAGAGAGAGAGAGAGGAAGAGAGAAAGAGATAGGGGTAGAGGAGAGAGAGAAGAAGAGACAGAGAGATGGGGGTAGAGGAGAGAGAGAAGAAGAGACAGAGAGATGGGGGTAGAGGAGGGAGAGAGAGAGAGAGAGAGCGAGAGAAGAAGAGAGAGAGAGATGGGGTAGAGGAGGGAGAGAGAGAGAGAGAAGAAGAGAGAGAGATGGGGGTAGAGGAGAGAGAGAAGAAGAGACAGAGAGATGGGGGTAGAGGTGGGAGAGAGAGAGAAGAAGAGAGAGAGAGATGGGGTAGAGGTGGGAGGGGGAGAGAGAGATGGGGAAAGATGGGGGGATAAAGATGAGAGAAAAAGAGAGAAGAGAGATAGAGTGTGATCTTTTTGTATTGTTACTATGTGCAACGGTGTAATGTGTAGAGAGAAGAAGTAAGCCGTACGCTGTAGCCTGTATGCTGTAGCCTGTACGCTGTAGCCTCTACGCTGTAGCCTGTACGCTGTAGCCTATACGCTGTAGCTTGTAGCCTGTACACTGTAGCCTGTACACTGTACGCTATAGCCTGTACACTGTAGCCTCTCCGCTGTAGCCTGTACGCTGTAGCTTGTAGCCTGTACACTGTAGCCTCTACACTGTAGCCTGTATGCTGTAGCCTGTACAGTGTAGCCTGTACGCTGTAGCCTGTAGCCTGTACGCTGTAGCCTGTACGCTGTAGCTTGTAGCCTGTACACTGTAGCCTCTACGCTGTAGCCTGTATGCTGTAGCCTGTACGCTGTAGCCTGTACGCTGTAGCCTGTACGCTGTAGCCTGTACGCTGTAGCCTGTACGCTGTAGCCTATACGCTGTAGCCTCTACGCTGTAGCCTGTACACTGTACGCTGTAGCTTGTAGCCTGTACACTGTACGCTGTAGCCTGTACACTATAGCCTCTACGCTGTAGCCTGTATGCTGTACGCTGTAGCCTGTACAGTGTAGCCTCTACGCTGTAGCCTGTACGCTGTAGCTTGTAGCCTGTACGCTGTAGCCTGTACGCTGTAGCCTGTACGCTGTAGCCTGTACACTGTAGCCTATACGCTGTAGCCTGTACACTGTAGCCTGTACACTGTAGCCTGGACGCTGTAGCCTGTGCATAGCAGCGGACAGCAGAAGCTGAAGCACTATTTCTGGTGTGAGATGGAGAGGAGAAATTTCTTTTCATAAACTGTCCAACTCTAAAACCACTAATCACCGGACCACCGACCGAACATAAATAAAAACGCCGAAAAGGACGCCGAGGGAAGTGATCCATTTCTCTCCGCCACACACACACACACACACACATTCATCAGCACACACCCCGCATCCATCTCCAAACTTCTTTTGCTAGCGTATATCATTGTGATGTATGTGTGCCCGCCCTACACTGGACACAGCCAGAATGAATGGGGTTAGGCTACAACATGGAAGAGGTAGAGGAACGAGTTGGGTAGGACACACACACACACACACACACACAGTTAAAGTGTTCTCTATCAGTTCCCTACCATTACCTGTGTAAAGGGCGTGCGCGCGCGCGTGTGTGCGTGCGTGTGTGTGTGCGTGCGTGCGTGCGTGCGCGTGTGCGTGTGTGTGCGTGTGTGTGCGTGCATGTGTGTGTGTGCGTGCTGGCATGAATTTGTGGTATTGATTGGATCAGTGGAGGTGGCACTCAATCACATGCAGACACAAATGCCACAAAACACTGATTAATATGCAACTACTGAACAACAAGCAGCGAGGGGGGAGAGAGAGAGAGAGAGAGAGAGAGAGAGAGAGAGAGAGAGAGAGAGAGAGGGAGAGAGAGAGGGATAGAGAGAGAGACACAGACATATCTGAAATTATTCTGAGCTCCCTGCATTGTACTGCGCTGTCATTGTTTCTTTTAGGAGAATCACACAGAGAATCAACTTCTGCATATTGATGATACACTGACAAATACGCACACACACACAGTTATTTCGTCTTCAGACAGGTCAACAGGATGTACTGTAGGCCTACTTTAGCCTCAAAGGTGATCTGCCTTTTACCGTGACATCATGACTGCTGGATAACCAAAACAGCCATCACCACCTCCGCCCCTCCCCCTCTGGTAATTGTGTGTGTGTGTGTTTGCACATGTCAGTGTGAGTGTGTGTATGTGCGTCTACACATGTCAATGTGAGTGTGTGTGGACATCTGTAAATACGTGTGGAGGTATGTCTGCAGATGTGTGTGTGTGTGTGTGTGTGTGTGTGTGTGTGTGTGTGTGTGTGTGTGTGTGTGCTTGAGCACTTGTGTGTCAATATTTGCACAGCCACACACAGCATCAGTCCAGTGTGTAAGAGCAAAGTTCCCATAAACCCTGAGACAAGCTCTCACACTCTCACACACTCACACACACACACACACACCCTTAAGTCCTCTGTCTGCTGGGATTCAATTTCCTCCCGGAGCACCCCATAATGAGAGGTCACTGCCTCTTCGATCTGACCGCTGTGCCCAACCCTGACGACTGGTGATTGGGGAGTGCGTTCGTCACTCATCGATTAACATCCACCATCTCTCAGCGGCTCCCTCTGCTGGTAGAAACAGGGAGTGGTGCTGCAGCTCAACACCACTGATGGACTGTATGAACAAACGCCAGGACGGAGAAAGTCACGAAGGTGAGCAATCCTAATAGAGATCAACCACCAGCTAGCAGCTTCTCAAGCAGAGAAATCTGGCTTTTCATTTCATGGTTGCCTGACTTTTAGGGCTTTCCCAAAGAGACAGGATCAGCTAAATGAAATGGATTACTAATGACGCCATCAAATCTCTTGTCTTGCGTCTGCAGAGCCACAGATCTGTGTGTTCTCTTGTCTTGCGTCTGCAGAGCCACAGATCTGTGTGTTCTCTTGTCTTGCGTCTGCAGAGCCACCGATCTGTGTGTTCTCTTGTCTTATGTCTGTAGAGCCACAGATCTGTGTGTTCCAGCTTTCACACCTTCCAACCAGCACAGCTGCACTGATGTGTCACACACTAACAAGGTCAGAAGAGAATAGGCCACTTATAGGGGTTGGACAAAAAAGGAGACAGGTTTCGAACCCTCTCTCTATGTCATTGATCAGAACTTATTCTAATACTAATAAGAACTAATATTGCTATTTAATAATGCCATGGTTAATTATTTCAACACTAATCTGGTCATTGAGAGCAATCTCCTATATTTCAGGCTGGAGGAGGACTGTTACTACCGGAGTTGTTGTAGGGACAGCCTCTGTCCACATGGTGGCACTGTGTACCAGCGAACAAGCCTCACTGGCCACAGACAGCAGGTAGAGGGGAGAGAGAGAGAGGAGGAAGATGGAACCAGAGAAGAGAAAGGAGTGTGTGAGAGAGAGAGAAATAAAACAAAATGAAAGAGAAAGAGCATGAAAGAGAGAAAGAGAAAAGACAGCAGATAAAGTGAGAAAGGAAAGTAGTTAAGAGAGAAACGCGTTTGCTGAGCTACGAGTAGAAACCTGAGGAGAGTGTGTGTGTGCGCGTGTTTCCCTGCACTCAGAGTCCTTGTGTGAGCATGGCAGGGCATCTGTTATAATCCCCTCTGTACAGATTTATGCTCTGGGATTTGGAAAAGCTGCAGCTCACCACACCGAGGGCATATAGCCCTCCCTCCTCGCTCTACCCAGGCTGGCTGGATGAATGCTGGCTCCCCCCGACACGCCCGAGTCTTCTGTCATGATTTCTTTATTTCTGTCTTTTTTTCGTTTATTTATATATTTCTGCTGTTACAGGAGCAGATCCGCACCGCATGAGGCATTAAAACCTTTTCAAAACTCCAGTGAAATACCGCACAGCTCTGTTTGAATTTTTAAATATGGCCACTCTTAACCCCAGTTAATCTTTATAAAGAAGCTATTTTCAGGGAATACAAATCACACACACATACATACACATACAGAGAGAGAGAGAGAGAGAGAGAGAGACAGACAGAGAGACAGAGAGACACACACACACAGATGCGCGTACACACACACAAAGCGGCTGCAACTTCTGTCGGAAAAGCCCCCTGTGCTTATTAGTGGGGAGTGAGTGACTATTCACTGACTGAAAGGAAACCTCTAGGGAACTTACCTCTCCTTACCTCACCGCAATAAATAAATAAATAAATAAATGAATAAACCTATCAGACACAAGGCTCTCGCTGACCACATCCTACAGGATTTATTGGAATGCGATTCTAATTGTGAGGAAGAACACAATGTAGATCTGACTCTTGGGAGTGTCCTTGCCTTTCCTGCACAGCTGAAGCAGGGTGCCTCCGTGTCTCTGTTGGTGTGGGATTCTGGGAGTTGTTATTGGATAAGCTCCGGCAGCATGAGATGATTGGTTGGTCTTTTTTTTTTAGACTAAACCTGCTCCTCTAACCTGATTGGACGCCACGCCCACATGGTTTTTGGGCAGGTTTTGGGATGGTAGTTAGTGGGTAATGCAACACGAAAGCCAATAAAAATAGGCTTCTTGGAGGCTGAAGGAACAGGTAAGAACTGGACTATCCTTCTCAGAAGAGACACCGTGGAAGTGTGTGCACGCCATGCCTGCCTGTGTGTGTGTGTGTGTGTGTGTGTGTGCGTGGTGTGTGTGCATTTTGTGATATTAGAAATGAGAGTAGCTTCAGATGCAGATAAGAAATAAAGAATGATTAAATTACTTCACCAAAATGGAGAAACAAAAAGAGCAGAAAGCATGTGAGTGTGAGTGCATGTGTGTGTGTGTGTGTGTGTGTGTTTAACGCTCGTCATGGTAACCAGACAGGCACGTGAGGCCCGTCAGCGGTCAGCTTCCGGCAGCATTGACATCAGCACCAGCGCCACTACTCTCTCTTCACACACACGCGGGCCTGCGTGCATGTGATCGAATAGACGCTATCGCCACGGAAACCCACACACAATGTCTCTGCAGCTATAGCAACAGTAGCACAGGGCTCCTCACACATGTGCTCCGTCTCTCCCCCAAACACTTCCTGTATGGAGACCCAAGAGAGACAATAGAGGATCCCCCCCCCACACCACCACCCCCTTGTGTTGAGCAAGCAGAGCCGGAGGCAAATAGCAAGAGGTCAGCAAGGAGCCTCAGGCTGCTGGGAGCGATCCAGGAAGCTGTGCGGAGAAAAGCAATATCCTGCACGCGAGGGGAGAGGAGAGGAGAGGAGAAGAGAGGAGGAGAGGGGAGAGGAAGAGAGGAGAGGAGAAGAGAGGAGGAGAGGGGAGAGGAAGAGAGGGGGGTGGAGAGGAGAAGAGAGGAGGAGAGGGGAGAGGAAGAGAGGGGGTGGAGAGGGAAGAGGAGAGGGAAGGAGAAGAGGAGAGAAAAGGGGAAGAGAGTTTGTGTGGTTGAGTGCTGGAAGAGCCAGCGGCGATAAATTCAGTGAGTCTTGGCGAGCCGTCTTCAGACACGGAGCAAAAGGTTTAATTCTGAGCGATGACACTTGTGTGAACTAGCGCTTCCCACCACAGGCTACGGAGGCTGACAGGGGACAAATTTCCTCTGACCGCAGACAAGCTTGGGTCCCTGGCTGCTATCAGATCCTGTACACAGTGCTTCGAGATATGCTTGGCCTGTGCAGTATGACGAATGGGAACAATAAAATCTGCTGGTGTGTGTGTGTGTGAGTGAGTGAAGAGGGTAGATTCAGAGGCAAACAGAAGAACATTCTTCACGTAATATCACAGTCTCTGAAGAATACGTGCTTGAGTAGAACTTCTGACCTCTAGGTACCGTTACTGCCTTTACCAACTTTTTGGAAGTTTCTGGAAGTTGTGCTGGACTTCATAAAGTCATCAAGTCAAACAACTTTAGTCACAGCACAAGCACAGACAACTTTAGTCCTCTTTTGCTCTCTCTCTCTCTCTCTCTTTCTGCATCAATGCAACCTTTTATCCGCACTCCCTCACAGTTGCTCTCTCCCTGCGGCTCACTGTCTGCATCACGACTCGTTTATATCTCTTTTCTGCTCCATCGCTTTCCTCTCGTTCTTTCCTCGCGTCTCTCTATCGCTCTTTCTTACAGCGGAGACTTTAAATGCTGAACCAGCGGGAGGATGAGAGGAGTGAAGGACAGGAGCTGATGATGCTGAATGATGCTGAGCGGAGCTTAATTGAACACTGATGAGCAGCGGAGATAACGCTGCTCTGGGTCTCTTTGTTTCTGTCCTCCCTCTATAGAGTCAAGAGCACCCACTTAATTACAACGCCACTGTAGTGAGCTGGTCTGGGTGGGATGAACTGATGTCAATATCAATGTCAACATATTTAGAAATCACATCTACAACACATCAGTTAAACCACACTTTTAACCTTTTTTACCTTGTCATAAGTGAAATCTTGCTGTATTGACAAATCTTGCCAGATAATTTAGCCACGCTACACACCACACACACACACACCACTGGTTCTCCTCTCTGGACTTAGCCATGCTACTAAACCCCACACCCACACGACACACACCACTGGTTCTCCTCTCTGGACTTAGCTGTGTCCATGGCACTCCCAGTGCTCCGTGCGCTGTGCTCTGCACTATGGGCCTTTCGAGTTCCTCCAGCATCTCAAGGCCAATGAGCCTTCACTTCCCCCCCAGTCCTGACACTGACGCCAAGCAGCCACCACTAAGAGCCTGCAATAAACATCACTGATTTATCCAGCTCTCATTTATTTCATTTCATATCAATTCGCTCAACAACACGGCTTTCCATCATCTTGACACCGAGGCCCATGTGTTTTTATCAGTCCGTATGGTCACAGATGCCTTTTTGTATCAGTCAGCATCTACACAAGCACAGAAAGTGTTATTTTCTTTATCATTTCATACAGCTTTCCAGACACCCAGACGTCTTGGCTTTTCCATCATCTCACACAGTTGTCGTTTTGCAGTGCACCAAGCAGGAAATGACCTCATGTACCTCTATGGGTGTCTTTTAATGAGTGGGCCCCAGTGTTGTGTTTTGGCAGAAGGAGCAGGGTTTGTGGCTCCAGGGAGATGATCACCCCCCTTTGATTGCTTTTGTCGGGGAAGAGAGAAAGTGCAGGCTGGCACTGAGGCTGCAGCTAGCACAGCGCTGGCTAATTAAGACCTCCCCATTACAACACTTCATCACTCAGGGATGGAGAGGAGGAGGAGGAGTGGAGAGGAGGAGATGAGGAGGAGGGGTAGGAAAGGAGAGGGAGGGGAGGGGGGGGAAAGATGAGAGAGAGAGAGAAGGAGAGAGGAGGGATAGTAGGGGAAGAGAGGAAAAGAAAGATGAAGAGAGAAGGAGAGAGGAGGGTGAGAGGGGAGGAGAGAAAGAAAGAACTGGAACTGAACATGAAGACAAGATGCACAGAGAAGGAGAGAGAGAGATAGTGAGAGAGAGAGAGAAGAGAGAGATGAGAAGCAGGGATGAGATGAGAAGCAGGCGAGGCTGCTAAAGATGAGGATGAGGATGAGGATGGGGATGTGGAGAGGAGTGGACAGGAGGCAGATGGAGCTCAGCATCAAACCCCCGCTCACACGCCGAGACAAACGAGAGATCACACACCAAACGCATCAGAGCATAGAGAGAGAGAGAAAGAGAGGGAGAGAGAGAGAGAGGAGAAAGAACATAGGGAGATGGAGAGCAAGATATATGGTGGAGTGTTTCATGTTCTAGTGAGCTGATAGGAGAGGGTTTCTTAGAGAGAAACTGACTGAAATTCTGAGTAGTGTGTAAATATTGCAGAAACTTTGTGTGTGTGTGTGTGTGTGTGCGCGCGCATGTGTCTATGGAGTAAGACATTAAATATATGAAATAAAAAAGATAGGAGACACTTTACAAGTGTGAAAAGATGTGCCTACTGATCAGTGTATTCCTACCTACAGTACCTCCTGGTTAACATGCTAAGCACACGCCCACCCTAAACCCCAGCTGTTCTCTCTGCACCTCCTCCTGTCTGAGACTTGTGATGAAGTTTGTATCCAGGAGAAGAGATAAAGCCAGTGAAAACACACACAACATCAGATAAGTCACCCTGCTGTGAGAAAACAGCGTTCTGGACACTCCCTATAGACCAAAACCTATTTACGTCAGACGTGCGGTGGTCTCCCAAAGTAGGCCACTGCAGGGTCCAGAACCTTCCGGAACTAGCGCTAACGTTCCACAGCCATCAGCCCCCAGAGCTGTGCTAATTAGGCTCCAAAGGTCTGGAATGGGTTTAGCGCCAAATTATTAGAGGAACAGCTCAACTACAGCAGACCAAGAGGGAGAAACTTGGACAATGAATAAATCAACTATGAGAAAGTCAGAATTACAGAGACAGAGAACAAATGTGTGTGTGTGTGTGTGTGTGTGTGTGTGTGTGTGTGTGTGTGTGTTTCTACTCTAAAGGAGCCCCAGTTAGGATGAGGTTGATAGCTGCTGTGGGTCAAGCTGATAAATGTGGTGTCTTTACTGGTGACCCAGATTACAGATGACACTGAACTACATCTGGACCAGATATGGCCCAAGTCTGGCATGGATCCGGTTTGTGTCTGGTCCAGATATGGCCCAAGTCTGGCGTGGATCCGGTTTGTGTCTGGTCCAGATATGGCCCAAATCTGGCATGGATCCGGTTTGTGTCTGGTCCAGAATCAGATCACTTCATCAGAGCGTCCAGTGGAACCGTTTCAGACGAGGGCCAGGAAGACAGTAAATTAGCAGGCTGTAAAACACAGATAGTCCCCCCCATTCTCTCATTGTCTCACTCTCACACACTCTCACACACACACACACACACACACACACACACACACACACACACACACACACACACACACACAAACACACACACACACGTCTGGAGGAAAGCATGTGTAACCCTATACATCCATCTGCGATGGCCGTGTGCCAGTACTACAGGAGGTGACTGGCTGCCTGGGTGCTGGTTGCTCCACCCAGGGGCCCAGGGCAGCGACACCCCCTCTCCCCGCTCACCAGCAGCTGTCCTGGGCTAAGTGGCTGCTGTCAGCACCCCTGACGGCTCCAGCCCTGGCTCTCCCGTGAGGGGGGATAATGGTTACCAACGCCTCGCCGGGGTTATTAATACCTGCAGCTGCTGTCACTGAGGTGTCCTCCTGCCATAATGTTTACACGCCATTAAAACTAAGTAGTACTCCTACAGCACTGAAGTGTGTGTGTCTGTGTGCGTGTGTGCGTGTGTGTGTGCGCGCATGTGTGTGTGTGTGTGTGCGTGCATGTGAGAGACAGAAAGTTGGCTAATATTCCTGCAGCACTGCAATATGTGTGTGTGTGCGTGTGTGTGCGTGTCTGTTTGTGCTTGTGCGTGTGCGTGTGCGTGTGCGTGTGCGTGTGTGTGTGTGTCAGACCAAAAGAGTAGGGTTTCTTGTTGCATGTAAACGGTTAATTAACAGCATGAGATAGGCTTGAGAGGGCTGCAAATAGGCCTTAATGAAGAAGCACTGTAGGAAGTGGGGCAGCCAGCGACGGCGCTGTGCTAAACAGGGATTTCCATCTCTCCTCTACAGCTCTGAACCCCTGACACAGGCATGCAGGAGCTGGCCATTATGTAATGGCTGTTATGAAATGTTTAATGCTCGATTTAGACTGACCTCATGGCACATGCCTGTAATAATTATGGAGGCCGCAGCCACAAGGGGTGAGAATCATCAAAACTGGCAGAAATCAGCAGATTTGGGTCCTGAAATGCTTACCAAGGGGGCTGGTTATATTTGCAAAGCCTATTCAAAATTAAAACTGAATATGCTGGTAATACTCATAGACTTTAATTATGACAGATGCTTGACAGTTTTATCAGAATGCAACTCCAGGTGACATCAACAGAAATAGGAGCCTGTCACAGCCTCTAAGGACTGGTTTACTCAACCCATGGAGAAATTAGACTCAAAGTAGCGTCTGGGTAGAGAGGGGTCATATCAGAAGCTAGGTCTCAAGGCTGAAGACAGGACTGATTGAGGAGCTCAGCAATGAGGCCTACAACGAGAGAGCACATTTAGACAGCACTCCATGCTATAGCACTCCAGACGGGGAGGGGGGGCTGAGGAAGAGAGGGTGTAACAGGAGCCCTGTCTGTACCCTTCAAATCTGAGATAGAGAGAGAGAGAGAGAGAGAGAGAGAGAGAGAGAGAATGATGGGAGGAATGAGACCAGGAGTGAACAGAGACAAAAAGAGGGACAGCAAGTGGAGAGAAAGAGAGGAAGTGTAAATCCATCACAGCGAAAGCCTTGGGAGAACAGAGGAACGAAATAGACTATGAAACCTGGAGAATGCTAGAGAGGGTGAGAGAAGCATCACATCAGAGAGAGAAAGAGAGGGAGATGAATAGCAGAGAGAGAGAGAGGAAGGGAAAGCCCCAGAACCGAGAGCAAGGTGCGGCTAATCCTTGTGTCTAGAGATGCACCGATATGGAATTTTAGGGCCGATAACGATAACCGATATTTATTGGTTTGTTGTGGCCGATACCGATACGATAACCGATAAAATTACTCTTGAAAATAAATTGTGAAAAGTGATTTGGGGAAAGCATTTAATAAGCATAATTTTATTGCAGTAATTGTACCTACCACCAAATGATGGACAGAACTCATAATAGTCCTCAATAGTACAGCAGTCAACATAACAGTAGCCTAGCCCTACAGTATGTGTGGCTCCTTTAAGTGAACCTGACGTCAGTGAATTGCGAGTGAGTGGCTAGAGAGTATGAATCGTTTTCATTTAGGACTAAACACTCATAAAAGGCTCAGCTAGGAATAAGCTACAGTATAGCGACCAAATCAGAGTTTGTGAGGGAAACTTTAGTTTAGTTTCAACTGCGGGTAACTGAATAAAGCTGCAACTCCTCAGACTGTATCTTATGTCCGTCTACTCTGTTGCGCACAACCTGCTGCAGCAGAAATGAAAGGGGTTAGCCCCGAAGGTTTTAATAACTTATTATGATGAACTGAAGCAGGAATGGTTAGCATATTTCTAGGTAATAATACAAAACCCAAGCTAAAGTAATGCAAATATAATACTAAAACACAACTTAGAACTAGGCCTACTTATGTACTCGTTCCACTAACGAGTTTGTTTATTTGTTTCCCCGACCAGCGCGGTAAAGTGCAAACACATCAGCACAAGACAACTCTAGATAGGGCTGAGCTCCGCTCTGGTAAGGTTAAATGGCGGATCATTCACGAGAGGATTTTGAGATGCACAGATTCCCAAATGAACGCATATCCACAGATTTTGTTACAGTGGTGAAATACATTCACACCGCTGACATTATATTGAGAAAAAGTATAGCCAACCAAGCTCAAGTAGCTCAGTGTAGCCAGACGGACCTTACGTAGGCCTAAATTAGGACTTTAAAAAATATCGGCGCAATTTATCGGCCAGAATTCTGTTATCGGACCGATAATAATATTTTCATTTTTTCACTTATCGGCCAATAATATATCGGCCGCCGATATATCGTGCATCCCTACTTGTGTCGTGTGCCCTGCCCGTCTCTCCCTGCTGCGGGATGCACCACTGACAAAGCCCCTCTTGACTCCTGGTGCCCAGCGAGGATAGAGGGAGAGAAAGAGAGAACAGGAGAGAGAGAGAGAGAAAGAGACAGCCCGGAGGAGGCGTATGTGGGGGACAGAGAGAGAGAGAGAGAGGTCGAGATCCAGCCATCAGATAATCCTCCCCACAATGCACCAGTGCTGTGAGGCACTGATATCTCTGATAAGACACTGAGAACAGGCCACAAGGGGGTGGGGACGAGGCTCTGGACACGAGGCGCTGGGCTCTGGAGGTCTTGGGGAGCTAGCGGGGCTTTTTCACCTCAGAGAGACAAGTCAGGATAAGCAAGACACAATCCACTCCAGGCGGATGCCGAGAGAGTCAGGAATTATACAGAGATACACAGACAGACACACACACACAAACACACACACATACATGCATACAGCAAAGAGGTGTCTGAAAATAGGCACAGTAGTGCAGCTTGAGCAGGTTTCTTCTTAGTAAGCAGAAGGAGGCTAAATTAAACCTGAGGTGAAGACACATACAGAGACCAGAGCACGAAGGAGTGCAGCAGAGAGGAGGTGAGAGGAGGAGAGAAGAGGGGGAGGAGGAGAGGAAAAGGAGAGGGGGAAGGTATGGAGAAGAGAGGAGAGGACGAAAGGAGGAGGAGAGGGGGGGAGAAGAGAGGAGAGGAGAGAGGGAGGAGAGGAGAGGAGAGGGGGAGAAGAGAGGAGAGGAGAGAGGGAGGAGAGAAGAGGAGAGAGGAGAGGGGAGAGGAGGAGAGAAGAGAAGAGAAGAGAAGAGAAGAGAAGAGAAGGGGAGGGGAGAGGAGAGGGGAGGAGAGGAGAGGAGAGGAGAGAGGGAGGAGAGGAGAGGAGAGGAGAGAGGGAGGAGAGGAGAGGAGAGGAGAGGAGAGGGGGAGAAGAGAGGAGAGGAGAGAGGGAGGAGAGAAGAGGAGAGAGGAGAGGGGAGAGGAGGAGAGAAGAGAAGAGAAGAGAAGAGAAGAGAAGAGAAGAGAAGGGGAGGGGAGAGGAGAGGAGAGGAGAGGAGAGGGAGGAGGTTACAGGAGATGAGAGGGGAAGAGTGTGTCAGGCTCGTGTGCGTTCCCCTGCTGTCAGCACTAACCCTCACAGCTGAACTGACCTGTTTACATAACAGAAGCGGTGGACATGCACACCGCTGAGTTACACGCCCACACCCACACGCACACACACCCACACATACATGCAACCCATGCGGTTGTACACAAACAGTACAGTTGCATCTAAGTTGCATCTAATTGGCTAGAAACAAATATCAACACACAGATAAACAAACCCACAATCTGAACACACACACACACACACACACACACACACACACACACACAGAGACCTGGCACAGACCTGTACACAGATGAAATGTAGAGCCCCATTTGGAAAGGCAATGTGATTAAAGCTTATTTTGCCTTCAGTTCCCTTTTCTTCTGCAGCACAAAGCCTCAAAGCAGACACACACACACACACACACACACACACACAAACACAAACACACACGCAAACAAAAACACAAACGCAAACACAAACACCCACACACACACACACCCACACACCCACACACACACCCCTGATTATGCAGCAGACTAGACCTTTTCTCTGCAAAGCGAGCATCCCACCAGCGAACCTCTCTCCAGATTTAACACCTCCGTCACAGCTCTTGCAGCAGGCTTCTTCTGACTGCACTGAGCACGCGCCCAGCTGCGCACACACACATGTATACACGTGCAGACATACACCACACGCACATACACTCACAATGATCCCAAACTGCCACAGACACACTCAGAATACTCTCCACACACACACACTTTCAACACCCCGGCTAGTTGTGGACATACATTCACACACGTGTGTGTGTGTGTGTGAAAGTGTGAGAGAGAGAATGTGTGTAAAATAGAGAGTGTGCAAAACAGAAGAGAGACACTAGACTGCTGCAGCAAATGGAGACATACAACACAACAAATAAAATCTCTCACACACTGAAGTGAAGATCTTGGTGAGGGGACCCAGTGAAACTCACAGAGCCCCTCTGACTGTCTGAGCCAGCGAGGCTGATCCGAAGGCAGCCGAACTCAACGGAACTGGGAAGAACTCTTTCAGCATTCTTAGAGTCCGGGCACCCCGGCGACAGTCACCAAGACGAGAGACAATGGGGCCGACTAAGGGGCTCTGTTTCAATGGCAACCACAACAAAAACAGCTGATCTGTGCTCCCTACACAAAAACCAAAGCTGAATCGCAGGGAATCATGGGAAATCATGATTTTGTGTCTTTTTTGGGCTTTATTTAACATGGGAATTCTCACAGGACAATATGAATGAAATCGGTGACAGACAAACAAGCGAGAGAGAAGGCCGAGAGAACAACATCTAACAAACAGGGACGCCCAAAACAACCACTAAAACCAGCTCTATCTGAAACCTTTAACATAAATCAATGACACACTTTGAACTTGTGAACCTTGATTTCGTTTGGAGTTTTGTTTCATGGAAATTATTAAACACCACAGAGGGGGGACGTATAGAGAAATGATTTCACCGAACACATTCATTAATCAGACAAAACAAACCCAAACCGAGACAAAGCTCTGACACAATCCTAAACGCCATTCCTCTCCAAACCAAAACAAACCAAGCAAAACAGGTCACAGGCACTGAAAAGAATCAAGTACCGTACAGTGGGCTGACAAAAGAGGACTAAGTCTTTAATTTCACACAACTTAATCATGAGAATCGGGACCAAGGCACCTGCACTTTCTATGGGTGTGCTCTACTTGCTGTGTATAATGCCTGCGCCATTTCAGCTTGGTCTTCCATAAGGACAAGGCGGCGGTATGTGGTTCAGTGACAAACCTGGGTTAGTTAACTCAGAGTGGGTGGTAAACCTCCTAATAGAGGAGCTGTATGGCTTCATTCTCCTAACAAAACAATGCCATAGGGCTCTTGTTGTAGGAGGTTTACCACTTACTCGGAGTTAACTTACCCAGGTTTGTCTCTAAACCACATACTTGGAATACCCCCTGGTTAGCAAAGCATGTTGTTGTTGTTGTTGTTGTTGCAGCAGCAGATCAGCAGCAGCTCCCCAAAGCAGCTCCCTCTCCTCTGAGCCCATCTGACGGCGTTCTCACAGACGGCCCCAAACACGGTCAAACAAGAACATCATCCTATTACTTCAGCAGAGGTGCAGAGGCTGACCACCACCACCCTCACACACACACCTCCTCCAAAAAAATATTTAGTTATCTGGTTAACATGATTTCTGTACTGTCAACACTACTCCCTCTATCCACACACACACACACACACACGCTCACGCCACCATTCAGGGGAAGTATGACCAGCCAAAACCATACCCCCCACGGTTGTCTCTATCATTCGTCCTTCACATGGCAGAAGGGCATTCTGTTCCCTTGCTTACCTTCGCCTGTTGTCATAGCGCAATCGCTCCGTTCACTCTCTCTCTCTCTCTATCTTGTTCTTTCGTTCACGAAGCAGCTAGTGAGGCGAGCCAGCACAACAGAGAGGGAGCATGTGCAGGGGGAGCCTCTCTCTCGCACACCGCTTCTCTCTCTCTCTCTCTCTTTCTCTCCCACCATTTCTCTCTCTGTCTCTCTCTCTCTCTCCCTCACTCTGTCGGTCTCTCTGTTCCTATCTCTCTCTCTCTCGAGCTTTCTCTCAGCACTCCTCCCCTCCCTCCCTCCCTTCCTCTTTCCTTCCTCCTGCTCTAGTCTTGTGACTGCACCAGAGTTGACAGCCTGTGGACGCGCGCACACACACACACACACACACACACACACACACACACACACACACACTGTCCCTCCTGGCATGTGCTTCGTGTTTACAACATCCCCGCGTTCAAACGAGAACACCTCTCACCTCCGCAAGCAGTTCTCACCTATCACTCAATCAGGAATATCACAGAGCACAAAAACATTACATCAACATCTCGTCATCCAAAATGGTAACAACACACAACAACAAATCAAACGACGGACGACTGCAGGTAAGTCCAGCCAGGTGAGTACAGTGTACACACATCTCAGCTTTAGTTTGGACTTTATCTTTACGTCATACCAAAGATTATTGGAGTTCTGACCAAACCCCTGACAAACCCCTTTCCCTTTGCCGTCACATTATTGCCATGTAGGACTAGAAACCATGACACAGCTACGGAAAGCTAGAGGGATCAAGACAAAGATGATAAGATGACAAAACAGGTTGCTGGAGACAATATGTGATGTGATCTGATCTTAGTCCAGGCTTGGGTGACTGGCTGTGTGTGTTATGATTTGCGGGCTCCTTTTTCAGGTGTGTGTAAAAACATCAAGGTAAGGAGAGGCAAACGAAGCTCTGGTCACACTCAGAGATTCAGAGAGACACACGTGCACATACACACATGTGATCAGAACTGGAGACCAGGGGATTAACCATGCAGTGTGTGTGTGTGTGTGTGTGTGTGTGTGTGTGTGCGCTGCCGCATTTTGTGTTTCTTTCTTGTCATTTTTCTGCACCACAAAGCCGCTAAATCAAATGACAGCCACTGGCAGCACTGGTGGCAACTGTGCCAGACAAAGAGCTCCCAATCCAACCGTGCCCACACACACACACACACACACACACACACACACAGAGAGAGAAAGACAGATACACACACAAACACACACACACACACAAAGACTACACAGAGAGAGAGAGAGAGAGAGAGAGAGAGAGAGAGAGAGAGAGAGAGGGCATGGCTCCGCACTGATACCACACACACACCCACACACACATGTACACACACACAAATACACTCACACACCCACACACACACACACACAAACACATCTGGGTTTTCCAGCTCCAAATGTCTTCATGTCCTTCCCCGTTCTGAGCCTAAGGATGCAGCTGTGAGAGTGGGCATAGCGATGACAGGTCATTCCCTGACCTCAGAACTCTTCTGGAAAGCTAGTGGTGTGTGTGTGTCTGTGTGTGTGTGTGTGTGTGTGTGTGTGTGCGTGTGTGTGTGTGTGACCTGCATCAAGTGTGTTGGAAAGTCTCTTGTGTAATAATGTGCCAGTATCTCTGAGAATAATATTTGCTGACAAGTAGTCTCTCCTCATGACCGCTAAACACAAGCTTTAGGCCCATTTAGCCACAACTGTTTGGACAGTCTCACACTAGTGCAATCATGATGATAAGCGATCACAGCCATAACCCCAATCAGCTCCGTGTGTCCCCCAAACTATGTGGGGGTTTGCAACACCTGAACAGGAAGCCAAACAGCCAATGCTACAGCAGGCGCTTCACTTAGGATCACATCAGCCAGCGGCAAGCGGCAGCCTAAAACGTAACGCAACGCTCAGACCATAATAAGTTTTATCTCGTTCCTAAGCAACACAAGCGGTTTGTCAATTGAATACACTCGCGTTGCGCTTTGAGGGTGAACCAAGTTCAACGCTCAGCTTGTTCAACGCTAGCGTTCCGCTGCCGAACCACAGATAATAATAGGAAACATGCCGCTTGCCGGTGGTCAGTGTGATCCCCACCTTAAGCGTTCCGTTCCCAAAGCATAAAAATTGTTTTAGAAGATGTTTTCTAATGTCCACGCTGCCATCATCCTGCCAGTCCAGGCAGTTCCATAGTGGTCATAGTGGAGCAGAATTGTTGCAGAATTGTTGCCGCATTCCAAGAATGGAATGCCTCAGTTCCGTGCCTGGCGTAGCCTGCCTGAGAGAAACATGTAGTGTGACCAGTGTCCACCCCAGCCCACGTGCAGCTGACCTTCACAGTGCTGAACCAGTTCAGGCCAGATATGTTCAAGACCAGGATCAAGAGTTGGTTAGATAGCTAGAGCCATAGCATATAACCAATAACATATGTTAAGACGCTTTAGCTAAAGCCATATTATTTATTTCAGGAGAAACAGCACATTAGTTCCTGCCACCGCTATGGTTACATAACGCAGATATGCAAGTAGGCGGGTCAGGTTTCCCAGTAAGCAGCCACAGTATTTATTGTGTGCCATTTCAGCAGGGTTAATAACCTGGGAATGACTGCTAAAGAGCGCTCATCAGCTTACATTAACCTCCCTCTAATAAGGATGGTCACCGGGATGGAAACGCATGGCATGTCAGGGAGTTTAATAAGGTCACACTACTTACTCACACACACACAGGCACAGACACACACACACACACTTATTTTCAAACATACATTTATATTCAAACACACACACACACACACACACACAACAAGCCAAGAGAGGAAATCAAGCGAATCTCCCATAATGGCACCAAAAGCTGTCGCCTGGCAACCACTTGCACTTCCCCCTAATGAGAGGTGCTTATTACAATGGGGCGTTCTGTAGTTCCCCACGCTTGTGCCCACGTCGCCACGGTAGCGACAACAGACACACTACTCCGCTTCAAAGATCGGAGCTAGGAGTGCACTCACTCCAGGCAAAGAGAGTGGGAGTGAGAGAGAGAGAGAGAGAGCGAGAGAGAGGGATAGAGAGAGAGAGAGCGAGAGAGAGGGATAGAGAGAGAGAGATGGAGAGCAAACATTGTTCGTCACCATGGTTCGTAATTCAATTCGGTTAGCAGGCCTAATCAATCGAGCGGCAGGGGTTTGATAAATGACTTCACAGCAGATATGAATCATCCGCTCCAAACTCCTACAAATGTCATTTATTAGAGAGAAAGGGAGAGAGAAAGAGAGGGATGAAAAGAAAGAGAGATAAGCTAAAGAGATAAAGAGAACGATTTAAGAGAGAGAATGCAAGAGAGAAAAACACTGAGACAATATGCTCAGAGATAAAGCCGAATTAAAAGATTATTAAAAACTACTTTGAAGAGGGAACGTGGCCAAGGAAGTTATGATGTCCTCCATGCAATGGCAACGCTCTGGACGACACGCAACTGCCCTTGGGCCGTGGTCCAAAACAACCAGAACATCCGTAATCTACGCACGCTTAGTCTCACTAAAACACCGACCTCGTATCTGGACCCTAACAAACTTATCAGAGAGGGGATTTGGATTCGATCATCTGCTCTGGGTAAAATCTCACACACACACACACACACACACACACACACACACACACACACACACGCACGCCAGCACATTCATCTGTCAGACTGAAAGGCATGTCTCAAAGGCCCGCTGCTCTAAGCCAGCGAAGCTGCGTGCAAATATGGCAAGGGGGTGGGGGGATGGACAGGCAACGAGAAAATGAGTGAAGTCAGATGAGTTCACTGTCACTCATATGGATGAGAATCCGAGGAGTCAAATGAGTTCACGGTCACTCATATATGTGAGAATTGGACAAGTCAAATGCTCAATGCCCTTCTTATGTATGGCACTCAGAGAAATCTAGTTTGTTCCACACCAATCATGTGTGAGAATCTGAGGGGTCAAATGATGTCAGTGCCTCTCTTATGTCAATCAGAGTCAAACTGGTTCTGTTAAGTATGGTAATCAGAGTCAAACTGGTTCGGTGGTGTTGCCACTGTTATGTAATTAGTTAAATTCCAGTCATATAAAGTGGGAGTCTGAGGAGACCAATTAGTGCAGTGCCATTCGTATAATACGAACAAAAATAAATGTATTTCAAGTAGACCTATTATAAAATACCCTATTATTGTTTCAATATGCCTCAAATATTAGGTAAGCTACATCAAATCATGACAATATATTCAAACAGTTCAAGTTACACCTGTCCTGACCTGTCACCTCTCCAGGGACCCAAATGTTGAAAAAGTGAACTAATCAATCAATCAAACGCTGCCGCCGACGTCACTGCCAAACTTTGACAAGCGCGATAGCGCAATAGGTTTTAGGAGGGTTTAGGACCGTCAATGCTATATCATATTATACATAAGCCTAACATGTCAAGTAAGTAACTTTTCTATGCTGATTACTGGCAGTTAGCTAGGCCTACTTACTGTTGTTACTACTAGGCTGTAGTTCAGCGTCATTGCTATGGAACAGGGACGTGTTTAAGAGGGAGGGAGAAAGAGAGGCGCTTACTTTAGGTAACATTGGCAACATTTTCGCTAGCATATCAAGATTAAACTTAGACAAGAAAATGTTTCACTTTGCCATTTCACACATGTTAACCTAATATGGCATTAACTAAAAACCATAATAGATTCAAAGCCAACTCTTGACATGTCTCAAATTTGACAGTAGGTTTCAAACACGACTAACTTCTGACGGATGAAAATCAACGTGGTGGTGGTTATGTCGCTAATTTGCGCACTTGCAGACTGCTGTTCATTTCTCCTTTGAGTGGTCAGATACATCATCTGTGAAGCCAAACATTATTATGTTTTGGTATAAATGTAGAGCCTTCCATATTTGCAAGTTAGCCTACCTCAGTCTGTCTCATTTGATCTGGCACTTGCTGTTGGTCTGTCGCGTCACTTGGTAACAATGACAGGTTCGTTCACGTGACGCATGCAACAGCACCTAAGCAGATTTTCTAAAATCGTAAAGTTAACTCCTTAATATCTATGAAAAAATAAAAAGTCAAGTCATTTCAAGTCATTTGTCTCAAGTCTAAGTCAAGTCTCAAGTCATGAATAGCAAGTCCAAGTCAAGTCGAGTCTTTTATACGTGTTGATCAAGCAAGTCTCAAGTCCTAAAAAATGAGACTCGAGTCTGACTCGAGTCAAGTCATGTGACTCGAGTCCCCCATGTCTGATATACATATTAGGTGTTTGGAACAGCCGAATAAAGGTTTGCAGGTATAAGCCTCCTTTAAAGGATTCCAACATTACATTATTACATTACAGAATTACATTATTTTTCTATTCTACTGTTACTATTTACAGGGTCTTCCCATTTTCACTGCACTAGTTGTATTATGTGATATATCTATCTCCTTACCATCCCGTCCCTCCTTATTCAGGTATAAGCCTCCAAATTCTAATCAGTTCTTAGGTCACCAATCTGTTGACCAGTATCAATTTACATAAGCAAAACAAGTCAACAAAAACATCAAAACAAGCCTCTGTAACTCGGTGCAGTGCAGAGCCATTAAAGGGAATATACTCTGACAGAGGAGGCTCTCCCATGCTCTCTGAAGTCTCCAGTGGTCAGTTAGTCAGTCCAGTTTAGTCTGTGCTGTCTGGCTCTCTTTCCTCTCTACATGTCAGGGTCTCTTAAGAGGTCTACACCAGTGATGTCAGGCCTGTTGGGTCTAGACCAGTGTTCTGTGAGACGAGGGTCCTCTGTGCTGACCATAGTGAGGTCTGTATGTGTGTGTGTGTCTGTCTGTCTGTCTGTCTCTCTCCATCCCACTCTCTCCTTCAGGCTTTTTTCTACACCAATAAACTGTATGGCATTCTGTCTGCAGATTCTGAGGGGAAGGATATATGTGTAGTTCAGTATGGAAGACTCTAGAAGCCCCCCCCCCACACACACACAAACATACACACACCCGCTCTCTCCAGGCTGTTTGAGCTGTAGACTTTGTGCTGTCTACACTGAGGGAATGTGACATCTGAGGGCCAGTGCCAGACTGCCTCACTGCAGGGGCATCCAACCAGTGATGAGGCCTGAACCCCCCCCCCCCCCCTCTCTCACACACACTTCTGCAGGGTATCCAACCAGTGATGAGAGCCCTGAGCCACACACACATGGGGGATTTCAGCCAAGAGGCCCCAAACCTGGCCATGAGCTCTCTCTCTCTCTCTCTCTCTCTCTCTCTCTCAAGAGAGGCCAGAGAGAGAAGCATATAGCACGAGCTTAAGGAAGGAAGAGAGGACCTGAGAGGGTGCAGATGCAGCAATGAAAAGAAAAGGGAGACAAGGAAGATCAACCAGAGCAGAGAGGAGGATCAGAGAGAGAGAGGGAGGGAGAGAGAGAGAGAAAGAGAGAAAGAGAGAGAGGGAGGTAGAAAGTGAGAGAGAGAGAGAAAGGGAGATGGAGTGTGGATGCATGAGAATGTCGCTATAGTTGGCCCGAATCTTTCAGAGAGTTTGTGTTGTGAGTGTTTGAGAGAGCAATGCTTCTCTCCCAGGCAACAGATCACAGAGCCTGGCAGACACTCCACACACACACACACACTCAAAACCATGGCCACTCATTGCTTCATCAAAACGCAGCCATGAAACACACACACACACACACACACACACACACACACACACACACACACACACACACACACACACACACACACACACACACACACACACAACACACTCAAACCCATGGCCACACTCATTGATTCATCAAAACGCAGCCATGAAACATTGATACAGCCATTTCTTCTAGAGCAGTGTTACTCATTGCGAGGCTCGCGAACCACATGCGGCTCGTCAAGCTATAATTGGTGGCTCGCATGGTAGCTTTGGTGAGGCCCCAGGTTGATAAAAACAAAAGGTAGGCTCTGATTTAGCCTAATCTACTGTATGACTTCAACGAGGTGATCTTTAGTTTCGTTCTGCTTACAGTAACTCACTGCAACTTGCAACGCCTTTGAATGCAATCCGTTGCCCTGTTTACCGGCAATGCTACAGCGGACTTAAACTGCCACTTCGTGGCGATAAGTTGTAATACATTTCACGCAGCTGCTTGAATCACGGAAAGCGCGAATGAAGTGGCCACTTCTAAATGGGACCCACTGTATGTGGTAACACAGCCAATACATTTTTTCAAATGTGCATCATAAACATACAATACTGCACTACAAAAACGCAAACATCTGAATTATACTTCTCCCTTCACCCAAATAATGAAGGTGAAGGGAAGTTCTTAAGCCTTAATGGTGCTTCCTAAAGGGGGTATTGTGGCATTGTTTACAAAACTTAACCGCAGCGCACGTTTGCAGGCAGGCGACGTTAGTTCCGCTAGCGAAACACAAAATGGACCGGTTTTTAATAATTTTTTTTTAAAAAGGGACAGAAACGAGCTCAAAAACCAGACGGACAGACACAGTGTTGTAACGAATAGTGGAGTGGATGAGGGAAATGAGTCTGAGGAAGCAGCAAACAAAAATCAGCACGAAGACACCGGGGAGGGGACGAGCAGACAAACGGCAGGTGTAATGTTACCCAGTATTGGCTGTGTTTTCTTTTCTGTGGGATGTCCAATTTATATGTAGAAATGCACATTTGCAAAGGTGACTTAGTATGTTGTCGTAAAAGTGGCTCTCCTTTTGATTTTGCACTGCCAATGTGGCTCTTGTGAAAAAAATAGTGAGGATCACTGTTCTAGAGCAATACAACGTGCACAGGCTGGAAGAAAAGAGGCACTGTATGAGAAAGAGAGAGAGAGAGAAAGAGAGAGAGAGTGGGAGAGAGACATATAAAAGAAACAGAGAGACATAAGAAAGAAAAAGAGGAAGAGGGTGCATGTTTGTACAGTAAGGAGCTCCACAGGTGCAGTCAGGGGCCGTTAGGGCTCATGGAGGGCCAGCCTCCCACCTCTCTACGGCAAGAGAACTGGGACAGAAAACACGCAGCTCCACACTCTCGACTCTAAGAGCAGCACACTATGGACATGACCAATGTCTCACTCATCTGATCGCCTCAGACATGAGCAGCTGAGGGAGTACTGAGCACTCATTTGAACATGAACATTACTTAACAAGTAAGCGTCGAGCGCCAACACAATAAATCAGTTGAGAGACTGGAAGTCCCAGCTTGCTCCGTGGCTGGCTAATACAAAGCTGCGCACAACACCCTGCACAACACTCTGTCAGTTCTTCCAATTTCCGCTCAATGACTCAATCGATATTTTGGCCCACTCATCAGCCGCTCGGCATGGCAATGACAGCACAGCGTGCGTGTGTGATTTCCGGGAGCACGTGGTTGACCTCACTCACCTGAGCTGGACGACGGAATCATGTTCCCCGATCGCTGCACTTCATCAAACCTGCTGAAGATTACATTCAACCTGGAGAGAGAAAAGGAGAAGGAGAGAGAGGGGGGGTAGAGAGAGAGAGAGAGAGAGAGAGAGAGAGAGAGAGAGAGAGAGAGAGAGAGAAAGAAAAAAGGAGATTGATCAGTGCCCTGTGTAGGATGATGAATGAGGGATCTTGATGGCACAATTGATTTTTTTCCTCTAAAAACCCCAAAAAGCAAAGCAAGAGAGAGCAAAGCATGGGGCTCTAGAGGAACTCCTGCAACGCCTGCTCCCTGTGTGGCCCACATAGCTACACAGCCTACAGCTGACCTCTACAGTAAAGAAAGAAAGAAAGAAAGAAAGACATATTTCTGTGGGAAAGGGGGATAAATGAGACAGGGACGGGGGCAGTCTGACTTTCTTCTGTCCCTTCTTCTACTTCCTCTTAATCCTCCTCTTTCTAGCCAGATTTATAAGCATCAATTTCCTGGCTGCACACTGCTGCAGTTGTCCCAGACACATCCTGTAGAGCTCAACACGCACACACACACACACACACACACACACACACACACACACACACACACAACCCATATGTGGAGAGGACCTGTAGAGCCCAGCGCTGCACCCATGTGTCGAGAGGATGGGAGACAGACCACAGAGAGGCATGAATGAGAGGGAACACACACACATACACACGTACACACACACGTACACGTACACACACACACACACACACACACACACACACACACACACACACACACACACACACACACACACACACAGGTGCGCACACACACAGAGACACAGACAGACAGACACACACACAGACACACACACAAACACACACAGAGACACAGACACACACACATACACACACACATTCGGTATTGTAGTAGGCTGAATATATTCTTGAGTTACTGCTGCATTGTGATCATATGGGAGAAACAGAATGCAGAAATAATTACATAATAGAGCAATGAATGAATCAACTTCTGACACAATCATTCAGGTGTAACCTATCCATCAAATCAAATTTATAAAACCAGATCATCAATGACACATACACGCCAAAACACACACACACGCACACACACACACACACACACACAGACACACACAGACACACACACCAGGCTCCACAGCCTCTGTATAGCAATCTCAGTGACACCAATAAACCCCCGTAGCCTCTCGATCATGCCAACGTGACACAGACACAAACACACACATATGCGCACGCACACACACACACAGCCAACCAATCGATGGGAAACAGCAGTGATGTGGCTCACGCTGCCGTATGCATTCCCCCGATAATGATACAGAGAGACAGAGACACAGAGAGAGAGAGGGGGGGGGAGAAAGAGAGAGAGAGAAGGAGCAAACAGGAAGGAGAGAAGGAAGAAGGGAAACAACAGCAGAAAGACACGACTGGGGAGGAGAATGACAGCAGGAGCAGCAGAGAAAGGAGAGAGAGAGAGAGGAGAAAAGAGGAGAGTGAGCAAGAGAGAGAAAGGAGAGAGAGAGAGGAGAAAAGAGGAGGAGAGTGAGCAAGAGAGAGAAAGGAGAGAGAGAGAGGAGAAAAGAGGAGGAGAGTGAGCAAGAGAGAGAAAGGAGACAGAGAGAGAGGAGAAAAGAGGAGAGTGAGCAAGAGAGAGAAAGGAGACAGAGAGAGAGAGGAGAAAAGAGCGCGAGAGCGAATCCCCCCGGTGTGTCTCGTGAGTGTGCCATGTGGGTGGAGAGGCTGATCTGAGACGCGGTGTAGTATCTTGAGTGGTGTGACAGCTGTGGCAGAGTCGTGCACTTCCCCACGGCACCGTATCATGGAGCTGCGCTGATGAGCCAGCACTGCTGCACTGGCACCAGTCCCTCTGCTCTGCTCTGCTCTGCTCTGCTCCCTGATGGCCCAGGGCTGTTTCGGAGCACCTTTACCCTGATTGTTCTTATACGCAGGCTAAGAAATTCGTAGTGCCTCACCTTTACACGATTCGATAGCTGATTTCCTGCAGTCTTCCTCAGACGAGTCACATGACTGTTCAGCTACAGTGGGTACTGGTTAAAAATGGACAGTTCATTCACGAAAAACGTGATTCACGCAGCTGTGTGAAATGTAAGTACAACTGCAGCCGCTTGGGGGCAGCATAAGGTTTAAATCAACTTAATTAAATTAGCTACACTCAATTCCATTTAATTCTATTCTAGTAGTGTAACTTTGCACTGGGTCTACATCCAATGAGGCCTTCAGTGCAGCACTGTCCTCGGTCCTGGTCTACTATGGCCCTGCTGTGGCCCATCTGGAATCACTGAGCCACTGCAGGGCTGGGCTCTCTTCACGTATAACAACAACAACAATTTGGCTTTTCTCGACACTCAAAGCGCTTCACTGTGACAGGGGAACCTCACTAACCACCAGCAATGTGTAGCACCCACCTGGGTGATGCGTGGCAGCCATTATGCGCCAGAACGCTCACCACACACCAACTTGAGGTGGAGAGTTAGGGAGTGAATGAGCCAATTACAACTGAGGGATCCACAGTGCCAGCAGTCATTTCCAGCAGCACATGGAATCATCAGCCATTCTGAGTCAATATGTGGAATGCCCCAAAATGTGGAACAACCAAACCTCAGCTTTTTTGTGTTCTAACTCTGCCTTCTGCCTTCAAATGGTCACTGTTATTCACTACAGGGTTCTCACTCTAAGTCAAAAGTAAAATTCCATGACTTTTCCCTGACAAAAAAAATAAAATACTATATAATGAATGATACAATATACTGACCAAAGATTTCAGAGCAAGAAACTTGGAGAGTTTCTTACTTGGAGAGCAGGAGATGAATAAATGGGCATTAACTAAACAAAGTGGGGCTAACAACAACTACTCAAGCAAGCAATAAAGCTAATACGATATGCACCAATTCTGCATGGGCATAGTAATATATTAATGTATTTTGGCAAGTACATTTTTAATTTAACATATTAAAATTCCCTGATATTTCATGACTTTGACCCAAAAATTATACAATTCCCTGACTTTCCATGCCTGGAATAGACTTTCCAAAATGTCATGGTATTCCAGAAATTCCATGATCCATGGGAACCCCGCAATTAACATTCAGCTTTCTCCTTCTCAGTTCCTCCTAAAATGTCTCATCTCCATCTCCCAAAATCTCTCTTCTCCCAAAATCTCCCCATTTCTACGCTCCCTGCCTTAGTTCTCACTCCACACTGCATTTGTAACACGCTCCATGGTCACGTTGTAAGCGCTTCACCAAGCACAGATAGACGATTAGACATGCGGGAAGAACGATCAGGGAAATGTCACATTGATTTCCAATCTCAGAGCTACCTTCAAACCGAGAGGACTTGTAAATAAATCATTACACAATCGAGAATTACTTATTCAGAATCATTTAGTCAGACTGAATCCGAGGATAAAAAATTCATCAAGCTTCACTTTGCCGAGTCCACACAGAGATCACAGCACCTGTCTAGGAGGACAATGTCCCCATAGGGACGAGAACGGCCTCCAGAACACCTAAATTATGATATCAATGTGAGTGGTGGCTAAAGCTGCGCACAGCTAGATCCCACAACGGCCCTTACAAAAAGTAACCATGGATTAACCATAACCACTGTTTTTTTGGGAAACCATGACAACCTCGTCAGTGCAGTAGGTACTGCGTCAGTCTCATAATCTGAAAGTTGTGAGTTCAATCCTCACACAGGGCACGATGCTTTTTTTTATCAACTGTAGTGAAATACCATGGTTATCATGGTTACCCAATGGTTAATCCATGGTTAAGGGAGCACCCACGGTCACTGAGGGTTGGCTGGTGGCATTACAACGAACCGTAAATGAGACAATACCTGGGTTCAGAGAAGGATGATGTGAGTGAATTTTATAGAGGACTGTGTTTCCTGGATATCGGTCCATGCATATTAAAAGAGCTTCCTGGATTCCTGTTTATCTAGTCACAGCTCTGTCCGCATCTTTCTTTCTCTGTGTTTTCTTTTTGTGTTGTTTCCCGAAACGGGCTCTCTTCTCTCTCTCGCGGAGGCTTTGAAAATGATTAGTGCAGTCGTCTTGACAGTCGTTTGAGTGCCTCAACCCACACTAGTCTCGCTCCGACGGCAACGCGTCCTTGATGTGTGCAGTGGCTTTGTTTGGACACCGCCTTCGACAAAACACACGTCACCGACTCTCCCAAGCAGCAAATTCAAGCAGAACATGCAGACACAGACAAGACACACACACACACACACACACACTCTTATTATCAAACACATAGACATACGCTTACACACACAGACATAGACACAGACACTCAGGCACACACACACACACACACACACACTCAAGCCCCAGAGGGAGCATATGGCAGCACAGCTTAGCATTTTAACTTGAGCTGCTTAATCGCCATTTTAATTGTTCAGAAATCTGTGGCGGTAACAGGATCAGGGAGCGAGGGCCCGAGCAGGAGCGTACAGGTGGGAGAGCCCTGCTGAACGGAGACGAGCGAGAGCCTATCTATCTATCTATCTATCTCTCAGCCCTAATCTAATTACCCACGCGCTCTCACCAAAAGGACC